>NC_080028.1:100737649-101433066 GCF_030020395.1 Manis pentadactyla
GGGTGGTGGCTGTAGCCAGGCATTGACCCTGGAAGTGGCAGGCAGGTTTGGAACCTTGTATTCAAGAGGGAGAATGGAAAGGAAAGGCCCCAGAGACCAGCTGGCGAAATGCAAACAGCAGGAAGAGGCTTCCTCTAGGACAGGGCTGCTGACTGCTTGGGGACAGGAAAGGGGACAGCCTAGCCCCTCAGGGCAGATGGAACTCACACCTGTAGATATGTCACATGCATCAAGCTTGAACCCAGGAGCCCTGGCCAAGGGTTCCAGGACCTGCCAACCCTCTCCCAGAGCTTCAGAAATGCCATCCACTTTGAAACAATTGGGGTGCTTCTGGGAATTCTGGGGCTCTCATGCCTGGAAAGCTCTGAAGGTCACTCTTCCTCCCACTTGCCCGGGGAAGCCTGGACACCCACCCTGCCCTGCCCTCCTGGCTTGGGACCATCCCACGACCCAAGACCCCCAGGCCCATCAGGTCCCCTCAGAAATCTTGAGCCTGGTGTACATGCCCCTTCAGGACTCCCACTAGGCAGGTGCCCGGGGCTGTTATGCGGACTTAGGCTTCACTGTAACCAAAGGTGCTGCATGTCTAGCCTGGCACTAGGCAGGGCTAAATCTCATCCTCACAGCGGTAATCTTGTTTTACAAATAAGGAAAGTTCAAGGAGGGAAAACTTGCCTGGGAAGTGGAGCTGGGAACAAAGCCTATACCTTTCTCAACACCACTGCCAGTTTTCTTACTATAATCCCGTCCCCCAGCCTTCAGGCAGGGTGCCTTCCTGGGGACTCTTCTCTCAGCTAACCCCTCCCTGGCTTGGCTGATGGGTCTCAGGTATGTGTGGGGAGATGGGGGAGCATGGATGATTTTCCCCTCTCTTTCCACTACTTATTTATCAGTCACCCTTGACTGCTGTGTGACGTGGGGCATGTTGCCTACCCTCTCGGAGCCTCCGTTTTCTCATAATCAAGTAACATACTCGAAAGAGTCCACCCACCCCCACCCCAGTACTATACTGGCAGGGAGGCGTGAGGGGGACCTGGGGTCATTGCCTGGGAGGGAATAGAGCTCCGAGGCGGTGCCTGGGTAAGGAGACTCCGGGCCGCCCTTTCCCAGGACGGTCACGGCCTGAGTCAGTGCATTTACTGCTCACGACGAGCACGACCGCAGTTACTATTACACTCCCCACGTGGGGGACGGCGGCTCAGCCCAGCGGCCCGGGTCGGGACACCGAGCTCCAGCCTGGTAGGGGACCCCCAGCCCCTAGCGGTAGCGGCGCACGCAGCCGGGATGGGATACTCTCTTTGTGCCGGCGAGGGTGTGTGGCCTGGTGGAGATGGACCAATCCGAGGCGGCCCCAGCTCTGGGAAGCCAATGGCGGTGCATGGGCGGGGCTTGCAGGGGAGAGAGCCTCCTGCGGGCTGGGGCGGTTGGGGTCCGCTAGGGCCCCTTGCAGGCGTGGGCCCCGCGGGAAAGACGGGTCTAGGACCCAGCAGTGGGGGTCCGAGCCAGCGCGGGCCCGCGCGCGATGGGGAAGCCCCCAGCTGTGGGCGCGGCCGGGAAGGGGGCGCCCCCGGCACCCCCTCCCTTGGCGACGAACCCTGCAGCGAGCTGCAGCCCCTGCTTGCTTCCTGCTGGCGGAGGCGGCGGGAGTGCTACAGGGGGATGGGGGATGGGAGGCTTCTGGCGGGAACCCTGACCGGCTTCCTGCGGGGGTGGTTTCCGAAATCCCGAACCAGAGGTCCCGAGGTCCCCCGCCGCACTCTCCACACCTCTGCAGCTGCGCTCCCTGACCCCCTGGCTGACCCACCCCCAAGGCCACGTCCTCTGCCGGCCTGAGGGCACCCCTTGTCAAGTCTCCTTTCCCCATCCACTGAACCCCCGGGGGCTCCTTCCCAGCATCCTTCATTGCCCTTGTTTGGGACAGTCCAGGGTTTCATTCGGTTCTCCACTTTCAACTTATGCGCCTGGGAACAAGCCTATTCCTCCCCTCAGCCGGGTCACTGTCCTTGTGCTGGGATGGGCATGTGACCTAAAATGCCCAATCAGGAGCAACCTCTGGGCTGTCGCGCGGCCTGCGGGCCCAGAACACTGCTGTCTACCCCAAGTCAGCGTGGCCTACTTGGAGTGCCACCTGGACCTGTAAGCAGGCATTTGGCCCCCCTGTAGACAGCTGACCCATGGAGAAGACAATGCTGAGAGAGTCACAGAGAAATTGAGCCAGAGCCCTGCAGTCTCATTACTCTAGACAATACTGACAATTTGCTCCAGGCAAATTGCATTAGTTTTTTCACCTCTTGCCACATGAAGATGTTCACTGACATGATGTACATCAATCGTGCAATATTACTTAACTTTCATTTTACAGCTAGGAGTCTAAAAGGAACTAATTCCTCAGTTTACTCAACAAAGCAGTGTCAAAATTGGGACCAGAATCTGTGCTTTCCTCACCCTCTCTTGGGTGCTGTGTTTACTAGACCAGGGTGGGCAAGTGCACAACACTCATCCTATTCTCATTTTTACATCCGTGCCAGACATTACCAATCAACTGCCAAACTATTTCCTACGGAATCCACAAAAGGTCTCTGACTCTCCCATTCTCTTAGGAGACCAGACCTAGTTTCCAAACTGATAGCTTATCAGATCTCTCTGCCCCACTGGCTCAGTTCATTTAAATTGAATAGCATCCAGTGGAATCAAAGGAGAGGGGAGTTCCCGAATTCTCAAATCTGGGGACCTCTACTCAACAGCAGGCAGGGGCAGCCACAGTCCCCCCTCCACCCTGCCCTTTGCCCAGCTGGAAACATGGAGGCCTGGAGAAGGGCCAAGATTTCCTGGAATCACACAGTGCCTCAGGGTAGAGCTGGACACTGTGGCTGCTCCAAGTCTCCTGAACACAGATGTTACTACTTCCTTGGGGTACTAAGGGACCAGAGTGGGGCAACAAGAGGAGCAGGGATGAAATGGAGTGGGGGTCTTGGGTATACATTTGGTGATAAATCAGTCTTAAAGGGTGAAGAAGACTGTCGGAGCTGGAAGGTGTGGTCCAAGAGCTTTGTCTAAGGAGACAGAAACAAGAAGGAGTGAGAAGTGTCCCATCAGTGTCGAGACCCCACTGAGCACCCACAGCTCCTGTGTTAGAAAGTCAGACAAAACCTGGAATGGAGCCCAGTGAATGACTGCCTTAGAAATGAGCCCACCTAAGGATGACTTATTTCTCCAGGAAACTTCTGTTTGCATTTCAATTTAATTTTAATTTAGGTCTCAGACTTGGTGAAATTACAGGTTAACTTGTGGACTTGTGTCTGATGCAAAAGCTAACACCAAAGATTATGTTGGGGGAGCGCTGTGTATTTTCCTCGGTCCTTGTCCCCACCGCGACAAAGAATTGAAGGGCAGAGACCCAGTAGTGAAGCAGAGTAAAAGCTTTATTTAAAGTTACTTAAAGAGAGAAGTGCAGCAAGCAACCTCAGCAAGGAGAGGCATCCCGAAAGGTTGGAGAAAGTTTAAGATTAAAAGGTTACATACTTGGAAACTGCAGGCGACCTCAGAGAGAGGAGCAGGCCAAAAGGTTGGGGGGTTCCCCCTTTAAAGGATTCTTTAGGAATGTGACTAAGGGCTGGGGGTGCAGACTTGTTAAGTGGTCTTGAATACTTAGAAGTAACACAAGGAAGTTCCTGCTCTGATTTCTCCCTGGGATACCAGCGTCTTGGTCTGGGAGCAGATCAAACACGCTGCCTGCCCAGCCCCCAAGGTGGGCTGAGGTATGGTCTGTTTGCTAAAGAGTAAGTTAAGAATCTTACATTTGTAACTTCCTAGGTATTAAAATACAGTCTTTAAGAGGGAATCCTTCCTGCCTTTCACTTTGTCGTTTACGGCTTGGGCCTTCATGCTACTTTAAGTAGGTTACAAACTACTTAATTAGGGCTGGAAGGAACAGAAAACAGCATATAGGTAAAGGTAAAGAAAGTAAGCTGGGCCTGGATGATTAACATAATAAAGCCGTGGGCTCTGCTGAGGTACCTTCCTTTACCTGGGAAATATTCAAACATTCCAGGCCAAGTTGCTCTTGGCTTTTTGAGTGGACTTTCTGGCCTTTTTCTCTTTCCACCCCGCTCATACCTATTTTCCTGTCTAACAATTACTCTTGATTTCCCCGGAGGACATTAGTCAGGCTTTTTTTCTTTTTTATTGTAATTTAGGAAACTTATCCTAGCATCTCTTAATGGACTATATGAACTCCAGTTCCGCAAATGTGCTTTACATTAATTTTGCCATCTTACTGTTCTCTCATTAATTAGTAAGCTGAATTAAATCTTTGACAAATGTTGATTGTCTGGTTGTATGAAAGTCACGATTTTAGCTTTTTGGAAATTATACTCCCACACCTGCTTCCCAGTACAGGGCCCTTCCACCTCCTCACCTTGATCAAGTCTGGAGCAGGAGAAGGGTCAAGGCCTGGGTCTCCCTTGATACTCTCTACACACACTGCTTCCACGTCAGTCACTACCCAGCCCATGCCAGCAGCTGGGCCAAGACCTCCACATAGAGGCCTTTCTGACCCAAAGAACTTGGAGGTCTCTTCTCTTCTAGAGCCCCACAGACACAGTTCCCTGACCTCCATCTGCCAAGGGGTAAACTCCTGCTATTGGTACACGGGTTCAGCCTGAGGTCCCAGTCTTGTCTCAAGGGCCCTTGGGAGTTACGGATGATATTAGGGAGAAAACAGGTAGTCCCACTCAGGCGGGGCACAGCTCACAATGGTACCACAGTATTTGCAATGGCAGTCTGGCCAGGACACCACAGTGATGGATCACTTCCTTCAGTATCCCTGAGACCGCTCTGAGGCGAACTATGGCCAGTCTCAAGCTGAGCAACGCTGAGGCATCTGACCCGCTCCACCTGTCAGACTCCACCCTCCCACCCACCCCACGAGCACCTGCTCTGTACTTGGGGGCACCACTTCCACCTCCCAGCCTAGGATGCCTTCTCCCCTCCCGTCCAAATTCAGCCCACCTTTCGAGGTCCTACCTATGCCTCCCTGCTCTGGGGAGCAACCCACCCAGTTCTCTTTCTTCTAAAGCAGCCAAGGTAGGGACCTGAGACCCCTGCTCTAGACCTCCGACTCGGAGGGATGCTAGGGCTCCTCCAGGCCTCAGCCTAGGGCAGATGATGCAAGCAAGCTCACTTGTCATTTAACCACATATATAATGATTGGTGGCTATTAAATTTCCACTGACTCTTATTTTGCATGTTTTGAACCCAGTACTATTTTTTTAGGAGGCAAGGGGTCCAAAAGGCGTCCAAATGGGTCTGGAGAGGCTTCCCAGGGGCCCTCAGCGGGGAGGAGTCCAGCCCCGCCGGGCTTGGCAGGGCAGGCGCGTTTCTATCGCCACCTGGCGGCCTCCAGGAGCCCTGCAGTCAATCGGGTGGTTGGAGTTGCGGCAAGATCCCCTGGGACGGCGGAATCCTGGGTGGGGTCCTCTCCCCGCTCCTAGGAGGGAATAGGCCATATCTTTTGTCTTGGGGGTCGTGGACGGCTTCCTTAAGGTGACAAGTTGGAGCTGAGCCATGCAGGACACTTTTTCTTTTTTCAATTAATCTCCTGAGAGGCTTGGGAGAGTGTGGAGTCACAACGCAGTGAATTGAGCAGCAAGAAGGCTTTATTTAAGGCAAAGTACACGCTCAAAGAAAGAGAAGTGCGGGCAGCCTCAGAGAGGAGGCGCCATGCAGGATGCTTACTACCTCGCCTTCTCAGTCCAGCCACCCGGGGTGCAGGGCGAAAGCGCTGACCTGCGCTGAATTAGATGCATTAGCGAATAGGGCGCAGCTTGCCTCTAACTCCAGCAAGCCTCATCCTTGGGGTCATTATACCCGTTTGTTCCTTGGGAAAACTGAGGCTCAGTTCTTTGAATATTGGGGCCTCTAACCTGGTCCAGTGCTCAGTCACTCCATCTTGCCCCGGCCTCGTGTGGGGAGAGGGAGGCGTCACCCCTGCATACACACACACACACACACACACACACACACACGCTGCAGTCCTGCTTATTAAACAATTCCCTTTATTCAGAGGAAGGGAGTTAGTCTCAAAGAGGGCCTGACCCAGCTGAGTCACTAAGGAAGTCCAGACAGGGCCAGTTCTGCTCACTCAGCCCCACTGCAAAAGGCTGGGCAAGGGGATAGAAAACAGAGCCAGCCCCAGCCCACCTTAGTCTGCTCCACCCTGACCCAAGGTCAGGTTCAAGGCTAGAGGGTCCCAGAGGATGGAGAGAAGACACTGCCCTCCCAGGTCAGGTTCCAGCTCTCGGTCCCCTTCCTCCCCAAATCCTCAGGCTCCACGCCCACAGCCAGCCCCGCCCCGGGCTGATGCCTGCAGATGCCAGGAGGGGGTTGTCTGGAGAACTCGAGGGTGGGTGTGCCCAGCGGTAAGCTGAGCTTGGGGGTGGAGCCCCTGTGCAGGCAACGCCCCCTCCCCTGCCTACTTGGAGCATCTCCTACCCATCCCCAGCTCCCAGGAATTCCGCTGAGTCATGTCCGGAGGCTGCAGCTGCAACCTCAGTGAGAACAGTTCAGAGGCACTCTATTCACAGGCAGCTGCCCTGCACTCTCCTGGGAGACTCAGCCATTGTCCTGTCTAAATGCCTCTTGGTGGCCAAGGAGGCCACCCCCACCTCATCCCCTGTCATTCTCCCACAGCCACCCTAGTGGCCATACCAGCTCTGCCTCAGGGCCTTTGCACTAGCTGTACCCTCTGCCTGGCACATTCTTCCCCCAGGGAACCTGTTGCCTGTGCATCCTCCCCACAGTCACTGTCAAGGCCTCTGCTCCAGTGAGGACATGTCTGGGAGGAGTGAGGGGCATCTGTGAGCCAGGCCTGCAGATCTTTGGGTGGGTACTTAAATTGGCAAAGATGTCCAGATGCAAACTGCAAAGTGGGGATGCCATGTACTGCACGATGCAAGTGGACAAGTATACCCACGCGGTGCATGTGGCCAGGTGAGAGTGTGGCAGTGTGGGACATGGCCTGTGTGCAGCATGGAGACAGGCAGCCTGACTGTGCATCCCACCAAGTCCAGGCCAGCCCAGATGTTGGCCCTGGAACTATTGTCTCCCTGCTCCACACCCACCCTTCTACAGAGGCTCCAGCTGGGAGCTGCAAACCTCACTTCCCAGAATCCTTGGTGACCCCCTGAATTCCTGCTAGGCAACCAATGGGAGGCGCTGGGAGTCTTAACCACTTGGGCACCATAGAGCTGGATGGACGTTTTAGTTTAGTGTCTGAGGATACTTAGGGGTCCCCTTCCCAGAATCACACTTAAGAAAAAATTTTAAAGTCTTTAAGTTGTGTTTTTATTGCATTCTGTGTTTTTAACATTGTGTTAAAACACATAATATAAAAGTGCCATCTTTACCAATTTTAACTGTATAGTGTTGTAATAAGTACATTCACACCACTGTGAAACAGTGGGCCAGGATTTTTTCATGTTGTAAATCTAAAACTCTATATCCATTAAATTCCCTCTTTTCCCCTCCCCCTGGTAACTACCCTTCCACTTGTTTCTAAGTCTGACTGCTTTGGATACCTCCGATAAGTGCAATCAGACAGCGATTGTCCTTCAGTGGTGGGCTGAGCATAATGTCCTCAAGGGGCATCCATGCTGTAGCTACATTTTAAAGGTGGAACCATATCCCACTGCATGAATATACTACATTCAGTTTATCCATTGATGGATCCAGACACATGTTCAGAATCATGCTTTTAAATGCATAATATGATGGAATTACAAAGGAAACTTTGTAATTCGAACACAGCAGTCAACAAGTTGAACGAACAAATGTGTGATATAGTGACCAATCTATGCATTTCCTGATCTATTAAAATCTATTAAATAACATATCTCAAACCTAGAGATTCTAGACTTGTGAGGACTCTGGTCAGATTTCTGTCCACCAGACCTCAAGTTTTCCAGTTAAACAGTTCAAGAGATGCTTTAGTACATTGCCCAACTACTTCATTCCTAAGAACGCCACAATCAATTAGCCTCCATCAGAAATTACCAAAGGTCAGAACTTTCTGGAATAGGCTCCATCTCTGTGTAATTTGCCCATCCTGTCTCTAGTGCTTAAGGTTGCTGCTCAGCCTCTGCCATTCAGGGTGCCAGCAGCCCCCTGAGATCAAGAACCCACTCAGTGGAGCATCACAGCCTCATGCCAGCCCATAGACGGTAGCTACAGTGTCAAGGGACCATGGCACTACATCACCTATATATTTCTCAAAGGTCTTCAGGGTAAATGGCCACATGGTAAATGACTCCTTTTGGATTCTTCCTTCCAGTTATGTCAGGGAAGTTGTGGCATGTCTGCCTCACTGATGGGTTGCAGCTTCAGACTACAGCCAGACTACAGACCAAGCAAGCTGCTGAAGGCCCTGCCAGCTGCAGCAGCTGACACATTTCAGCTGGACTCTCTGAGGGAGTCCACCCTCGTAAGCCCAAGACCCCTAGGGCCCATCTCTACTCAGAGCTCCTTGATTGTTACTGACAGAAATTAGCAACATTTGAAATGAGAAAGGAAAAATCACAACAGACCCCACAGAAATACAAAGAATTATGAGAGAATACTATGAGAATCTATATGCTAACAAACTGGATAACCTAGAAGAAATGGACAACTTCCTAGAAAAATACAACCTTCCAAGACTGACCAAGGAAGAAACAGAAAATCTAAACAGACCAATTACCAGCAACGAAATTGAAGCGGTAATAAAAAAACTACCCAAGAACAAAACCCCTGGGTCAGATGGATTTAACTCGGAATTTTATCAGACATACAGAGAAGACATAATACCCATTCTCCTTAAAGTTTTCCAAAAAAATAGAGGAGGAGGGAATACTTCCAAGCTCATTCTATGAAGCCAGCATCACTCTAATGCCAAAACCAGGCAAAGACCCCACCAAAAAAGAAAATTACAGACCAATATCCCTGATGAACATAGAAGCAAAAATACTCAACAAAATATTAGCAAACCGAATTCAAAATTACATCAAGAGGATCATACACCATGATCAAGTGGGATTCATCCCAGGGATGCAAGGATGGTACAACATTCGAAAATCCATCAACATCATCCACCACATCAAATAAAAGAAGGACAAAAAC
The DNA here is from genome assembly GCF_030020395.1 of Manis pentadactyla. NCBI lineage: Eukaryota > Metazoa > Chordata > Mammalia > Pholidota > Manidae > Manis > Manis pentadactyla. The sequence continues at coordinate 100,746,803 of NC_080028.1, forward strand.
CACATGATCATTTCCATAGATGCTGAAAAAGCATTTGACAAAATTCAACATCCATTCATGATAAAAACTCTCAACAAACTGGGTATAGAGGGCAAGTACCTCAACATAATAAAGGCCATATACAACAAACCCACGGCCAACATCATACTTAACAGCGAGAAGCTGAAAGCTTTTCCTCTAAGATCGGGAACAAGACACCACCAATAGAACAAAAAGGTATCCTACAGTATGGGAGAATATATTCATAAATGACAGATCTGATAAAAGGTTGACATCCAAAATATATAAAGAGCTCATGCACCTCAACAAAAAGCAAATAATCCAATAAAAAAATGGTCAGAGGAACTGGACAGTTCTCCAAAGAAGAAATTCAGATGGCCAACAGACACATGAAAAGATGCTCCACATCGCTAGTCATCAGAGAAATGCAAATTAAAACCACAGTGAGATATCACCTCACACCAGTAAGGATCGCCACCATCCAAGACAAACAACAAATGTTGGTGAGGTTGTGGAGAAAGGGGAACCCTCCTACACTGCTGGCAGGAATGTAAATTAGTTCAACCATTGTGGAAAGCAAATGGAGGTTCCTCAAAAAGTTCAAAATAGAAATACCATTTGACCTAGGAATTTACCCTAAGAATGCAGCAGCCCAGTTTGAAAAAGACATATGCACCCCTATGTTTATCGCAGCACTATTTACAATAGCCAAGAAATGGAAGCAACCTAAGTGTCCATCAGTAGATGAATGAATAAAGATGTGGTACATATACACAATGGAATATTATTCAGCCATAAGAAGAAAGCAAATCCTACCATTTGAAACAACATGGATGGAGCTAGACGGGTATTATGCTCAGTGAAATAAGCCAGGTGGAGAAAGACAAGTATCAAATGATTTCACTCATCTGTGGAGTATAAGAACAAAGCAAAAACTGAAGGTGCAAAACAGCAGCAGACTCACAGAACCCAAGAATGGACTAACAGTTACCAAAGGAAAAGGGACCGGGGAGGATGGGTGGGGAGGGAGAAGGGGAATAAGGGGCATTACCATCAGCACACATGATGTAGGGGGTGGGGCACGGGGAAGGCAGTGTAACACAGAGAAGACAAGTAGTGACGCTATAGCATCTTACTATGCTGATGGACAGTGACTGTAATGGGGTATTTGGTGGGGACTTGATAATAGGGGGAGTCTAGTAACCATAATGTTGTTCATGTAATTGTAGATTAATGATACCAAAATTAAAAAAAAGAAAAAGAAAAAGAAATTAGCAACATTTGTCTGTTGGAGAATAAGCTGTTTCCTCTAGGGTCAACCTTGACCTCTGGGCCCCTGGGGCATGGGGAACCTGACCCTATATCAGGGGCTGAAGGTCACAAGGGACGGTGGGGGTGGAGCCTGCAAGAGGATCCCTTTGAATGAGGGTGTACAGGGTCTTCAGCTGGAAGGCTGGGTTCCTCAGACACTGGAGGGCTGCCTCTGCCAGCAGGGTGGCTGCAAGCCCCGGCTCTCAGCGCTCTCTGCTTTCTCCTGATGTCCAGGCTCAGGGCGCCCAGTTCCACAGCTCAATCGTGTGCATAGGCAGTCGTGCACTGGTGTGCCCTTGAGACCTCAGGTTCCTCATCTGGAAAAGAGGGACATGTCCCCCCAGTAGGATCGCTGGGAGACTGCAGTTGGACCTGGGTGGCTGTGCCTGATGCTTTCCCGTGGCCTTGTCCAGCAAGGCCTGGGGTGAGGCAGAGCCCATGGGGGAGAGGGAGGGTCCTCAAAGGACCGGGCAGGTCGGTGAGGCCCCACGTGGTGGGAGGAGAGTGTCCCACTAGAGGGCGCCATAGAGCATCTTCCAGCCTCCTCCCACCACAGCTCTCCCTTCCCTGGGCCCCAACCCCTCCTGCCTTGCTCCCCGGCTGTCCCTTCACTAGGGCAGCTTCCCGCCCCCTACCAAGGGCTGGGTGGGGGCAGGGGAGCCATGAGACCACACGTCTACCTATCTCTCTTGCTCTCATCTCCCTCAGACCCTGCCCTTCTCGGCTGGGTCACTTTGGCCTTGTTACTTAACCTTGATGCATTTGGGGGTCTTCATTCCCCATCAGGGTCACCAGAGAGCCAGAGTGGGGTGCCCATAAACGGGTGCTCACAACAGCTGAAGGAAAGGCAGCCGACTCTCCTTCGCTTCCTCTTCCCTTTCTGCTCTCCCTTCCTGGAAGGCCTTTCTTAACCCCACGCCCTCCTCCCTTCCTTCCTGCTGGCTCTGGTCGCTCACAGCCTTCTGGGGCTCTCTGGGCCTTGCTCCCCCAATAGACTCCCAAGGCAGGGCTCCAGGCCTGACCAGCTGGCACCCACCATGCCAGTGTGTCCTTGCCACACACAGGCTGCCTGAGCATCCACCTGGAATCCGAGGCCAGGTGACCTACAGACCTGTACTGCCAGGTATGCTGGCCCTGAGCCTCACCTGGAGTGACCTTAAACCCAGGGATGGGACAGTCAGGACAGGATAGGCAGGGGATGGGGTTGGCTGGCCCCATTTGTCAGAAACACACACCTTCCCAGCCAGACCAGGCCATATCAGTGGCTTAAGGGAGCTGTGGTCTGAAGACCTGCCCATCCTGCCCCCTCCCCAGCAAGTCCTCCCTTCTCTTAGTTGGGGTGGGGGCTGAAGGGTAGCCCTACCCCAGACACCTTTGTTGAGCACCTACTGCATGCAGGGGTTCACACTCAGTACTTTGCATATATTGCCCCATATAATTCTCATATACTTACCCCAAAGGGATTACTGATTGCCCCATTGTACAGAAGAAGAAACTGAGGGTCAGAGAGGTTGACCACCATGTCCAATGACCAGCCCTTGTGCTTTTTCCCCTCTCCTCTGTGAAAAGTCAAATATTTCAAACATACATATAAGTACAGAGAGGAACACAGAGCAACTCCAGACCTAGTGATTATTTCACCATATTTTCTTCAACTTAATTTTCTCAAAGAAACACAGGATATCACCACCTGGACACCCATCCTCCTGTGCTCTTCCCTGTGCCCCCTCCCATCTCCACCCAGAAGCTTCCTCCTTGTGTGCCCCCCCATCTGGGTTTGGTTTGCCTTTGTGCCTAAGTGTACATCCCTATATAGTACACGGGAGAGTCTGCGTGTGTGTTTACAGTCCTATATTGTGGGGTGATTTGCCTACAGTAGAGGTCACAGACCTCGAGTCTATAGCCCCATCCTGAATGTATAGTCATGTGGCAACCATCCTAATTAGAACATTCCATTCGCGGAAGGCTCCCCTGCCCCCACCCAACCACCTGGAAGCCACCCTCCTGACTGCTGTCCCCCTACCTTAGCTCTGCGAAGGGACCACGACCCAGGCAGCGTGGGGTTGCGTGTCGTGTCCTGAGCAGCCCATCCACTGCCCGGTGCCTGCAGGCTGGTCACTCCCCGCGGCCACTGTTCCATCCCGCATCCCTTTCTCCTGCCCGCTTCCTGCCCACGGGTGTTGGGGTGGCTTCACCCCAGTGTCCTGGCACGTTACGGACCGCAGGGCTGCACGGCGCTTTCCCCCCGCCGCCCTCGCCGAGATTTGTCCGGCCGCGGCCTCGGCCTCCCCTCCCTCGCGGCGTCCTGGGGCGGCCACCGTCGGGGAGGCCGGGCTCGGCCGCCAGCTCTGGAGACCGCGCCGCGGACGGCGGCCCAGGCCCCGAGGGCGCCGCCGGGCGTTTCGAAATGCCCAGCCGCCCCTCGGACCCCTCCCCGGGCCCCTCGGAAAACGGGAAGTTCGGGGAGGAAGCCGCGCAGCGCGCCGGCGGCCCGCGGCCGGATGACTAAGTTTGGCTGCGCGACCCGCCGCCGTTTGCCTTTTAAGGCAGACTCGTGGACAGCCTGCGGCCGGGGCGCCCCTCCTCCCCTCCCCCGCCCTAGTTCACACGGGGAAACTGAGGCCTGGGGAGCGGCGGGCCTGGCACCGCGAGGTGGAGCAGATGCCACCCAGAGGCCCTGCTTCCCAGCCCAGGGCCAGGACACAGATGAGTCACACTTCCAGGAGGCGGGAGGGAGGGGCAGAGCTGCATTTATGTAGCACCCACTGTTTATCCTTTGGCCTCCACTGTTAGTCTCCCTCAGGGCAGCCCTGGGAGGGAGGATGGGATTGGGTCCGGCACACCTCATTCCAGATGCCAGCTCTTCTTGGGGGCCGTAGAGGTGGGAGGGTGGGGCAGGGGGCAGCTCCTCCCCCTCTGCATGCCTGCATTCACTTTGCGTTTGCAGGAGATAGAAACCAACCCCTGTAACAATGGGGAAACTGAGGCTGTGAGCCACAGTAAGATAACGCCCAAGGTCACAGGCGAGCTAAGTAACAAGTTTGTCAGGGGCGGGGCACACCCTGTCTAGAGGTATTAAAATGCACAGGCACCCACACGGAATATAATCCGTACGCGTCTACACAGAGCTGAGTTGCAGTGTGACCCTTGCTCACATTTGCAGCTCCGGATGTTCTTCAAAGCCAGCCCCGCGACCCCCGGGCTGTAGGCCTCAAGTTATTCAAACTCAAAATGAGGACAGAGTACAGGCACACGGGGGATCCTCAGCGGGGATTGCTGGGGGCCGGTTGGAGGAGGGGTGCGCTGTCGTGGTTTGGGAGGCTGAGGGGGCAGGGATTTAGAAAACTCGTGTGCTGGGCAGCACCCCCTCCCCACCCAAGGCCCCGAAGCAGGCGATGGCTGTCGGGGGAGGGGACCTTGGGGGAGGCTCATGCAAACCTCCGGCCTGCCTGTGCCCAACGCCCCCTCCCTGGGCGCTCCCAAACCTAGCCTTTTATGGAGAGGAAGTGGGGCCAAGTGGGCCGGGCCGTCGCGGGCGGGGCAGGGGCCTGCGGGGCCTCCTGGAAAGCTCCAGCCCGAGGGCCGCGCACAGCATGCTCTGAGGCAGCAGCTTATCTCTGGTCCGGTATGGCCCTGGGACAAGAGAGGCTCCGAGTGGCAGCCACGTGAGGCACTGTGGCCTGGGAAGGCCAGATAATAGCCACCACCCATGCCCAGCACCAGCGGCCTGCAAGCCCAACCTAGACCCCGTGGCCCAGCCAGCCCTGGTCCTGGGCTCCACCCGACCAGCTGGAGGCCGTCTGGGGAGCTGACCTGGGGGCCCCAGGCAGTTACCTACCTGAGGTGTCCAGATGGGCCCTCCCCCAGCTCACATTTGTCAGACCCAGGCCCTGGGAGAGTTGCAGGCTCTGTCCTGTAGCCTAGGGTCTGGGCCCAGACTCCAGCAGAAAAAGTCCTCTACCCTCAACTGCCATGACCTCTAGCCCTGCCCACCTGGCAGGAGGAGGGCCCTGATGGGCTGTGGGATGCTGAGCACTGAGAATTCCAACCCATCAGGTGGTCCAGGGTCCACCTGGGGTCCTGAGAGGCCAGCCTGAGGCCACTGGGCTCCAGTAAGTAGACAGGCCCCCTGAGGCCCAGAGAGCTGGACATGGCCCAGTGTGGTACAAAACTCTGCTCTTCTGCAGAGGGGCCATGCGAACCCTGACTAGGGGCTTCTGGACACCTGGAATGCTGTCCCAGATACTCCCAGGGAGTATCCCGGTGAGCAGTCTGTGACAGGCTGTGATCCTCCAAGACCCCCAGAAATTCCCAGGCCTTGAAGCCAGTTGCCAAGGCCTAGGGCTGGGCATCAGACTGCCGGGCTGCAGGCAGGGCCTGGGGGTCTGGCCAGGCTTCTCTGCCAGGACCTCCCCGCTAGGGGCTTCAGTGAGACCTGGCCACTGGCCTGGCCTTCCTTAGGTAGGAGAGTTGCTAAAGGTCTCTAGGCCTAACTGCAAACAGATGCTGCCCCGTGCCTCCCCACCCCGCCACAGCCTGGGATGACGCTCAATCGGAGGATGGGGGCAGGTAGGGGATGCTCTAAAATGCTGAGCTAGAAGGCTGGCACCACACCTGTGTGTCCCTGGGGAAAGGTGGCTTCATGATTAAGCCTAGGTAATGCCTACAAGTGGCCCCAGGACAACAGGGAGAGGCCAGACTCAGGCCCCTGCCCTTTGCCCTTTGCTCAGGAGTCCCTGGGAGTGGTCAAGGGCAGGACTGGGAAGCTAAGCTCCTTGGCTGATCCATGGATACCCTTGTCCTCCCCCTCCCCCAAATGGACCATGGGTGAGGGCCCCGGAAAGGCACTGGCTGCCAATTCTTCCCTGGGAGCAAGAGTGACAATTCCCCAGCCCAGCAGTTCCCTGTGGCAGTTTTCTGACCCCCTGACACATTCTCTAGCTTCATCCTCTGGCAGCCCATTTTACAGATGAGGAAACCAGGTAAAGTGTCTTGACCAGGTCACAGAGACAGCAGACATGCCTCATCTCACCGTCTCCCCTAGCTGTGTGCAGCCTCGGGCATGACCCTCACTTCCCTGAGTTTCACCTGGATTTGGGGACTCATCAAGATTCCTGCCTCAGGGTTAAGTGATGGGGACTGAGCAAGACAGGGCCTGCCTCTTGGAGGCCCATGAAAGGCATCTGGCTGTAGTCCTAGCTAAGGGCTCATCACCTCACTTCAGCCAGGTGAACACATCATCAGGTGGTGCAGGAGCTGCACATACCTCAGGCAGGTCTCCAACCTCTGCTGTTAGCTTTGGTGCCTACAGCTATAAAAAACAGTATAGTGAAAGCTGCCCTGGCTGCCTCTGGGGGTTGCCATGGGACAAGATAAAATTAGAGAGCACTAGAAGAGGGAAAGTGCATCACTGACACAGAGGTTGTTTATTATTTTCATTATTACTATAATTATTCTTACAGCTCTAGTATTTCTGATATAAACTTCTCCATGGCCCGAGGCAGAGAGAAATGTGAAACCCGAGGCTACAAGGTGTGTTTTGCGGCCCCCCTGGGCCTTTTCATACTGTGGAGCTATCTGCTGGAATGCCGGACTTGGCCCTGCCCCTCTCTGGCTCCTGCAACTTCTGAAGCTCCCCATGGCTGTTGGAGGACAGAGTCCCAACTGCAGAGTTTATTCTGGTCCTCTGAGAACACACCCACCCCAGGCATCCTGGGTGCCAGCTAATCTCCAGACTTAGGAAGCACTTTCCTGCCCCTTGGCTGAGCTCCAGAGCTGCATTCTTGCTGTGTGGCCCTGCAGCTTGCTTCTCTTCTCTGGGCCAGGGCTGAGGCTGATGACAAGAGGAAGGGGCACCTGATCAGCTTTGGGGGAAGGAAGCACTGCAGCTGCCACCTGGGAGGCCTGGGTCACAGTTCCAGTTTCTAGTTTCTGACAAGTTCTTTGGTGGGTCTCGTGGCATCCCCAGTACCGGGCCCCAGAGGCAGGCCTAATAAACTTCTGTCTGCAGAATACCCAATACCATGAGGGCCTGTCTCTGGCCTCACAGGCTCCAGAAACCAAGCTAAACATAGGTATGTGAGCCTAGGCTCTGTCCGTGCCCACCTCAGTCTCCCCATCTGCAAAATGGGACCAAAATCCAAGGCCCAGTCCATTCCTCTCAAGGGGTGAGGACTCACAGCCCCCTCTGACCTTTCCCCCATGCTGCATGCTGCGAGGGAGCAGGGCATAAGGAGGCAGGCAGTGCTAAGAGAGCTCCCTCAGCCCCATGTCCACCCCAGCAATGCTCACCCAATCAGGCTCTTCCTCGGCTACGGCCTTCATGTTCTCTACTGGGTGTTGGTCAAAAAAGAACTGACATTGGGCCCAGATCTCCCCATGGAGTTTTCTACAGACTCAATTCCCAAAGCGCCCAGCCATATCCCAGGTTTGCAGTTCTCCCAAAATACCCTTCGGTCAAGTCCTTCCCAAATTGTCTCCTTGGTGGACTCTTATTCAAACTTTAAGGCCCAGCCAAAATAGACCCTCCTCTGGAAAGCCTTTTGGAGGCCCCTCAGGCTGGATTGCCCCTCCTCCAAGTCGGCCTCTCATACATCTGGGATATCAGACAGTTGCTGGGGGAACAACTGGAGTCTGGAGTCTGACCTGTGAGTATCATCAGAGACCTGGTGAGTCAGCCTCACCCAGAGACCTGATGACTTCCTGTGACATCCACCCTTCCCTACTGCCCTCCTGCCAACATCCGCTGGAAGGTGTAAGCCCTGAGTCGGCCCAGCCCCTTCCTCATCAGCTTTGGCAGTCCCAGGACACTGTTCTTGCCAGGGTTCTGCCCACACCCTCCTGAGACAGGATGCTCACACCCTTGAGTGACAACACCTCCATTCCCGGGCCTCTGTTCCTTCTGTAGAGGTCTGGGTCTGCCCTCCCTCCCTCCTTCCTTCCTTCCTTCCATCTGCAGATGGAAGCTGAGAACTTCCCTATACACCATGAGCTGGGGATCCTGCAGTGATCAAACCAGATAATGGTCCCTGCCTGTGGAGCACAGAGGGAGAACTAACTTGTAATCACACAAATACATCTAATTATCAGTTGGGATGAGCATGACAAGGAACAGCAGGAGCCATAGGAGCCCTGCCCTTGTCTAGAGAACAGGGAGAGCTTCCTGGAGGACGTGATGTTTACACTGAGCCCTGAAGGATAAGCAGAAGTTAAAGAAGCAAGAAAGGTGTGTGTGGGGGAAAAGGGTCCATCATAGCGAGAACAGCAAGCACAAAGGTCCTGAGACAGGCAGGAGTTTGGTGCCCTAAGGACTAGAATCAGCATGTTTGAAGTGTGAGATGAGGTTAGCAGGGGTGGGGGCCACACTCCCAAACTAGCTGCCATCTCAGGAAAGCGCACACATCATTAGTGTGCAGCTACATGAATTACACATGCCCAGCACTCTGATCGGGAGACATTTCCAGCTCCCGGACACCCTTTCAAGCCCTTCCAGTCACTCATCCCCAAAGGCATCCTGACTCCTGCAGCATGCTGAGCCCCATCCCTAAGCTCAATGGTACTGACTCACAAACAAGCCGTTCTTTTGTGTCTGGCTTCTTTCGCTCAACATTATGTTCGGGAGACTCACACTGTTGCACATGTCAGTCACTTATCCCACTGGTATGGATGCACTGCACCTTATTCATCCACTACTGCCACTGTACATGTACACTTGTTTCGAGTTGGGGCTGTGATGAAGAAATATCACACGTGAATGGGCATGGGTGTCCCCGCGCTTGTCCCCCGCACACACTTGTTTTTCTTGGATAAGTACCTGGCATTGAATTGCTGAGTCATATTTTAGGAATATTAGGAACAGTTTCCCACAGTGGTGGAAATCCCTCCTGACAGCAGGCGTGAAACTCATAGCCTCACTGGCACTTGGTGTTGCCAGCCTTTTCCATTTCACCCACCCTGGTGGGCACGAAGCGGGAAGCCAGTGTGGTTACAGTTTGCATTTCCCAGATGTCGAGCTTCTCTGTGTCTTGATTGGTGATTTGGAGATTCAGGTGTTCTCATGTTTAAAGTGCCTGTTCATGTCTTTTGCCTCATTCCCCTCTCCGCCTTTCCCTCTCTACTTGGTCTCTATTCTCTTGTGGCAAAACAATCCGGAGGGACATGAAGAAGGAGGCGGCGGTCACCAGCTCCCTCTGCCTCATTCCCTGCTCCTCCAGGGCCCGGCTTGGTATGACTGGAATGGGGACCAGTAAGACACACCGATCTGTCTTGTGGGTTCACACATGGAGCAGAAGGGTCTTTTCCCAGCTCTTCCCTCCTCCGCTTCTTGGGAGCTGGGAGAAGAGGGAAGCCAACCAAGAGGTGGCTCCAGGACTGGGGAGCATTCTCTTGTCCCCTGTTGGAGCCCCCCTCCAGAGCCCCCAGCAAGCCTGGGATGGAGATGAGGTGGCATGGCCTCCATGCCACAGAGATGCAGTGCGCTTGGCCCTAGGTCACCAGCATGTACTCACTGAGGGCAGGCCCAGCCCAAGCGTTTCCGCTCATTTTCTTGTCCCCTCCCTAGAGCTCCAGGATGTAGGTGAACAACTTGCCCAAGGCCACCAACACTCAACGGCCCAGGGGTGTCCTCAACAAGGGAGATGATAGAGCCAGACACTCATTACTTTCTAGATAGTTCTGCAGTGCCACTACTGGAACTGGGGTGAACCAGCGCAGGCTCTGCCCTCCAGGGTCCCTCAGCCTGCAGAGAGGGAGCGGCGGTGGCGGGGCCTCAGGAGCAAGCAGCAGGGGAGGAGAAGAGGGCCCTGCCTCCTCCCAAGCCTGGCCCACTGATGGTTTTGAAGTCCATCTGACTCTGGGAGGGGTGAGGGATGAGGCCATGCAAGCCGGCAGGGCTGGGTGTGACCAAGCCAGTAGCACCAGGCCAAAGCATGTGGCCTCCACCCTGGGGGAGCAGCCCCAGCAGCTAAGGCCTGCTTATGTTGGGTCTAGAGGATCCCTCTTGGCCGAGGGGGGCAGGGTCCTGCACCTTCCTGGAGGGACCAGCTTGGCTCTGCCAGCGCCACACAAAATGCAGCCCTCCAGGCCTGGACTCTGGTTGGCCGCATGTGCTGTGTGACAGTGGGCAAGCTTGTGCCCATCTCTGGGCCTTGGTTTCCCCTTGGTGGGAGGTGGGTGGTGGCCCGCTCCCAGGTGTCTGTGACAAGCGCCTGAAAAGCCCAGAAGGCCCACCCAGACACTGCCATCCACACATGGTCTTGCTGACCCTGGCGGGCTGAGATGCTGAGTCACTTTCTAAAGACATCCAGCAGGTGAGTGACAGAACTGAATCCTACTTGACACAAAGCCTGAAAGTGGCTCAGAGAAGGAAAGGGGGGGTCCTCAAAAGATGTCCTGATAAACTGACCATTCTGTGGCCAGAGGGGAGAGGGTGCTTCATGCATCCTGGGGCACCCCACCTCTTCTGAGGCTCTCTTCACTCTGGCTTAGGTAAGAAGGCATAGCATGTGGCCCCCAGTCCTGTGTACAGTCCCGCTTGGGCCCGTACTAACCCCCCAGCCTCGTGACTACATGTTCAGAGTCACAGCTGCGGGCACTGTGTCCGCAGGCACATCAGCCCTCCCCTACCAACTGTCACCACAATGCTAGAGGTCTCAGCTGCCCAGGTGACAATTAGCCAAAATTACTCCCTGGTGACCTGGGAACCATGGCTGCTGTCCCCAGCCCCTAACAGGGGCCACTATACCAGGGGAAAGCCCTTCCCCACCTGACTCATCTCCTCTGAGCAATCTCATCAAGTCAGGACTGGGTCCCCAGTGGACAGTGCAGCCCAGGGGACCCCCATGTCCTCAGCAGCTGACGCAGGGCTGGACATGGGGCAGCCTTCAGGAAACCCAGGCCCCAGGGCTGGCTCAGGCTGCTGGCAAGCCCAGTGGCAGCTGAGATTTCTGGCTGAGGAGGGCCTGGCTGTGCAGCTACGTGGCTGTGGTGATCAGGTTTCTGTTTGGATGGGCTGCAGGCCCCACAGTGGGAGGAGTGGTGCCAGCTGAGGGGTGCCCCAGGTGGAGCCCCATGTGCATCCCACAACCAGGCAGGGGGGCCAAGTGGAGCTGGGGACTCCAACTCTGCCACTGCCCACTGGCCACTCTGAGCCTCGGTTTGCCCATCTAGAACATGGGCCTAAGGACAGAGGCCATTTGAGGCTGAAGGACTCAGCAGGCCCCTTTAAGACCCCACGCCAGGCCCTGGACTCCTGGGTTCATTCCAGGAGTAGTGTGCTATTAACTGCAGGGCTAAGTCTTGTGCTCTCTCGGGCCTCAGTTAGCTTGTCTGAGAAATGGGGGAGATTCCGGCTTAGCTGGCAGGGTTGTGGTGAGCTTTCTGTGTGGTGATGTGGGCGTGGCCATGGTCCTAGTGAGGGCCTCTGCCTTCCATTGTCCTCTCATGGATGCAGGGAGGCCAGGCTGAGCTCTGGGGTAGCTGAGCCAGAGCCACTTTCTCTGTGAATCAGCTGCCCCGCCCCACACTTTCCCAACAACTCCTTCCCCCTTCCCCATTCCCCTTTCACTTCCCCAGGCCTCCAGGAGGGGTGTCCCCATCAGACCTCACTCCCCTGACTCCCGCCCAGGCAGGAAGGTAGCAGAGATCAGGTGACCCCTAATTCTGGTGCCCAGCCCTGGGCCTGGAGCTTGGGACCCCATGTTACTGGCTGCTCCCAGCCCCCTGTGTCCAGATGTCTCTCAACTCCTTCCCGCAGCCCAGGGACAGAGGCGTAAGGCTCAGGGTCTGGATGGCATGCTACCTGACTTCTCAGCCACCTGTCTGTGTGATTCCCGGCTGGGGGGATGGGGGACTTGTTTGCCAGTACCCTAGGCTGTCAGTGTCAGGAGCCTCCAGAACCCCACCTGGCTTGAATTTGAAGTTGCTGTTGACCTCCCCCCACTTGATTCAACCTGTTGTCCAGCTTCTCAGGCCCCTGTCTGGAAAACCTCTGCAGAGGAGTCTGGCATCCGAGCGTTCCTTGGCCTCTGGGTGAGTTTAGGCAGGTCACCACCCACTCCAGGCGAGTTGCTGTGGGCCCAGTTGATGAGTGGGCTTCAAGGACTTCCTGGGGCCACAACTTCAGGACAGGCCTGAGGCAGGGACACCCCAGCTTTCCCATAAACCCAATCTGTCTAGGAGGGTCTCCAGGCCCTGCAAGGTCCTCTCCTTCTCAGCACTTGGGGTCTGTCTGGGTCGCCTCAGTTCCATTTCTCACCTGGAGAATGGGGACAGCTAGCCCTCCTGGCAGAAGGGCCCAGGGAACAAGAAGAAAGGGCTCAGCTGGTGGGTGTAAGAGGAGGAGCATAAGGAAACTTACTTTCTATTTCTGAAAATTCACTCAAATAGGCAAGTCTGGAACTCCCCAGGAGGGCCAGGCCTTCAAGTGCCCTGTGGGACAGGAAGAGAGAGGGTAGTTTTTAAGGATTTTTAAAACTCTCCCAGGAAGTGTCAGAAGTTCTCTGTTTCTCCAGGGCAGGGATCCCCCTTGGGTGGGGTAGATGCCTCCATTAGGGAGTTGGGGAAATCCTGGGGCAGCTGAGGCTGGGAGAGACCCTGGCTAGAGGCTGGGCCTGGGTGGGGACCAAGGTCCTGGCTGATGCCCAGGAGAGCACAGAGGGCCGAGCCTGGCTCTCCTGCCTCAGGGGCCCCTCTCAGTTGGCTGACTACCTCCTCAGAGGTGCCCTCCCTGACTGCCTTTTAAGAAGCTCCCTCTCCCTAATGAGACATGCAGTTTTCCTTCCCAGGGATCAGGACTTGTCTTACTGTGCTCTTGTTTGCGGTCTACCTCAGGGATCACACCTGTTTTATTCAGAGTGTTGCTCAAAACAGTACTTGGTGTGTCCCACTCTGGAAGCAAGCATGAGTGTTTGGCACTGGTGTGACAGATGCAGGATCAGTGTGATCTAGGAGGTTTGGCTCCTGGCTGTGCCTTTGCTGTGTGATTTTGGCTAGGTGGCTCACCCTCTCTGAATAGGAAAGCTACTGCTGTTACAGTAAAGGAGTGAGGAAGTCCTGGCAGGCTTCCTGGAGGGGGCAGCCCAAGAACTGAGGAAAAATTGGGCAGGAGACAGAGGAAACCCAAGCCCAATCCCTCCAGAATTCTGAGGTCCAGAATCTCCACTGTAGCCCATGCTGGGAGCAGGGGAGGAGGGCAGGGGAAAGAGGTGGCAGGAGAGAGCAGACCTGGGGACTCAGAACCATTGCTGTGTGACCAAGGGCTGGTGGCTTTCTTCTTTGGGCCTCAGGAGATAAGCACTGAAGAGGGAGGTGGGACCCAGGAATTCATACTTCGGAACAACTGTTGGACTTAGTCCCTGGGGACACTCCAGGGTACACTTCATCCAGGGAGGAGCAGTGTGAGGCCCTGGGGACCCTGCGCCTGGAATCCTTTTCCCTGGACTCCAGTCTAGCCTCAGTTTCCTCATCTGTGGAAAGGGTGTGTGTGTGCTCACTCTGTGTGGCCCCACAAAGAACACCCGCTGTGGCGCACTGCCTGGCCTCCTGTGGCCAAGGGTCTGGGTGGAAATGCCCCTCCCCTCCTCGGCTCCACATCAGTTCCCGCCTCTGAAAATTGGAGCTTGGGGTCCCCGCCTGGCCGCTGTGGGGCCTGAATGCCCAGAGCAGGCACGGTGGCAGGGCGGCTGCTTCCCTGCAGAGGGCAGGGGGCGGTCTTTGGTGTTCACCGTAAATGTCCAGAGCGGGAGGGTGAGAGGCTTTGCAGGGTGGGGGAGCGGCAAGATAGAAAAAAGCACCAGAAAGGCAGGTGAAGTCCCCACTGGCTGAGCCGGGCTGAGGGCTCCTGTGGGCTGTGTGCCTGCCCTGGTGACAGCTCTGAAACTCCCTGCGAGGGCAAAGTTCCCAAGCGAAGAACCTGTTCACTTCCTCTCCCGCAAGGCTCCTCCCCCTTCCTCTGGCCTCTCCACTTCCTCTTTTCCTCCTGCTCGCTTTCTCTCTTCGGGTCCTCCTCTCCCCACCAGGCTTGCAGCCCAGCCCCCTCCTAGGGGTCCTTCGTCCCCAGGGTCCTTTCTGAGGGCTGAGGACATCCAGGCACCTGTTGACTCACAGGGCAGGGCCCTGAAGGGTACAGTGTGAGGAGGAGGATGTGACAAAGAGCCTAGAGGGGAGGCCACGTTATAAATACCGGCCCAGTGCAGCGGTATTCAGTGGACGGAGGTGTCCATTGCAGAAGCTAAAAGGCCTTCCCAAGGACGGGCCTTCTGGGATGGGCCTTGAAGTATGCATAGGAGAGCACCAGGAACTGGCTGCTGTAGACAGAGGGCCAGGAGCGCTCCAGCCTGAGGTCAGGTGGGGCTGGGTACTCCTGCCCCGCAGCCAGCCCCTGTTTACAGCACAGGTCCTGTTTAGGGACTAGGCCTGCTCTCTAGCCCTTGTAGCTGTCCAGAGCCATCCCAGAGTCTCTCATCTCTTGCCCTGAAGCCCTGGTCCCAGCCTACCCAGCACCCCACCAGGCTCAGCCAATGGCTAGAAGCAGCCCTTATCGACAGGCAACAAAAAGGGTCTCCCCACCCCCACACCAGCCCGAATTGCAGGGTTGGCAGGTCCCAAGGTGGCTGACTAGGCGCCAGACTCTGAGACACAAGGCCAGGGACAGGGCAGTCTGGCCCTGGGAGGCAGGGAGTGGACAGGCTGGCAATATTTGCCCAGGCCCAGGGTGGTGATGGGGGAGCTGTGGCCAGTCTCTGCCCAGTTTTCTGGGAATGTCAGCGTGTGGCTCTGAGCCTGTGTGCTCTGTTGTCCTCTGAGTGATGGTCACCCTTCCCGCATGGTTGTGGCCTCTGCCACCTTCTGAGTGCCCTCCCACCAGCCTCCTATGGTGGGCTGGGCCGAGCCACCTCTTCTCAGGCCACAGATTCCTTATTCATATATGTACTAATTGTTCACTGGTTTCAACACACACTCGGTGAGCACCCACTATGTGCTACAAAGCCCTGGGTGGGCCTAGGGTACCCAGGGACAGACCAGTGGTGATAGGCCAGCGCCCCCACCTAGACCACCACCCCCACCTAGACCACCCTTTCTGTTTCCCTTCGTATGAAAATTCAGGTTCTTGTCAACACCTTTGAGAAGGTGCATGCTCCTTTAGGCTGAGCCCTGTGCCTCTCTGAGGTCCCGTGGCCCCCTGGTCTTCTGTCTGCCACACACTGATCACTGTGGGCCACCATCTGAGTGCAGGCTCTGGCAGCGCTTGGAGCAGAGAACCACCTAGAACACGCTGGGCACCCAGGACTTGCCCAGTGCTTGGGTGGAGAGACACAGGGCAGGAAAGGGTGACAAGGAGAGGGTCGTGTCTGAGGGCAGCTGGCCTTCAGCTACTCTCCTTGCTGCCCCGCCCCCTCACCCTAACTCATCTTCCACACATTGAGTGTCCTTCCCCAGTCCTTGGTGGCCTCCAGATGGTCCAGGAGAGCAGTTCAGCTGTGACTACACATGACAGATGAGAGATGGTGGGCCCTAGGCCTCATTGTTGGGCTAGGCAGCCCTGCCCACCTGTGCCCAGCAGTGCCTGGATCACCAGCTAAAGGCCCAAGCCTGGCCTTGCCTGGATAGGACCAGCCAGTCCTGAGAGGTAGCCTGGTTCTATGCAACAGCTTCTCAGCTTCACAGAGCCCACCTCCCCCTCAGGCTTGCAGCAGTGGCGGCTTGAGCCCTCTTCACACGGAACTTCTAACCTGGCCCCTGAGGTGTGCCCTATCCTTGCAGACTGTGGTCCTGAGGACCCTGTTAAGTGATTACAAGTCCCTTGATTCCCCTGCAACACCATACTTCTTAACCCCAGGTCTCTTTGAGTAGTAACGCCCCCCACTTAGCAAGCTGAGGATCCTCAGGTTTTCTGGGCACTTGAGCTAATGTTGGCAACGGAGGTGGGTGGCTGTTGTGACTCCCTGACCTCTCCTTCCCGGCAACTGCTGCTTAAGCACGCACCCACCAGGGACCCTCTCATCCGCGCTGATTGTTGCCCACCGGGTTACTCATTACTTATGTGACATCCACACTCAGGGTGTCCCGGGATTGGGGACACGGAGAGACAGGCAGGTGGGGGTGCGGGCCGGACCGGGCACTGCCCAGGGGCACGGAGGCACATGGGCCTAGCACCCCAAGGCGGCCAACGCTAAATCCCTTTCCCTCCTCCTCTTCCTCAATCTCTCTCTCTTTTTTTTGCAAAAGGAGGGGAGAGGGGGTAAAAAAAAAAATGCTGCACTGTGCGGCGAGGCCGGTGAGTGAGCGGCGCTGGGCCAATCAGCGCGCGGCGTTCCGAAAGTTGCCTTTTATGGCTCGAGCGGCCGCGGCTGCGCCCTATAAAACCCGGCGGCGAGACGCGCAGCCACCGTCGAGACCGCGTTCAGTCCGCGAGCACAGGCTTCTCGCCTTCGCCGTTCCACCGCCACCGCCGGTTACACCACCACCCGGTAAGGCCCCGCTGGTCGGGCCCCGCGCCTGTCGGGCAGGCAGCACCACAAGGTCTCGGCGCGTGCAGTGCCCGGACTCTTCGCTTGGGCAAGGCTGCGCTCCCCTCCACCGCGCGCTCCCGGCTGCTGCCGTCGGGGCCGGGACGGCGAAGGGTTTGTCCGAGCGGGGTTGCTCGCCCGGTTGGCGGGAGGGCAGGCGGGCGGCTGGGCGGCTGGGCGGCTGGGCGGCTGAATGGGCGCGGCGGGGGCGCGGGTCAGGTGGGGGCTGGGGACTCGGGAATCGGGTGCGCGTGCGCGCCGGCCTTGGAGCCGCGGCCCGGCCGGCCGGAAGGGGTGGGGTCGCCGCGGCGCGAGGGCGCCTGCGTTCACTTACCGCGCTACCGACTCCCGGGGTGTGGCCGCCGCGCGCCCGGTCGGCTGGCGCTTTTTGAACGGGTTAGGGGCGGGGCCGGCACCCAGTGGGGAAGGGGTGGAGACCTGGCTTCCTGCCGCACCGCGGGGCCGCCTCAAACCAGCGTTTGCCTTTTATGGTAATAACGCGGCTGGCCGGGCTTCCTTTGTCCCCAATCGGGGCGCGCGCCGGCGCCCCCTGGTGGCCCGCCGGAAGTGGGCTGGGCGGGGGCGGCCCCACCCGGTCCGTCTTAACGGCCCCCGGTCCCCGCAGCTCGCCATGGATGACGATATCGCTGCCCTCGTGGTCGACAATGGCTCCGGCATGTGCAAGGCTGGTTTCGCGGGCGACGACGCTCCCCGGGCCGTCTTCCCTTCCATCGTGGGGCGCCCCCGGCACCAGGTAGGGGAGTCGGCTGCGTCTGGTCTGGCGGGTGGGCCCTCACCCTGGAGGGACCCTTCGCATACTGGTTGGGGCTCGCTGGGGTCGTGCGGGTGCTGAGGACGCCTTGCTTTCCCTCCGTAGGGCGTAATGGTGGGCATGGGCCAGAAGGACTCTTATGTGGGCGATGAGGCCCAGAGCAAGAGGGGCATCCTGACTCTAAAGTACCCCATCGAGCATGGCATCGTCACCAACTGGGACGACATGGAGAAGATCTGGCACCACACTTTTTACAATGAGTTGCGTGTGGCCCCCGAGGAACACCCCGTGCTGCTGACCGAGGCCCCTCTGAACCCCAAGGCCAACCGTGAGAAGATGACCCAGGTCAGCAGCCCGCTGACCTTCCCCTGCAGCAACGCCGCCCTTTCATGCTCTTCTGTGCCACGCCCTCCTCACTTGTTCTTTCTTATACCATTCTCCTAGGATTTTCTTCTCTGACCTGAGTCTCCTTTGGAACTCTGCAGGTTCTAAATGCTTTTTCGAGATGGAATCTTTCCTGTGTTTGCTTTTCTGACTAGGTGTTGAAAACGTAGTGTTGTGGGTGTTAGGTACTAACACTGGCTTGTGTGATGAAGCCAATGGGACTGGTGTAAATGGCCTTGGAGTGTGTATTCAGTAGGTGCACAATAGGTCTGAAGTGGATCCCCAGCACACTTAGCCATGTTCCTTGCACTCTGCATGTACCTGGTCTGGCTGACTGCCCTTGTGTTTTCCCAAGTGTGACACAGCCTGTATCTCCCCACAGATCATGTTCGAGACCTTCAACACCCCAGCCATGTACGTTGCCATTCAGGCTGTGCTGTCCTTGTACGCCTCTGGCCGCACCACTGGCATCGTGATGGACTC
This sequence comes from Manis pentadactyla, assembly GCF_030020395.1. NCBI lineage: Eukaryota > Metazoa > Chordata > Mammalia > Pholidota > Manidae > Manis > Manis pentadactyla. Next base: position 100,765,259 of record NC_080028.1, read on the forward strand.
CGGGGACGGGGTCACCCACACTGTGCCCATCTACGAAGGTTACGCCCTGCCCCACGCCATCCTGCGTCTGGACCTGGCTGGCCGGGACCTGACTGACTACCTCATGAAGATCCTCACGGAGCGCGGCTATAGCTTCACCACCACAGCTGAGCGGGAGATTGTGAGGGACATCAAGGAGAAGCTGTGCTACGTTGCCCTGGACTTCGAGCAGGAGATGGCCACCGCTGCATCGTCATCCTCCCTGGAGAAGAGCTACGAGCTGCCCGACGGGCAGGTCATCACCATTGGCAATGAGCGGTTCCGCTGCCCCGAGGCACTCTTCCAGCCCTCCTTCCTGGGTGAGTAAGGGGGCCTCCCTGGCCCCACCCTACTTAGGGACCTTGTGGCCATGCTGGAAGCTAAGCCTGGTTTTCCTTTGCCTCCAGGCATGGAGTCCTGTGGCATCCACGAAACTACCTTCAACTCCATTATGAAGTGTGACGTTGACATCCGTAAGGACCTCTACGCCAACACAGTGTTGTCCGGTGGGACCACCATGTACCCAGGCATCGCTGACAGGATGCAGAAGGAGATCACTGCCCTGGCTCCCAGTACGATGAAGATCAAGGTGAGTCCACCAAGCCTGGTGGCCTTGGTGTGGGGATGGGCCATGGGAGGCAGGTAGCCTGGTGTGGTCTCTCTGCTGTGGGCTCCTAAGGTCCAGGACCTTTGTGCTGATTGTCCCCTTCCTTCCCCAGATCATTGCTCCCCCTGAGCGCAAGTACTCCGTGTGGATCGGTGGCTCCATCCTGGCCTCGCTGTCCACCTTCCAGCAGATGTGGATCAGCAAGCAGGAGTACGACGAGTCCGGCCCCTCCATCGTCCACCGCAAATGCTTCTAGGCGGACTGTTGCGTTACACCCTTTCTTGAGAAACCTAATTTGCGCAGAAAACGAGATGAGATTGGCATGGCTTTATTTGTTTTTTTGGTTTTTTGGTTTTTTCTTTTTTTTTGGCGCTTGACTCAGGATTTAAAAACTGGAACCGTGAAGGTGACAACAGTCTGTTGGAGCGAGTATCCCCAAAGTTCTACAACGTGGCCGAGGACTTTGATTGTACATTGTTTTTTTTTAATAGTCATTCCAAATACCGTGAGATGCATTGTTACAGGAAGCCCCCTTGCCTTCCCAAAAGCCGCCCCACTTCTGAAGAAGGGCCAGTCCTCGCCCGAGTTCACCCAGGGGGAGGGTTGGTAGCATTGCTTCTGTGTAAATTAATCCAAAATTTTTTAAATCTTCGCCTTAATACTTGTTGTTTTATTTTGAATGGTCAGCCATCATGACCACCCCCATTTTTGGTCCCCCAGTTTAAGATGTATGAAGGCTTTTGGTCTCCCTTGGAATGGGTGGAGGTGCAGAGGCAACCCAGGGCTTACCTGTACACTGACTTGAGACCAGTTTAATAAAGTGCACACCTTAAAGAAGCAATGTCTGCTGGTGTGGCCCTCTTGGGTGTTTGGGGTGGGGTGGGTGGAGGTGGTGGGTGTAAAGCCGTGTCTACTGCAAATGCGAGGGCTTTGTTGTGCCACTCATCCTGATGAAATGGGAGGGGAGGCTCCATGTAAAAGTTAAGGGTCCTGGCCTAGCACTTTGACCTGTCCCCCAGGTTGCCACTAGATTGCACCATTTTTTGCCCTTTTTCTAAGGTCCAGATCTTTGGGGAAGTCTGGGCTGTGGGGGCGCACTGGGTGGCTCAGGTACTTAACTCCTTGTGGACCAGATGGGCACTTTAGCACCACCTGTGAGAGGAGGTGCCTTTGGAAGGCTACTTTAGTGTCTTGGGATGGGGTCCTAAGCCACACTCTCCTTAAGATGGTTATCCTGCCCTGAGGAGGGCCATACCTTCTGGCCTGCACTGCCCTGGGGTCTGCAGGGCAGCATCCAGGGCCTGGGGGCAAGGGGTTGTCAGGCTGGCGGAGATGGAGATGGCTCTAGCCGGCCCTTGGGGAGACTTGGCTAAGATCTGGGTTTCCCTTGAGGTGGGAGGGTGTGTTCTTCCTGTGCATTGGAGATCCTGCAGGGGAGGCAGCCAGTCTGGTGGGCAGGGTTTGCCTGGCTTTGCAGATGACTGGTTTTACAGTTTACTCTTCAGTAGGAAACCCAAGCCTGGTCTACCTTACCTTTGCTGGAAGTCACAGTTGACACCAGAGTGGAAAGGGAGGAGGGGAAGTGGGTGAGTGTGGGACCCCCCCATGTCCTTTCTCCCATATTTTGAGGGTGTGAGGCACAGAAACCACTTCAGGTCAGAGGTGTGGAGAAGGACTCCCCTCCACAAGCAACCTTGGCAGCTGCCTCCTGGCCTACAGAGGAAGAGGAGCCCCAGCAAGGGTGTGATTTGCTTGGGTCCAGGTCTGCTTAGTGTGACATGAGTACATGGGAGCTAAGGAGCCTGTTCAAAGGCCTGATGGCTTCTAGATGCACACAGGATCCTACCTTTCCCTGAGTGGGTTTCCCTGATTCAGTACGTGGTGCACTACAGCGGGGTACGCAGCTATGCTCCAGGAGTGGCCCCGTTTCCATAGGGATCCAGGGCTGCCTGGACCAGGGGAAGTGGCAGGGCAGAGCTCCTGAGATGCTTCTGTGATACTCTCCACCCCTGCTTCATCCTATTTGGGAGGCCTGGGAGAGCTATCCCCTGGCCAGTTCCAGCTCTTTTCAGTCCATCGGGTGGTGGTGAGCCCTGGGCTCTGGGAGCTGCAAGCACATTTCCTTCTTGGGCCACTTGTTCTGTAATAAGTGCCCCCTGTATGCTAGGACTGAGGTTGCTGAGGACATAGGCCCTGCCCTGGAGAACCTGTTAGCCTTGAAACAAGGATCCACTTCTCTCCCCCTCCTTCCATCCAACTACTATTTGTACCAGGCATTGTGCCAGGTTGGGGTGCAGTAGAGAAGGAACCAGGTATGTTTCCTGCCCTGGTGAGGTGCCTGGCTTAATGGGAATGTAATAAGTATGTACGCAAATGAATACACAGTTGCGTTGATAATGAGAAAGCCGAGGCTGAGTGTGTAGAATCCAGGGCACGGGGAGATGGAGATGGTCGTGATGTCAATTGTGGTAATGGTGTCATGGTTGTAGACATCACAGCTCACCAAATTGCACCTTGATAAAGCTGAAAAAAACCTAAGAAATACAGATTAAGAAACAAGGGATCATCGTTTTGCCTCTTTTTAACAGAAAATGTAATGAGGGATCATAAACTGGGGTGTGAGGTGACTGAGAGGGGAGGAGCCAGCAGTCTCAAGTGGGTGGCTTCCCCAGAAGGCTGGTGGGATGATGCCCAAGTTGGTCCAAGTGGCCAGACACACCTGGGCAGGTGGAGGTGTGGGCACGTATGTCTCAGGAACATGGACTGACTGGGGACAGAGGCCTGGAGATGGAGAATGGAACAGGGTTGCATTGTCTTATCTATGTGGCCTTGGGAAGTCACGTCACTGTCCACATGCTCATCTGAGAAATGAGAGCCTCAGTAACAACCTGGGGGGTGGCCAAGGCTGGGCCTCAACAGTTTCTTCCCCTAAAGGCTTCAGAAATGCAGCCAAGACACTTGAACTTGAGCATCTTCAGGCCCTGATCCTCCCCTCCCAGGACTGCAGCTGACCATCCGATACCTGGTTTGGAGCAGAGGCTGGGCACTGGGAGCCCCAACCCAGGCTAAGCCAGAGCTCGCACCACTTGCTGTCTTCTGGCAGCACCCATTTGGAAACTGAGCTGGCCCCCGGTCACTGACCCTATGAGCGAGAATGTGGGAGGGTGACCCTAAGGCCTCTGAAAGCTGAGAGTTCGGAGAGTGGACACATCCAGGTTGGCACACACAGAAATTGAAAATCTCAACTCGAGCCCGCTGCCTGCTGCACAGCTTGCCTGACCCGGGTGGAAGCTCCCAATTTCTCAGGTGGCTGGCTCCCCCGTGAGGCAGCTCTGACCACCTGACAGTCACCTTTTCAATGAGCTGAAACCCTTCTCGCTGCAGTGTCCCTCCTCTGCAAAGCAGCCCTGTCTGGATAAGCTGCACCCTCAGCAGAGCTGGGGAGTCTTGGCAGTGCAGGGGGCAGGTCCTTCCCTTCATCCCAACACCTCCTCTTGCAGCCCTGTAGTGAGGAGTGGGGAGGCTGCTCAAGGTCACCTCTTGCTTTTGGGGAAACAGGCTCAGAGGGGAAGGATGGGATAGGAACACAAGCTCTGGTCTGCAGTCACCCCAGGGACGTGGCGGCTGGAATCACTGGGGGGCCCCTGCTGGGAGCTGGTGCTTTCACTCACTCTGCCATCATTCAGCTTATATTCCCAGCAGCCACACGTGCCTGGGGACGGAGGTACAGCAGTGATAAGGAGACGCTGTCCTTGCCTTCTCAGCTCTTACACTCTGGCTGTACTGTCTCATAGGGAGGCCACATGTGGCTATTTAAATGAATTTCCATTAAGAATTCAGCTTCCTAGTTGCACAAGCTTCGTTTCAAGGGCCCAACAGCCATGTGTGGCCCGTGCCTCTCACACTGGATACACAGATAGGGGACATCCCATTGATGAAAACACCATTGCGCAGCACTGGGCTGTGGCAGAATTCATGCTGATGGCCACTTCATCACCCAGCAATACTCTGAGGGGTGGTGACAGGATAACTGATGGAACTGTAACCTGATTGGCAGGGTGGAAGGGAAGGCTTTCTGCAGAAGGGCTATTGGGAGGAGAGGAAAAATGAGCCAGAGTTGGGGTGAGAGCCACCCGACAGATAGTACATGCAAAGGCCTTGCGCACAGATGAGCAGGAGGACCCTCAGGAGTGAGGTCAGATGTGCATTTTTGTTTGTTTGTATTATCAAGTCCCCACAACATACCCCATTACAGTCACTGTCCATCAGTGTAGTAAGATGCTGTAGAGTCACTAGTCTTCTCTGTGTTACACTGCCTTCCCCGTGCCCCACCCCCTACATCATGTGTGCTGATCGTAATGCCCCTTATTCCCCTTCTCCCCCCCTCCCACCCACCGTCCCCAATTCCTTTCCCTTTGGCAACTGTTCATTCTTGGGTTCTGTGAGTCTGCTGCTGTTTTGTTCCTTCAGTTTTTGCTTTGTTCTTATGCTCCACAGATGAGTGAAATCATTTGATACTTGTCTTTTTCCGCCTGGCTTATTTCCCTGAGCATAATACCCTCTAGCTCCATCCATGTTGTGGCAAATGGCAGGATTTGTTTTCTTCTTATGGCTGAATAATATTCCATTGTGTATATGTACCACATCTTCTTTATCCATTCATCTACTGATGGACACTTAGGTTGCTTCCATTTCTTGGCTATTGTAAATAGTGCTGCGATAAACATAGGGGTGCATATGTCTTTTTGAAACTGGGTTCCTGCATTGTTAGGGTAAATTCCTAGGAGTGGAATTTCTGGGTCAAACAGTATTTCTAGTTTTAGTTTTTTGAGGAACCTCCATAATGCTTTCCACAATGGTTGAACTAATTTACATTCCCACAAGCAGTGTAGGAGGGTTCCCCTTTCTCCACATCCTTGTCAAAATTTGTTAATTTGTTGTTGCTTGTCTTTTGGATGCTGGCCATCCTTACTGGTGTGAGGTGATACCTCATTGTGGTTTTAATTTGCATTTCTCTGGTGATTAGCTACGTGGAGCATTTTTTCATGTGCCTGTTGGCCATCTGAATTTCCTCTTTGGAGAAGTGTCTGTTCAGCTCATCTGCCCATTTTTTAATTGGATTATTTGCTTTTTGTTTGTTGAGGTGTGTGAGCTCTTTATATAATTTGGATGTCAACCCCTTATCAGATGTCATTTATGAATATATTCTCCCATACTGTAGGATGTCTTGTTGTTCTACTAATGGTGTCTTTTGTTGTACAGAAGCTTTTTAGTTTGATATAGTTCCACTTGTTCATTTTTGCTTTTGTTTCCCTTGCCCGGAAGATATGTTCATGAAGAAGTCGCTCATGTTTATGTCCAAGAGATTTTTGCCTATATTTTTTTCTAAGAGTTTTATGGTTTCATGACTTACATTCAGGTGGTCTTTGATCCATTTTGAGTTTACTTTTGTGTATGGGGTTAGACAGTGATCCAGTTTCATTCTCCTACATGTAGCTGTCCAGTTTTGCCAACAGCAGCTGTCGAAGAGGCTGTCATTTTCCCATTGTATATTCGTGGCTCCTTTATCATATATTAATTGACCATATATGCTTGGGTTTATATCTGGGCTCTCTAGTCTGTTCCATTGGTCTATAGGTCTGTTCTTATGCCAGTACCAAATTGACTTGATTACCATGGCTTTGTAGTGGAGCTTGAAGTCAGGGAGTGTAATTCCCCCCAGTTTATTCTTCCCTCTCAGGCGGGGACAGAAGATAAACACATCTGCTACAATGAAGAACATACCTGATTATAGATTATAGGGTAAAAAAGGATTGGGTCAGGGAGTCAGGGGACTGGAGGAGAACCCTGGCCTCTGTGAAACTCCCCAGATGCTTGCCTGGGTCAGAGCTGGGCTCCACTGTTGGTGCCTCATTAGTAAACAAGGGGACCCCCACTAGCACTCATGTTCCTTATGCCAGAAATTGCACATAACTGTCAACTTAACTGTTGTCTTTGATGCACGAACTGCACCTGCCTCCTCAATGATCCGTCCACAGTAGGAGCTTATCAGGGACCCAGGAGGGCACTGTACAAAACTTGATGTACTGGGTTGAATAGTGACCCCCCGAGATTCATCTTCACCCTGAACCTCAGAATGTGGCCTTATTTGGAAAAAGGTCTTGGCAGATGTCATTAGTTAAGATGAAGTCATGTTGGCTTAAAGAGGATCCTAAATCCAACATGACTGGTGTCTTTATTTATTTATTTATTATTGTTTTTGAAATCTCCAAATGTAATTGTGGATGTTTGTTTCTCCTAGAGGTTCTATCAACTTTTGCTTTACATACATGCAATTCTGTTATCAGATACATACACCTTTAGGATTAAGTCCTCTTTCTGAGTTGACCTGTTCCTCACTATGAAGTGAACTCTATCCCTGGTAATATATATACATACATACATATATATATATTAAGGAATCATTGTTATGCAATCTTATGAAGGTTTCACATGAGCAACATTGTGGTTACAACCTTGACCCATATTATCAAATCCTCCCCCCTACACCCCAGATTCTCTCTCTCTCTCTCACACACACACACGCACACAGAAGATGAAGACAGAAGCAGAACTTGGAGTGATGCTGCTGTAATCCATAGGACGTCAGTCATTGCTGGCACCCACAAAAAGCTAGACAGAAGCAGACAGAACCTTCCCTAGGCCTTTGGAAGGTGCATGGCCTGCCAATATCTCCATTTTGTCCTTCAAAATGAATAAATTTCTGCTATTTAAGCCACCCAGTTTATGGTACTTTGTTACAGCAGCATTAGACATACATACATGAGTAGGGTCACCCAGGAGTTGGCACTAGTATTCAAACCCAATTCTTCGTGATCCAGAGCTTTCTCCAAGGAAATTTTTATTAGTAAATGACTTGATTTTTAGAAGCATAGGCTTACAGGTGGGGCACGTTATCCACACGTTCATTTACCTGGCAAATACTCAGCGCCTACTACATGCCAGAGAACATTCCAGGTACTAGGAATTCTGTCCTGTGTACAGCTTACAGGGGGAAGACAAAAACTGAAAAAGGAAAAAATAAAAAAACACAGTAGGTCAGATGGTGCAAGAGCTATGGAGAAAAACAACAGAATCGGGCAAGTTTAGTTGTGAAGGTGATGCCGCTATCTGCAGGGTGATCAGGGACCGGCTCTCTGACAAGTCCGTTTTGCACACTGCCGCACGGGGAGGCAAATGCAAAGCAAGACTCCGGACAGGTGAGTGCTGGGCAGGCAGGAGGCGGCCAGCGCCGCAGCGCGCAGCGAAGAGTCGGAGACGCGCTAGAAAGCAAGCCACCGCCGCGAGCGAACCGGACCCTGGAGTCGTCGCACCCAACATGGCGGCCTCGGACGCCCGCAGGAAGGCTAGCGGAAGTGCGTAATGCAAGCGCCGGAAGTGGGAGCGGCCCCGCCCCCTGCCAGGGTCTCTGTAGAGTAGCGGACGCGCCGGCTTTGAGCATCCCTGGCGCAGCAGGCGGGAGGCCTCGGGCCTGCGGCGACGGCGACCGCAGCTTTGCCCGCCCTCGGCATGGCCAGCTCCGGAGAGGTATGGCGGTGGTTCTGCTCGCTATTCTTCCTGCTCGACTGCCTCGGCCCCATTTGGCCCTTGCTGTACCGACCCCGGTCTTCCTTCGTCCTTTCCATCCCGCCCCGTATGCGCTCCGTTCTTCCCGACTCGGCCTGGCTCTGTGCTTTCCACCCTGATCCCGTTCTCCACCCCTACCCCGTCTGGCCCCTTCCTGTCCCGACCTTGGCCTCAGCTTCGGCCTTCCCATCCAGGCCCTAGCCTTGCCCTATCCTTGTCCCACCCCACCCTCCAGGCCTCACCCTGTTCCCGAAGGGACAAACTTTCTCCCCCTTAAATTTTCCATCACTTTTCCCAACCCCTCATTTCTGATCGCCAGCGTTCCCCTTCGTCTCTCGCCCGTTTCTAGGCCCTTCTGGGCCTGTCAGGCCTTTTCTCATGCCCCTGAGCTTTGGCTCAGCTCCTGGAGCTCAGGCCTTCCCCTCCTTGCCCGGTTCACACTCCATCCTCTATCTCTGATGACTCAATTCCAGTCCAGTCCACTTTTCTCTGCACCTGCTTGTTGTGTGACTTGGGGGATGATGGAGGAAAAGCCTTTTCACCTGGGGGTACTTAGGACTTACCCTCCACTTCTTTCCTCAGTGCCCCCAGAGCTGGGTCTGAGACTCTGATGTGGTGCAAGGTATTTTATCTGCATACCAGGTTGTGGGGGTTTGGAATTGTGACTATATTGTCTTCCCTTTTGTTGCCTCCTGCCTACCTCTGTGTGTACTTGTGTGCACCTGTGTGTATATTTACCACCTGGGACTCATACCCTTGAGTACGCGTCCTAAGTCTTGGGATTTACCGGTGCTCTGGAGAACAGGAATAGGAGGTTCAAGTGTTCTCTTCTCAGTGGAGGGAGTGTGGGTATGTGGAAGGTGGCTGGAATTTGCTGACAGGTCCTCTTCCTTTGAAGTGAGTTTGACTCAGAGTGGCTCTTGATTGAGGGGGAGGGTGTGGGGCCCACATAGAGACTGGTGGTAGGATTGAAGGGCCAGAAAGCTGCAGCTCCTGGAGGAAGAGTTCTGGGCTAGCCTGGCTGTGCTAGCAGATTCCAGTTAGTTAAGTGTACTTGAGGGAGGAGGCAGGGTCAGGGTATGGCACCGTGGTCTTAAGGAATCCTGGTGCCAAGACCCCTTTGTTCCTTGAAGCATGCGTGGGTGACATGGCCGTTGAGGCTTTTGTTGCATTGCGGGGGTCTCTTGGGTTGCGAGGAGAGAGGGGAGCCTGATTCTCCTGTGGGTGTGGAGATCCAAGTCCCTTCTGAAACGATGTGAGTTATAGTTCACATACCATACAATTCAGTGTTAAAGTGTAGGATTCAGTGGCTTTTAAAAATATGCTCACAGGGTTGTACAGCCACCCACTGTCTGATTCCAAGATGGGCTGGTCTGATTTAGAAAGTCATTGCTGGCTTTCAGGTGCTGTGTTTCTGAGGAGCAGGGCTCTGCGTTTTTCTTTCTTTCTTTTTGTTTTAGAAAAATACCAAAAAAAGAAACACAAAAAACAAAACTCATATATATGTTATATATATATTTGTTTTAAAGTTATTTTCTTTTTTAAATTAAGGTATCATTGTATACAATCTTATGAAGGTTTCACATGAACAACATTGCAGTTTCAGCATTTACCCATATTATCAAGTCCCTCTCCCGCATCCCTTTGCAGTCACTGTCCATCAGCATAGTGAGATGATATAGAGCCATTACTTGTCTTCTCCGTGCTGTACTGCCTTCCCCGTGACCTACCTATATTGTGAATGCTAATTATAGTAGGGCTCTGCGTTTTCAGTGGCTCTTCAGATGATTCTGAAGCAGTGGTTGTTGACTCACCTTGATCAGTGCTGCTTTCTCTTGAGAATTAAAAAACAACTCCTTTTCAGGAGCCACTCCCGGGCTAAAGAGGAGGCAAGCAAGCAGACAAACCCTTGTCTCTCATCTGCTGAGGCTGGAGTCTGGTGGGGAGGAGGGTATCTGGGGAGGAGGAGCAGGAGGGTTAGTTAAGTGTGTTTGGGGCTTGCTGGGAGGGCTTCACTGCACTTGAGCTCATCTTCCAGTAGCAGTTTGCCCTGCACCGTGGCATGTCTCACGGAGGGAACAGCTTGTGCAAAGACTTGGAGGTGTGAGTCCTTAGTGTCGGGACACTTGAGAAGATGCCAGCTGAGGAAGCAAAGACCTAAAAAGAGTGTAAACCTTAAAATTGTGCGCCCCTTTGTTGTCAGGCAGCTGCGTCAGGGGAGGTCTCTCCCTGTGCACTTGGTGATACCTTAACATGGACATGGGAGAATTCTTGACTCTGATCAAGAAAGAATTCTTGACCAGGGTGGATGAATGTATAGATAAGGAAGCAAGGAAAAACAGGGAAAAAGGGAAGTTCATCGAACTCCTGCTCAGCGTAGGGCAGATCTCTTGCCGACTCCTGGAGCCAGGGTCACCTGGTGTCCAGTGTCCGCTTGCATCTGCACAGCATGGGAATTAAACCCCTATGACCCCAGGATTTGGGGGAGCTGTGGAGCACTGGGTGGAGCGAGTTTATGTTCCGAGAACTTACACTTCCCTCCTGGTCTGAAATAAACAGAGAGAGAGGAAAGGATTGTGTCAAGAATAGAAAGCTGAATGAAGTAGCAAAATGACAGACGTTTACCACCGGAGGGGGAGGTTGAGAGTTGTGTCTTCATCACGAAAAGCATCAGAGATAAGTGCAATGGGCTCATGTAGGCTTATGCCACAATAAAGTTTATTTGATGTAAGATAGTACACACTCGAGAGGAGTGCGGACAACCTCAGAGAGGAGTTTTTAAGGGTTTGGAGTTTCATAGGGCCTTTTGGGTAGGGGTCAGCATAAGACATGATGTATACAGGTGATTCATAAATTACTCTGAAGTTTTGTTTTAAGAATAGGATTATTTAGGTGACTGTGAGAATCCAGATCTCATCTACATATCCAGTCTACATAGGTTTGATTTAGGCATTGGAGGTCTATCTCTCATCCTGGTTACAAAGTTACTTAGTTGATTAAGGGGCTGGAAGAAGAGAAAGAGCAACATATAGATTAAGTTAAAGAAGAAGCTGGGCCTTTTTCACAGGCTAGATTTTACAACTGCATGACCCTTGTCTCATTTCCCTGCTCTGTTTCACCTTCAGAATGTCCCTGTAATTCAAAAAGATTTTTATAATGTAAAATTCCACACATTTGCAAAAGAGTGGCGTGATGAACCTCTCTTGTGTACGCATTGTCCAGTTCTTCTAGTTGTTAACACATGACCAGTCTTGTTTCATCTCTGTCTCTGCCGACTGCTCCTCCTCTCCCCCTGGGTTATTTAGAGTGTATTCGGGACATCTCATGATCAGTTCATTTGTGAATCCTGTGATTTCTTTGGAACCCTGACTGGTAAACAGTCAGATGGTAAACATCAGGAGGGGATGTTTTTTGGGCAGGTACTGACTGTTTCAGTACTTTTAAAAGTTATGAAATGTTACGTCTGAAAAGTATGTAAAAGTCTTTTAACCTCTACTCTTCAAACCACTTTTAAGTTGTCATTATCTGGTTGTAGCCGGATGGTTCCCAGATGTGCCTGATAAGATCACCTGGCCTCTCCTCAACCTCTGAGTTGGAATTTCTAGAGTATCCACGAAGTGTCCCGCGGGACCTCCCCAGAAGCTCCAGAAGCCCCTTTGCCCATTTCTTTTGTGGTGGAGGGCAGGCCAGTTCCCCACTCGGCTAATCAGGCCCTTCCTTAGGTGTCGCTTGCCCGATGACCTCAGGCTACTTACCTAGTGTTTTTAAGATGGAGAATGACTCTGCTTCAGTTTCCCCAGTGGCTGAGAACACAGTGTCCTGAGAAGCAGAGGGGACAAGTACAAGTGTATTTGGGTGCATGTGGAGGTGGGCATTCTCTGGGCCACATTTTATTTCACAAATGAAGAAACTTGGGCCATCCACCCTGCCGCTGCCTCTCCAGTTTGTACTTCTCCCTAGGAAAGGCGTGCAGACCTACAAACCACTGGACCCTTGACTCAGGAAGCTTCTGTTCCAGGGAAAGACTTCACCCCAGCAACCACCTTCCTGGACTGGCTGTTGGGAGACCAGGGGGAACAAGTGCCTGTCCCAGCTGGTGGGGTGCTGGGCTCAGAACAGCAGTCGGAGCACAGCGAGTGGACATCCTGTGGGATGTGCCCAGACTGGATGGAGGAAGCTGTGGCTCAATTCCTGGTTTTAAGAGAGATTCGTGTTAGTAGTGGAACTGTGGAAATTGTATGATGCTGGAGGTATTTTTAGTGTTTTGCTTTGTGTTCTCACCGCCTATGGAGACATTCCTGCTTTGATAAACTGCAGAGTGGGGATCAGGCGGGGTAAACCTAAGTCTGCTCAGCTGGATTCAAGCCCAGCCCTTCCCTCTTGTCCCCAGGCCATCTGTGCCAGAGCCCTGTTGGCTACGCTTACCTGATAAGGACTGTCCCTGGAGATGAGTCCCTAAGCCTAGGGTGGGGTCTGGGAATCTGATTTTTTAACAGATGCCCGGGTGATCCTCATGATTACCTCTGGAAAAACTGACCTAAGGAAAGCCACAGAATGCAGTGGCCCTGGGGTATTGTGGACCTTGGGCCTGAGGGCACTTGAAATGGAAGGAGGGGGAAGGCAGTCGGGCTGCTGCCTCTTAAGAAGGGAAAGTGGGGAGGGCTGAGGCTGTGGAACAGGTGGGCAGTATTTGTGGAAACCCTTTCCTGGGCGTGGCAGGAGGCAGGGTAGTGGGGGTCGCAGTCAGAGTTCCTGGGAAACCCCTGGTGCCTGCGCGGGGTGTGCCCACAGGCTCAACCCTCCCCAGACTTCACTGTGGCCGTGGCAGCAGCATGGCTTTCCAAGCCTCACAGCTTCTGTGCACGCAGATATGTACTGAAGAGGAGACAAGCTGGGGGTCGAGGGGCTTCAGACAGATCCGAAGCGGCAGTAGACATAACTGGGCATGCTGTCTTGGGACTGGGCAGAGATCCCCCCAGTGAGCACATCTTACAGCCAGGGAATCCCTCTGGGGATGATACAGGATTTCTCCCCCTCAGGGACTCCGCTTAGAGCCTCTGACTTCCTTTGTCCTTGACTTGGGGTTTCATGGCACACAGACATAAGTGAAGCCGCCTTCCCTCCTGGTTGTCCACATCAAAAAGCCATTGACCAGTGGGATGGGAGGCACACGTGAGGGAAGCAAATCTTTTGCAGAAATCCACAAAAGCAGCATGGGATTTGTGGACATCTTACTGGAAATGCCAACACACATTTCTAACCAGAAAATAAGATAAATGGAGATAAATTGTGCAATCCTTATCATTTATTACTAAAGATTTAAAAATGTTGTTGTTAGTCTGGTAGGTGCAGCTTCCTGTTTATTGGGGCGTTAAGTTTTGTCTCAGCAGCGGCTCCTCACGTCTTCCTTGCCCTTAGTGACAGAGCGCTATCAGCCACGGCACTGGGGACGTAACACACAGGAGCTTGTTTACCCGTCCCTGTGCCCTGGGAGGCGGAGACACTGCTCTTATCCCCAGTTCTTGCTGTTTCCTGATAGAAGTCTCCTACCCAGGGGTTTGAAGAACATACCTTCATACTGGGACAGTGGGGGGACAGTAGCTTTCACAAAGGGAGAACCTTGGCCAGTGGTTGTAAGTTGAATCTGAAACATGACAGACTTGACCAGACACCATAGATTTTGAGAAAATCTGTTACTTTTGGAGAGAGATCCTGGTGTGCAGATCTGAAAGGGGGTTTTGAAGAATGTCATGGGTTCTTGCTCTGTAGTTAACACTTGTTTTTGGTAAGAGCACCTTCTTTCCCATTGACCGTTCTGAGGGCTTTTTTCCCTGGCTGGGGAGGCCGGGATGAGGGTCGCCTTCGGGGGTCCATGGGAATTCACGTCTCCCTTATTTCAGGACACGTTCAGTGATGGTGATGCACCCCCTGTGTCGACCACAATGACGAGTGGTGCCCACTTGCTGGGCTTCTCAGACGAGATCCTCCTGCACATCCTGAGCCACGTGCCCAGCACAGACCTGGTTCTCAGTGTGCGGCGCACCTGCCGGAAGCTTGCAGCGCTCTGCCTGGACAAGAGCCTAACCCACACAGTACTGCTGCAGAAGGACTATGAGGTGAGGCGATGTGGGGCACTGGCACTCGTGTGTGGGGGCATGTGGGTTTCAGGCGTCAGCTCTTCTGACGGGTGATCGCCTTGTGGTCTGGGCTCGTGTTTCCCGAGGAAGGGTGCTGTTGACGATCTGTCCATTGAGTGCGTGGGCCACCTGTGTATCTCCGCAGAAGTGGCTGTGTGAGGCTTTGCCCGTTCATTTCTTATCGAGTTATGAGAGTTCTTCATAGATTCTAGATACAAGTCTTTTGTCAGATACACGTATCATGGATATTTTCTCTTGTAGTCTGTGACTTGCTGTTTTGCTTTTTTAACAGTATCTTTTGAAGAGTGTAAGTTCTAATATATTGAATTTTTGAGTTCATTCTTTTTGTGTCCTATTGAAGAAACCTTTGTGAAACCTGAGGTCATGAAAATTTTCTGCTATGTTGTCCAATAGACGTTCTATGCTTTGGGTTCTTACGGTTAAGTCCATGACCCATGATCCCTGCTGTGTCCATCTTCATGTGTGGTATGAGGTGAGGGTTCAGGCTCATTTTTTTACATATGGCTATTCAGTTGTTCCTGTACTGCTTATTGAAAAGGTTATCTTTTCCTCATTGAATTGCCTTGCATTCTTTGTTGAAAATGAGCTGACAACATATCTTAAAGATAAAAGTGAACAGAGGACTGACCTTAACCCAAATTTCAGGAGACTGTGGAAGGGACTCACAGCTGTTGTTACCGGTTGTGAAGCAGTGCTGTTGAAGCCTAGAACCAGGCCCCTCAGAGCTTTGGTGCTTTGCAGAAGGCCATGCCGTGCTTTTCTCCAACCCACCAGGGTTCTTTTCCTGGAGGAGGGGGCAGATGCCCTTGTGCAGAGCTGCAGCACAGGGTGTCTGGAGAATTTAAAACATGTCTTTCAGCCCCTTGGACATTTACCTCAGAGAAGTGGGCGGGGCCACGGGCCTGAGGGATGCAGGCTCTCCAGGCCATGTTGCTTCTGAAGGTCTCACTGGCAACAGTGAGGACAGCTCTTGGCGCTGGGCTGCTGGGCTCGCTGTCAGCGTGATGTGGCTCCCCTGAGCAGTCCGGGCCAGGCTTTGGAGGGGTATTGAACGCTGTGAAAGTGCACATGATCTAAAAGAACACAAAGCAAGCTTCCAGGGCACAGGGCACGACTTCACTGTGTGACTTAAAAAACCCCACTAAACATAAAATTTACCACCTTCACCATATTTCAGCACACAGTTCTACCCCTGAAGCATTAAGTACATTCATAGTGTTGTGTAACCATTGCCACTATTTCCAGAAGGTTTTCATCTCCCTGAACAGAAACTCTGGACCCGTTAAGCAATAACTCCGCATTCTCTTTACCCCCAACCTGTGGTAACCTGTGTTCCACTTTCTGATTGTGAATTTGCCTATTCTGGATGTTTCATAGACATGGACTCTTACAGTATGTGATCTCCTGTGATATGATGTCCTCACGTCCATCCATGTGGTAACTCCTTGTGTCAGAACTCCTTTCTGTGGCCAAATAGCATTCCACTGGACGTGCACACCATACCTTGTTTATCCATTCATCAGCCAGTGGGCATTTGGGCTGTCCTGTCTTTTGGCAATTGGGAATAACGCTGCGATGAGCATGGGTGTGCAGGTGTCTGTGTGCGTCCCTGTTTTCCATTCCCCACAAATAGGAGCGACATTGCTGGGTCACATGGTAATTCTGTTAGCTTTCCGAGGAGACACTGAACTTTTCCCCAGTGGCGTGTGCACCACTGTGCATCCACCCTTCGCTGGGGACTCCTGACTGTTGGCGTAAGGTAAATGTGTGGGGAGGGGGTGGGGCTTTTCCCAGGAGCACCCCTTCTCACCTGGAGTGGGGAGCCCCTGCAGGGCCCCTTGGCTCCCTGATTGTCATGAGGGGTGGCAACCTGAGAGGTGAAGGAGACCCTCAGGGCCATCACTCCTCTCCCTGTCTCCCCACCCTTCTGCCCTGCAGGTGAACGAGGACAAGGTGAAGCAGCTTGTGAAGGACATCGGCCGGGAGATCCAGCAGCTCAACCTGGCCGGCTGCTATTGGCTGCCGGGCTCCACCATCGAGCACGTGGCCCGCTGCCGCAGCCTGGTGAAGGTGAACCTCTCGGGCTGCCACCTGACCTCCCTGCGCCTCTCCAAGATGCTGTCAGCCCTGCAGCGCCTGCGCTCCCTGGCCATCGACGTGAGCCCAGGCTTCGATGCCAGCCAGCTGAGCGGTGAGTGCAAGGCCACGTTAAGTCGCGTGCGGGAGCTCAAGCAGACGCTGTACACGCCCTCCTATGGCGTGGTCCCCTGCTGCACGAGCCTTGAGAAGCTGCTGCTCTACTTTGAGATTCTGGACCGCACTCGTGAGGGTGCCATCCTCTCAGGCCAGCTCATGGTGGGCCAGAGCAATGTGCCTCACTACCAGAACCTGCGGGTCTTCTATGCCCGCCTGGCCCCTGGCTACATCAACCAGGAGGTGGTGCGGCTCTACCTGGCTGTGCTCAGTGACCGCACACCTGAGAACCTGCACGCCTTCCTCATCTCTGTGCCTGGCAGCTTTGCTGAGAGTGGGGCCACCAAGAACCTCCTGGACTCCATGGCCCGCAATGTTAAGCTGGACGCCTTGCAGCTGCCCAAGGCCTGGCTCAATGGCTCATCCCTCCTCCAGCATATGAAGTTCAACAATCCCTTTTACTTCAGCTTCAGCCGCTGCACCCTGTCCGGTGGCCATCTGATCCAGCGGGTCATCAATGGCGGGAAGGACCTCCGGAGCCTGGCCAGCCTGAACCTCAGTGGCTGCGTCCACTGCCTGTCCCCGGATGCCCTGCTCCGCAAGGCAGAGGATGATATCGACAGCAGTATCCTGGAGGTGCTTGTGGCATCCTGCTGTAACTTGCAGCACCTCAACCTCTCGGCCGCCCACCACCACAGCTCCGAGGGCCCGGGTAGGCACCTGTGCCAGCTGCTGGCCCGGCTGCGCCACCTGCGCTCCCTGTCCCTGCCCGTCTGCTCTGTCGCCGACTCTGCGCCACGGGCTGACCGTGCTCCTGCCCAGCCTGCCATGCACGCTGTGCCCCGTGGCTTTGGCAAGAAGGTCCGTGTCGGCGTGCAGTTGTGTCCCAGCCCCTTCTCTGGGCATGCGGGCCCTCAGCCCTCCTCCGTGTTCTGGTCTCTGCTGAAGAATGTGCCCTTTCTGGAACGCCTCGAGCTGATTGGGTCCAGCTTCTCCTCTGCCATGCCTCGCAATGAACCCGCCATCCGCAACTCCCTTCCGCCCTGCAGCCGGGCACAGAGCGTTGGGGACTCAGAGGTGGCCGCTATCGGCCAGCTGGCATTCCTGAGGCACCTGACATTGGCCCAGCTGCCCAGTATCCTCACGGGCTCCGGGCTGGTCAGCATCGGCCTGCAGTGCCAGCAGCTCCAGTCCCTTTCTCTGGCCAACCTGGGCATGATGGGGAAGGTGGTCTACATGTCTGCCCTCTCAGACATGTTGAAGCATTGCAAGCGGCTGAAGGACCTCAGGTAAGGGGGCCCTGGCTACTCCTCTTGGCCTCTGCTTGGTCCTTCAGAGGCCTTAGGGGTGGCAGAGGGGAAGTGAGTAGCACCACCTTTCATTCGGCAAGCATCTAAGTACGTGCTATGTGCCTGCCGAGGCAAACTAGATGCAGGCTTTTCCTCCCGGAGTTGAGTCTTGTGGGGTGGGGGCTGACTGCAGTGGCAGGACCCAGGGAGGCACGGGACTTGGGCAGGTAGCGGTTGGCAGAGCCCAGGGAGGGCGTGCAGGGGGCACCAATGCCTGAGTCAGTGCGTGGCCCTCGTCACTGTGGCTGGCAGGGTGATCGTGCTGGAGGATGCTGCTGTGTGCAGTCTCGTTCAATCCTGTGGCCACCTCATGAGGGGGCTGTTACTGTTTCCATGTAGCAGAGCTGCTAAGTGGGGAGCCAGGAGTTGAACTTAGGGCTTTTTGCCTAACTGGCAGAAGCCCTAGAAGCTTACAGGTATGCTGTGTGCTCCAAAGTAAGTATTCTCAGGCACCTGTCCAGTGGCTTGGGGTGTCGCCGGGAGGTGGGCGGTGGCCTTGGGGTGAAGGTGCTGGGGGACCTCAGCCAGCAGAGGGGGCTCTGATTTCCAGTTCCAGAAGGTCCCCCTGGCGTCCCACCTGAACTAGAGGGGCAAGGGTGGAGGAGATGGGGAGATGGGCTCAGAAGGGGGACCACACTATTGACAGGTGACAGTGACCTGGAGCAGAATGGCAGGGCTGATTCAACATAGTGAGAGGAGGTAGAACCCGTGAGTGTCAGAGAACCCCACCCAGACTGTTGGTGGGCAACTGGCAGTTTCCCGAGCCCAGACATGAAATGGATTCCCACTGAGTCATGCTGTGGAGTGAAGGGTGTTCTTGTGAGGGCCCGGCATTTAAAGACTTAAAGACTAAGTCTTTGTTAACTGGAAATGTATTGAAAATCTTGATGGATCTGATCTTGAAAAATTGCACTATTTTGGGGGGCACGGGGAAGGCATTATAACACAGAGAAAACAAATACTGATTCTGTAGCACCTTACTACACTGATGGACAGTGACTGAATGGGGTATGTGGTGGGGACTTGATAATGGGGGGAATCTAGTAACCACAATGTTGCTCACGTACTTATATATTAATAATACCAAAAAAAAAATTGCACTGTTTCCCAGCAATTGCCCAAAATGTAGTGCTGGCTCTGTGAGGAGGGGCGGCGGTAGCTGCAAGCGCTTAGCTCAGCTGGTCTCTCTGTGAGGCTGTGGCTTGTGGGGGACATTGGGCACCGGGGCACCTATGTGTGTCCCCATGACAGTAAGCACTCACTTTGTGCCTTTGCTGAAGGCCAGGTGCCAGGCTATGGGCTCTCAGGCCCTGTCTGGTTTAAGCCCCGTGACAGACCCTGAGGAGGCCGTCTTTGGTCCCATGGCACAGACAGGGTGGCAGAAGCCTGAGGGGGGCATTGAGTTCACCCAGTTCAGTCTTACTCCAGAACTTGACCCTGGCCCTCGAGGCACTCAAAATGGAGATAAGTGTGTCCTCTGCAGACCTCCACTGTCCCCCTCAGAAGACGTCATGTGACAGAAGTGGACCAGATTTGAGTGTTTGCTGCTTACACCCTGGAGCCTGCCAGGCTGTGCATCCACTCTGCACCATCTCCAAGCACAATACACACCTGGGCTTCCTGAGCCCCTCGGATTTGGGGTGAGGGGCCCGGGATCCCACCGGCCTTCCAAATGGCAGAGCAGGTCACAGAGCCTCTGTGCCGCCTCCATGTGCCCTGGATCTGCAGCTTTGGTTCTATCCTGAGCATCTGCAGAGCCCCCCATCTGGGGAGAGGGTGGTTTTATGCCGTGTCCTGTGCATCCCAGTCACACTTGTCGTGAGAACCATGGTGCCAGGTATTCTGAAGCCCCCAGTTGAGAAATCTGAGTCAGAGTTGACTTTATACAAATTGTGAGCTTGGTTTGTTAAACCCTGTAGCCACAAGCGGATCATGCCTGCTAGGGCTCTGGGTGTGGCCTCCCCCATGGCTTTCAGATCCTGCGAGGAGATGACACAAGAGGTCACGAGGCATTAAGGATGCGTGGCCCACGGAGTGGCCACTGCCATTCCCATCCAGGGCCCCTTGGGGCCCTCTCTCCCACTCCAGGTACAGGGTGCCCAGATGGCTGGTCTACTCCTAGCCACTGGCTTCTTGGAGCCTAGCAGGGTAGAGGACCTCATGCTCACTCTTCACTTCCTGATTCCAGCCACAGTCCCTCTCCCCATACACCTCAGCCTCATGGCCCACGTTGAGTCCTCCGTGTTAATTTCTCGGGCTTGGGCCCTTCCCCTGCCGGGTTGGGTTGGGGGAGGACCAGGGTTCTGACAGCAGCAGTCGGCCCCCTTTACCTGGGCCTCCTGCTTTGCAGCCTTTCTGTCTCACGTTGGGCGTGGGTACCTGCCTTCTCGTTTGCATGTCTGCAGCCACCAGGAGTCACCTCTCTTGTCACCCACTGGTCCATCTCTGTCCAGTGCCGCCTCCCGCTTTGTCTCTCCTATGACATCACTATCAGATCACTGGCCTTGAAGCAGTTGTGGTGAGTGTGTGATCACGGGCCACGTGTAGCTTGAAGCTGCAGCTGGATTGCAAAGTACATTTGACAAATAAATGCCCTGGTCCACTGTCCTGTCACCCTTTTGGAGTCTTGTCATCATGAACTGAATATTCCTGAACCTGGAGAGCCTGAGAAAGCAAATGCAAATTAGTTCTGGTTTAACTAAACTCAGAGCCAAGGTATTTCTGGATCTGTCATTTTTGCTGTCAGGTTTTTTCTTTCTTGATACCCCTTAAACCTTCCACTTTTCCAGCTGACCTCTGGTCGATCCATTTAGTCATCATCAGGGAGTGTTTGGCAAAAGCAGAAATCAATGAGAGTAAGATAAAGCCATATAGCCACGGGGTTAAAGAGTAGGAGCACTCAAAGGCAGATAAGGAAAATTGGCCATCTCTCCCAATGCTGGCCTCTTCCAGAGCATTCATTTCGTGTCTGATGCCTGCAGTTGCATGGAGATGGCAGGTGCGTCCAGCTTGTTTGGGCTGCTGGTCATGTCACAGCAGGCCCCCACTGTCCCTTCAGAGCTGCCATCTCTTCCTTAGTTTCTGGAACGTCTCCCATCCCCCACCAGCCTCATCCTCCCTGAATGGCTCCTGCTTGGCTTCCTTTGCTGATTCTTCCTCCTCCTTCTGACCACTTCTACTGAGTGTCCCCAGGCCCAGTCTGCGGGCCCTCCAGTTCCATGCACTGGCTGGCAGGTGGCTCTCCCAGCAGGGCCACACATCAAAGCCAAGCAGGAGCCGTCAGGGAGGATGAGGGTGGTGGGGGATGGGAGACGTTCCAGAAACTAAGGAAGGGGTTTGGCATCTAAGCTGCTCCCATGGACCCATGGCTGGGGTCCCTGTAGAGTCCTCTGGGTGCAGCTGGCCTGGGGGACCTCAGGTTGCATGCACCCAGGCTCTTACCTGTAAAGTGGGGCTGTGCCAACTAAAGGAATTTGTATGTACAGGAGTGAGATCAGGGCAGGGTTGCAGGAAACACATTGTTGTCCCGCATCCATGGAACGCGTGTTTGAGCACCTATTGTGTCAGGTACTGTTCCAGGCACCAGGACACCAAACAAAACAGATCTTTGTCCTTGGGGAGTCTACATTCTGATATGGGAGACAGACCAACAGTAAGTGGAAGAAATGAAGTATATGGTATGTTAGAGGGTAATAAGTGCCGGGGAGAACAGAGCAGGGTGGGACTGCCAAGTGCATGGGTGCACTTAGGGTGGATTTCATGAAGAAGGTGGGATTTGAACAGAACTCGAGTCGCGTTAGCAAAGCAGAACCTGGAGTACTCTGGGGAAGCATGCTCTGGGCCAGGCAGATGGAGCTGCTTTAGCCAGCCCAGTGTCTACGAGCCACAAGGTGACTACATTTACATGAATTGAAATTAAATAAAACCAAGTGCTCAGGTCCTTAGTAGTATTTGCCATGTTTCCAGTGTGCATTGACCACACATGCTAGTGGTGCCATATTGGACAGAACACATGTGCAGTGTGCCCACCTGCACAGAAAACTCTGTTGGGTGTAGCTGAGTTAGTGCCAGGGCCCTGAGATGGGCTGTGCCAGGTGTTTGAGGGCAGCAGAAAGCCCGTGTAGCTGGAGTGCGCTTTCTAGGGCAGAGAAGAGCAGGTTACACTGCTGTGTTGGAAATAGATGGGGGCTGGGGCAGGAGCAGGGCTGCATCAGGAGGCCATCCAGGCACTCACTGAGAGGCAAGGGACGTCGGGTGGGAGAGTGACCAGAAACGCACAGATTCTGACTTCACAGAGAGCTTATTGATTGATCAGATCTGTTAATCAATGGGAGGGCGGGGTCAATATGGGTCTGGATGGTGCCAGTCCTTCTGGCCCGAGCGGCTGACCTGGTGTGGCTGCCACTGGCTGAGGGGAGGAAGGGTAGGTGGCACGGCTGCACAGGGGCACACGGGTTTGATGTGTGGCCCTGCTGGGAGAGCCACCTGCCAGCCAGTGCATGGAACTGGAGGGCCTGGAGACACTCAGTAGAAGTGGTCAGAAGGAGGAGGAAGAATCGGGAAAGGAGGCCAAGTAGGAGCCGTCAGGGAGGATGAGGCTAGTGGGGGATGGGAGGCGTTCCAGAAACTAAGGAAGAGATGGCAGCTGCTGGTGTGGGTTAGGTTGACTCGCTGGTGACACTGCTAACAGGTACCAGCCCCTTGGACATTTTCAGCGCATAGATAACTATTGTCTTATTTTGCAGGTAAGGAAAGTGAGGCCCAGGGGTTAATGAGCTTGTCGCAGTGACAGAGCTGTTCTCAGGCAGCTGGGGCACTTCCTGCTTCGTGGGGCTGCTGGACATCAAACAGGGTGATGTAGTGTTTTGTGCCCCCGAGTGCTTTCCAGGGCCTGGGATGTGATCCTGTGACTGAGATCTTCCCCAGGACCAGAACCTTACATGCTGCCTATGCCCTGTGGCTGGGAGGCCTGCAGCATTGGAGATACGTGGGTTTTGCAGGCTGGCCTGAGAACTGTTTGTAAAGCCTCTGTGCACACTGGCTGCTGAGAACCATGTCTGATTAGAGCTAGGTACTGCCTGTTCAGAACAAGCACGAATTTCTAGAACCCCGCCAAATAGCCCTGTTCCTCTGGATTCCTGCCTTCTGTGGCAAGCTGAGCCTGGGGAGCTGGAGAGAAGGAAGTAGGTGGTACCCGCCCACCTGCCATGGGTGTAAGCCACAGAAAGGAATTGTGTTCCATGCTTAGGAGAGGCTGGCACACTGCTCCTGGGGTTGCCTCCCTGGGTAGCTCCTGCACTTGCCAGTGGAATATTCCAGAGATGGCAGCCCTTGGAATCCCAGGCTGGCTGGCCTCACCAGCAAGGCCATGAATTTGAGCTCTGTGCCAGCTGGGGCTCCTGGCTGGATGCTGTGTCCATGCAGCCAGCGCCACTCCTGCAGGGTGGTAGTGCAGAATGTGATGTTCTGCTGGGGCCTCTTGGCTCTGGATCTGTGGCACACCTTGGCAGTGAGAGGATTACAGTTTGGACAGGGAAAGGCACCTTCTTTCCGAAGGCTGATGAAGGTCTGTCCTGTGGAGGAGGAGGGGAGTTACCTTCCCGAGTCAGTCAACTGCCCGTGACCTCAGAACCAGGACGTGTCTGGGTGGAAGTGAGTGGGCCCACTGGGAGTCAGGCCTGCCCTGGAGGCCTGGGCAGTGCTCAGGGCCTGACAGGTGGGTGGGCAGAGGAGAGAGGGTACCTCCCCCACCAGTGCCTTCCTGTGCCCACAGAGCTGGGAGGAGACCAAGCTGCCTCTCCAGGAGCAGGGTTTGTAGGCCAGAGGTTTACTGGCTGGGAGGTTGAGGCCTGGCTGGGAGGGAGAGGGACTTCAGACCCCCAAGGCAAAGCCCTGGCGGCAGGTCTCTTTTCTTCCCTCCCTGCACTAAAGGCAGCCACCTGTGCCGGGGTGTGGCCTGGGGGAGGTTTGGGTGCTCCAGCCGCCTGCTCAGGCAGCCGGTGATGGGAACAGGACAGTCCCACCAGGCCTGCCCCCATGAACACCTTTGTCAGGTGGCTTCCTTCAGAGTGGGAGAATCTGGGAGTGGCTGGCTAGTGTTTAAAAGTGTGTATGTACAGGACACATGCTCACTTGGCCTACTCGTTCTGCAGTGGAGGAGGTGGGCCACACTCTTCGCGGGAAGCGCGGGCCCGCATCGCCACCTAGTGACCGAGGCTGCGTCTGCCACTCGCCTGAATTTCCTGTCGCAGCTGCCTCGCCGCTCAGCAGTCGTGGTTCTGGACTTCTTGATCCTCTCATTTACTTGTAGGACTTTCTCTATATAATTTATTTTTAAAAGATAGAACCAAATAGTGTGTTCAAATATTTTCTTGAGAAAAATCAACTTTTCAAGAAGTTCACGTCCATAATAAGGACGACACTTGCTCTCTGGCCCTGTGTGACACAGGTCTCTTCCTGTCCTTGGTTGAGGTGAATTAGGGCCCCACTCAGGCACCTTTGGTCTCTGAGAGGTGTGCTCTGCTCATGGCTCTGATCTCATTCTTTAGGGCTGAAGTCCACTCGGTGGGGCTAGAGGGTCAGGCTCTGTAGTGGGGTATCCCCTCGCGTCTCCTCTCTCAGGGCTGTGGCTGCCTCCTGCCCCACTGGAATTGGTGGTAGGGGGGTGAGTGTGAGGCTTTTTGGAATCATACCCCAGAAGGACTGCATTCTCCCCACAATCTGAGTGTCAGGAGCTTATTAGAATTTCTACTTATATTTAATTAGAGTGAAACTAAAACCCACTCTTCATTAGCCACCTTTCAGTGAGTGGGGCCTCCCTTACAGAAAGGTCAGGATAGGCCATCCCAGTGCTGCAGGACATGCTGTTGGTCGCCTGCTCTAGATAGCTGGCAACTACGTTTTTCATAAAGACCCCTTTATAAAATCCCTTCTCTGTCCTGTGTTTTGTCCCCAGCGTCAGGGTGGTAGAGACAAAACTCAGGACTCCTGTGGGTCTTCCTTGGCCTTGAGGACTGGGGGCTGCCTGTGACTGCCCCTTCCTCATGTCCTGGGTGGGTCAGCCCCTGGGGGGTCTCTGCATTCAGAGTACTTGGTTCTCCCTCCACCTGGGGACTCGGGGCTTGGATGGGGACAGTCTGTCCCCAGTGCAGGCCCACTGCCTTGTGGGTGTGTGTGTGTGAGCATTTATTGTTCCTTCTGGAAACTTCTCTCTTTATGATGAGAACCCACAGCTACAGAACACCTCAGGCGTGGCCACCTGTTTACGGTGAGAAACGAGCCTCAGGGTCTCACACAGAGGTGGAGGTCTTACCGGCCTACCCTCCCAGGGGGGTCTGTCTGCCCCATGGGCAGGGCCTGGCTCAGAGAGACCCAGGGGCCCAGGCCTGACGCCTGTTCCAGCAAGAGGGATTTTCATAGTGCTTAGGCCTTGGGGAAGAGTTGCCTGGTGGATTTGCTTGGCTGGACTTGGGGGGACTTGGAACCCCACACACGGCGGGGTCCTTGTAGTGGAGCACCGTCTTGGGCCTGCCTTCTGGGGAGGACTTAGTCCCCACCATTACTTGCATGAAGTCTGCCAGGGGCCTTGGTGGCTCCTTGACAACCTTGCCTGATGCCTGGCAGCCACCCTTGTGAAGTCCTCACTTTTAGTCCATTTCAGACATAGGTGACCAGGGATGGGTGCAGCGCATTAGCAGAGGGGAAGGACCTTCCTCACAATTTGCTCCCCTCCATGTGCTTCTTGCCCTCCCAGCTTCCAGGGGTGGTGGAGTTTGGTTGCCTGTGGTTTGGGCCCAGCTTCCGTGGGCAGCTGGGGCCCCCACATCGGGTGGCCTGTGCCCCCGAGCTGTGGTTTCCCTCAGCTGGGCCCCAGTCCCTGACAGCCACGGTCCCTCCTCCCCAGGGCTGCCGTTGTGCTCTGGGCGGATGCCTCACGGGCCTGTCCCACCATGTGCCAGCCTGAAGATGCTCTGGCCAGGTGACTGGTGACCCTCTCAGAAGTCAGAGCAAGCTTTTTGAAAGGGCAAGTGAGACGCATACATGTCTGAGAAGGACGGAAGTCCTGCCCAGGGCTGTGGAGCAAGGAGGTGCCCAGCTCTGCTCTCCAGGGGTGATCATCCTGAACAGCTTCTCTTGTGTTTCCTGGGGAGAACTGCACAGACAGGTACACGTTGTGTAACTTAGAGTGGAGAGGTGTCCATGCTGTTCGCCCTCGGCTCCTGTGTCTGTCCTGGAGCTGCTCTGATGAGTGGCCACAACTGCATGGCTTACAAAAAAGAAATGTACTCTCTCAGCTTTGGAGGCTGGCAGGCCACGTCAGGGGGTCAGTGGGCTGGTTCCCTCTGGAGCCTTGCCCCCTGGCGGTTGCTGGCATTCCTTGGCTGTGGACGCGGCACTCCAGCCTCGGCCTCCACTGTTTTGTGGTGATCTCTCTGTGTGTCCCTGACCTGCTGTGCCTCCGCATGGCCTTCCTATGAGGAACTGGTCCTTGGGTCAGACCCCACCCTGATCCAGGGTGATCTTACAGCAACTCAGTTGTAACTTCAAAGACCCTGTTTCCCATTACGGCACATTCACAGGGGGGTTAGGACCACCACATTTCTTCTGGGGGACACAGTTTATTTCCCCTCCCCATCCTCCTGGGCTCTGCCCTCCTCCAGCCGTGGGTACCCCTGGCAGCCCCTGGCATGCTGTTAGCTTGCCCCTGCCCCTCTGCTCTTCCCCGCTGCTCATTCCCAAGGGCTTTTGGGGCCTGTGGCCAAGTGTCCTGCGATGAATCCAGGCATCTTGTTCCACAACCAAGTTTCCAGGAGGAAACTGAACTGTCCTTCCAGCTTCCTTTGGCATGCCCCACGTTGTGTCCTCCACTTCACCGCCCTTGAAACTGCCCTGTCCTCTCTGCTGTCTGTCTGGGAGTATAGATGCCCAAAGAAGGGTTGGAATGTTGTCCTCTGCTTGGCTTTCTTGGGTCTCTTTGTCCCTGTGGCTGGAGCCTTGTGCAGCCTCAGGGCACCTCCTTCTTGTTGTGCCAAGACCCTGCCGTGGTCGCCTGGGTCCAGTTTTCTAAAATGGAACTGGCCTGGGGGGGAGCCCTTCAGTCTTTGTTGTCTGCAGCTGAAGCCTTAGCTTCTTAGCTTGGCCCTTCACCCTCAGCTACCAACCACTCTGGCCTTGGATCTGCCCACTTCCAGGCGTAGCTGAAGGGCCTCACCTGGCTCAGGCATCTCCTCCACCCCACCCCAGCCTCTCCCAACCTGTCCCGCAGTAGTTGTTCCTTTCTCATAGGTGAGCAGTGCTGTGAGTGTCTGTCCCTCAGCAGACTGGCCCCCTGAGGGCAGGGGCCACGTGTAAGCGCATCTCTGCATCCCTCTGCCCAGCATTCCAGCTTCTGAAGGGAGAGGAGTGCCCAGCAGGTGGGCCCCTAGCAATGGCTGGACTGGCTGTACACAGTGACTGGCTGGTAGCATCAGCCTGCTGGCAGGTCTGCCCCCAAACCAGGATCTCTGAGGGAGACCCCCTTGGGTCCGAGTCCTCACCAGGTGCTCCAGGGGACTGTGGTGTAGACAGGTGTAGGTCGGCTGGTGTTGGCTGTCTTCAGCTCTCAGACGTGCTTGGGGCTCTACCCGGGCCACACAGCCTGCTCAGGCCGGCTCTGCCCGGCAGTCTCACACTGTCCTCTCCCCACAGGCTCGAGCAGCCCTACTTCAGCGCCAACACGCAGTTCTTCCAGGCGCTGAGCCAGTGCTCCGCGCTGCAGCGCCTGTGCCTGGTCTCCCGCAGCGGCACCCTGCAGCCCGAGGCCGTGCTGGCCTTCATGGCCCGCTGCCTGCACGTCGTTGTGTGCCACATGTTCACCGGGGAGTCACTCGCCACCTGCAAGAGCCTGCAGCAGACCCTCCTGCGAAGGTGAGTGGGCACGGTGGGGCGGGCCTGGGGACAGGGGCTGGCCGCACCATCCCACGGCCTGCTCGCCCTTCCTCTCTCAGGCTTCTTTGGGAGTCCAGCAGTTACTCTTTGGATTCAGAAATGCTGGAGAGTGGAGTGAGAAAAGAGGCCAGGCCGCTCCCTCGCACAGCAGTGCCTCATGTCTCTGGCCACGCTCTCTGCCTCACGGCTGGGGCTGCCTCCCCCGAGCATGACTCCTGCTGGCATCCTGCGGCTTCTGGAAGGGACTGCCTCTGCTCCCGCAGCTCGGTGATGGGCGTCAGGACTGAGTAGTGCCCTGTGGCCAGGCAGCTGCTGGCCTCGGGCTTGGTCACTTTGCCCAGGGGGCCTTTTTCTGTTCTGGGGTCTGACTCGGAGCCTCCTCATGCTTGGTTGTCTTGGCTTCTTAACCCTTTTGTCTGTGACAGGCCCTGGTCTTTCCTGGTCCCTTGTGACTTTGACACTTCTGAGGAGCACTGGCCAGCTGTTTGGTAGAATGTTCATCAGTTTGGGTTTCTCTGATATATTTTGGCCAGAGAATCACAGAGGGGATGCCATGTCCTCAGTGTGACTCATCAGTGACGGGTGTTGTCATGTCTCTCACCCCTGGTGATGTTACATGGTGTCTGAGGTTCCTCCACTCTGAAGTCACTGTTACTCCCTTTCCAACTAATAAACATGCTGTGGGGAGACACCTCAAGAGTCTGGGGATACCTTGTCTGTTGTCGGACCTTTGCGCGTTGACTTAGCACCCAGCTGTGGATCTCGTCAGCAGCAGTTTGATGTTTGGCTAATGATGGTTTCTGTTGTCTTCATTCCTCCTCCGTTGTTAGTATGAACTCTACTGTGAGAAAGCTGTCCCTTCTCCCCATTTATTTATTCAATTATTTACTTACCTCAGCGTGGACTTGTGGATGTTGACTTTAGGAGGGGGTTCTAGTCCGTGCATGCTGTGCATGTTCGTGTTGTTACACAGTGTTCCAGGTTTGCCTGTGGGGTGTTCTTTCAGGTTGAGTACTGTGCCCTTTTACCACGCCCCTTCCTACGCATTCCAGGCTCATCTTAATTTTCTCTGTCCCAGCCCTGGAATCAGCACCATGCCTCCATGGAGTCTGGTCCCTTCCCTTGGAGAGGGAGATTAGAGACCAGGCTTGGGGTATTAGGTGCGCTCAGTGCTGCTGGGGTGTTATTGCCTCCAGGCCCTTCGGTGGACGGAGTGTGAAATTGATCTCTGTATGTCCTGCCCAGCATTACGGGGTTCCCTCCATCTGTGAAGGCCTGGCTCTCCTTATCCACAGTGTGCTTGCTGACTTGTTCAGTCCTAGTGTGTGTGTGAGGCAGTTTGAGAATGGCTGGCCCTTCTCCCTGTGAGACACAAATCTGTGACCTGGAGGATAGTATTTGTGCACATTCTTGTCTCATCCTCATGGTCTCCAGTGTGAACACTGCTTTCCAATGTTACTTAGGATTGTACTTTGCTTCCCTGCATCCTTCGGTGTGAGCAAGTTGCTCGTTTGTAATACAGTTAGGTTCATTTATTACTGCTTTTATATTCCATGTTGCATTCACTGCACGTCCTGAGTAGATTTTATTTATTTCTTTTGTGTGCAAAAAATGTGCTTGGATAAGAGCCACCACAGCCCATGTCTCTTCTCCCCTGCCGCCACCCGCCCCTCGCCAGCCACGCAGTTCTCACCTAATCTTTCTGTATTTCTGTTGCACAGACAAGCAGGTATGGAATACTTTACTCAGATCCCCGTCTTTTTCATATGCAGTTCGTTTTTTCACTGAATAATATATGTCTTGGAAATTACATTGCATCAGCTCATATAACTCTTCCTCATTCCTTTTACAGCTTCACATTCTTCACTGTGGTAACATACAACAACAAAATGTACCTGCTTTTAACTGTTCTTTCTAAACTGTTTTAAGTGTCTAGTTCAGTAGCATTGAGTGCATTCATGTTGTTGGGCAGCTGTCACCACTGTCCCTCCACGGAACTTCTCATCTTTCCAAACTGGAGCTATGTTCCCATTAAGCACTCATTCCCCATCTTCCTTCCCAGCCCTACCCCCTGACCCGTGCCACCTACCATCTACTTTCTGTCTCTGAATTTGATGACTCCTGGGGCCTCATAGAAGTGGAACCATACAATATTTGTCCTTTTGTATATGGCCTTTTCTGCATTCTTTTTGAAATTTAAGAAGCTTAAAAAATAGAAATAAAGGATTATCCTATATTGATTGAAATAAAGTCCCTTTAACTCCCTGAACCTACCAATATGAATTTGCTTTCTGAATCTTTAAAATGCATCCCCAAGTATCCATGAGAAGCAGTGTTTTGTATCAGTGTGTCATAACCTCCATAACCGTGTATTGTTGCCCATGGGTGTGCAGACTGTGTTTTTCATCAGGCATTGTTTTGAGATCTGTCATTGCTGCTCACATGGTGCTCCTTCATTCCTGTTAGGCGCTGTGTGTAGTAATCCTTCAGACAGATTCATTGCATTTTATCTTGCAAGCTATTGATGAATATTCTGGTTGTCTCCTCTGTCCCAGTGAATATACTTGTGTGGCTTTGTTTGTGTCTGGCAACAGGTTCCCAGAAGTGGCACTACTCAGGCGTGTTCAAGAAAATGCCAAAATGCTCTCCAAAGCCCTGCTTCCCATAGTGGGGTGGGAGAGTTCTTGCCCCATTCCATGGTACTGTCAGACTTCCCAGTTTCCTGGGTCCTTCATGCCTCCTGAGCTTGGGTCTCATCTGTTCCCAGTGAGGAGCATTTGGTGTGTTTATTTGCCAGGTTGCATCTTCTTGTCTGTGAGCATCTCTTCAGATCCCTGACTTTTCTGTTGGGCTTCTTTTTTTAAAAATTTTTTATTAAGGTACGATTGATATACACTCTTATGAAGGTTTCACATGAAAAAACAATGTGGTTACTACATTTATCCATATTATCAAGTCCCCATCCATACCCCATTGCAGTCACTATCCATCAGTGCAGCAAGATGCTGCAGATTCACTATGTGCCTTCTCTGTGCTACACTGTTCTCTCCGTGATCCTCCACACTATGTGTACTAAACATGATACCCCTCAATCCCCTTCTCCCTCCTTCCCCACACACCCTCCCACAACCCTCCCCTTTGGTAACTACTAGTTCATTCTTGGAGTCTCTGAGTCTGCTGCCATTTTGTTCCTTCAGTTTTGCTTCATTGTTATACTCCACAAATGAGGGAAATCATTTGGCATTTGTCTTTCTCTGTCTGGCTTATTTCACTGAGCATAATGTCTACTGGCTCCATCCACGTTGTTGCAAATGGTAGGATTTGTTTCTTTCTTATGGCTGAATATGTGTATATGTACCACATCTTCTTTATCCATTTGTCTACTGATGGACACTTAGGTTGCTTCCATATCTTGGCTATTGTAAAAAGTGCTGTGATAAACATAGGGGTGCATATGTCTTTTTGAATCTGAGAAGTTGTATTCTTTGGGGATATTCCAACAAGTGGGATTCCTGGGTCAAATGGTATTTCTATTTTTAGTTTTTTGAGGAACCTCCATATTGCTTTCCACAGTGGTTGAACTAGCTTACATTCCCACCAGCAGTGTAGGAGGGTTCCCCTTTCTTCACATCCTCACCAGCATTTGTTGTTCTTAGTCTTTTCGATGCTGGCCATCCTTACTGGTGTGAGATGATATCTCATTGTGGTTTTAATTTGCATTTCCCTGATGATTAGTGATGTGGAGCATCTTTTCATGTGTCTATTCTATTGGCCATCTGAATTTCTTCTTTAGAGAACTGTCTCTTCATATCCTCTGCCCATTTGTTAATCGGGTTATTTGCTTTTTCAGTGTTAAGGCATGTAAGTTCTTTATATATTTTGGATGTTAACTCCTTGTCGGATATGTCATTTACAAATATATTCTCCTGTACTGTAGGATGCCTTTTTGTTCTGTCGATGGTGTCCTTTGTTGTACAGAAACTTTTTAGTTTGATGTAGTCCCTTGAGTTCATTTTTGCTTTTGTTTCCCTTGCTCGAGGAGATGCGTTCAGGAAGAAGTTGCTCATGCTTATATTCAGGAGATGTTTGCTTATGTTTTCTTCTAAGAGTTTTATGGCTTCATGATTTACATTCAAGTCTTTAATCCATTTCGAGTTTACTTTTGTGTATGGGGTTAGACAATAATCCAGTTTCATTCTCTTGCATGTAGCTGTCCAGTTTTACCAACACCAGCTGTTGAAGAGGATGTCATTTCTCCATTGTATGTCCATGGCTCCTTTATCATATATTAATTGACCATATATGGTTGGGTTTATATCAAGGCTCTCTAGTCTGTTCTATTGGTCTATGGGTCTGTTCTTGTGCCAGTACCAATTGTCTTGATTACTGTGGCTTTGTAGTAGAGCTTTAAGTTGGGAGCATAATTCCCCCTGCTTTATTCTTCCTTCTCAGGATTGCTTTAGCTATTCAGGGTCTTTTGTGGTTCCATATGAACTTTAGGATGATTTTCTCTAGTTTGTTGAAGAATGCTATTGGTATTTTGATAGGAATTGCATTGAACCTATAGATTTGCTTTAGGCAGGATGGCCATTTTGACAATATTAATTCTTCCTATCCATGAGCACGGGATGTGTTTCCATTTATTGGTATCTTCTTTAATTTCTCTCATGAGTGTCTTGCAGTTTTCAGAGTATAGGTCTTTCACTTCCTTGGGAAGGTTTATTCCTAGGTATTTTATTCTTTTTGATGCAATTGTGAATGGAATTGTTTTCCTGATTTCTCTCTCTGCTAGTTCATTGTTAGTGTATAGGAATGCTACAGATTTCTGTGTCTTAATTTTGTATCCTGCAACTTTGCTGAATTCAGATATTAGATCTAGTAGTTTTGGAGTGGATTCTTTCAGGTTTTTTATGTACAATATCATGTCATCTGCAAACAGGGACAGTTTAACTTCTTCCTTGCCAATGTGGATGCTTTTTATTTCTTTGTGTTGTCTGATTGCCTTGGCTAGGACCTCCAGTACTATGTTGAATAGAAGTGGGGAAAGTGGGCATCCTTGTGTTGTTCCCAATCTTAAAGGAAAAGCTTTCAGCTTCTTGCTGTTAAGTATAATGTTGGCTGTGGGTTTGTCATATATGGCCTTTATTATGTTGAGGAACTTGCCCTCTATACCCATTTTGTTGAGAGTTTTTATCATGAATGGATGTTGAATTTTGTCAGATGCTTTTTCTGCATCTGTGGAGATGATCATGTGGTTTTTGTCCTTTTTATTGATGTGGTGGATGATGTTGATGGATTTTCGAATGTTGTACCATCCTTGCATCCCTGGAATAAATCCTACTTGATCATGAAGGATGATCTTTTTGATGTATTTTTGAATTTGGTTTGCTAATATTTTGTTGAGTATTTTTGCATCTCTGTTCATCAGGGATATTGGTCTGTAATTTTCTTTTTTTGTGGTGTCTTTGCCTGGTTTTGGTATTAGAGTGATGCTGGCCTCATAGAATGAGTTTGGAAGTATTCCCTCCTCTTTTGTTTTTTGGAAAACTTTAAGAAGAATGGGTATTAGGTCTTCACTAAATGTTTGATAAAATTCAGTGGTGAAGCCATCTGGTCCAGGAGTTTTGTTCTTAGGTAGTTTTTTGATTACCAGTTCAATTTTGTTCCTGGTAATTGGTCTGTTCAGATTTTCTGTTTCTTCCTTGGTCAGCCTTAGAAGGTTGTATTTTTCTAGAAAGTTATCCATTTCTTCTAGGTTTTCCAGTTTGTTAGCATGTAATTTTTCATAGCATTCTCTAATATTTCTTTGTATTTCTGTGGTGTCTGTAGTGATTTTTCCTTTCTTATTTCTGATTCTGTTAATGTACATAGACTTTTTTTCTTGATAAGTTTTGCTAGGGGTTTAGCTATTTTGTTTATTTTCTCGAAGAACCATCTCTTGCTTTCATTGATTCTCTCTATTGTTTTATTCTTCTCAATTTTATTTATTTCTGCTCTAATCTTTATTATGTCCCTCCTTCTGCTGACTCTGGGCTTCATTTGTTCTTCTTTTCCTCGTTTCATTAATTGTGAGTTTATCCTGCTTATATGGGATTGTTCTTTCCTGAGGTAGGCCTGTATTGCAATATACTTTCCTCTTAACACGGCCTTGGCTGCGTCCCACAGATTTTGCGGTGTTGAATTATTGTTGTCATTTGTCTCCATATATTGCTTGATCTCTGTTTTTATTTGGTCAGTGATCCATTGGTTATTTAGGAGCATGTTGTGAAGCCTCCATGTGTTTGTGGGATTTTTCGTTTTGTTTGCGTAATTTATTTCTAGTTTCATACCTTTGTGGTCTGAGAAACTGTTTGGTACAGTTTCAATCTTTTTGAATTTACTGAGGCTCTTTTTGTGGCCTAGTATATGATCTATTCTTGAGAATGTTCCATGTGCACTTGAGAAGAATGTGTATTCTGCTGCTTTTGGGTGTAGAGTTCTGTAGATGTCTGTTAGGTCCATCTGTTCTAATGTGTTGTTCAGTGCCTCTGTGTCCTTACTTATCTTCTGTCTGGCTGATCTGTCCTTCAGAGTGAGTGGAGTGTTGAAGTCTCCTAGAATGAATGCATTGCATTCTATTTTCCCTTTTAATTAAGTTAGTATTTGTTTTACATATGTAGGTGCTCCTGTGTTGGAAGCATAGGTATTTATAATGGTTATATCTTCTTGGTGGATTGACCTCTTTATCATTATGTAATACCCTTCTTTGTCTCTTGCGACTTTCTTTGTTTTGAAGTCTATTTTGTCTGATACAAGTACTGCAACTCCTGCCTTTTTCTCTATATTAGTTACATGAAATATCTTTTCATCCCTTCACTTTTAGTCTGTGTAGGTCTTTGGATTTAAAGTGAGTCTCTTGTAGGCAGCATATAGATGGGTCTTGTTTTTTTATTCATTCAGTGACTGTATGTCTTTTGATTAGTGCATTCAGTCCATTTATATTTAGGGTAATTATCGATACGTATGTACTTATTGCCATTACAGACTTTAGATTTGTGGTTACCAAAGGTGGAAGGTTAACTTCCTTACTATCTAAGAGTCTAAGTTAACTCACTTAATATGCTATTGCAAACACAGTCTAAAGGTTCTTTTCTTTTCCTCCTCCTTTTTCTTCCTCCTCCATTCTTTATATATTAGGTATCATATTCTGTACTCTTTGTCTATCCCTTGATTGACTTTGGGGATAGTTAAATTAATTTTGCATTTGCTTAGTAATTAGCTGTTCTACTTTCTTTACTGTGGTTTTATTAAGTCTGGTGACAGCTATTAAACCTTAGGAACACTTCCGTGTATAGCCGTCCCTCCAAAATAGACTGTAGAGATGGTTTGTGGGAGGTACATTCTCTCAGCTTTTGCTTATCTCGAAATTGTTTAATCCCTCCTTAAAATTTAAATGATAATCTTGCCAGATAAAATAATCTTGGTTCGAGGCCCTTCTACTTCATTGCATTAAAGACATCATGCCACTCCTCTCTGGCCTGTAAGATTTCTGCTGAGAAGTCTGATGATAGCCTGATGGGTTTTCCTTTGTATGTGATCTTATTTATCTCTCTGGCCGCTTTTAGTAGTCTGTCCTTATCCTTGATCTTTGCCATTTTAATTACTATATGTCTTGGTTTTGTCTTCCTTGGCTCTCTTGTGTTGGGAGATCTGTGGATCTCCATGACCTGAGAGACTATCTCCTTCCCCAGACTGGGGAAGTTTTCAGCAATTGCCTTCTCAAAGACACTTTTTATCCCTTTCTCTCTCTCTTCTTCTTCTGGTACCCCTCTAATGTGAATAT
Source organism: Manis pentadactyla (assembly GCF_030020395.1). NCBI lineage: Eukaryota > Metazoa > Chordata > Mammalia > Pholidota > Manidae > Manis > Manis pentadactyla. The sequence continues at coordinate 100,800,959 of NC_080028.1, forward strand.
TGTTCCATTTGGATTGGTCACACAATTCTCTCAATATTCTTTCATTCTTAGAGATCCTTTTTTCTCTCTGTGCCTCAGCTTCTTTGTATTCCTCTTCTCTAGTTTCTATTTCATTTATCGTCTCCTCCACCATATCCAATCTGCTTTTAATACCCTCCATTGTGCTCTTCAACGATTGGATCTCTGACTGGAATTCATTCCTGAGTTCTTGGATATCTTTCTGTACCTCCATGAGCATGTTAATGATTTTTATTTTGAATTCCCTTTCAGAAAGAGTCATGAGGTCCATGTCATCTTTCTCAGGGGTTACATTAATTTTACTCTGAACCAGGTTCCTTTGAAGTTTCATATTTGTATATGGCGCCCTCTGGTGTCCAGAAGCTCTACTCTCTGGAGCTGCTCAGTCCCTGAAGCAATGTCGGGGGTTGCAGGGGAGTGATATTGGTGCCTGGGGGGAGGAAAGAGCTGTTTCCTGCTTCCTGGCCACTATGCTCTCCACTGCCTGAACCAGTGGGCTGGGCACACAGGCATAAGCCTCTATGCCTTGCATTTGCAGTTGCTGTAGACAGATCTTCGTTCTGCCTGGTCTAACGCCAGGGTAGGGTTTGCCTGTTTGCGAGCCAGGTGGGGCTGGCTGGGAGAAAGGTGCAGTAGGCTGCCTATCATGGAGGGGTTCCCTGGAGCTGTGTAGCCAGCCAGGGAGCTGGGGCACCTGGAAATCGTGAAAGCTCCCAACCTGCTGGGCAGAGTGCACCCAGACAATTTTTTCTACCTGTCCTTTCTCCTGAGCAGTAAGCTCTGTGCAATCCTTGCCCCTTTAGCAGCCCTCCTGCTAAGGGCTTCCTTGTTAGGAAGTCTCTCATACTGCCCGCCCTTCCTTTATTCCAGAGCAGCCGGATATAGATCCCTGGTTTCCACAAGCAGCCGGAATCTCAGTCTCTCCAGGAATTCTGCCTGTCTTAGCTTTCCAATCCCCCAATCATGAGGGTATCATGAAAGCACCACGAAATGTAGGTTTGTGCTCCCAGAGCAGATCTCCGGAGCTAGGTATTCAGCAGTCCCAGGCCTTCCACTCCCTCCCTGCTCCGTTTCTCTCCCTCCAGCCAATGAGCTGGGGTGGGGGAAGGGCTTGGGTCCCACCAGGCCACAGGTTTGGTATGTTACCCTGTTCTGTGAGGTCTGCTCTTTTCTCCAGGTGTATGCAGTCTGGTGCAGTTCTCCTTCCTGGTGCTCTTTTAGGATTAGTTGTATTAATTATATTTTCATATTATATGCGGTTTTAGGAGGAAGCCTCTGTCTCACCTCTCACGCCGCCATCTTTAATCTTCTGCTCTCTGTTGGGCTTCTTAGGAGAGGGAAAGGGGAAAGCTCGAGGTCAGTGCTTCCCAGTGGTGTCCTCAGCTGCAAGAGGCTGGGCTGGGGCCCCTGACTTGGTCGGTGGGCCCATGGCGTCAGGTGGCCCGAAGCTTCTTTCCTCCTGGTTTTTCCTGCCGACAGTGTCGCCATTGTTTCGGGCTGCTGTCATGAGTGTAGTGGCATCTTTGCCACCACTTTACTGTCAAAGCTTCTCTTTCTATCTGCCACTTGCCCTGTACCCTGGTCTGAGATCTCAGGTATCAAAGCCTGTTGGTTCATGTGTAAAATGCAGCCAGGTGTGCTTTGAGTGGTGGCTATGAATCTCCCCGGGGACCACCACACATGACCTTGACTGCTGTGGGTGCCAAAGGCTCAGAGGCCTGTAAGTGCAGACCCCACTTGTGTGTTAACTAAGCAAGTTGCTGCATACTTTGGTCAGGTGTGTATTTGCTGTCCCTCCAGCAGGAAATGGTGAGTTCGGTTTTGCCTAAAATTTGTGGGAGAACAGTTGACTTGAGGTGGTGTTCATAGGCTCCCCTTCAGTAGAATGCCCCAAATTGCATGGCCTCTCGCACCTGTGTGTTCCTCTGTAGCCCACTACTCTCCTCCAGGTGGGCTGTGTGAGGGTAGCAAATGTCAAGTGCAGATCCTCTCAGGGTTCCTGAGCTTCTAACATATGCTGGGAGGGCAGAGGTCAGGATCTGAGTTTCCATTCACTGACTGCAGTTACCTGACATGGGGCCACTCACCTGCCATAGGTTAGCCTAAAAGGTGGGGAATATTGTGGGGCTGAAGGGTTATCAACGGCTCTGTCTGCAGCCATCCTGGGAGAACAGGTTTTAAGCCAGCAACCTTAACCTTTCACATCTATGCTGAAGGCTTTGGAGGTGCAGAGATTTTTTTTTTCTTCTTTTAATATGAGAGAAAAATATTTCTTAATTTTAAAGATTTTCATATATATACTTAAACTTTACCATTTTAAATATATATATATTTTTTAAATAATTATTTTTTATTGAAGGGTAGTTGACGCACAGTATTACATTACATTAGTTTCAAGTGTACAACACAGTGGTAGAACATTTATATACATAATTCTAGGTTCCAGCTATCACCCTACCAAGCTGTTACACTATCTTGACTATATTCCTTATGCTATACATTACATCCCAGTTACTTATTTATTTTACCATTGGAAGTCTGTCCTTTTTTTTTTTTTTTTTTTTTTTTTTGTGAGGGCATCTCTCATATTTATTGATCAAATGGTTGTTAACGACAATAAAATTCTGTATAGGGGAGTCAATGCTCAATGCACAATCATTAATCCACCCCAAGCCTAATTTTCGTCAGTCTCCAATCTTCTGAGGCATAACAAACAAGTTCTTACATGTAGAACAAATTCTTACATAATGAATAAGTTACATAGTGAACAGTAAAAGGGCAGTCATCACAGAAACTTTCGGTTTTGCTCATGCATTATGAACTCTAAACAGTCAGTTCAAATATGAATACTCATTTGGTTTTTATACTTGATTTATATGTGGATACCACATTTCTCTCTTTATTATTATTATTTTTAATAAAATGCTGAAGTGGTAGGTAGATACAAGATAAAGGTAGAAAACATAGTTTATTTATTTATTTATTTATTTTTTTATTGAAGGGTAGTTGACAACAGCATTGCATTACATTAGTTTCAGGTGTACAACACAGCGACTCAACATTTATATACATGATATTTCTAGGTACCAGGTATCACCATACCAAGTTGTTACAATATTTTGACTATATTCCTTATGCTATACATTACATCCCGGTTACTTATTTATTTTACAATTGGAAGTGTGTTTATATATATATATTGTGAGGGCATCTCTCATATTTATTGATCAAATAGTTGTTAACCACAACAAATCTCTGTATAGGGGGGTCAATACTCAATGCACAATCATTAATCCACCCCAAGCCCATTTTTCGTCAGTCTCCAATCTTCTGATGCATAACGAACAAATTCTTACATGGAGTACAAATTCTTACATAGTGAATAAGTTACATGGTGGACAGTGCAAGGGCAGTTATCACAGAAGCTTTCGGTTTTGTTCATGCATTATGAACTATACACAGTCAGTTCAAATATGAATACTCATTTGATTTTTAAACCTGATTTATATGTGGATACCACATTTCTCTATTATTATTATTTTTAATAAAATGCTGAAGTGGTAGGTAGATACGAGATAAAGGTAGAAAACAGAGTTTAGTGTTGTAAGAGAGCAAATGTAGATGATCAGGTGTGTGCCTGTAGACTATGTGTTAATCCAAGCTAGACAAGGGCAATAAACATCCATGTATGCAGAAGATTTCTCTCAGAACATGAGGGGGGAGGTTCTAAGCCTCACCTCTGCTGCTCCCCAATTTCTCACCTGATGGCCCCCCTGCGACTGTGCCTGTCTTAGGTTGTTCCTCCCTTGAGGAATCTTACCCGTCTCTGGCTAACCAGTCATCTTCCGGGGCCATACAGGGAAATGTTAAGTTGGTAAGTGAGAGAGAAGCCTTATCGTTTGAAAAGATTAGCTTTTTACTTCTTTGCATATTTATGCCCTGTGGCTTCTATGCCCAGCATTTGTCTTGAGGTGTCTTTACCACTTGGAAGAATTATGATACTCGGTAAATTCGACATGTGGCACGAGTTCTATTTAAAGGTTGTGATTAGGTAGGAAGAAGAAAAGCTACAGAAGTAGCAGGCAGAAGAAAACCTGGGAAGATTGATTATTTCTTTGACATATCTTCTTGTAGAGTAACTTCAGCATATATAGGTTTTAAGCTACTACTTAAATTGCGCACACACATTAACATAATAGGAGTATAGTTACATAACCAAAGCATATCTGTAATTACCAGCCATCTCCAGTGAAACCAAGAAAACCAGTTAGGCACCTTAGGCATTTGTGAAAACTTATTTATGATATGGTGGATATTGTCCAACTGAACTTGAACAGTCTGAGAGAAATCAGACAAATTAAAACAACCCATTCCTGGGGACTGTTCACATGCCATATGTTCTTTTAACAGTAAATAGTCTGTAGTTGTAAGACTTTGGAGCGCTACAATTTGCACTTCTCCAAATTCTTGGTTGAGTTCCAACAGTATAGATCCAGTCAAATTTGTTGTTTTACTGTATGCACAGGCCAGCTTAGATATCTCCTTCCTCATTCCCATGGCAAGTCCAGGAACTGGTGGGATGAGTGCATCTACAGCTGTAGCAGTGCGTGGATCTTTGTGGGGGTTTTTTGATGATCATCTTCTGGCATGAGTCTTCCAGAGAGTGCAGATGTTGGAAGTTCTTTTTCATATCGTATCTTAGTTCATTTTCGGGGTAGCCCAATTAGGCTTTGATCCTCTGTATAAACACAAACACACCCTTTGCCTACACTTTTATATGCCCTTTATACCCTTGTGTAGAACTCGTTGGAGGTTACCACACAGGAACTGCCCTTTTTTTTTTGCTTTGTTTGTGGTATCACTAATCTACACTTACATGACGAATATTATGTTTACTAGGCTCTCCCCTATACCAGGTCTCCCCTATAAACCCCTTTACAGTCACTGTCCATCAGCATAGCAAAATGTTGTAGAATCACTACTTGCCTTCTCTGTGTTGCACAGCCCTCCCTTTTCTCCTACCCCCCCATGCATGTTAATCTTAATACCCCCCTACTTCTCCCCCCCTTATCCCTCCCTACCCACCCATCCTCCCCAGTCCCTTTCCCTTTGGTACCTGTTAGTCCATTCTTGAGTTCTGTGATTCTGCTGCTGTTTTGTTCCTTCAGTTTTTCCTTTGTTCTTATATTCCACAGATAAGTGAAATCATTTGGTATTTCTCTTTCTCCGCTTGGCTTGTTTCACTGAGCATAATACCCTCCAGCTCCATCCATGTTGCTGCAAATGGTAGGATTTGCCCTTTTCTTATGGCTGAGTAGTATTCCATTGTGTATATGTACCACATCTTCTTTATCCATTCATCTATCGATGGACATTTAGGTTGCTTCCAATTCTTGGCTATTGTAAATAGTGCTGCAATAAACATAGGGGTACATCTGTCTTTCTCAAACTTGATTGCTGCGTTCTTAGGGTAAATTCCTAGGAGTGGAATTCCTGGGTCAAATGGTAAGTCTGTTTTGAGCATTTTGATGTACCTCCATACTGCTTTCCACAATGGTTGAACTAACTTACATTCCCACCAGCAGTGTAGGAGGGTTCCCCTTTCTCCACAGCCTCGCCAACATTTGTTGTTGTTTGTCTTTTGGATGGCAGCCATCCTTACTGGTGTGAGGTGATACCTCATTGTAGTTTTAATTTGCATTTCTCTGATAATTAGCGATGTGGAGCATCTTTTCATGTGTCTGTTGGCCATCTGTATTTCTTTTTTGGAGAACTGTCTGTTCAGTTCCTCTGCCCATTTTTTAATTGGGTTATTTGTTTTTTGTTTGTTGAGGCGTGTGAGCTCCTTATATATTCTGGACGTCAAGCCTTTATCGGATGTGTCATTTTCAAATATATTCTCCCATACTGTAGGGATCCTTCTTGTTCTATTGATGGTGTCTTTTGCTGTACAGAAGCTTTTCAGCTTAATATAGTCCCACTTACTCATTTTTGCTGTTGTTTTCCTTGCCCGGGGAGATATGTTCAAGAAGAGGTCACTCATGTTTATGTCTAAGAGGTTTTTGCCTATGTTTTCTTCCAAGAGTTTAATGGTTTCATGGCTTACATTCAGGTCTTTGATCCATTTTGAGTTTACTTTTGTATATGGGGTTAGACAATGGTCCAGTTTCATTCTCCTACATGTAGCTGTCCAGTTTTGCCAGCACCACCTGTTGAAGAGACTGTCATTTCGCCATTGTATGTCCATGGCTCCTTTATCAAATATTAATTGACCATATATGTCTGGGTTAATGTCTGGATTCTCTAGTCTGTTCCATTGGTCTGTGGCTCTGCTCTTGTGCCAGTACCAAATTGTCTTGATTACTATGGCTTTATAGTAGAGCTTGAAGTTGGGGAGTGAGATCCCCCCTACTTTATTCTTCTTTCTCAGGATTGCTTTGGCTATTCGGGGTCTTTGGTGTTTCCATATGAATTTTTGAATTATTTGTTCCAGTTCATTGAAGAATGTTGCTGGTAGTTTCATAGGGATTGCATCAAATCTGTATATTGCTTTGGGCAGGATGGCCATTTTAACGATATTAATTCTTCCTAGCCACGAGCATGGGATGAGTTTCCATCTGTTAGTGTCCCCTTTAATTTCTCTTAAGAGTGACTTGTAGTTTTCAGAGTATAAGTCTTTCACTTCTTTGGTTAGGTTTATTCCTAGGTATTTTATTTTTTTTGATGCAATTGTGAATGGAGTTGTTTTCCTGATTTCTCTTTCTGTTGGTTCATTGTTAGTATATAGGAAAGCCACAGATTTCTGTGTGTTGATTTTGTATCCTGCAACTTTGCTGTATTCCGATATCAGTTCTAGTAGTTTTGGGGTGGAGTCTTTAGGGTTTTTTATGTACAGTATCATGTCATCTGCAAATAGTGACATTTTAACTTCTTCTTTACCAATCTGGATTCCTTGTATTTCTTTATTTTGTCTGATTGCCGTAGCTAGGACCTCCAGTACTATGTTAAATAACAGTGGAGAGAGTGGGCATCCCTGTCTAGTTCCCGATCTCAGAGGAAATGCTTTCAGCTTCTCGCTGTTCAATATAATGTTGGCTGTGGGTTTATCATAGATGGCCTTTATTATGTTGAGGTACTTGCCCTCTATTCCCATTTTGCTGAGAGTTTTTAACATGAATGGATGTTGAACTTTGTCAAATGCTTTTTCAGCATCTATGGAGATGATCATGTGGTTTTTGTCTTTCTTTTTGTTGATGTGGTGGATGATGTTGATGGACTTTCGAATGTTGTACCATCCTTGCATCCCTGGGATGAATCCCACTTGGTCATGGTGTATGATCCTTTTGATGTATTTTTGAATTCGGTTTGCTAATATTTTGTTGAGTATTTCTGCATCTACGTTCATCAGGGATATTGGTCTGTAGTTTTCTTTTTTGGTGGGGTCTTTGCCTGGTTTTGGTATTAGGGTGATGTTAGCTTCATAGAATGAGTTTGGGAGTATGCCCTCCTCCTCTATTTTTTGGAAAACTTTAAGGAGAATGGGTATTATGTCTTCCCTGTATGTCTGATAAAATTCCGAGGTAAATCCATCTGGCCCAGGGGTTTTGTTCTTTGGTAGTTTTTTGATTACCGCTTCAATTTCGTTGCTGGTAATTGGTCTGTTTAGATTTTCTGTTTCTTTCTGGGTCAATCTTGGAAGGTTATATTTTTCTAGGAAGTTGTCCATTTCCCCTAGGTTTCCCAGCTTGTTAGCATATAGGTTTTCATAGTATTCTCCAATAATTCTTTGCATTTCCGTGGGGTCCGCGTTGTTTTTCCTTTCTCGTTTCTGATACTGTTGATTTGTGTTGACTCTCTTTTCTTCTTAATAAGTCTGGCTAGAGGCTTATCTATTTTGTTTATTTTCTCGAAGAACCAGCTCTTGGTTTCATTGATTTTTGCTATTGTTTTATTCTTCTCAATTTTATTTATTTCTTCTCTGATCTTTATTATGTCCCTCCTTCTGCTGACCTTAGGCCTCATCTGTTCTTCTTTTTCCAATTTCGATAATTGTGACATTAGACCATTCATTTTGGATTGCTCTTCCTTTTTTAAATATGCTTGGATTGCTATATACTTTCCTCTTAAGACTGCTTTTGCTGTGTCCCACAGAAGTTGGGGCTTAGTGTTGTTGTTGTCATTTGTTTCCATATATTGCTGGATCTCCATTTTGATTTGGTCATTGATCCATTGATTATTTAGGAGCGAGTTGTTAAGCCTCCATGTGTTTGTGAGCCTCTTTGCTTTCTTTGTACAGTTTATTTCTAGTTTTATGCCTTTGTGGTCTGAAAAGTTGGTTGGTAGGATTTCAATCTTTTGGAATTTTCTGAGGCTCTTTTTGTGGCCTAGTATGTGGTCTATTCTGGAGAATGTTCCATGTGCACTTGAGAAGAATGTATATCCCGCTGCTTTTGGATGTAGAGTTCTATAGATGTCTATTAGGTCCATCTGCTCTACTGTGTTGTTCAGTGCTTCCGTGTCCTTACTTATTTTCTGCCCAGTGGATCTATCCTTTGGGGTGAGTGGTGTGTTGAAGTCTCCTAGAATGAATGCATTGCAGTCTATATCCCCCTTTAGTTCTGTTAGTATTTGTTTCACATATGCTGGTGCTCCTGTGTTGGGTGCATATATATTTAGAATGGTTATATCCTCTTGTTTGACTGAGCCCTTTATCATTATGTAGTGTCCTTCTTTATCTCTTGTTACTTTCTTTGTTTTGAAGTCTATTTTGTCTGATATTAGTACTGCAACTCCTGCTTTCTTCTCACTGTTGTTTGCTTGAAATATGTTTTTCCATCCCTTGACTTTTAGTCTGTACATGTCTTTGGGTTTGAGGTGAGTTTCTTGTAAGCAGCATATAGATGGGTCTTGCTTTTTTATCCATTCTGTTACTCTGTGTCTTTTGATTGGTGCATTCAACCCATTAATATTTAGGGTGACTATTGAAAGATATGTACTTATTGCCATTGCAGGCTTTAAATTCGTGGTTACCAAAGGTTCAAGGTTAGCCTCTTTAGTATCTTACTGCCTAACTTAGCTCGCTTATTGAGCTGTTATATACACTGTCTGGAGATTCTTTTCTTCTCTCCCTTCTTGTTCCTCCTCCTCGATTCTTCATATGTTGGGTGTTTTGTGCTGTGTTCTTTCTAGGAGTGCTCCCTTCTAGAGCAGTCCCTGTAAGATGTTCTGTAGAGGTGGTTTGTGGAAAGCAAATTCCCTCAGCTTTTGTTTGTCTGGGAATTGTTTAATCCCACTGTCATATTTGAATGATAGTCGTGCTGGATACAGTATCCTTGGTTCAAGGCCCTTCTGTTTCATTGTATTAAATATATCATGCCATTCTCTTCTGGCCTGTAGGGTTTCTGTTGAGAAATCTGATGTTAGCCTGATGGGTTTCCCTTTATAGGTGACCTTTTTCTCTCTAGCTGCCTTTAAAACTCTTTCCTTGTCCTTGATCTTTGCCATTTTAATTATTATGTGTCTTGGTGTTGCCCTTCTTGGATCCTTTCTGTTGGGGGTTCTGTGTATTTCCGTGGTCTGTTCGATTACTTCCTACCCCAGTGTGGGGAAGTTTTCAGCAATTATTTCTTCTAAGATACTTTCCATCTCTTTTCCTCTCTCTTCTTCTTCTGGGACCCCTATAATACGGATATTGTTCCTTTTGGATTGGTCACACAGTTCTCTTAATATTGTTTCATTCCTGGAGATCCTTTTGTCTCTCTCTATGTCAGCTTCTATGCGTTCCTGTTCTCTGGTTTCAATTCCATCAATGGCCTCTTGCATCCTATCCATTCTGCTTATAAACCCTTCCAGAGTTTGTTTCATTTCTGTAATCTCCTTTCTGGCATCTGTGATCTCCTTCCGGACTTCATCCCATTTCTCTTGCGTATTTCTCTGCATCTCTGTCAGCATGTTTATGATTCTTATTTTTAATTCTTTGTCAGGAAGACTGGTTAGGTCTGTCTCCTTCTCTGGTGTTGTCTCTGTGATCTTTGTCTGCCTGTAGCTTTGCCTTTTCATGGTGATAGGAATAGTCTGCAGAACTGGGACGAGTGACGGCTGGAAGGACTTCCTTTCTTGTTGGTTTGTGGCCCTCCTCTCCTGGGAGAACAGCGGCCTCTAGTGGCTTGTGCTGCGCAGCTGCGCGCAGACAGTGTTTCTGCTTCCTGCCCGGCTGCTATGGAGTTAATCTCTGCTGTTGCTGTGGGCGTGGCCTGGCTCGGGCAGCTACTCCAAAATGGTGGAGTCGCGTTGGAGCAGGAGCTGCTGGGAGGCTATTTATCTCCGTAAGGGGCCTCCCTGCTCCCTGCAGCCCAGGGGTTAGGGTGCCCAGAGATCCCGGATTCCCTACCTCTGGATTAAGTGACCCGCCCTGCCCCTTTAAGACTTCCAAAAAGCACCCGCCAAAACAAAACAACGCCCACCAAAAAAAAAAAAAGAAAAAAGAAAAAAAATTTTTAAATTAAAAAAAAAAAAAAAGTTTTTAATTAAAAAAAAAAAGGTGGTCGTTCGTTTTTCTTTATTCTCCGGTGCCAGCCTCAGGCCTCTGCTCACCGGTCTTTCTGCCCTGTTTCCCTAGTATTGGGGTCCCTATTCCTTTAAGACTTCCAAAAAGCGCTCGCCAAAACAAAACAGCAAAAAAGCAAAAAAAAATGGTCGCGCGCTTTTCTTATGTCCTCTGTCGCCCAGCCTCCAGTGCCTGGTCACTGTTCTTGCTGCCCTGTTTTCCTAGTATTGAGCGCCCTGCACTCTGGCCCGGATGACTGGGGCTGGGTGTTCGGTAGTCCTGGGCTCCGTCTCCCTCCCGCTCTGCCTGCTCTTCTCCCGCCGGGAGCTGGGGGGAGGGGCGCTCGGCTCCTGCGGGACCGGGGCTTGTATCTCACCCCCTTCGCGAGGCGCTGGGTTCTCTCAGGTGCGGATGTGGTCTGGATATTGTCCTGTGTCCTCTGGTCTTTATTCTAGGAAGGGTTGTCTTTGTTATATTTTCATAGATATATGTTGTTTTGGGAGGAGATTTCCGCTGCTCTACTCACGCCGCCATCTTCCGCCCCTCTCCCCATTTTAAATATTTTTAAGTGTACAGGCACACCTCATTTTATTGCTCTTCACTTTATTGCACTTTCCAGGTACTACCCTTTTTTATACATTGAAGGTTTGTGGCAACCCTGCATCAAGCAAGTCTGCCGGCGCCATTTATCCAACAGCACTTGCTTACTTCGTGTCTCTGTCACACTTTGGAATTCTTGCCATATTTCACACTTTTTAATCACTGCTGTGTTTGTGACAGTGTCCGTCATCAGTGATTACAGCTTGCTGGGAGCTCACATGATGGTGAGCATTTTCAGTAGTGAAATATTTTTTTAAGTTAAAGTGTGTACACACCTTACTACACTCCAGTGTAGCATAAGCATAACTTTTATGTGCACTAGGAAACCAAAAATACTTGACTCACTTTATAGTGCTACTTGCTCTATTGCCATGGCACCAGGCCTACCATCTCTGAGATGCACCTGTACAGTGGCAGCTGCATGGAGCACATTCACTGTGTCGTGCGTCCGTCACCTCCATCCCCCTCCCAAACTGACACTATACCTGTTGAACACAAAGTGCCCATCCCCTCCCCAGCTTCTGGGAAGTTTTGTGCTGCTTCCTGTTTCTATAAATTTATGGGAAGCTCTTTTAAGTCTGTTTAGTGACTTTGCACTTAACTTAGATTTAGAAGCAGTGGTATGTGGGCTCTCCCTCCTCGGAGAGCATCTCCCCTCCTTGCCCACCAGGGTCTTTGTAAAGGTGTGGTCTTCCTGCTTGCAAATGAGGGCCCCGTCTCCCCTGATGAGTGGGGCACTCCTGGAGTTGGAGTTGGACTCAGACACCCAGCATTTGCATGCAGGTCAGGAGGAATGCTTCAGGGAGAGAACGTGGCCCTAGTGGCTGGGCTGGGGAGTAAAGCGGTAGCGACACTGCAGCAAGTGCTGCAGTACTCCTGAAACGGGGGTGAGTGTGGACACTCGCAGCTTGCTCCTCCAGCGTTCCGTGTCCTGAGGGGGGTGGGAGAGGTGACAGAGAGGAGACGCCTCTGCCCGCAGTCACAGAATCCCCAGAGGAGCCGTCAGCCAGAAGGTCTGCTCTGGCAGCATATCTGTTGTCTTTGTGGTCTCCTGTAGGATTTCTCAGGAAAAAGCTTAGCTAAGGATTTCCTCTCCCTGGTTGTAAAATAATATGTGTTTATAATACCTCTAAAAATTTAAACTATGTGTCAGGCTGTTTTTAACTGAAAGCTCCCCATGGTTCCACCAGCCAGAGATCACTGTGGCCAGCAGACCCAGAGAGGGGTTATCATAGGGTTTTGTACTCTGATTTTTAAAATTTAATACTATATCATGAATGGTTTTTGGTGTCAATAAGCTTACAGCTGTTTGGTACTCAGCGTGTAGATGGCATGGTGGTTTCTGGCCTGGCATAAAGCTAACTCTGTTGTGTGTCATTGACTTTATTTTGGACCTTGAGTTTTCTCAGTTTGGAACCTGGGTGACACCCGGGTGTTGGGGTGGGGGGTGCTCACTGCTCACCATCTTGCTGTCCTCGTCCTGTGAGGTGGAGCTGAGGCCCACTGGTGGCTTTGGCTTTCAGGGCTGGATGGGATACAGGCTGTACAGCATCAGGTGTGTGGGCTTTGCGTTAGAGGGCAGCAGTTTGGGAGGGGGCAGCTGGGCTGGCAGCTGGCAAAGGCTGGTGTTCTCAGGTGCCAGCTCTGCCCTTTTAGCTGCCTGGAGGAGTATTGGCATGTCCTCGCCCTCGCCAGCTTGCAGCAGGTCACTGCATTCACAGGGACTCCTGCTCTGGGGAGCTGACCCCTCCCTGGTGGACATATTCTACTGAAGGGCTTGGACTGGCCCGTCGGCCCCTCCTGGTGCTGAGGGCCATGGGCTCTGAGACCCGTGCGGTACACTGCCTGTCTCAGCCCTGAAGGGTGGGCTCCTGCAGAGGCAGGGACCAGCTTTGGTGCCGCTGCTTTTCCTGCTGTGTGTGCACAGGGGCCTTCTCCAAAGTGGGAACCTCTGAGGGCACCCAGCACTCCAAAGAGCTGTGCTTGTGAGAACACAGGGTCCCAACAGCCTCTTCCCCACCCAGGCATCACTAGGAGACTGCTTTGTCCTGATCCTTAAAATCCTTCCCAACACAGTGCTCCAGGCCAGTTGATTGGACTTGGCACTAAACACCAGGCCCTGCCCTAAGCCTCTTTCTCTCTCTCCATTCTGTTCACAAAGTTCCTCTTTGCCTTGTCTCTTCCTGCCTGCAGCCTGTCCTGTCCTCATGGCCTGTCCTTGTGACCTGTAGCTGGGCTGTGCTCTCCTTCCTCTGGCCCTGGGACCACATACCACATGCCCCTTAGGGCATCATAAGTATTATGTACCATAATACTTTCCCCCAAATATTATTACCATCTTTGCATACCCCTTTAGATCATGATTTTTTGAGGGCTAGTGTGCGATCACTTTTCTTAGGCATCTCTGCATCCCCTAGCACAAGCCAGGTCCAGTGCTGGTGGCCCTGGTGGGCACTGGTCATGGCCAGTTTTGGAGAGCTGTTGATTGCTAATGCTTGGTGCATGCTCTTTGACCAGACTTGAGGTAGGCCTTGTTAAGTGGACTTCCTGGGTGGAAGCTGGCAGTCTCTCTGTGCCATGTGTCCCAGTGCCTGGCCCAGGCCCCTGGCAGGGTCCACTGCTAAGTGCCACCGATGGTGCTCTTGGCCTGCAGTGTAGAGAACCTGTGTGGCCCCTTTTTGTGTGCGCCCCTAGCAAACATTCTTTAGCCTCTGCCCTAGGCACCCTGTCCTGAATGCTGGGGGCCGTGCCAGCGCCTCTTTACTGAGCACTCCCTCTGTGGCAGCACTGTGTATTGCCTCTTGTTCACACCCTGTGAAATCCCTGTGAGGTACATGCCATTAGTCCTGGTGTGCAGATGGGAAACAGGCTCTAAGAGGTGGGGCAGTAGTACAGCCAGGACCCCAGCTCTGGAAGGACGGGAGTTTATGTGCAGAGGGGAGAGGGACACCCATACCCCTCAGAAGGCAATGCTGCATGCTGTGTGAGGCACTCCAGGGCTGTAAGGGCATCTTGCTCTCACCCTGATCCCCTCATGTCCTGATGAGGCTCACAGGGCTGTATTTAGACCCAGGGCTACTGAGAGCCATTCTTCTCTAGCTGTGCTGCGGGTAGCAGGGCCAGGATGCAGTTGCAGAGATAAATGGGGAGATGCCTTGGTGTGCATCTGTGCAGGCATCTTCCTGGTGGCCTTTGCTGCCCACGCTCGCCAATTGCGCCTTCTGTCCACAGTTATCTGCAGTGTGTCCCCGACTGTGGGTCTACCCAGCGTGGCCTGCAGAAGCCTTTCCTGGCCTGGGAGCAGCACTGGGCAGCTCTGGGCTCTGCTGTGCACAGGCAACCTGCTGGCCTTCCTTCCGGTCTCTGCAGCTTCGTCAGGCCTTGGCTAGAGCGCAGTGGGGTCCCAGCTGCCTTTCTGCAGGTTCCAGGCAGGTGGCGCCCTAACTTGGTAACCAGCACTTCCCGAGCTCTCCTGCTTTCTACCCTGTGCCTGCATCTGCCAAGGACAGGCTGAGTTTGCTGCCACTTTTCCTGAGAACTTTCTTTTTCTCACCCTTCCCATCCCTCAAGCTGAGAGAGTTACTGAGTGGGAGCAAGCACCTGGCCCCAGAATGTTCTGCTGCCCACCTGCCAGCTCACCTGGGTGGCGTCGAGGTCTTGCCTATTTCTCTGTGACTCAGCTGGCTGAGCTCACGTCTCGTCACAGTCCTGCCTCTGGGAAAGGGTCTCCTCTTTCGGGGTCAGTGTCCTCTGGGCAGTTCACACCTCTGTCCTGCCTGTGGATCCATCCCAGCGGGTGGTTCCCGGTGGTCCTTCTTGCTGTCCTGTCCTTTTTGGTTTTGGCACTGAGACCTGCTGCTCTGGCCCTCTGGGACCTGGGTGTGAATCCACACCCGCCTCTCAGAAAGAGGCTGGCCTCAGGCGGGCTGCCTCCACCCCCATCCTGTCTGGCCCAGGAGGCAGTCGCCACAGCAGGAGGTGATATATGTCCAGCTGCCCATCATCCTGACCAACATTAATTCTTTTTCTTCTGTCTTGACTTCATTCTTTCAAGTTTGAAACTTAACCCTTTTGACCTTTCTGTGACCTCGTGTGGCAGGTAACCTCGCCTAGGTTTGGGTTTGGGGTTCTTTCTTCTGCATCTTCCCCTTTTGGTGGCCCCAAGGCTGTGTCTGGACTTAGGCTTTGGGACAGTGCCATGCAGAGAAGCGACTCCTGTGGCCCCAGCAGGCCCTCCTGGCCTTTCCAGGGAATAAGGTGGCTGTCCTGCCTGCCTCGCTTGGTGCTCCTGCTGTGGGAACGCCCCAAGTTTATTGGGTTGGGGTGTTCGCTCCCACCTCCCTCCTGGCCTCAGGGACTTCCTGACCTCTCTGTCTGCTGCACTTCATGTCTCTCCTGTGTCATCTTGTCCCAGCCACCTTACAAACATACAGCCACCCTGCCAGGGCCTGCCCACCATGGGGGCTGTGTGGCCCGCTTAGCCTGTCGGGACTGACGGGCTGGGCCACATGGCTCTCCGCTTTCTTCTCCATGCCGTGCAGGCCTCCCCTGCTGCCCACTTTCCCAGACACTGCATCGGTCGGGGACCCCTTCCAAGGGGACTTCAAAGCTTTTCTGATTTTTGCTCATGCCTTCATTCCCATTCCTGAGGGTTCTGGGCGAAGCCTAGCAGCACTCAGAGGATGGCCAAGGGCCGTGCCAGCACTCTGGCTCCCTGTGGTTTTCTGAGCAGAGCGACACCTGGCTTTGGTCCATGTGGCATGCTGCTGAGGTCAGACCCACCTTGCACCCTCAGGTCCCACAAGGCAGGCTCACCTCTTGGCCCTTCAGTCACTGGCTTTGTGACTTTGAGTGAACTGCTTCCCTCTCTGAGCCAAGTTTCCCGTCTTTGAGAGAGCAGCCACTGTCGTGCCTCCCACACTGCTTGACCTTCTGGCGATGGCATTGCTGCTGGCTCTGCTGCCCTGGTGGCTCTTACACGGGGGTCCCCCTGACGGTCCTGTCTTTGCAGATGGGGCCACCCAGCTCTGTGAGGTGTGGGGATTCCTGTAATCATCCTGCGAGTAAACGGCCCAGCAGGCATCGGGTACGGAAAGGCCGTTCTGCCTCCTGTAATCTCCCATGGTGATGCCACGGAGTGGCATGGCCACCGCAGAGAGGCGGGCAGGTGGGGCAGCCAAGTTGTGTGCCCTGACTTCCCCATCTGAGTTGAGGGCATGCTGGTTCTGAAGCTTGGCCAAGGGCTTCCAGCAGGTGATGGCGTTCCCTGTGCCAGCACCCTTGGGGAGCCTCGTCTGCTCCTGGTCTTTCCAGGCCTTTCCATGTTTACCATCAGTCTGAAGGGCCTGGGATGGAGCACTGCAGCTTCCTTTCTTGGGAGTGCCAGGATTCCCATGCCTTGGGCAGGAGCTGGTGTTGTCCTCCATCCCCCTGGGCTGGTGTGACTTGGGCCCAGCATTCTACTGGACTGGGTCACATCTCTGCCTCTGAGGCTCTTTCTTCCCCCAAGCAGTCCTGGAGTGTGTTTCCCGGCCTGGTCTTAGCCGGCGAGGAATGTGGGCCTGTGAGTTAGGCAGGCAGCAGCACCAGCCTGGGCGGAGAGGAGGTGGGTTCCTAGTCCCCCGAGCTGGAGGAAACCACTCCCCACCGCAGCAGCCCTGAGGCTCCCCAGCTTGGGCTGGGCTCCCAGGCCTCCTGCTCAGATGTACCACTTAATGCCCAGAAAACCCGCAGGGCTTGTCTGTGTTCATGTTCTGTGAACGTGTTTAGAAATGAGTAAAGTTTACAGATGGAGCGATTAGTTGTTTAAGTCCGGGAACACTGGGAGCTTTAGAATTGAAAGTGGATTTTAAAATAGGGAATTAGCGCTGTTCTGTAGCCTAAATTGCTGCTGAAGAGGGCAGTTGAACTTCATTGCAAATCGCCTTGGCTCACAGCTGTCTCATGGCATGTGTCTGGAGTGGATTTGTCCTTCCCACCTGGAATGCCGATCTGCAGGTGCCACGGGAGGGGACCAGGCCAGCAGGGCGGCTCTCCTGAGGGCTCAGCTTGGGGAGTCCTTGCCTTCACTCAGAGCTTGGTAGCCGGCGAGTTCTGGCTGTTTGTGGGGACAGCCACGTGGCTGGATCAGGGAGCTGGCAGGCCTCAGGCTGGGCGCTGTGGCCCCATGAGCATCCAGCAGGTGGGACAGGGAGGAATGTCGGGGGCCTGCCTGTGACTCCCCCCACCCCTTCTGGTCAGTGTCAAAAATGCTCACTGATTAGACGAGGCGCAGGTCAGTTTCCAGGACCCTTGGTGGCTGTGGCTGCATCTGCTGGCCGGCAGGTGACCTCTGCCCAGCACCAAGGACTCTTTCTTGGTGGCTTTTCTGGCTGTGAGGGGAGTGTTGTCAGCTCTGGGTCCCCATAGGCTTAGTGGGGGACTTGGGAGGCGCTCCCCTCACCCCTCCACAGAGCAGCATCTGGGTTCCCTGACTTGGGTGGACACTCCCTCACCAGCTCCAGGCTGGCTCTGTTCTCAGCCATCATCCACCTTTGTGCTTCTTGAAGGTAGTCCTTAAGGTGGTTTTTATAAGAAGTCTTACTCCTTTGGCTCTAAAAGACCTTTATTTTGAGGGGAAGAGGCTGTCAACCTTAATTTTATTTCTAGTTTCTCAGGCAAAGAAACACACCCAGCAGGTGTTTCTCAGATGATCAGGCCAGTTCCATTCCTCTCCAGCCCCGCAGTACCTCCAGGCCAGGTCTGGAGGCTTGGGGTGCCTGGTGTCCTACCTGTGCTCACGCGCAGGGGCAGGCTTGGAGCTGGTTCAGTGTGGCAGCTGCGCAGGGCACACCTTCCGGAGTCCCGTGTGCTTGTGCTGGCGACGAGCTTGAAGCCCAGTGTGTCTGACCCGGCCAGTTCTCTCTGCTTCTCTGAAAGGCCCACAGGCAGAGGAGACGCGCTTATAAAACCAAGGGGCCCTAGTAGGTCCGGGAGTCCTCCTGGTTAGTCACTCCAGTCAGCGTTCTCCTGGCCTGTATGGGGTGGGAGATCAGCCGGCCCCTCACTGTGGCCCTAATTGGTGTCTGAGTCCATTGTAGGCCTCTTTTGAGGTCTAAAAATATTCATATATTTTGACCCTAACCCTGTTACTGGGGTTTGTTCTGAGGAAACAGTTAAAAACTCAGAAATAATGACTGTATTAAATGATGCTTATTGATATAATAAAAAAGGAGTTCCTCAATTGTGTCTTTCCAGGGAAATAGCTAAATAGATATGAAGCCCTGCTGGCCGGACAACGCCATAGGGACAGGTGGGCACAGGGGCCTGGGGCATGCTGGGCATTTTATTCTTGTTGGGCGAGTGGATGGAGGGTCCTGACTGCCTCACGGTCATGTAGGGATGTAAGGAAATACAACCAGCCTGCCTCAGATTATATTTTTACACATCAGCTCAGCCACCTCTGGAACAAGTATGTGAAATACAACAGGATAACACAAAAGAGGAAGACAAGGATGAGGAGGTGGGCAGGGCCCACCATGGCTGGTGCCTGGCAAGATGGGAGGGGTGCCAGGTTAGAGCAGCGGGCCCAGCACCACAACGGCCTGCACTCTACACGTTTCTGTAATACTCTCTCTAAACAAAGAAACAAAAAATACTGTCTGCTTCCTGGAGCACTCAGAGACTATATTTTGGGTAGCTGAGGCCCCGTTTTAGATATACCCTTGGTTGTTTTTTAACAGCCTCAGGTAGAAATTTGTCCTCAATGCTGTACATTCCTTCAGCCATTATGAATAGCAAAGTGTAAGTATAGTTTAATTTTCCTTAAACTCTCTTTTTGGAGGCCTTGAGGGAATATCCTCAGACCCTCCGGGAGGGGCTGGCTTTCCTGGGTGACTGACTCTTGTGGGTCTTGCTCTCCACGGGGTTTCCCCCTTCACCCCCCACCCCACCCCATTGGCCATTGCTTCTTGCTGCCTCTTGTAGGAGCCAGGCAGCAGGTGTGCAGGTGCTGGGCTTCAGGGTGAGCAGGCAGGCCTGTGCGTGGGCTCCACAGAGCTAGACTCTTTTGCCTGCAGGGGAGATTCCTGGCTAAGAATTTGCACAATTCCAGGGGAACCAGGGCTCCCACCTTGTGCTGCCTCTGGTGCATGGCCTGTGCCAGCATTGCTGCCCAGGACGGTATGGGGTATGGCTGAGGGCAGTGTGGGGCCTGGGGGGCACTCCAGGACATCCCTGTGGGGGCCTGCATACCTGTGCCCAGAGGGGAACCTCTCAGGCCCAGATTTTGCCCTTGGTGACACCAGGCCAGAGGCTGCAGCCTCGGGTCTTCGCAGTAGTGATGGGATTATCCTGGCCACAGAGTGGTCCTGAGAGGTGGCCTGTTCTGCTGTCAGTACCAGCCTGGCTCCTAAATGTGAGTAGCTGGGAGGAGTTTTATGTCATTGCTTCTATTTACTTAAATCTCAAACTATATTGGTTCCACAAAAATGCAGTATATGACATACACAAGTTACACAGAACCCCCGGAGCACACAAGCCCCCTCACCAGCTCCCAGGAGCTCAAGTCCCCACGACTTCGCCTCCACAGGTGGGGCCCTGCCCTCCAGAGGGAGCCCCAGCCCAGCATGAGGACGCCAATCATCTTTGCTTCTGCCTTTGCTGTCATCCCCACTTTCCTGCCACAGACTCTAGGCTTCACCACCGACAAGGCCCGCCCAGCTGCGTGAAGTCTCCGACTGTCCCGGCCAGCAGGACGGCAGGGCTCCAGCCGAGGGGGGCTGCGCAGGCTCCTCAGACCAGGATGGGCTTTCGCAGGAGGATGCCTGGGTGTGCTCTGTGGGTCCAGGGTATCCAGGTGTAAGCCTGAAGAAGGCCGTGGGGTTGAATTCTGTGGTGACATCTCACCCATTGCTCAGGGACCTCTGTGCAGGCCCCCAAGGGCCGTCTGCCTGCTCACCTGGAAGGCTGCAGCTGCCCAGAGCCACCCCAGGCCGCAGTGCTGCATTCCTGGCTCTTGGTGAGAAATTAATCCGCCTTTAGCATCTTGACAACAGCTCGTAAAGAGCTTGAGGTGACTCCGCCAGGGAGGGGAGGAGGCAGGCAAGCAAGGAACCTTTGCACGCGCATCCCACATCTGAGAATATTCAAGTCAAGTAAATTCAACAGCAGGTTTGCAGGCAAGAACTTGCCTATGAGGTTCATGGTCACAGACAGGAACAGCATGCAGAGCTGGGAGGCCTTTCCTGGGCATCCATATTGACAGAACATCAGTGTTAAGAGCCCTTTTCTGAAGCCTACTTTACACATGCCATGAATCCAGTGCTGTGCCCTCTGGGGCCGCGGGGAGGGGCCGAGCCTGTGGCTTCTCGGTGAGCAGGCATGGGGAGGAGGGGACACGCCTTGGTTTTGCTGAAGGTCAAGTTCCCTGTCATGTGGGCGCCTTCCTGTCCCCCGCCCTCTGGAACCTTTAGGACAGAAGTTTCTCCCTGGACAGAAGCTGGGGTCTGGACGTCTTACTTCTGCAACTTGGGCCACTGTGTCCCCGCTTCACCTCGGGCTCCCAGGGCTGGCATCAGGCTGCTGCACAGGGTGGGCCAGTACGAGGGAATGGGGTCCCACTCTGCCGCTGGCTGGTTGAGGGACCTCAGGTGGGAGGGAGGCTGGGCACTGTACTGCGCTGGCTGGCCATTTGGGGCCGTGGGGAGGGCGACATGAGACAACGCCTGTGGGTGCTCAGCACAGTCCCTGGCTCCCGCAGACACTCCGTGGACATCGCACACCTGCACTTCTCATGGGGGCCTGTCCCCTGTGTGGTGGGGAGGCGGGAAAGTAGCCCGACAGCCATTTGTCACGCAGCTCATGGCTCCTAGCGGCAGCCTTGGTTTACATCCTGGCAGAGTTGCTGCCTCACCTGACTTGGGAGTTTGTGTCCCTTGAGGGTGGCCTGTGGGCACGAGGGTTTGGTGTCTGTGCCTTTGCTCCACTTCCTGAGGGTGTCACCCTGGCTGTGGAGCACCTGGTGACCAGAGGCCTCTATTTTGCAGCTGCCTGGGCATGCTTTACCTCTGCGGAGCCCCCAGGAGTGCAGTGGCCTGTCTGACACACTGCTCTGCACCTCTCTGAGTGACCATGCTAGCAGGCTGCCTTGCTTGGCCTCCGTTCCTCTGTGCAGCTGAGCAGGCGCCTCTCCTGTGCCCGGACAGCAGCGTGGCAGCCCCTCTGTCTGTCCCTCACCGCCTCTCCTGGAACCCCGGCGGGAAGGCCCTGGTGGGACATTTCTGCATCAGGAGGCTCCCTGATGGTGTGAATGCCCACACCTTCCTCTTCCTCCATGTGTCCCTGGGCCCCGCTAACTGCTTGCCTCTGGTTTAGTTTCCAGGCCGAGCGGCCCGCGTTGAACGTCGTCATCTTCCCTCTGCTCCATGAGGGCCTGACTGATGTTATCCGGGACGTCCCCATGGTGCACCTGGATGAGATCACCTTATTTAAAAGCAGAGTGGCTGAGGAGCCCCCAAACCTGTGGTGGTGACAGGGACAGCTAGCCCTGGCCTTCTGCCTGCCGCCCACTATCTCTGTCAGTCTCTGTGGCAAGGAGGCAGG
This sequence comes from Manis pentadactyla, assembly GCF_030020395.1. Classification (NCBI taxonomy): domain Eukaryota; kingdom Metazoa; phylum Chordata; class Mammalia; order Pholidota; family Manidae; genus Manis; species Manis pentadactyla. The sequence goes on from NC_080028.1 coordinate 100,822,704, forward strand.
GCTGCCCTGGACAGGCATGTGGCCTCCGGCCCCTGCTTCGGCCACCTCTACTCCTCGCTGCCTGTCTGAAGACCTCCGGAGCCTGCTGGGCACCAGGACCCCTTGGTGGGTCACGAGGAAGGAGGCCCCCTTCCCGGCCATCTGGCACCCCCACCTGGCCTCCCCGGGGGCTTCTGAGGCTTCCTCTCCTGAGGACTCGTCGCTCAGTGGCGTTTGGGTTCAGATGGTGAGGAGCACGAGGTGAGAGAGCCCGCTGTCGGGTGTTCTGGGGCCTGGCCCTGGGTGTTTTTGAACTGCCAGGTTCCCACAATGCCACAGGCCCAGTGCTGCTCCTCGCCTTAGCCCCTGGGAGTCCCTTTGCTCACCTGTTCCTGGTCGCCTGCCCCGAACCCCGTGGAGGGGAGCCTGGGACTGGGGCTGGCTGTGCACACAGGAGACGTGCTAACCCTAGACGACATCCACACTGAGCATGATGGGAGGCCGGTGGCCGCGTGCCAAGAGCCCCTTTCCTCAGGCAGCCGTGAATGAGGAGCCCACATCGCAGATTTGGGGCTTTCCTTGCCAATGAGACACGTTTTAACCTGGTTACATCTCTGATATGTTTCCAGCCGGATGATGTCAGAGAAGTTAAGGACCACTGGCCAGGCAGGGTCGCCCCTGGGACTGGGATTGCTGGTCGGGGCCCAGGAGTGGGGCCTGCTATGGTAGTTGATGGAATCCAGCTTTAGGAATTGTGAGGATCTGTGTTTCTGGGGAAATATAGGTATCCCTGGCTTCATTACAAGAACTTGAAATATTAAAACCCAGAAAGAATGTTTAAGGCCAGAGTAGTGGTCTAAGTACCATTTCAGATAGCTTTATTTAGCACTTTAAAAAAGTTAAACACAGCTTTTCCAAAAATGAGAACTGCCTCCCAGTGTCCAGGGCCTAGCCCTTTGCTGATCCCACTGCCTCTGTCTGCTCAGCTGTGACCCCCAGAACCACCATCCCTCCATCCCCTTGGCTGGTCGGCTTGGGGGGCCATGGGTGGGTTCCCTCCACCTGGAGTCCTGACCCGGCTGCTCTCAGAAGTGCTCCAGGAGGTTTCCCAGGAATGTTGGACATTATCAGGGCCACCTTGGTCTCCAAAGAGGCCTGACCCCAGCATCCCCGTGGGGCTGTGCCTCTCACCCTGGCCTCCCTCACTCTCTGGGCTGAGGGTGTGGAGCCCACCAGGCCCTGCTCTCACTCCTGGTGCCTATCCTAGCTCTGTGGCCCCTGACCCACCTGTCTGCCTACTGTTCCCATGGTGACAGTCGCCTGATCTGTAGCATGTCCTGTCATTTACCTATTAAAGCACCTGTGGCCCTGGGCATACATTTGCCTGCCCTTCCCTGGGTTCTCAAGGGGCAAACAGTTCAGCAGCCTCCTACCCCCAGGCCAAGGGGGTCCAGGAGGCCTCCTGTTGGTGGCTGTAGGAACCGAGCACTCCTGGGGTCAGGCCCTGAAGGAACCCAGTGTGGCAGATCCATGGTCCCGAGGCTCTGGCTCTGCTGGTCTCCCCTGATTGAGTGGCCAGGGTGTCTGCAGGCTAGAGTGGGGAGTGCCCTTCCCCTCTCCCCAGTTTTCTGGCTGTGGGTGCGGTTAGCTCTGCTCTGGAGCATAAGGGTCCCTCTCCCTGCCCTGGGCTGCACCTGGCGGCTCTTCATCTCCTGGCCAGGCTGGTCTGCAGGCTTCCTCCAGGTGAATGGAGGTTACCTTCGAGGTCCCAACTCAGTCTGAGAGCCACAACCTGGGTCCCATCTCTTCCTGGCCTTGCAGGCTGAGGGGTGGGCTGCCTTGGGCCCCAGGGAGTCAGGGCTGGGGTCCCTTTAGGGCCACACAGCTGTGGATAAGGGTCTGAGGGGCTGTGGGAGCACCTTCCCACCCCAGTTTCTAGACATCTCCTTCAGATGGTTTCTGGAGACCACCAGGCAAGGGTGCTGGGAAGGGGGTATGGGGACTGTCCTCAAAACAAAGGTGTGACCTGTTGCAGCCTGACTGGGAGGGGGATGTAGCCCAGGAGCCAGGCAGTTGGCCTGTCTGGCCCCAGGGTCCCCATGGGCCAGGCCATGTCTACGCTTGGGGGCTAGGGTAGTTCTGGTTACCTGTCTCCATCCTTTCAGAGCAACCTGCTCTTTGGCCAGGGAATTATCTTCTGCTGGGAATTTACCCAGGGTCTGTGACTGTCCACACTCTCACTCGATGGCCTGTTCTCATGAGCAAGCAGTTTTCACCAGCAAAATTATTTATGCCAGCAAGTAGGGCTGGGAGGTGCCATTCATAAGAGGCTGGGGGTGTGAGCTGCCTTGGAAAGCAGCTTCCAAACAGTGGACCCTGCATTTTTAGGGTCCCCTGCAACCATCCTTCTACTTAGAGCAAGAATTTCTGCTGCTTCCACACCCAAGACAGGATTCACCAGATGTTAATAATGTGCTTATTCTTGCTAAGTGCTGTTTTGGCACCGGTGTTAATTGCAATTTATATTCTGCATCATTTTTTGCTGGGGAAAGAACCCACCCTAAAGGTCCCCAATTGGCAGAACTGGGCTTTTAAGCAGCGAACCATATGCTGCTGCCGAGAGGGGCCTGGGCAGCACTGGGGCCTGCGTGTGTGTGTGCATGGTGCCTGGTGCGTGTCTGGGTGTGTGCACACGAATGTCTGCTGTGTACATGTGCACAACTGGTGTGATTGTCTTATGTATGTATATGCATGTGTGTGCATGTGCACATGTAAGAGACACACCACCACACGGGTAAGGGGGGATGGGAAGGAGGAGGGAGGGATCAGGGCATTTATCCCTGTGTGAAAGGAGAAGCCCCTGAGCCCCCAGCTGCCCTCCTGCCATGCTCCACCCGATCCTTTCGGTCCTTTGGCTCTACCTGCTCCGGGCTCCAGCTCTGCTGCCACACTGCCGTGCAGCCTGGCCACAGGTCTGAAGTGCTCCCCAGGGGAGGAAGCTTGAGCCCAAGGAAAGCAGAGCCCTGCAGGCTCCCTGCTTTGCTATCTGGCTTTTCTCATTTTCATGAGCAAGTTTTTTTTTTTTCTAGGCCCAAGGAGGCTGGATTAGGGACACTTTGTCTTGTGATGAGGGTTTTATTCCTGTGTGTCCGGTGCCCTTCAGGGGCCAGAGGGACACAGATCTTAGCCCATTTGCGCTTGCTGGGAGGTTTCTTCCTGTCGTGATCCCTGGGACTGACCCTCCCCCCACCCCCCAGCTCTGCAGGGCTGGTGGTTGAGGACGGCACTCTCTTAACTGGCCCTGTGCCAGGAGGCGCTGCAGGCCACTAGGTGCAGATGGAAGTGTGGAGGCCTGGCTGGGAAAGCTGGGCCAGGGGAGCAGGGCTGCGGGAGCTGAGGGGTCTGGGCCTCTGTTGGCTGATGACAGTGTGAAACCAGTACAGGCAGCCTGTGACCCCTGGGCAGGTGGAGGTTCCCAAGACCCCTTCCTTCTGCCTGGCAAGATGGCACCCTGCCCTGTGGACATGCCCTGGCCTCTCAGCTGCCATGGGGCTCAGGCAGCCCCTGCTTCTCTTGCCCTTGTTAATGCACTCCTTTTCAATTTGAAAATTGCTGAGACCTTGTAAGAAAAATAGTGAGAAATAAATTAGTGGATTAAGACACACCATGGCTGTTGGCAGTGTGTTTCAGCCATAAACCTGAGGCGAGGGAGATGGAGACCTCCTGTGGGTATGATGGAGACATGACGGGGTGCAGGTACACTGTGGTTGTGGCCTCATCCCTGAGCACCCCCATCCCCCATCTATCCCGTCCCTTTGCCAGAAAAGGGACCAGATTGTACAAGAGGGCACCCCTTGTGATGGTCATTGGCCTCATCTGTGTTCAGGGCACAGGCTTCTAATTAGAAGTTTCCAAGACTGGGCTTAATGAACAAATACCCACAGAAGTTAAAAAAATTGTCCCACACAGGCTGGCCAGTGTTGTCCAAATGTTCCTTTGTAAAGCCCTTTCAAAACCTACCAAAGTGTGGGTTTAGCACTAATGTCACAGGGTCAGGGCACCTGCTGCGTCCCACTCCAGGCCAGCTGGTCCGAGGGAATGTGGATGATCCAGGGCGGCTTGTCAGCCGCATGTCATGTTGTCACGGAGTCGAGGCCGGGCCCTGGGAGACTGGTCAGAGCAGAAGCTGCTGCTCTGTTCCCCCTGGGGGCCTGGCTTCCTGCTGACCCCAGTGGTGTGAGCTGAGGCCTCCCTGCTGTGCTCCTGGCTGGCCAGTGGCCAGGGGTCGGGGGGTGAGAGGTAGTTTCAGCAGGTGTGCAGTGGGCACTGACACCAGGCTGTTGGCCCCAGCGCGGGCTGCCCCTCTAAGCACTGGCTGTCCACATGGCGCTCTAGCTCCAAACAGCTGGGCTCAGCATGTTATTAAGGGGTAGGGGTGCATTCGCCTGGGGGTCTCATGGTATATGGTGACCAGGTGCTAAATGCTCTCCCTTTCCATGGCAGACCACCTCATCTGTCTGGTGATGCTCACTCCTGAATTTTGTGTTCAAACTACATTTTGAATGGGTATTTTCATGTAAATATGTGGCATGTGAAAAATTTCAAATAAAGTGGATGATTTAGAAAACCAGGTGCTGAGTGGTCCTTCCAGTAGGGCCACTCCCTGCCCTTTGCCCTGTGAGCCCTCCCCAGCCCCAGGGGCCCTCAGCCTGGGGCCATCAGGAAGTAACTGACGGGGCCTTCGCAGGCTGGGTGGGCAGAGGCTGGCAGGCAGAGTGAGAGGCCAGGCGGGGCTGGCAGCCAGGGGCCGGAAGTGCGCTCTGCACCAGGGCTCCAGGTGGCCTGGCAGCATCCTGGACAGTCATAGTGTCCGGGGACTGTGGCCGGCAGGGCCCCAGTCAGCAGTGGTGTTATCCCTGGGCCGTGGGGACCAAGTCAGTTTTGTTTTTAGGCCGTCTCCAGAACTTTCTCATCTTCCCAAACTGAGAGTGTGTCCCCACTGCACACCCCTACCCACCCTTCTTCTCTGTCTCTGTGAATTGGGGTCTTTTGTGACTGGCTTATCAGCAGCATCAATTTTACGCAGAACCTTCCTTCTCCAGACCTGGGCTCTAGGATGGGGCACTGGCTGCAGCCTGGAGCAGGTGGAAGGTGGCAGCTGGGGTGGGAGACCAGGGCAGGTGTTGGGAGGGGTGGGGACCTGGACTTGGAAGGGGCAGTAGGCAGGGAGAGCCCCAGGGACCTGCAGGGCAGAGGGGCGAGGGCAGGCGCTGTCCGGTGGCCCACGGGGTTTTGGCAATGCCTCCTGAACTCCGGGCTTGGTCCTTGAGGCAAGAATCGTCTGAGCAGAAATCCTTCCTGATTGGGGGTGAGCCTGTCACCCTGGCTGGCAGGCACTCACGATGGCTCGCTTCTGTCCTGGGGCCACTGAGAAAACCGGACGGTGCTCGTGGAGTCAGTAGTGACCTTCCCAGGACAGGCAGGACTGACCTTTGGCATTGGGGAGGCTGGACAGGAGGACAGGTGTGGCCTTCCCTTACAACACCTACGGGGTGCAGTAACCGCCCCAACCTCAGGGTGTAAAAGCCGTTGGGAGCTGCTCCTGGCGCCTGTGGACAGGTGTCAGGGCAGCATTATGGGCCCAGAGCCTCTGGTGGGGGCTGGAGTCTTCTGGAAGCGTCTTCACTCAGGTATCCGGTGGTTGATGCTGGCTGCCAACGAAGGTCTCAGCTGGACCTGCAGCTGGAATGCCTACGTGTGGCTTCCATGTGGTCTCTCCAGGTGGCTAGTGGGGCTTCCAGCATGGACAGCTGGGTCCCAAGAAGACCCGGAGGATGTGCCCTAGCCTTGGACGTCCCATAACGTCACCTCCACGTGCTCTGCTGATTGAGACAATCTCAGAGGTCAGCCATGTCAAGGGGAGCGGACAAGACCCCCAATTTGGTTTCTGCGAGAGCATATGGAATGGGGTTGTGTTGCCGCATTTTTAGCAAGTGCATCATAGCAGGACATGTGGGGCTGCCATGTACCCCGAGACAAGGCCTCACCCTGCCTGGGCCTCTCAGGGTGCAGTGCATGGGCCGCCCACTGCTCTGGGAGGACTCCCATTCCCACGCCCGTCCTGAGCAGATGGCCTGGAGCGGTCGGTCAGCTCCAGCATGTGGACTTGACCAAGGGTGTGAAGCTGCTTGGCCTTTGTCGATTTGCTGAGCCTCAGAAGAAATCAAAATGACTTCCAGTAAAGCTGCTCTTTGTGGCAGAGATGAAAAGGTGAGGAGGCCATGGTTTGGAGGGCTTGCATTGGAAGCCTCTGTAGTCAGGTTGAAGGAGGGAGGGACGGCATGGAAAAAAGCTTTGATTGTCACCAGGAGCTTCGCACAGGACTGACTTTCCGGTGGAGGAGGTGAGCAGTGCAGTCCTCACACACACCCCAGCATCCGCCCCCTCACACGCCTACACCCGCATGTCGGGCTCTGCCCTGGGCCACCAGGACCCTGTTTGCAGATGAGGCATGGAGGCTTGGGGGTCCGTGGGCAGTTACCTGGGTCAGGCTGGATCAGTGAGTGGGTCTCCACCACAGACCCAGGTCAGGCTCCATGCAGGCTCACAGAAGGCGCTCCTCTGGCTTTTCCCCTCAGATCTGTGGCTGGAGCCGTGTGGAGAAGTTGCCACATGTGAGTTTTGCCCCTTCTTTGGAGGCTGCCCGCAGCACAGCAAGTGGGCGTTGGCCAGAATGAGAAGGGAAGACCTCCCACCCACCAGGAAGGAGAGGCGGGTCCTGCAGGAGGCCCAGCAGCCTTGGAACCCCTTGATTTGCTGGGCCACACCCGGGTTAGCACCCTGGCTCCTGACAGGCAGGGGATTGGAGGGTATAACTGGGAGAAAGGGGAGTGGAGGCAGGGCCGGCCCATCCCAGGTGCCAGCTGCCCACCTAGCTGAGTTCCAGGCCACTTGAATGCTGCCCAGGAGGGGCCAGGGCTGGAGGTTGGGGAAGGGGCCACAGTCTGGGGTGGGGGTCAGGGAGCCCTATGCAGAAGGGCCCCAGGTCTTCCCTCTTTCAACAATGGCACAATGCCTCTTGCCTGGCATTCCTTGCCTTTGCGTGCCCCATGGAAGGCCAGCATTGTCTGAGCTTCTACACTGGTAATGCTGAAGCAAGTGACTCTGGCTGGGCCCTGCCTGGCAGTTTCTTCTCTGCAGCTCAGCATTGTGGCTGGTCACAGGGCCGCTGGCCCATTCCTGGCTGAGGAGGAGTCCAGGGTGGAGGGGCCAGGGTCGGGGCAGCTGCTCTGGACCTGGGCTGGGCACCGTTGGGGGGGGCAGGATGGATGGGTGGGTGAGGACACAGCTGCTGGTGGGGCATGGAGGCTCCTGTGGGTGACAGTGTACCCTGCTCTGGCTACAAGGTCACCCTCCGAGAAGCCAGGCAGATACTAGGAAGTGGGCGTGCTGCTCTGGGGGTGCCCCAGCTCTGAGGCCCTCAGCTCTAGGTGCCCACATGTCTCAAGGCTTTGTGGCCTCTCGGGACGGGTGCTGGGGGGCTGGGCCTGCAGGGCAGACCCTTTCCCTTTTTCCCGCCTCTGGGGCTGGGCCAAAGGCACACGCCATCAGTCATGCTCACAAGCCTTTGCACGCACACTTGTGCACACACATTCATGTTTACACACAGAGTTAATGCCTGCAGGCTCACACACACCTCAGCACCCACCCCCTCACACATCTGCACACCTGTACCCACATGTATTTACACAAGCCCTGAAACGGATTCACATATTTGTATAATTCACACACCCACACCAACATTCACACATAGATGTCCTCACACATGCATTGCGTACACATGTACATGCTCATTCAGACATGCACACACATGCAAACAGTGGCACATACATGGATACCCTCAACATGTACTCACACCCACATCTAGTTCCTTTTCACACCTAGTCATACTCAGACACAAACAATATTCAGAGATACACTGTTCTTCATTGCTCCTGCCCTTACATGTATTCACACACACACACACACACATATTCACATCTGCATGCTAATAAACATGCACACACATCCACACCCTTACACTAGGGGTCTGGGCTGATGTTACACACGAATTAGTGAATACAGCCCACTCAACTGAAGGCACACCTTTCTATTATGTTCATCTCAGGAAATTTGAAAAATTCGGAGAAGGAGAGCGAGAGGGAAAAGAAATCACCCACATTCTCACCAGCCAGAGAGCCTCCGGGGACATGTCAGTTCATGTCTTGGAGTCTTCACTCAGTGCTTTTAAACCTCTGTAGCTGTGGGCATCTGATTTGGGTCCTGCTTTATGCTCACCACCACAAAAGCGTTTTGCTCATGTTCTTCCAGACTCATTATGTTAGTGATGTGCTAAATGCCCCGTCACATGCCCGCTCGTCCCCCGCTGCCGGACAATTAGGTTGCCTCTAATTAGTTACTCTTCCAAGGAAAGCTGCCCCAAATATCCTTGTGCTGGAGTGTTTTCCTATATTTAGAATTATTTCCTTAGGAGAGACTCTCGTTAGTGAAATTTCTGGGTCTAAGTATGAATTTTTTAAAGTTGGGAGGATCTTTGAGGAGGCCGTAGAACCAGAGCTATATTTGGGTGTGGGCTTCGCACCTTTCTGCAGAGATCTGGCCTCAAACGTGGAGCTCACCTCCCAACTGCTCAGTTCCCTAATTTCAAATGTATTAATTACCCAGGATGTAAAAGATTATGAAGGCAAATTCAGATACACCAAAATTAGCACATTTCAGATTATGTAAATCCTATCATATGGTGATCCCCATGACCCCCAAGTCCACTTCAGTGTCCAGGGGTGCTGCAGCCTCCAGTTGGCTGTCCTGGATGTGAGGGGTGTGGAGTCAGAACCCCGGCCCCCCCACAGTCACCTGCACAAGCCTCGGGCCTGGGTCCTCGTAGTGCCACACCAGGCCATCTGTGGGGGTACAACAGCTGCCCCAAAGATGTCCGTGTCCTGTTCTCCAGATCCTGTGACTGTGAGGTTGCGAAGTAAAGGGGAATTAAGTTTGCTAGTCAGTGGGCTTTGAGATGGGGAGATGGTCCTGTGGGCTCCGAGTGATCACAAAGGTCCCTGAAGGTAGAGGCGGGAGTGGGGAGGAGGCAAAGCAGGGATGGCAGCATAAGGGCCAGCCAGCGCTGCTGGAGATGGGCCACGAACCAAGGGATGCAGGTGCCTCCCGAGGCCGGGAGAGGCAAGGAACCGGATTCCCCGCCGGAGTCCCCAGGAGGAAGCAGCCCTGACAGCGCTTTGATTTTAGCCCAGTGGAAGCCGCATCAGAACCGTAAGGAAATGAACTTGTGTTGTTTCAAGCCGCTGAATCTGTAGTAACTAACACAATATTAGCAACAGGAAAGGAACACCCCATCAGAGCCATCCCCAGCTATGTCTGCCATTCCTCCTGCTCATAGAGCCGCCAGCAAAGTGGGGGGCATGGGAGCCATCAAGTGACAGGGAAGAGATGTGACCACCAACTCCTCAATGGAAGGATATCTGGTGACTTTTTAAAAAATTCTCTTCTTTCTCCAGATCTTCTACCGTGGTCACGGATGACCTTAATTGTGACATGTAAACAAAACAACATGTATACGTAACAACAAAGTAAATAAAAATAACTTCCTTGAAAGCATGCTGTGGTATGGAGCTCTCAACAAGAATAGGTTATGTCTGGATCTAATACAACAAAAAATTACTCATGGTGTATTGATCCCAAAGGCAAGTTGCAGGACACCGTACAAGATATGATGACCTATTTTGGTTAGAAGAAAATCCTTACCAGGATAAGTTTGTGCAGAGCAAAATCTGGACCAACACCAGTATACATGGGCCATTAGCAGAGGGTCTCGTGGGAGGGGTCCACCCAACAGGAGACCGGATCCAGGCCCCCGGGAGCTGGCGAAAGGCAGTCTGGGCAGTTGGGCCCTCTCTGATTAGATGGATGAGGAGAGCTCAGGGCCAGCCCTTGGGGTGGGTCCAGGCTCCCCCCACTGGGTGTCGGGTGGCGAGCATTTCACAGAGCCTTGGTGGCCCCTGAGGAAATTCTTCCAAGGCACTGGCCAGGTTTTCAACAGAAGAGAAGCCATGAGCTTTTTGAGTGGTAGCCTTGGTTCCCCAAAATCCGGAGGCTCAGCTTCCCTGCTTCCCTCCCCCAATGGCCACGGCTACCTGCCGGCCACCTGCTGCAGGCCCCGCGCCAGGAGACACTCAGTGCCGCCCAAGGCCCAGAGCCAGCGCCCCTGCCAAGCAGAGAGGGTGGAAGGCCTGTATGTCCTTTAACCTCTTCTTTAAAAAAAAAAAACAACAAACCCAATATAGAAAGTCATACAAAACAGACACCTTGATGAATTATGAAGTATCGGAAGCAGGTTTGCCACCACGCAGGAGCCCAGCCATGCCTGCCTCCCTCCCTGGCCCCAAACGACCTGCTTTGTGCTTCCTCACCAACCATCACCTGCAACCCTGTGGCTCAGTCTGGCACCTTTTTAGTTTGCACCATCTTTTTGGTCTTGCACAGAGGTTCCCATCCTTCCCTTTCTTTTCTGAGCAAAGTGTTTTGGAGAGGCTGGGCCGGTTAACCTGTAGGGTTTCCCACAGCCTAGCTTTCGCTGTCTGCGTCCTGCAGTGTCCTTCCACGAATTCTGCATCGCCTGCAAACTTGCAGCTGGAGCCAGTGGTCTGCTCATTCAGTCCTTCATTTTTAAACGTGATTCCTTTTCACTGATTTCATTTTTAGATGTAATTATTGGAACAGGACTACATTGGTGTGATTCAGTGATGAGAAAGCATTAAGCAGTCGTAGTAAGAAGCCCTTTTCTTGCTCCCGCCTCACCCACCCAGCTGCCCACCCAGGGAACTGCTGCTGTGGTTCTTCATGCTTCTCTCTAGAGTTTCTTTATATACAAGCAAATATGCACATACACTCCCCGCCTTTAAAACCACCTTAACTACTTTTAAGCATGAGGTTCAGGGGTATTAACACTCAGTGTACAGCATCACCAGCGTCCATCCACAGACCTCATTTCATCTTCCCAAATTTAAACTGTCCCCATTGAACACCGACTCCCTGTTCCCCTCCCCCAGCCCCTGGTGCCCATCATCTACCTGCTGTGTCTATCATTTGACTTCTTGGGGCCTCATACAAGTGGAGTCACACAGTGCTATCTATGGCCTGAATGTTTGTGTCCCCCCAGAATGCACATACTGTAATCCTACCCGCCACGGTGATGGTGTTAGGAGGTGGGGCCTCTGGGAGGTGGTTAGGTCATGAGGGCAGAGGTCTCAAGAATGACGTTAATGCTCTTATAACAAGGATCCCAGAAAGACCCCCTTGCCCACCAAAGATTTAAGATCCGAGTATGTCAGAGCTTTTCAAAGCTCCTGTAACATCTCTCATTACTCAGTTTTTCCTTCTGGGTTAGTCTGTTATTTGTTATCTGTTTATTACCTATTTATCTACTATTTTGGTTGGTCTATTATTTGCCCCAGCTGTTCTTCACTGCCTCGGGGCAGCTGCAGTGCTAAAACCCTTGTTTGTAAATATTTTCAACAAATGCTCCCCAGGGAGAGGCTTTTAGCACTGAGTGAACTCAGAGTTACACCAAATAAAGGCAATTTTTTTCCCCAATGGGGACTTCTGGGGAACCACCGGACATGCCCAAGGATGCCAGCCCTTTGAGAAGGAGGCTTTGGAGGTCCTCAGCTCCGTCCTGTTCCTTTTGGGACCAGGAACATGGGCTGTTGGTTTTCAAGGGTGGCGCTTAGCTGGCAAGCGGGAGATGGCACAAGGCAAGTTAAAACTCCATGGAGATTTGCTATTCCTGCTGAGATTCAGTCGTTTTTCTTGAATAAACATTCCCCAGGCTGCTGCAAGCCTCTGGCTAACTTCCAGAGTCTGAAAAAGTTGATTCTGATGATTTCTGCCATCACTGCTTCTACATAGGGTGAATCTTCAAAGGTTCTGACTCAGCCAGTTTTGCTCCCATCACCTCCTCAGTCACTTTGACAGCTGTGTAATGTTCCACTGGTCAGATGCATTGTAACTTATTTAACCCATCCCCTGTGGTTGGACACAGAGGTGGTTTTCCGTCTTTTGCAGGTGCATACGATGCTGAAGGTTAATAACTTGAATACCTATGATTTTACAGATGTGCATGTGCCCATCAAACAGGTGCCTAGAAGTAGCATTTCTGGGTCACCTGCATTTGCGGTTTTGGTAGATGCTGTCCACATGGTCTTCCACGGAGTTCGAGTGAACCATTTACAATTCCACTAACCATGTCCAAGAGTATCTGCTTCCCACAGTATTGCCAATAGAGGGTGGTCTCTAACTTGGATTTTGCCAACTTGGTGGGTGAAAAATAGTATCTCAGTGTAATTTTACTGCATATTTCTGTTATGAGCAAAGATGAACATCTTTTTATGTATTTTAAAGGCCCTTGAGATCTTTTCTTCTTCTGTTATTATGTTTGTGTTGGTTTATAGGCACTCTTGTCTATAGGGCCTTTATTTTTACACAAGTAAGTGTGTGCTGTCTAACACTACTACTGCTTGCATTTCTTGCTCTCCGTGGACCTGGAGACGGTCGAAAGCACAGAGGCTGTAAGTGTCCACACAAGCTGCTCCTGCTGTCCCGGGTGAGATCAGGGCCCTAGGCCCTGCTTGGGGCTCTGGCTTCCTGATGAGCTGGGCTCGGGGACACATGTGGGTACCAGTAGCTCCCTGTCTACCGCGTAGGCTTTTCCCTCTGCCTTCTCCTCTTGAGATTGCGGCAGGCTTTGCACGGTGTCCCTCAGAATCCAGAAGACTCTGACATTAGCCTCCAGAGGAGCTCTTTCCCTGGTCCTGGCCCTTCAAACAGAACGAGCCACTTATTTTTTTTTATTATTAAGGTATCATTGATACACACTCTTATTCATTGATACACACTCTTATTCATTGATACACACTCTTATGAAAGTTTCACATGAAAAACAATGTGGTTACTACATTCTCCCATATTATGAAGTCCTCTCCATACCCCATTGCAGTCACTGCCCATCAGTGTAGTAAGAAGCCACAGAGTCCCTACTTGTCTTCTCTGTGCTACACTGTCTTCCCTGTGACCCCACACACACCATGTGTACTAATCATAATACCCCTCAATCCCCTTTTCCCTCCCTCCCCACCCGCCCTCCCCCACCCCTCCCCTTTGGTAACCGCTAGTCCCTTCTTGGAGTCTGTGAGTCTGCTGCTGTTTTGTTCCTTCAGTTTTGCTTCGTTGTTATACTCCACAAATGAGGGAAATCATTTGGTATTTGTCTTTCTCTGCCTTAATTCACCAAGCATAATACCCTCTAGCTCCAACCATGTTGTTGCGAATGGTAGGATTTGTGTCTTTCTTATGGCTGAATAGTATTCCATTGTGTATATGTACCACCCTCTTTATCCATTCATCTACTGATGGACACTTAGGTTGCTTCCATATTTTCAGCCACTTACTTTTTGCACTATTTCTGTACCTTGTTCATACTTTCCCTGTTAATTGCCATTATCCTAATGAATTTGCTTTTTCAACCAGTATTTTGTTTCTGATAAAATAATGCTCATTTGAAAAACATCGCTAATATAATTAAACAAAAGGAAAAATAATATAAACCCAGTACTGGTATTTCAGAGTGTATCTTTCTAGACTTTCTCTTTGGACTTTCCTGTGTATGTATATATTGAAAAAATTAGAATGAGAATGATTGTGCTCTACAAACAACTTTGCCCAATGCTCTTTTTGTGAATGCAGTGCTCATGGTTCTGCCTCATGTAATCTCCCACACCATTATTTGTGACAGCTTTATTTATGTGAGTTATTTAACTGATCCCCGGTGATTGGACATTTAGGTTGTTTCTGGCTTTCTGCTTTAATAAACAGAGCCGTAGTGAGTGTTCTTACAAACTTAATATTTGTGCATAAGTTTTTCTCCAAAAAAGAAACCATTCTTAGAAATAAAATTGCAGGGTCCGAAGGGGTTTAGGCATTGAGCTGTCAGTACACACTGAGCTCACCTCCAGAAAGACAGGCACCATCTCCTGGTAGTGAGTAGGACACTGGCTTTGTATCATGCGACTCATTTGTTTCCTCACAGATGGTGAGCTTTCCCAAGGGAAGATGCTGGTCAGTCTTTTCCTGTCCGAGTCCCCAATCTGGGCAAGGGGTGGGACTGGTCGTTGAATGTTTAGTGACATGGATTCAGTCACCGAGGGGAAGAAGGTAGAGTCTCTTCAACCCAGTTTGACTCAAGTCAGGCTCCATAAAGCAATGTCTGGAAGAAACATCTGGTACTAAGGATTTTTGTTACTAAAATGTGTTTAAAAGTCTAAATGTTAAAATGACCACCCTCAGTGTAAACCCTGATGCAGCAATGCACTTGTTCTTAGACCCCCTGCACCCGGGAGGGGGTCACTCTGGGCAGGAAGGCCTGGTCAGTGAGCGTGATGGGCCCACGGCATGCCTGAGAAGAGAAGCTAACACCTCCCACAAGGGCAGGGCTGGTGCCGGGCCAGATGTGGCTGCTGGGCCAGGCCCTAATGGGGCCCCTCTCCTCAGCTTCACCTTGGTCCCAAAGCAGTTGGGCCACCTTTTGTGGCTCCCTAGGCCACAGGTGGTTCCTGGGTTCTTAGTAACTATGCGGGGCCGGGGCTGGCCAGCTGTGCTCTGGGCCACATTCGGAGTCCATGGTGCATGGCCTCCTCAGAATGACTCCTGAGCCAAGTGCTGCCCCCATTAGAGATGAGGAAACCGAGGCCCGGACTTGGCCGATGGGGCCTGAGGCCAGCATGTGCAGCCCACAGGTTCTCGCGGAGGCCCTGCTGGGGTGAGCACCCCTTCCTTGAGACTCCAGGCCCCCCATCCTGGCCCAGCTTCCCCTCCTCCCTCTGCCTGGGCCACACTGGGGACCGGGGAGGACGCAGCGGAAGAGGAGTGGTTTATGGCATAAACACAGCACTTGTGTGTGGAAGAAAAATATTTTCTTTAAACAAACAAGACTCTCAGCCCTGTTTCCCAGAAGCACTATTATCTCAGAACAGCTCTGCTTCCAGAAAAGAAAGAAGAGGCATCTAAGTGGGAAGAAAAACCTTTGCAGAGGCTGAGCAAGTGCTCTGGGCTGGGTGGCTGCAGGGGTGGATGGAGGCGGGGCTGGGGGCTGCCGGCCAGGTGGAGATGGGACTGGGGGGGGGGGGACCCGTGGGCTGGGGGACTGCCGGGTGGGGGTGGAGGCCGGGCTGGGGGAGCACCCGCAGGCCAGGGCCCAGCGCTTCCCTGTCAGATTAGGTAGGTCCTGTCTCAAGGACTTCAAACTCATTACTTTTGCTGATGCGCCAGGGCCAGGGCACTGATCAGTCACCCTGGCATCTGTCACTTTGGCAAAATAGGCTACCTCTCCAAAAACAAAGCATTAAAAAAAATACACCCACCTTTGTGCACATAGCTGTTTGCCCACACACCTATGTGGCCTGCTTGAGCAGTGGCCCTGGGAAGGTCTCACCTGGAGTAAAAGCCACCTTGGTGTGGCCTGCTAGGTCCTGCCTCCTGGCATCTCCCTGACCTGGCTCGGGGGCTGCAACAGGGGCCAGTGGAGTCTGCTGTGTCCACAGGGCTGGGCATGGTGCCTGGCACATGAGGTCATACACGAGCACACAGGGGCTCAGAGTTTGCCCTGCTCTCTGTTCCAGGTTCCCAGGAGTGGCCCCTGACGATGTTGCTGGGCTGGGGATGGTGGGTCAGGGTGAGGCCCTATCCCTGTGGGATCAGCTCTGGGTGGGGCCCCGTTGGGTCTGGACCATCCTCCCAGGTGCCCACCCCATCCCTTCTATGAGTCCCTGCCATCCACAGGGACTAAGGGACAGCAGGTGGCAGGTCCTGGCCCTGACCTCCGTCTGCTCAGAGAATGCCCCCACCAGGTGTGCCCACCTGGCCACCGCAGGCTAAGAGCCCCACCGGGCCCACTGTGCAAGCTCCCTCAGGGCCCATCACTGGGGGCTCAGCCACTGCTCCTCAAAGGCTGACTACGGAGGGTCCCCTTTCCAGCTTGGCTGATTTCATGGTCATGGATGGACTGGGGACACCTAACGGGCACAGCCACACACACTTGCCTTGTGCTCTTGGCAGACCCACAGAACACCCTGGGGCCCCACTTTGCCCAGTGAGGTGGAGTGTCAGCAGGCGCCAGGCAGGGCAGGGTTGACTTCGGGCCCTGCACCAGGGGTCATTAAACCCTTCCTCCTGGAATCCAAGTCGTAGCAAAAACAATCACTCCCGCCCCTGGCCTGTGGACAACCTAGGTGACAGTGGTGATGCTCTGGTGGAAGGGGGCTGTTGGCTCAAAGCCCCTCCCCAATTATCATGTCTGGGGTCCCCAACAGCAAGGAGGGTCTCCCCAACCCTAGGGCTGCACAGGAGAGGCCTTGGGCTGAGGGGCCTCTGGCTTTGCTCCCTGTGGCCTGTTCCCCGTGAGGGTCTGCCCCGAGGTGAGACCACAGGCTGTCACTGCACACCCACCCCACTGCACCAGGGGCTTGCCTGCCTCATGGCACCTGGAGAGGCCTGGGGCCCTCTGGCTGTGACCTCCGTGTGCTCTGCGTGCCTTGGCCAAGGGTCAAGTCGACCAGGTGGCCCAGGTTGTCCCTCCAGGCCTCACTTGGCACCATGGGGGTCATGTTGGGGGTTGCTTGGGGCACATCCTCTGCTCAGAATCCTGTGAAGGTACCTTAGTGTTTGTCACCCTTTTCACACCTGGCCCACAGTAAGACCTACATTTCACATCATAAATGTAGGACACGGTAAGTACTAGTACATAGGACGCAGACCGGGTAACCAAAACAACAAAGTCACAAGGCAATATCTATCCTCAGTGTGAGGGACACGTGCCAACATTCTATCATCTGTGCTCCTAATCTAGTATTTTCTCTTTAATTGAAAGACTAAAATGTGGTTGGATGGAACCCATTAAACTCATTTTATGCCTTTCTGGCAAATTTCCCAAATTAGCTTTTGGGAGAGGCGTTTTATCATGTGGGGTATGGCTTATGACTGGAGGATGCTTAGCCTCCTCGGCTCCCATGCCCTGAATAGGGGTCCCCCATTAACTGTGGAAACCGAAGCCTGCGGACATTGCTGCCTGCCCCCAGGGGGTGGGGGGACCGTGGCCAGCCCTCTGGTTGGGAAGCTCTGTTCCGATTACTGAGCACGAATCGGCAGAGGGTTCTGAGGCCCCTCGGGAGGCACACTGGGTAAACTGAGGCGTTGCTCCGTATCCTCCCAGCACTGGGTGTGGTTGACCTTTCATTTTAGCCATTCTGTTGGGTGTTTGTCTTCTTGTGGTTTCAATTTCCATTTCCCTACTGACTAATGATGTGGAGCACCTTCTCCTGTGCTTATTTACCATCAATGTATCTAGTTTGGTGACTTGTCTTTCCTAATTTTTTGCCCATTTTTTCTAACTGGGTCATTTGTCTTACTATTGAATAATAAGAGGTTTTTTTTTTTGTTTTTTGTTTTTGAAATAGCAGAACAAGTCATTTGTTAGATAGATATTTTCTTCTGGGCTGTGACTTGTCCTTTTGGAAAATTTTTTTGATGAAGTTCAACAAACTGATTTTTTTTCATTTTTTAATTTGTGCTTTTTGTGCTATTTTTCAGAAATCTTTCCCAAACCCTCTGTCACTAAAATTTCTCTCATGTAGTTCCAATGCTTATGATCAAGCCTGTGATCCGTTCTTTGTATTAAGCACATTCACATTGCTGTGCAGCCATCCCCACCTTTCATCTCCAGTATGTTTTCATCTCCCCAAATCGAAACTCTGTCCCCATTAAACACGAATCCTCCATTCTCCTCCCTTAGCCCCTGGTGCCCATTCTATTTTCTGTTTTTCTGCATTGATGACTCTGGGTACCTCGTATATAGGAAGTTACAATGTCTGTCCTGTTAGATCTGGCTTATTTCACTCATTATAATGTCCTCAGTTCATCCATATTAGACGTGACATAAATGTTTCCTTTTTAAGGCTGAGTAATACTCCTTTGCATGGATGGGCCACATACTGTCCTCCACTCATCCACCTGCAGACTCTCAGGCTGCCTCCACCCTCGGACTCTTGCTGTCCGTGCTGCTGTGAATGTGAGTGTGCCAACCTCTCTCTGAGTCTCTGCTTTCAGTTCTTGGGATGTAGACCCAGAAAGTAGAACTGCTGGCTCACATGGTGATTTTTACATGTGACTTTTTTTTTTTTAACCAATCCGTTTTTTAATTTTTAAATTCTTGACATTACAAAGCTAAACTGAAATTTATTAACATTCCACTCTTAACACTTCTTATCAACAAACAGAAATAAAATTCATGAGCCAAAAAACCCAGAACAAAACTAAAAACAGGGAAAAGCTTATAAAACTAAATATGGATCCCAGCATTAACAGCTGAAGAGGGAATGTGATTTTTAAATTCTTAGCGAATGATAAAGTTGTGTAGAAACTGAACACTTACAAATTATTTAAAACCTGGAATCACTGACCAGAAATTACACAGTTGGATCATGGGAAAACAGCAGAAAGGGTTATGAGAGAACCTACACTGTTCTAACTGCACCCCATGCCCTTCTCAGAGGAAGCCTGGCATTGATTAGATATCGAGCCAGACTAATACTGGCAGCAGAACCAGTGATAGTAACCTACCTACCAGAAGAGCCCTCCACTGGGTTGGCAGTTTTAATCTGGGCCCCAGACAACTGGCAGATCTCATTAATGTTGGTGCCTTGGTGCCCGATTATGCAGCCAATTAAGTTATTTGGAATGGTGAGTTCATGAGTGGTTTGAGTAGATGCATCCAAACTTGCCCAATAGCCTTTCACCTCTGGAGAGCTGGAGTCAATGCCGGCAAATCTGGTCCCTCTGTGCATCATGGCAAAGTGAGACTGTTGTCTTGCCACCTGGTTCAGCTTGGCCAGATCGAGTGGAGAAATGGTGTGTTGTCCTTGAATCGAGTAGGCATCTAGAGGTGGTCCCTCCAGGTCATGGGTGGCATGGAGGTAGCCCGCAGCATCGCTGCACCGATCTTGGCCGCCCGCGCAGATGACTGGAGAGCTGGTACGGAATGGTCATGACTCTCCCTTGCAGAGACTGGGAGAGCATCTCCAGCATGACCAGGCAGATCTGCTTGACACACTCGGTGACAGACTGCGGCACGCCAGCAATGGTGATGGCCCGCTCAGTGGAGTTGGGCAGCATATCCCCTGCCACCTGGGCCTGGGCCCCCGTACTCTCGTGGATCTCTTTGCTCTTACAACCACCTTTCCCATCAGGTCACCGCACTGGGTGGCCAGCACCACCAGCCTCGGGGTGACCGGGGGCCGGCTGGCCGCAGTGCTGTTGGTCATGGAGCTGTTGATATCTTCCTCCAGCTTGTCGATCATAGCGAAGGCCTTAAAGATGGCATTGGTGGGGCCGGTGAGAGTGATGATTCTCTCCGGGCAATTTCCCTCCGAGATGCTGATCCGCACGCCACTCTCCTCGCGGATCCTCCTAACCGACTCCCCTTTCTTCCCTATGATGCTTCCTACTTCCTTTCTGTGCATAAGCAGCTGAATGGTGAGAGTCACACCTAGTCCACTCTCAGTCACACCGGCATCCATGGCGAGCGGTGGGCGGCGTTCCAGGGAGTTGGTCTCGTTACATGGTTAAGTCTTTAGTGGCTGGCGTTGGGGGAGGGGAGGTGGAGGCCCGAAACTGCCCGCACGGTGCAAACGAGGGCCACGGGAGCAGCGAGGGAGGCGCGGGAGGGAGGCTGCGGCGGTAGCGACTCAGGCGGCAGCCTCGGCAGTCTCTACGTGTGACTTTTGAAGACTTGCCACCGTGTCTTCCATGGTGACAAAACTGTTTGGCATTGGCGCCAGCAGGGCCTGACGGCTCAGCCGCCCTCACAGCCTCACCGACACTTGTTTTCAGTCTTTTTGGTAATAGCCACCCCCATGGGCCTGAGGGGGTCTCTCACTGTGGCTTTGGTTTATATCTCCCTGATTATCCCTGACATCGAGCATCTTTTCACGTGCTGGTCGGCATTTCTATGTCTTCTTTGGAGAAATGTCTATTCAAGTTCTTTGCCGGTTTTTGAATCGGGTTGTTTGGTTTGTTGTTGGGTTGATGAGTCTTTCCTAATCCCACCTTTATCCCCCCCACCAGCTGCCTGTCCCCCAGGAAGTCGTCTCCCGCACCTCTGCAGGAAGCCTGCGCCTGGGTTTCTCCCTCACCGCTGTCCTTCCCTCCTTCCTCCCGAGGCAGCTGGATCCCAGATCTCCAGTTCCTTCCCCTTTGCAGGAGACACCCTCTCCTCTTTCATTGGTCCGTGCAGCGCCTGCCTGGCCGGGGACTTTACCTTATTCACCCCAGGAGGCCAGCTGGGGTTGCTGAAACAAATAGAGTCAGCCAGTGAGTAGGTACCTCCACCTTCATTTTCTTTTCATGTAAAAAGTTTACTTAATGTTAACTAGGTGTAAGATGTTGAGTAGGGATGTTCAGCTGATCAAAAGATGCTATGTTAGCCGGCTTCCGAGATGCCCCCACCCTACTGCCTCCTGGGGCTTGTCGTCCCCCGGGTCTGCCCTCCCGTGGCGAAGAGGCCCGATCTGCACGATGAAGAGGATACTGTGGAAATGACGGAAGTGAGGTCAGAAGAGATGGCACAGCTTTGGCTTCCCTCTCTGGGATCACTGGCTTTGGGAAACCACAGACCATGTGGCGAGGATGGTCAAGCAGCCACCGAGCAAGGTCCACCCGGGGAAGAGCTGAGGCCCCCCGCAACTGCATGGGAGCAACCCATCTTCGAAATGGAGCCTTTTGATGGTAGAAGCCCCAGCCGACAGCCTGACTGCTGCCTGGCCAGAGAGCCTGAGGCAGAGCCACCCGGGTACGGGGCTCCACCTGCCGCCCCTAGCAGAACTGTGTGAGATAATAAATGCTTATTGTTTCAAGCTCTTAATTTTGGGGGTGATTTATAGTCCAACAGCAAATAGCTCATGCAGATATCTACACAGATAACTATTCCAAGGTCGTGAGTGACAGAGGCCACTGGAAAGAGACAAATCTTAGAGGATTTGATTAGAAGGGGCATGTTTTCCACATGCAGGAATCAGGAAAGGCTTCATGAAAGAGGCAAAAATTACTAAATTTACTACTATTGCTAAAAGCTATGAATTGAAGCCTCACAGGAAGCAGGAGTGAGAAAGGGACAGAGGAGGAGCCACAGAGTCATCCCATGCGTCTTCATCTGCCAACTGGCTTTTAGTTTTAGGAGTGTTCTTAAGACATTTAAGTGGCTTATATTGTAACACTAGCAGCTTATACTTAGGGTCGCTCACCATGTCTCAGGTGACATTTTAAGCTGTCTTGCCACTAACCCACTGAACACAACCTATGGAGTGGATGCCGCTGTCTCCCCCGTTTCTAACCAGCTGACCACCAGCTTTCACAGTGACACAGTCCACAGGGATCACAGCTGTGGGTGGGCGGCTGTGTGCCCTGCGGGTTTGGTCGGGTGGAGGTGGTAGTAAGACCCAACACTTTTCCTGTCTCCTGGATCTTTGGATCAGCTGTGCATTTCATCAGGTGATTTCTGTGCCCTGTGCCATCGTGGACTGATCAGTGGGCCAGAGCCGGGCCAAGGCAGAGCCCTGTGGCCCACCTCTGCAGACCTGTCTCCAGACTGTCCATCAGTGGCCCCTAGTAAAATCCTGCCGCCCAGTCTGGGTTCCCAAGTCAGAGTGCATTTGCCTGTGAAAGCGCTCAGAGTGCCCTGCTGCCCCCGGGAGCAGGCAGGCATTTCTGCTCCATTAAGATGTTGTTCCACCATTTCTGCACAGGCTGGCCCCTCCCTTCTGCTCCCTGTCCCTCATGGCTCCCAAGTGCTTAGGGGTGAAACCTCTATGGAATGGGAGAGGCTTGTTCCCAGCTGTCTTTGGGAGAGCCTAGGGGATACCCCAGAAACGCTGGGCACTGCTCCTCGCAGGCTTGTTGCTGCGTTGCCCAGCAACTGGCTGCTCCTTATCAGCACCCAGACAAGCTCTAGCCAAATCCTGAAACGGCCCCACCTGTTTTTCAGTTTGTGGTTTAGGTTTTTTTATTTTATTTTAGGAAGTGAAATGAACAACCCTTGTACTGGAAGGGGAAGATAAGGCTTGGATCTGCTGGAGCAATGTCTGCTGGAAATAAATCTCTTTTAACTTGTGGGCAATTTTCCAGTGCAGCTTGGGTGGTGCGGAAGCTGGCGGCGCACTTGCCGAGAGAATTGGATGGCAGGCTGTGGGCACGGACCAGCCAGGGGCAGTGGCAGGGGTGCTGTTCCCTCGGGAGCTGGCCTGGAGAGCTGGAGAGCAGGGAAGCCTGGTCCACATCTCCAGGCCATCCACCCACCAGGACGTTGCAGACGTTTGCCATCGAAAGGCTAAATTTCCCCAGGCCTTCTGTTGCTTTTCAAAATATAGCTTGATCCTCCCGAACACTGGAGAGGCATTTCTTGCTTTACTGCCATCTGGAAACTGTTCTGTCTGGCTTCTGAGGTGGCCTGATTGCTATGTGGAGTGTCTGGGAGAACCCCACTGCCCTATCTAGATGGACCTAGAAAAGCTGGCCCAGTATCCAGAACCAGCCTCTACCACCTCTATCAAGATATGTTTGGTAGTAAATAATAGAAAACCTAGTGCAAAAGGGCTTAACATTCAAGGGAACTTATTGCAATGAAGAAATGATAAGGGTAGGCTTCATGTCAGGATTGATCCAGCAGCTCAGTAGTATCTCTAAGGATATGGTTTAGGATACAGATTGACTAACTGGGCTGTGAGATTCCTTGTTTATTCTTACTCCTGAACCAATTGCTGTGACCAAGGGAAGAGAACCCCTTGATTTGCCTAGACCAGTAAGGGCCCACCCAAACCAGGGGGCTACTGCAGACTGTGGCTGGGACAGAGTGCATCTCCAGGAGCACACAGAGTCTCCAGGTCCTTTTCTGATATGCAAGTTCAATGACTGTGGTGGATGTGACCTGAGCTGCTCTGATCAGGGCTGGTCTCTGACTGCCAACCTGTGAGTCCATTCTGAGTAGGGATGACTCTGCTCTGAGTCTCAGCACCGGGGGCTGTCCCCGTGGCTTCTCATGCCCTCCCCTCTGTGTGCTCTGCTCTCTGCCATACTGTCTCCTTTCAGGTCTTCCGACACTCTGTACTGGGCCCATCACAGGGCCTTTGTACAGGCTGTCCCCCCCACCCCGGCTGGCAGAAAGATATCAGCTTACAGATGAACAGGGGCTGGAGAGAGGCAGAAGAAAGGCCAGGGGAGATAAAAGAGAAGTCTTGCTTGGGAGGCCAGGCTGGGCTGCTGACCAGTGCACAGAGCCTCTCCCAGCCTGACGTGTGGCCGCTGTTCACATGGCCGTGGCTGTGCCAGACTTGGCCGAGATCCCTTGCATTCAGCTGCCTCTCTGAGCCAGGAGGGCCAATAGGGCTTGGGGGCACTCAGCACTGCCATTTGGGGGATAATCAGTGCACTGCAGAGAGGAGACAAGACAGGGGAGTCCTTCCTTCCCTTGTGGGGCAGCTGAGGGTCAAGGCTCTGGGGGGACTCTCTGGGCACCAGTGCGGAGGCTGCCACCAGGCTGCCAGCTGCGAGACTGGGGGCAGGTACTGGACCGGACCCTCAAGGGGACTCTGGCAGCACCGAGAGGCCCCCAGGGCATGGTGAGTGCCAGGGGAAGGGCTGTTTTCCCCTTGGCCACTAGGGTCTGGTCAGACATCACCAAGTTGGTCAGAATGGCTCAACCTACCACATACAGATGGGGACACTGAAGCCCTGGCTGCAGGCACCAGCCCAAGACTCTAGGCTGCTTAGGGCAGGACCAGGGCTCCAGCTCCTGAGTGCTGCCCCCTCCTCTCACCCCTTGGCCCACTGCCCTATCTAGAGGGACCTAGAAAAGCTGGCCCCGAACCAACCCCTGCCACTCTGAGGAGCATCTCAGGGGTCTCCTCTTGGAGGAGACCCTATGCCTCCTCCCTCTGCATTGAGGTCCAGTGCAAGGCCCCAAGGACAGTGGGCCCTGAGCCATACTGTGCCTGGCATGTGGGCTCAGGCTTGTGCAAGGACTGGCTTGGGACTTCCTGCCATCCCCCAGGGCATGGCCGGCAGAGTCAGGGAGACCCCTGGAGCAGGGCGGGTGGGGAAGGAGGAGTGGGGTTGGAGGGGGCAGTGGCTCTTCAGGGAAGGGCCAAGAGGGCACCAGGTTAGCCAGCGCCTCCCATGCTCGCTGTGGGCTCAGCCCAGGACACAGTGCAGACCCCATAATCATGGCAGAACCATGGGGGCACCCCGGCTGGGAGAGGGACATCTCCAACTAATGGCAGAGCCCAGGGAGGTCACAGCTGGTGGAATGTTCTGGAAGGCTTTGCTGAATCAAGACAGAAGAAGCTGTGAAAAGCATTCTGGGGAGAGGAGGAAAGCACCCTCGGAGCTCCCAGGTGGGAGAAGCAGGCCCATGCAGCCTGGCCTGAGGGAAAGTCTGGGCTTTTCTCTGTGGGCCACGTGCATGTGGGGCTGCAGGGCGCACAGAGGAACTGGGGGTGGGGGAGCGGAGCTGGGGCTGGACTGTCAGTGCTCGGATGAGAGGTGACAGTTGCCAAGGTGAGGGTGTAGAGGAGGAGATGGAGGAGACCAAACCCCTGCCAGAGGAACGCAGGAGGGAAGCCTGGAGAGGCTGGCTGGTCTGGAGGGCCCTGGCCTTCTGGGGGTCCAATGGAGTGGCAGGGGTTGCTGTGTCTGAGATGGGAGCCAAAATTAAGGGTGAGGGCAGGGTTGATTCCTGTAGTGAGGACGGGGGGGCTGGGCTTGACCCCTGATCTCAGGCTGGCAGGCAGGAAGGGAGGGGGCAGAGGCGTGCAGGTGGGAGGACGCAGGCAGGGCAGGAATAATGGGAAGCTGCTCTAGGGAGAGCTGTGCACTGCTGGTGGCCACCCTGTGTGCCACCTCTCCACCCCAACTGCAGGCGACCCCCGCTCTAGTCACTGCCCACTGGGGGTGGGGGTGGGGGCGTGGCCAGGGTTGCTATGGTGATGGGACGAGTGGCCAGCAGGTGTCAGCAGAGCCTGTGGAATCATGAGTAGGTGCAGATGGGTGGGGGTGCTGGGCCCCTTTCCTGGAGCCTCCTGCATCCAGGACCCCCCAGCATCCCCCCACCCTGGCCCAGTGGACCCTCGGCCTGGAGTCTGGGACCACTGCCCTGCCACCACCAAGGACTCATGGTGGGCGGTGGGGGGGCCAGGAGAAGTTTCTCCCACAATAGGCTGGGAGACCCAGGCCCCACCCTGCAGGATCTTGGACAAGCCACCACTCCCCTGAGCCTCGGTTTCCCCATCTATAGACTTCTGCCAAGGAGGTGGTCAAAGGCTCACCTGGAGCAGAGGCCCGGCAAGAAGAGGGGGGGCCCTTCCTACCCACTGTGGCCAGAAGCATCTCTAGGCTGGATGTCACCTTGTAACATCCTGGGAGGTGAGGGCACCCCCGCCCCCTACATGCACATGGATGGGCCACGTGGGCACAGCCTGCATTTCATTCAAGGTTCATGAACCTGCCATCCCATTGACACAGAATGGTCACTGAGTCCCAGGGGCAGGAGGCTCAGGGCCTGGCTTTTCTGCCCCTGCTCTGTCCTCACCCTCTAGTGGGTCCCTGGCCCAAGGGCTCCTGGAAGTGGCCTCTCACACCCCAGGAACCCCTTGATGCCTTCCCCCAGCCAGGCCACAACTGAAGCCACGTGACTGATACATGGGGAAACTGAGGTGGGCTAACCAAGGGGGTGGAGGGAGCAGTGCCAGATAGCGGCTCTGCAGGAATTAGCTGAATCCACGTGGCTCCCTTCTCCCCCTTCCCTCTCCTTCCCCTCCCCCCTCCCAGGAATGCTGTCCAGGCTGGAAATGCTGAGTCCTGCTCTTTTCCTACAGTCTCTGCCACTTCCATTAGCTTATGTTCTGCAGAAGCAAATTAAAGAGGCTGTGGACGGAGTCTATTTGGGTGGGTGGGGGCTGCTTCCACTGGATCCCTGCCCCTGTCCAGTGGGGGTGCATCTGGCCTGGTGGCCTCCCTGGCCCCTGGGACCCATTGGGACTCCAGCTCATGGTCATGTGGACTAAGCCTGAGCCACAAGGGAGAGCTGGGGGTCAGAGCTGTCCCCTGCCTGGACACCCTCCCTCCCCCAACCCTGCCCTGCCTCCCCCATCAGCCCCTCCAGGTCCAGCTTGGCCATGGCAGGCAAGATCCATGCTTGAGCCCTGCCCTGCCCTGTGCCCAGCACATAACACTGGAATAACTGTGTGCCTGTCACTCTGCAGGCTGCCAGCCCCTGAGGGCACAGATCTTGTCTTTAAGACTAAATTTTTCTGATTCTAAACACAGTCGCTTTCACTGTGGAAATTTTGGAAAACATGCAAATGACAAAGTTGACATCCCCAGCCTGCATCCCAGCCCTGCCTGGTTCTGCTTTCCTGGACGTGTGCTGTTCCAGCATGTTCTCCCCCAGCCCCCCAGCCCACACCCCCTCGCCACTCCATCTCCCCATCTCACAGCCCCCTGGGGGGCAGGAGCCCACCTCAGAGGCCACGGCCCCCATGTTCATTAGAGGAAAGTCAGAAAGGCCAGATAGTGGCAAAAGAAAAGGAGAAAGCCCAGTGAACCACAGAACATCCCGTCTCCCCCCGTGCTTCCCATTCAGTCTGGCATTCTCTCCCAGGCTCTTTCCTTGGGTGAGAAAAATGAAATTCAGTTCAAAAGAGTGTTTATGGAAAACAGATCCTGTGCCCAGTGCTGACTGAGCAGGGGAGCTTAACCCCAGGAGTCCTAAGGCAGCACCGAAATCCCTTCCCCATGTGGCTCTCAGGGTCAGCCTGGGCAGGTGGCACAGAGGGGGCCTCCCCCAAGTGGGGCTTGAAGAGGGGGTAGAGCTTCTGGGACCCCCATAACAAATGACTGCTAACCCAGCGGCTGGAAGCAACGGAAGTGGATTCTCACACTATGGAGGCTGGAGGTCCAGATCCAGGTGAGGGCAGGGTCGGATCCTTCCAGAGAATTTCCCACGCCCCTTCCAGCTTCTGGTGGCTGCAGGCAGTCCTTGGGGGTCCTCAGCCTGTACATGTACAGGCCCATCATTCCTGTGTGCACCGGGGAGATGCCGGAGGCTTTGGGAGCCTTCCACTCAGGGCTAAAAATGCTCCCAATTAAAATGGAAGCTGGCGTCACCTCAGGCCAGGTGCTGGCCTCTTCCTTGGCAGGCTGGATGCTTTCAAACCCTCAGGAGGGATTAGGTCTCTAGGGACAGCCTAGTTCCAGGAAGGAGAGAACCAAGATACACTCCCCACCAGGCCCTCCCCAGGCAGCTGGATTCCTGCAGGAGCCAGCCTGCATCTTCACCTGGGGGCCAGCCTGGTGTGGGGGCCCACCTGGGGGCTGGGCACGGGGGCCACAGGCCCTGGACAGTTGGGTGTGGTTGGGCTGCGTGGGTGGGGCATTATGGGCTGTCAGGTGTGGGGTGGTGGGCTATCATGAGGCCATTGGGCAGTGCTCCTCGATGGCGGCGCAACCCAGGCACCCTTAGAGACCCTCCCTGTTCTTTACATTTTAAACATTGGTGGGAAAATATACGTAACATGAAATCAACAATTTTAGCCATTTTAGGGCATGCAGTTCAGGGGCATTCAGGGACGTTCACACTTGCCATGTAGCCGTCACCACCGTCCACCCACAGAGCATGTCCATCTTCCCAGACTGAAGCCCTGTCCCATTAAATGCTGCTCCCGCCCCTGGCCCTGGTGATCGCCACCTACTTCCTGACTCTGAGCCCGACCTTTGACACCTGCACCTTCTCAGAGGCCTGCCCCTGGGTCACTGCGGCTGCTTCACCCATGTGGCAGGGCCAGAGCTGGTCCCTGTAAAGGTCCCCCACCTTCGGGGTAGCCCCAGGCTGATGACCCACTGGGACAGGTGGGCCGGACCTTTTGGAGGTGGGGACAAAGCCCTCACCTGCAGCCTCTCCCTGGCTTGGCTTCTCCCACACCCTCACCACTGTCCCTGGAGATGTTCCCTTAGTGGACCATCCAAGGTCACGGAACAGAGGAGATGGAGCCACTCCCGCCCATGCCACCCTGGCTCCCACTGCCCAAACTCCTGAGCACCCAGAGCTTGAGAGGCTAACTAGCTTCAGAGACTGACCACTGTGCCCAAGGGTGCCTGGGAGTCTGTCCGCAAGGGGGGCACTATGGCTGCCCGCCCATGTGGCAGTGAGCAGCCCCACCTTGCAGAGCCCCATCTGGGGAAAGGACGTTTGGCCCAGACACCAGCCCTCCCATGGTCTTGCCCTGGCCCCTTCTCACTCGAAGGCAGCCTCTTCCCGGGTGATGCGTGGCTTGTGCTGAGCCCTGGAGGCACGGGACAAGAAGGGCGGCCAGGCCTTCCAAGACACCCCTGCCTGGTGACTGTGTCCTGTGGCCCGGCGAGGGGAGGGAACATTGGGGGCTGCTTGCCGCTGGGTCCCCCACCCTGTGTCTCGCTGGGCCAGAATAGGTGCTTGACGTGTATTTGCTGAGTGTGGACAGCCTGCAGGATTTCCTTCACTCCTGGGTGGTCCCCCTTCGATCAGCGCCTTACAGAGGGGGACACTGAGGCCTGGAGCTGTGGGGTGACCTGCTGCAGGTAAATCAGCCAGTCGGGACCTGTGTAGCCGCGGCCTTGGCACCACGTGGCTCTTCACCCAACCAGAGCTTTAGGGCCCAGGGTGGGGCTGAGGGTGGAATTCCAGGCACTGCAGCAGCTGAAAGGCATTTTTAGGGGGAAGAGGGAGAAGAGGAGGGGGTAGGTGGAGAAGGGAAAAGGGAGACAAGGAGGGGGAGGGGGGCAGGAGGGGGAGTGGACGCTGGTGCTGCCACAGCTCAGGCCCCTCTGCCGGCCCAGCCCTGTCAGCAGCCCCTCTGGGACCTGCCTTATTCCAGCACAGCCTGCCTCCTCCTCCACGCCTACTCCTCCATGGAGGCCTGTCTCCCAGGCTGAGGAAAGCCTTTGAATACCTCGCTTTCAGATTTGGGGGGCTGTATTTGAAGCCTCGGGGTTCTGGACCTTTAATGAGCATAGCCAGGTCCTGGCTTGTGACCCCCCAACCTCCCAGCTGTGGAAGGAGAGAGGCCACAAGGACCTGGGTCTGTCCCAGCCGAGCAAGGTGCTACCTCTTGCCAGCCTCAGGCCCTGCCCCAGAACTGGCCTGCTAGCCAGGGGCTTGTGGGGCCCGAGGGATACTCCACGAGCTTCATGGACATGGCCTGCTGGAACCTGCAGGCCTGGGGTGCTCAGTGTGTCTCTGCTTCCAGCTGTCGCAGCCTTAGCTGACACCTGGGGGCTGCCTGGCGGCAGCAGGGAAAGAAAGAAAGACAGACAGACAGTCCCATCTCCCTGCTGAATCACTTCACTTCTGCACTTCATGCATCATGCCACGGGATGTCACCTCCAAGAGGTGGTATCTTCAATCCCATTTTGCAGATGAGAAACCGAGGCCCAGGGTAGCCGTGTCAGGCTGGGCTTAATGCCCAGTGCTCAGTGCTCATCCACAGCCCTGGCTGTCTTCACAGGGACAGCTTGCAGGCAGTGGCCAGTAGAATCGTCCACAGGCGGCCACAGCAGTTCCTCAGGTCCAGGGCTGAGCCATGACCAGATAGTCATGGAATCCACTAGCAGCTGGTGTAAGCATGTGGGGCAATGGGGCAGGAGGCAAAGTTGGCCAGAGGGTTCCCCTCCGGGAAAAGGAGGGAGGAGCGGTGTGAGTGGTTCTGCTCTTTCCCTCCTGTCCTAGGACGTTGCTGTCCTAGTTTGGGCTCCCCAGTGGCAGGCCTGAGAAGCATTTGAGGGCACGTGAAGAGACACCTGTAGGGAAGTGGGAGCTGAGGCACAAATGGGAAGGGCCAAGAAAAGGTGTGTTAGTGAGCAGGTGACCGCTGTGGACAGCTGGAGCTCAAGCCCGCTGGGGCCCTGCTGGGAGAGGGTGAGGAGCACACACCTCCGAGCTCTGCCACTCAAGGGATAGGGAGCTGGGGAACTGATTCACCAGCTTCCATTAGTTACTGTTGAGGACTGTCCCTGGAGGATGTTAATCCTCACCCACCTTGAGGGTGGCAATCAGGCTCTGGGAGCTGAAAAGCCCCCAGGTATGCTGATGCTGGGTGTTGGAAGTGCAACTGGGCCGATGCACACTGAAATGGTAAGGACAAGAGGAGGTGGGGTAGAATGTTTGGAGCTTCGGCAGCCATCTTGTGATCATGAGGCAGTGGCCAAGAGACTAGTGTTAAGGTCTGAGGTGACTAAGACACTCAACTAACATCCTTCAGTTCCCCTGACATAGGCTTATTATGTGAGAATGTCAATGCTTTTTTTGTTCAAGTTGTTGTTATTCAAGTTTTCTGTTAGTTGTAGCTGACTGCTTCCCAAGGGCTAACAAGCCCTCAGAGCAGGTAGAGGCCTGCTGCAGGCACATCGTGAGCTAATGAGCAGCCCGGGCAGGACTGGAGGCCAATTCTCTTATCCCCATAACCTCATGGGAGGCCTTCCCCTTCTTGCCTTGGCTCTGATGCCCACCATGGTCACCCCACAGGGGCTAGGGGTGCAAGGGATGACTTCCAGGTGAGCACAACTTCCTTCTTTTCCTTAGCTGTCAACCTATGTCTGCTCAGAATGGGCATGACTGCCACGGGGGTCATACCTGTGAGCTGCTGGCCGCTTGTTCTCATGCCCACCCTGGTTCACCACAGGCTCCGGCCACATCCTGAAGCCCACTTCTCCCTGTGTAAGCCCAGCTTCCAGCTTGGGGCTGGATTGTCTGCGCGAAGATCAAGGCAGATATTCAACTGGCAGAAACCAGTCAGAGGAGACAGCCTGGGCCAGTGCCCTGGGGGCCCCTCTGGGCCAGATACCCATCCTTTAGTTATTGGGAAGTCTGGGGAGGGCCAAAGTGGTGGCAGGTCGAGGGGTCCCAGCCAGCAGCTCTCCCCAGACTGGCTCAGGAGTATTTTAAAAATTTAGACCTTGGTTTGCTTGGGCTCTGTGTTGCTGTGGGCAGAGGCTGGGGGTCATCTCACGCGGGAGCATCCTCAGTCCCTCCTGCATGTGGCAGCTGCCTCTCCCTGTGTGCCTGAGAGGTCTGCCCCCCTCTGGATGCACTGCTGCTTACCATATGACACCTGGGGTGCAGAGAGGAACATGGCCATCCCAGCCTGCCGTTGGGCAGGGGACCCAGGGGTCAAGGCTGCAGTGGTCAGCAAGGAACCATGGGAGGTGAGAGGAGGCACCCTGGAGGAGGAGCCTGAACCCATCCAAAGACTGTTGTGGGTAGAATTGTCCTTTTCCAAAAAAAGATATGTTGCAGTCCTAATCCCTGATACCTACAAATGTGACCTTATTTGGAAATAGGGTCCTTGCAGGTGCAATTAAGTCAAGATGAGGTCTTCAGGGTGGGCCCTGATCCAGTGGGACTGTGGCCTTCTAAGAGGAGGAGGACACACGGGAGACACATGATGACAGAGGCTGGGATCGGGGTGACGCAGCTGCAAGCCAAGGATGCCAAGGGTTGCTGGATCATGGGCATTTCTGGGGGCCAGGAGAGAGCCCGGGAGGGCTCCCCCATAGGCTTCAGAGGGCGCAGCCCCACTGACATCCTGATTTCTGGTGTCTGGCCTCCAGACTGTGAGAGAGTTAATGTCTGTTGTCTTAGGCTGCCCAGTGTGTGGGAGTTCGTTTGGCAGCCCTGGACGCTAACCCAGATGTGGAGGACAGGCTAGGCAAGGAGGGGGCTGCTCCAGAGGCTGAGGTGACCTCCGCTGGTCCCGGGAAGCAGGTGGGCATGTGTATGTGTGCATGCGTGTGTGTGCATGCACGGGGGGCACGGGGGTTTCTGTTGCACTTTGGGAAGGCCCAGGTTCTCCTAACGATGTTTAGGTACCAACATCAAGGCAGCCTGAAGGAACCAGGCAGGCAAGGATGTGTTGCCAATGAATTAAAGGCCTCGAGGCTGCTATTTTAAACCAGGGTCCCTGGCCAGCCTGTCTTGGCCCTTCTACCCTGTGTCTGAGAGGCTGTGGGCCATGGGTACTGGTGTGGCAGCAGTCGGCGTGGGCATGCAGAGAGCCCAGGGGTGCCTTGCCCACATGCCCCCGGGCTCCCCCCAGGCCTTGCTGGGGCTTTCTGTCCTGGGAACAGCAGCCTCTGCTGTCTCTGAGGCTCCCAGAGGGTTATCAGCTTGTGGCTAGCTTCTCTCCAGGGTGTGGGCAAGTCACCTGCTGTGGAGTCTCCCAGCCAGGGGTGGGGGAGAGATGCTCTGCCTGGCCCGGTGGCCCTGTGCTCCACTTAAGCACCAGCCCACTCTGAGTCCAGTGGCTGCTCTGGCTACCATCGCTGGGCAACAAATTGGTACAAAACATAGCAGCTTTGCACCATCTTTTTTTAGCTCAGGATTTTGCGGGTCAGGAAATGAGGAAATTGCCCAGCCAGGCAATTCCCACTGGGGTCTCTCAGGCAGTTACAGTCACATGGCCCCAGGCACTGTGGTCATGTGAGGGCTTGGCAGCCTGGACCCGGGAGGGCTGGTGGCGCTGGTGGCCAGGCACCTCCGTGTGGCCTGTCCATGTGGCAGGGGGTCTTCTTGCATCCTGGTGCCCTGGGCTGCTTGGATTCCTCCCCTGGTGACCGGTCTGCCACAGAGTGCCTGCGGGCCAGGTGGAAGCCGCTTGGCCTCGTGGCCCAGCCTTGGAGGCCACACACAACACTTCTACTCTGTTTTGGTCAAAGCCATCACGGGCCTGCCCTGGTCAAAGTGGGGGGACTCAGACTCCACCTCTTGAGGCAGGTGTGTGAAGTCTGTGCAGCACATTCTAAAAGCCCCATGCATGGCTGTCTGCATGGCCACCCATCCTTTGGCTGGCTGGATCCCTGCCCACCTTCTGGGCCAGACCCTGAGCTCCTTGGGGGGAGGGTCCATTGGATGAGGGAGGAGGAACGGGGGGTGAGTGAATGAGGAAGAGGGCAGGTGGGTCCAGAGGCCAGCCCGGCTCTGTACTGGCTTCCTGGGGCGGTCCCCGCAGTTCAACCACGGAGTGAGTGGCTGAGGACGGGAGAACATGCTTTCCCGATTCTGGAGGCCACAAGCCCTAAGTCAAGGTGTCAGCAGGACCGTGCTCCCTCTGAAGGCGGGGGGCTTGAGGGTCCCTCCCGTGTTGCCCTCTGTCATCACAAGCCTTCTTCAGTGTGTGTGTCTGGGCCCAAATTTCCCAGTTCTTACAAGAACACCAGCTACTGGATTAGGGCCCATGTGGAAAATGCAGTGCCATCATCCAGTGACCTTAAAGGTCACAGTCTAAGGTTTTGCAGATGTGAATTCTCGGAGGCACTAGTCAACCCAGGAAGGAGTTGAGGTGTCCAGGCCCCCCTGCCCTAGGGCCCAGGGAGACCACTGACCTGCTTCAAGAGTCCCCCCTCCGCGGCCTCTGACCTCCTAGCGCGGCCCTCCCTGCCAAGCCATCCTCCTGCAGCGTTCTCTTTCCTGGCCCCTCAGTCCTGGCCAAGCCAGATAAACCTGAGGAGTAGGTGAGGCAACGACCAGGTGCGGTTCGGCCAAGCCGCTGCACCTTAGCCAGGCTGGGTCCCCCTGCTGGAGAGCCCTCTCCCTGTTTTCTGTGGCCACCTTCCAGTGTCACTCGGACCTTGACTCAGGGTGTGTGACGGGCTGAGTTGGGTCCCCCCCACATCCATATGTTGGAGTGCTAAGTGCCAGTATCTCAGAATACAGCTGTACTTGGAGACAGGGCCTTGAAAGGGGTAATTCTGGTACCATGAGGTCACTGGTGTGGCCTTAACGCAGTAGGACCGAGGTGCTTCCAGGAGAGTGAGTGAAGCACACTCAGGGTGGTTCTAGCCCTTCCCCAGCCCCAAGTCACCCCGCCCTCAGGGAAGCTAGCGCAGCCTCAGAGCAGGGCCTCCCTGTCCTCCTCCTCCCCTGTCCCAGTCAGGCTCCACTGAGCTCACTGTGCAGCAGGCTCTGGAGGCCTGGTCCTGGAGGCTGCTCCTGAGGAAGGTGCGTCCCCAGGCCAGAGCTGGGGCTGGGGCAGACCAAGGGCTGGTTCCGGCCCCCAGTGCCTGCCCTTTGTCAGGGAAGCTGCATTTAATGGAGCTCATGACGCCTCACTAAACGGCCAGCTGGGAAGCTGGGCTGCATCTGTCCTGTGCATGGCTGGAACCTCCCAACCCAGCCCCTCGTGCTAGAGCTGGTTCCTACCAGCTTGGCACAGACGACTGAAACTTTTAGGAATCTTGTAGACTGGCTGCTAAACATGACTATTATTAAAGAGTTAGATGATAAAAACTTACACTTAAGTACACTATATGGAAAACAAAGATGATAAAGACTCAAAACTGATCAGTTCTTGATTATTTTCCTGCATTTACTGTCATCTGTGTTTTTGAGGCTGTTCACATCCATGGCATCTGCATAAATATTGAATAAAGGTGTGTCATTGCTTATCTCTTCTCAACTCTGCGTTCAGTGGTGTCGTGTTGGCAGCTTGAAGTTGGGAGTATTTACACTAAGGAGATTGGCAGATGTTAAAGTCAGGGCTTCCCTTCCATCCGCCCCTGAGAACCGGTCACTGAACAACTACCAGATACACACTGCAGTGGTGCCCATGGGCCAAGTCTGGGAAATGGGTGCAACATCCTCAGAAACTCTGCAGTCAGTTATCTGTTCTGCATAACAAACCACCCCAATACTAGTGCCTTAAAACAATAGCAATCATTCATTCATTCATTTTGCTTGTTCATTAGCAATTTGGGTGGATCTCGGCAGGGTCAGCTCACCTCTGCTCCACGTGGTGTGGCTCAGCCAGGCTTGCTCCGTTCCCCGTGCCAAACAGCCACATCAACACTGTTTTATAGATGAAAAGACAGCCTCACCAGGATCACAGATGGGAAAGGGACAGAGATAGGATTGGTTCTCTGGTCACATCCCTTGTATCCCATCCCTGTCCCGTCCCTAGCGACTGTAGAAACTGTGACCTGTTCAGGCCCCTGCTACCTGCAGCCAGACTTGGCTTCCAGAGCATTCCAAGCCTCCATTGCTTGATCCTAAGGGGCAGCCTCCAATTGATGGTGAATTGAGCTGACACATAATTTGTACCTTGTGTACAAAGAAGCAGTCATTGCCAGAAGAGAACCGAAACCGGCCGTGAATAATTCCTGTGCTTTCAACAAAAACACCAATAAAATGAAAGTTTGAATAAATACTGTTCAACCCACCCAGGCGTGAAGGGGAAAAGAGATACCTACTATCATCCAAGCTGGGCTCCTGTAGGCAGAGGTGCTGGGGACCTGCTCCTTGTGGAGCCTGGATAGGCCCTGGCTCATGGGTGGGAGGTCTGCAGGGCCACAATGGGCAGCCCAGGGCCACTGCCACCTGTGCTGACCTGGGATGGCTGACCACCTGGGACAGAGGCCCTGCCTGGCTCTTCCCCTTCCCCCAGGCCCGGCATGCTACCTGTAGGCCAGGCAGGTCCTGCTGGGAGGCCTCTAGGCCTTGGCACAGACTGCTCTTTCAGCCTGGAATGCCTGTCTGCCTTCTCTACCTACCAAACCTCTATTCATCCTTGAAAACCCTACCAAAATGATGTAATTTTGCTCATTCATTGCGTGGACACTCACTGAGGTCTACTGGGCTAGGCATAAGGGAAACAGTGATAGTAAAGCAAAGGGCCTCTGGTGCAGACTGTAATGTGGACTGAATGTTTGTGTCCACCCCCAAATTCCTATGTTGAAATCCTAACCCCCAGTGGGATGGTATTAGGAGGGGGAGCCTTTGGGAGGTGGTTAGGTCATGAGGGTGGAGCCCCATGAATGAGATTGGTGCCCTGACAAGAGCGACCCTGCAGAGCCTTCTTGTTTCCTCTGCCGTGTGAGGACATGAGAAAGAACAGCCATCTGTGAACCAGGACATGGGGCCCTCACGGGACACCAAGTCTGCCGGCACCTTGATCTTGGACTTCCAGCCTCCAGAACTATGGGAAACAGACTTTTGTTGTTTAAGCCCCCAGTCTACAGTGTTTGTGATAGCAGCCTGAGTGGACTAAAATGGGCTGAATGGCGTCCTCCCAAAATTCCTGTGTGAAAGCCCTAGTCCCCAGGACCTCAGGACGTGACTGCAGTTGGAGACAGGGCCTTTAAAGAGTAATTATGGTTAAGTGAAGTCACAGTGGGGGGAGAGGGGAGCCCTAATCCAATAGGACTGGTGCCCTCATGCAAAGAGATCAGGACACAGACACACCGAGAGGGGTGACCATGCAAAGACACAGGGAGAAGACAGTGTCCACAGCCCAGGAGAGGGGCCTCAGGAGAGCTACCCCTGTGGATGCCCTGACCTCAGCCTCCAGCCTCCAGAGCGGAGGTACCAATGTCTGTAGGTTCAGCCCCCATCTGTGGCACTTGGTTTTGGCAGTTGGGGCAGACTAACACAGCCTCATAGACTTGCAGGGCTGACAAACACGTAGGAGACGATTGTAAAAAGGTGATGGGGGCCACTGGGAAGAAACAATGTCAGAAGGTTCTGTGTTCAAGTCCCATTATCATTCATCCATGTGACCTTGGACATATTCCTTCCCCTATCTGGGCTTCTCTTCAACAAGACCCCTTTCTTGGAGCCTCCAGACTCTGTCTAGGGAGCTTTTTAACGGAGAGGCAGCAACACTGTCCCTTACGACACCACACCCAGCTAGACTGGAAAGGCCGAGCAGGAGGACCACTGGGCCAGGCGGCTCAGGTCTGAGCTCCGGCTCTGTGAGCTGTGGCCTGTGTGACACGCACAGAGGCAGCCCCTTCTGAGCCTGTTGGCCTCTCCAGGCTGGAGCAGGGTCAGCCGGAAGGGCACTGCCCCATGTCTCAGGTTGGGCCCCCTGAAGCAGATTGTTGCGGCCAGGATGTGAGTGCACGCAGTTTCCCCAGGGATGGCCCTGGTGTGGTAGGGGGTGGGATGTCAGGAGGGAAACAACCAGAACACGGGTGTCCTAGGTCAGCTGCAAAGGCAGCCTGGCCAGGGGCAGAACTGAGCTCCAACCCCAGCTCAGCCACCCCCGTGTGACCTGGGCAGTCAGGGCCTTGCCCCTGCACCTTGCAGGACCCTCTCCTTCTGCACTCACATGCCTGGCGGTTGGCACTGGCTGCAGGCGGGGACCTCACGGGGCTGTCTTCTGGCTGGAACACCTATACGTGGCCTCTGCGTGTGGCCTCTGCATGTGGCCAGAGCTGCTTTAGGGCATGATGGCTCAGGCCACCCAGCCACTCACTGGAGGCCTAGGGCTCCACACCAGGGTGTCCTAGAGCACAAGAGTGGCATCACATCTCATTTTTAGACCTCGCCTTGGAAGCCACACAGCATCACTGCCATGCATCTCATTTTAAGACACAAGATTCCATCTCCAGTGGGAGGAATATCAAGGTCACACTGCAGAAGGGAGACATTGTGTGGCCACTGTCAGAGGATACAATGTGTCATGACAGCCAGTTGGGAAGCCAGGCCCCATGCCCTGCAGTATGGCATTTTATCATCTGAAATTGGAATTGTGACCTGGTACACTAGCAGGCAGGGAGAAGGGGAGGGGGAGGGGTTGCAGAAGGCACATAGGGTTTGTGGCCAAAGCAAGGCCTGTGGTAAAATTTTGCATCTTGGACAAATCTCATTCATCAGTCATTCCTCAGGTCTGATTAGATCTTGCCCTTAGAGAACAGTAAGACGGGCAGAGAGTTCCTCTGCTGCTTATTTTCTGCCCAGCATTACTCCTTTTATTCCCCTAACTCTCCCGACATCCTTCAGGGGAACTG
This sequence comes from Manis pentadactyla, assembly GCF_030020395.1. NCBI lineage: Eukaryota > Metazoa > Chordata > Mammalia > Pholidota > Manidae > Manis > Manis pentadactyla. The sequence continues at coordinate 100,860,666 of NC_080028.1, forward strand.
CCTCTTTCTTGCTGCAAATCCGAGGTTGGCCATGTCCTTCTACCACATAGAGAAACTGGTGTTCACAGGAGGGAGTGGGGCCAATGGAAAGGAAAGGAAACTTGAGAGAGAGGGAGGGAGATCCTTGACCCATCCATATCCCCAGGTGTTATACTTCTGCTTCCAAGTTGTGGGACCCAGTACTTCTTTTATTTAAGGTGGTTGGGCACCAACTACTCACAACATCTCTTCCTTCCTCTAGGCTGCGGCCCTGCACAGTCTGCCCCTCCCATTGTTCCTGGGCTGATGTATCTCCTTGGCAGGATTTACCACTTACAGTTCTCTTCTGACCAACTATCCCACTCAACTGGACCTTAAGCTCCATGAGGACAGGACTCTGATCCATTCTGCTTACCACTTTACAAGGCCCTGATCAGGTAAGTATTTGTTAAACAAACACAAGTGGACTCACCAGCGTGTGGCCTCAGGAAGATATTAACTATCAGGAGTGTATGGCTGGAGCAGAGACTCCAACACAAGGGTTGCAAACTGCAGGCCAGCAGCTGGCCTCCCCATGTGTTTTATTTTGGTTAGAATTGTGTTAAAAATAGTGCTGAGAACAGAAAAACCCAGTTAAAAAAATGGGCAAGAGTTCAAATAGGTTTTTCCATAGAAGACATACAAAAGGCCAGGAAGATCACAAAAAGATACTCCACATCACTAATTATTCAGGAAATGCAAATCAAAACCACAACGAGCTATCACCTCACACCCATCAGGACAGCTATTAAAACATAAACATACACACAAAATAGTAAGTGCTGACAAAGATATAGAGAAACCGGAGCTCTTGTGCACTACTGGGGGGAATGTGAAGTGGGAAACTGCTGTGGAAAGCGGTTTGTGGGTTCCTCCGAAAATTAAACATAGGATTACTAATATGATCTGGCAATTCCACTTAACGGGTCTATACCTGAAATAATTGAAAGCAGGGACTCAAAGAGATGTTTGTTCACAGCAGCATTAATCCTACTAGCTAGAGGATGGACACAACCCAAGGATCCGTCAACAGAGGAGCGGACACACAAAACACGGTCCTTCCGTGCAGTGGGCTACTATTCAGCGTTAAAAAGGAAGGGGGATTCTGACACATGCTCCAACACGCATGAACTTCGAGGCCATGATGCTGAGTGAGAAAAGCCAGATGTGGAAGGACAGATGCTGTGAGATTACACTTACATGGGGGATTCAGAGGAGTCAAATGCACAGCGCTGGAAAGGACATGGTGGGCAAGGGGCTGGGGGAGGGGGAGGGGGAGCGTTTACTGGGGACGGAGTGTCAGTTTGGGAGAATGTGAAGTTCTTTTGGTGGAGGTGGTGGCAGCTGGGCAATATGAATGTACGTAATGCCCCTGAAACCTGCACTTAAAAGTGGTTTCAGGTGGTAAATTTTATGCTATGTATATTTTACTACAATTAAAAAAAAAGTGCCAAGGTTAACAGATTGGGAGACGTCACATTCTAGCTGCGGTGGACACGGCCTGTGTTCACCAACCTCTAGGTTCCCTCCTCTTCCTGGGCATGCGGGGAGAGTCCACTTTCTAGCACCTCTCAGCTGGGAGTGGTCACACGGATTGCGTGTGTACGTGTTACATGGCGCTTCCATGCTCTGGCAATAAGAATACCCCATGCACTGATCTTCCCTCCCCTGTGGTGGCCTCACATTGAGGTGGACAACTGGTGAAATCTAAGTGGTTTGGGTGTTCAGCCACCACCCGGAGGTCAGCTGCCCTGGACAGCTGCCCAGGCTTGGAGCCAACAATGTGTCAGGGAGAATCCATTTTCACGTGTTGTTTCACCACTGATTTGCTGGGGCTTTTTGTTACTGAACCATAACTTAGCCATTCTGGCTGATACACCAGCTTCCTGTGAACAGCAGCTGACCAGCGGCCAGGACTATGCTGAGCTGTGGCCTCCTGATGCTCTCTGCTTCTGCTTGTCTGGTTCCCGCTGGGCTCATGGGGTACTTACATTTTGGATGGTGAATCAGTTGGCTAAGGCTTCCAGAACAAAGGCCCACAAAGTAGGGGGCTTCAGCAATAGAAATTTATTGCCAATCAGTTCTGAGGCCAGCAGCCCGAGATCAAGGTGTCCGTTCTCAGGGCTGGTTCCTTACGAGGAGGTGAGGGGATGTTCCTGGCCCCTCGCTTTGTCTTGCCCTGACTGTTTCCTCTTTGCCTTTTCACTCTATGTCTGTCTGTGTCCCCGTTCTATAAGGACACAAGGCATATTGGATTAAAGGCCTACCCTGTGCCAGGATGACCTCATCTTAACTCATTCATCTGCAATGATGATGTACTTCAAGGTCACGCTTGAAGTACTGGGGGTTAGGACTTGAACATACGAATTTGGGGGGGATTCAAGTCATATCAGATGGCCTCCCAGACGAGGGTCTGGTGGAGCCAGGCCGGGTGAGCGGGACTAGACAGGGGAGTGTGAGGGAGAATCCAGACACTTCTAACAGAAGGAACGGAGGGAGCAGGCCTTTTGGCAGGGGTGGCTCTAGAAGGTTCTGAAGAGACTCCATGTGGCCATGGAAAGTATGTGATTGCACGTGAGCATGTTTTGGGGAGCCACCTCCTGCTCACCTCCAGGGTGGAGACAGACCGAGGCATGCAGAGAATGAGGGGGCCCAGGAAGGGGGCCTGTCGGGTCTGATCCTTTTAGGTCTGTTTCTAACTCTGTGCTGACTCTGGAAAGGGGCTGTGGGGGTGGGGAGGGAGAGGTGGAAAGGAGAGTGAAGCTTTCAAAGTCGTAGCCATGGGAAATGTTTTTTATTCTCTGCTTGAAAGAAAATGCCCTGAAGAATAAAAAACAACAAAACAGGACTGAGGGAAGTAAAGAGAGAAAGACTGCCATGGGCCACAAAGAGGGGCATGCAAGATGGAGAGCTGGGCAGCAGCGTCCTTGGCTTGCTTGTTGTCATCCAGGCTGGGAGACCTTAGTAAGGTTACCCCACTTCTCTGAGTCACAGGGACCCTTCTAATGAGTGTGTCTGTGACAGGGCACAGATGTGTGTGCAAGCAGCAGAAAGAGCACCTACAGGAGACTGGGGTATGTGTGTGAGAAACGAGAGCCCCAGAGGGAGATGGGAAACGTGGTTTCCCAGGGGTGTCCTGAGCAGGAATGTACATCAGTTGTGGGAGCTCCTGCCAGGCTCCCAGGCCAGCCCTCCTGACCTCCTGACCACAGCCTCCTCCAACCCCGACTGTGGACTATGGGCCAAGCCATGTTCCCTGGGTCAGACTGACCTCACCCTGCCCATTCCTGGCTCCAGCTGAGTGGACTCCCATTGACCTCTGATCTGTTGCCTCCCCCCAGGCTAGGGCAGGAGGGGTACCCGGCAGAAGTAGAGAGGGCTGATGGGGAAAGTAGTGGGGCTGGTAGGGTGGGTTAGAATCATCGATCTTCTCCAGGCGAGTCTTGATCAGGCTGTGGGCTTCTGGGGCACCTGCCTGGCTTAGCTGAGGGTGGTTGATGCCCCTCATGGCTGTGTGAGTTTGTCACTTCCTTTTGCACCTCATGTTTCTCATCTGTTAAATGGGCATGACAGTAATAAAGCTGTGGAAGTACCAGGGCTGTGGAAGCTGGCAGAAGCAGGGTCTACTTTGCGTCCAAAGGAATTTCCAGACTTAAAAAGAGGAAACTGGGAGGTTTCTACCACGGAAGCGGGTGGGACAGCCTGGATTTGCAGGGGCCATGAGGGTTAGAGTGGTGGGAAGGAACAGAGGCACTTCTGGGGGAAGGCTGATGGTGGAATGTGTTCCAGACTTCTCAGCATGCACAGGCCTGCCAAGGAAGGCTTCAGAGGCCCAAACAAAGCTGGGAGCTGCCAGCAGCAGAGGCGAGCCTCTGAAAGGCTGGGCAGCCCCTTCCTGGGGCACTGGCTCCCCACCTAGGTGCAGCCCCTCCCCCACACACGTGCTGCCAAGCCTTCCATTAGTCACCCTGGCGCTGACACACATAAATCCCATTAGTCACACGGCACAAACCCGCTTGCGGAACACACCCAGGCGCACCCAGACAAAGGAGGCCCCCAGAGAGGCCTTGTTTGTCCCTCCTGTGTCTTTCCAGTGCCTATAACAGTGTGGACACCCCAGGCCTCAAGAAGCACGTGGTCAGCCTCCTCCAACGCAGCCATCCCCCCCACCGCCGACCACCAAGCACTACCAGCCCCCCAAACCTTCCCTGTGCCCTCTGGGCACACAACTGCCACAGAAAATGCTCAATGCCCTTGGCTTCTTTCTGGAGGGGGCACAGCTGGCATTGCGTCTCCCTCCCCATGACTCTCCTCAGACAGGTCTAGCAGGAAAACCATTCCCCAAGGTCAGCAGAGCTCTTCAGGCTGCCCACGTAACTGATTTATTGGCGGTTTATTTGGAGAAACGCTATCGCTCTTGGATTCCGAGGGGGAAAAAAAAACCAAAAAAAAACGCCCGCGGTGGACTTTAACCTTGGGCTGAAACCGCAGCGCTTTGTTTTCTGAGGTGCTTCCTGGGGCGCCGCGTTGGGCAGGGGCCGAGGGGGAGGCACGGCCGGAATGTGGCTCTGCAGCCTCTCCACTCCCAGGGTGCGCCCCTGCCACGGGGTGAGCGCTCAGATTCCTCTGGGCCCGGCCGGAAGCCCTAAGTCCCTCCAAACGTGCTTCTAGACCTCCTAGGAAGGAACCGAAGCTCCTGGGTGACGGCTTCTGGGAGCGAGGTTTACAAACCCTCCGCCCTCGGCATCTGCCCCGGGCCACTGCAGTCTGGCCACTGGCACGGCAGGTGGAGGCACCCGGGAGGGGGTGAGCGCCTCCCCCTTCCGCGGTAGTCCCGGCCAGAGTCCCGAGCAAAGACTATTCGGTGGTGCATGGGGGCCGGCTATGGCCATAAATATCCGTGCGGGCCCTCCTTTCCGCTTCTCCCTGATTGCGCTCACAGCCTGCTCCGCTGATGCACGGCAGCAGCGTGAAGGCCTGTTCCCCGCCCTTCTGGCAAGGAGACAGACAATGCTGGTGACAATTAGGCGTCATTATTGCAAGTGCACCTTCTCTGGGTCTGCCCCCCGGGCGCCCCATGACTATTCGAGTAGAAAGACTGCCGCCTCTGCCAGGCCGTGCCTCTAGTGTCCGACCGATTCCTGCTTCTGCGATGGTTCCGCTATTTGCGCCAAAGCGGGCGGCCGACAAGGGCGTCGAGCCGGGGCCAGCAGGCAAAAAGCCCAGGGTGTCCCCGGCATGGAAGGGAAGATGGGCTGGCGCGGGATGGGGAGCTATATTTAGCTCTCGTCTCCGCAGACACCCCACTTGGTCTTCGCTTTGAAAAAAAAAAAAAATCCCTCCCCATCGTGCGCCCAGAGGTCCCCGAAGGCAGAAGAGGGCGTGCGGATTGTGGCAGGGTCTGCGGAAAAGGGTGTTAGGCTGCAGTTGTCAGAAGCCTCTCTCTGACCCTTAGACTGGCGCGGGCAGCGCCCGGAGTTGGGCTCAAGCGGGGGTGGGGGTGGGGGGCGGTTGTGCGCTCATCTCAGCTTCACGGAGCCTTCCTAGGAGTAAGTCCTCGGCCTGGGTGCCGCCGTCCCAGGCGGCGATGAGGCTCGGGCCACTTCGGAGTCCAGAGACCGCGGATATGGAAGGTGGTGGCACCGAATGGGCGAGGCCGTTCCCGCTCTTTCGAGAATGAGGAGAAGCTCCCTACGCAGTGTCGGAGGGGGTTCCCCAGGCCGTGCAGAGGAGAGCAGGGCGCCGGGTGCGGGCGGGACTCTAGGCCGGCCGGGAGCCCCGCGCAGAGCGGGAAGGAGGGCCCGCGCGGAGATTTATGGCCATAGCCGGCCCCCTGTGCACCGGGCGCGTCCCGTCTCCGTCTTCTCCGCTCCAAACAGTGGAGTGGAAGACCCGACCCGGGCCGGGGGAAGAGGCCAGGGCCGGAGGCGGAGCCCAGAGGCGCCGCGATCCACCCGCCGGGGCCGGGCCTGGCGCTTCAGCCCGGCTCTGCTCGCAATGTGTCCTGGTTCCTGCAGCCTCTGGGACTGTAGCGTCGTGTCCTCGGCCCTCCTGGAGGATCAGAACCACTCTCGGCTGGGCTGGCCGAATCTCGGCTCGGCGCCGAACTGTGGCCCGTTCAATCGCAGCAAGGAGATGGCGAGCATGGCTGTCTCGGGCGCAGCCTCTCCGGGTTTTGGCGGCGCCCGGGCGGGGAGCTCCCTGGCTGCCGGACCTGGACCTGAAAAGTGGCCCTTAAAAGACACGGCCCACAGCGGCAGCCACGTCTGGAGAACTAGGGCCCCCCACACCGAGAGGCTGGTGTGGTGCGCGACTTAGGTCCCCACCGGAAAGGCGCTTTGGGGGGACGGGTGGAGGTGGTGTCTCAGGTGTCCTCGCCTAGGAAAGGTTGAGGTTCTTTTCTGGGAGAGGGAAAGGGGACAAAGCCCACGCAGCTAACACTCAGGTTCCGGAAAGCGCCGGGTTCGATCCTGAACGGGCCAGAGGCGCGGGGACTGAGCCCCGCGACAGAGGCGCGGTCGGGAGAGCCGGGCTCAAGGTTGACTTTGTCCTTTGGTTTTAAAACAAAGGGGAAATATTTTGTTAGTCGGGCCCTGTCCACGGAGCGGAGGCCTAGGCGCATACCGAAGGGCTCGGCTCTGGTGGCCCAAGCTGGCCGCTGACAAAAGCACTGGCGTGGGCAGGTTCTCCGAGAACTGAGGTTTGGGGTTGAGAGGAGGTACTCCCTCCAGGCGATTTTCCGCTCAGTCAGTACAAAACACAACATACACACACTGCGTTAACACACTCTTTTCGGCCACAGATCTCCACGGGTAAACAGATGTGGGGGGAGGGGAGGGAAGATGGCGGCGGGAGAGCGCGGACTGCGGGCCGCCACTGTCACCCGCGCCAGGCTCCCAGGCCTGCCTTTTACACTAAAATGTGGCCCACCAGGGCGGGGAGGGCGTTGCTCCAGACCCCGAGCTCTGCAAGACATGCCTCGGAGGCGCCCTACGAATCGCGGGGGTCTCGGAAGGGGCCGAGCTCCGTCCATCCCTCGGCTTGGCATCTCATCCGTCTCCCTGCCCTAAGATGGCTCCCGGCCGCTGTACACCCAGTGACTGCGGGGACACCCGGACGCGGACAAAGATCAAGGCGCGCACAGGTCGGCCAGCTCCTCGGCGTGGCCCACTCGTGTCCCCACGTACGCCAGACCCGCGCGGAGATGTCCTGTGCACCCCACGTCCGGGAGTCCGAGCCGCCACCGTATCCCCAGGCCCGGAGTCCTGGCCGAGCTCCCCCGGCCTGAGGGCCGCGCGGCGACTCGCGCGGGTCCCTGTGCGATGAGGGCGGCGCGACGGGGCTAGAGCCCACAAACGCCCGGGAGGAGGGGGCTGGGGAAGGGGGCCTTTTCTGCTTCGAACTGCGACCCTAATGAAATGCAGTCTCGGTTCGCCACGCCGACAAGGCAGACACTCGGAAAATGCAAACGCCATTGGCAAATCCAGGGCAAACAGGCAGAATTTTTATTAGCAACTAAATGATTTATGCCACACATACCCCGCCGTCACAATTACGGCGTCTTGGAATATCCAGGAGTGAAAACATTAAACATTTATAAAAATAGGCTTTTGTTTTTTTCCACCCCGCAAGCTCTTTGTATTCCCCACCCCAACGGTCTCAAGATACTTTTTTTTTTCTTGAGCTATATTAAAGGAAAACATTCCAGATCCAGGGCGGGGATAGGGGGTGAGGGAGCAGGGTCTGGCCCCGAATATTGGAGGGCAACCAGGGGGTGGGGAAACGACAGGGACTCGGGCGTGGGAGGGTTTACTAGGAACCCACAAAGCCTTCTGGATGAGACTCGAGGATTCTTGGCGCCCACCAGGGCTGCGCCCCCACGTACGGCCCCTTCCCCTGCGTTGGCTTCCAGCAGCCCCGCGCAGCTCAACTGCATTTATTTGATTTCTGCAGTCACCCTTCCTCCCCCAAGGCACACAGACACAATACCTCCTTTTTCTAACCCCCTCTCCTCTCCATCTTTGCTCCTGGCCTTCCCGGGGCTGCACCGGGAGCCTCCCGCCGCCCCGGCCGCCACTGAGACCTGCGCGCCCAGCTCCAAGCGCGGACACCGCAGCTCGTTCCCCTCGGCTCCGGCTATTTTCGTTCTTTCTCCCTCCTCCCCCCTCCCCCCTGCGGAGCTCCAGCTTCCAAAAGAGGGCAGCCTCGAAACCAGCGCAGGAAGATCCACGAAGGGCAACTTGAAACTGCCCTCAGGAGGCTGAACTTTTTTCCCTCAAATTTATACTGGAATTAAATTAGACACCCAGTTCGCTCTCTCCAAGCCTACCCCTTTTTTTCTAAAAGAGGAGAAAAGAAAATAGAACGAAAGGGCGCTAACTAGTTCACTTTTTCCCCTTCCAGAAAAGTTGCCTAAAAATGGATTTAAAAAATAGAACGATTGCTGTGAAAATGCTGAGTCCGCAGCGCGGGGCGAAAGAGCGGGCTTCTCGTATTTTAATTAAAATCTAATCACTGCGGTTGCTCTCCGAGGTAGAATCGGCAAGGACTTCTGCCCCACCAAGCTTCCTTTTGAGGGTACGTAATGCCGCGCTGGGCACCGGTCCCTGCAGGGTTGCGGAGAGAGGGTGCGCGGCCTCCAGGGCGGCCCCTCAGAGCACTTCCGCAGCCAAGTAGGTTGCCGCGGGCAGCTCCCGGCGATTCAATCCAGAAAGGATTTTGCTGAAAGCGCAAAATAAAAGTACAAAGTCTGGGAGATTGGGGCTCCCCTCCCCCTCCAGCCGCAGCGGCCAGCCAAGCACTTTTTGGGCTTGGCTGCTGCTTCCTCTGAGCTCAACAGATTTTTTTCTTTCCCGGTCTCACCCTCCCTGGAGGGGGCGCGGCGGGTGGAAGGCGAGAGAGGCCCCCAGCCAAGAGGTTTTTAATATTACACTTTAATAGGTTTCAGAAGGCCCCGTGGAGAAATGCTAATAGGCTGAAATGTCAGAATCGAAAGGGAGTCAGTTCGTGCTCAGCCGAGCTAATCCTTTTTTCTGCTCTGATTTTTTTTGAGAGGGAGAGAGAAAAGGAGGGGAGCGCCCACGCAAGAGAGGCTTTGGGCAAGGGCGCGCGGTGCAAAGCGCCGCAGCCGAAGCCGAACGGTGGGCCCACCCCGGCCCGCGTTTCTATAGGAACCCCTAATAGAAGATTAGAGACTCACCCGCTGCCCGCCGCCGCGGCCTCTGCAAAATATTAATCAGTAACCATCTGACACCGCGTTTCAGAGAGGGACCGACAGGCGGGGGCTAGGAAAACGGCCTTCTCGCTTGCCCATTCCACCCAACCGCGCTGCTGGGGGAGAGGGAATGAATCGCTGCTTTGTTTTAAAGGAGGGGGGAGGGAGAGAAAAAGCAGCCCTTGTCCGTTTTGGCGTCTCCACAGCGCGATCTAGAAGGCGCGCCCCAGGGGAGGTGGGAGGCTGGGGTCCGGGCGCGGGGTGCAGCCCGCCGAGCCCCAAGCTCTTCCCGGCTCGCTCGGCTTGTCACCTCTTCCTGCAAGCAGGAAGCTGACAGGCGGCCCATTAAACCGCGCCTTGCAAAGCCCTGGATTGCGGCGACAACCATCTTCCTCTATTTTGATCACTCAGCCCAGACGCGGGGGGAGGAGGGAGGAAAAGGGAGGAGAAGGAGGAAAGGGGGGTCCGAGTTAGTGAAGGGGGAGGGCTGCCTAGAAACGGCCGGGAAAAATTCTCACCACCAGTTTAGATCATTCAGCCCCGCCGAGGGGAGCCTGGAAACTGCTGGAGCCCCTAGGTCCGTAATTGGTTTTATAGGAATGGCTGAGGGCCAAGGTGTTTACATGCGCGTGATTGGCGGCGCGCGCGGCCAATGGGTGGCGGCCGGGGGCTGTCCCGGGGGAGGCGGGCGCCCGGGAACAATGCGTGTTTCTTTACGGAGAGTGCTCCCTTCCCCCCGCCGCCCCCTCCCCCCCCTGCTGGCTTTTTTTTTTTTTTTTTTTAGATCCAGTGAGAGGAACTTGAAAGGGGGGTTGTGTAATGTACCTTTTCCAATCCCGGGCTGTATATGGAGATTTGGGATTCTTTAAACCGGCGCTACCTGGATTTTATTGAAAAGCGGGGAGCTCGGCGGGAGGAAAGCTGGCTTTTCCGGGGGCTGCGGGAGCCGGGCCGCGGGAGGGCGGAGGAGTTGGCGCGCCGAGCGCTCGGCCCGGGGAGCGGTTTTCTACCAAAAAAAGGAAAGGCGGGCAAAAAGTGTGAGGCGGCTGCGGGTGGCGAAGGGGAGCAGCAGCCGCGGGATGGCGGGCAGTACGGGCGCCTAGCCGCGCAGGGAGTCGGGGCCGCAACCGGAGTCGCAGTCGCCAGAGCCCGGAGCCGGGAGCCCCGCCGCGCCAGGTACGCCGCCGGGCCGCCCGCCTACTCCTGGCCGGGCGCGACGGTCTCCAAACTTATCCAGCTGGCGATCCACCCCGTCTCCCCCTCGGGGTTCGATCGGGGATCCCCGCAGGTCTCCGGCCTCAGAGAAGGAATCGGGAACCAGGGTCCGCGAGGTGGGGGCGCCCTTGGAGGGGTGGGGGCGAACCGCTGCGTCCCGAGCGACCTGATCCTCCAGCCCGCCCAGCCGGGCTGAGGGGCGTCGGTTCCCTTTTCGGTTCCCGGCAGGCGGCGGGGGAGCCAGGGACGCCGAAACGTTTTCGATTATAGGCTGTTTTTAATTAAAAGCCAGAATTCAGCCATTTTAACTGCATTCAAGAGGGGGAGAAAAGTAGGGAGAACGCAGCGGAGCCCGCAGATGGCCAAGCCAGCTTCCCTACCAGAGCGAGGGTGTTCTGGGGAGCTTCACCCCGACTTCCCCAAAGTGGGGCTCCGGGGCATGCTCCGAAGCGCTGGCTTTTAGGAGATAGCTATACAAAGAACATAAAAAAAAAAAAAGCACGGAAAGCTCATCGCCTCCTTAAGACATGTATCCTCGGATGCGGGGATCTTAGATTTTTCCAAAGTAAACGCGGATCTGGTAACCAGAGCCTGATGGGAGACAGCGAGGAAGGGAGGGGGGTGTTTGTAACCAAAACCCGGTTAAAATAAGCACCCTTAGCAAAATTGGGGAGGCAGGCTGGAGGAAGCTGGGGGCTTTGCGGATCGGGGGGTTGGGCGCCGGTCGCGGGGCGCTTGGCGGGCACAGGGAGCCGGAGGCACCCACGCGATCCGCAGCTCTAGGAGCGCCGGGGACTCCCGGAGTCGGAACCCGAGCATCTGCGGGCAGAGAGCTACGGCTGGGCTGGCTCCAGGACCCCCTCCCGCCCCCACGGGAATCGGCAAATGGCAAATCTTCTAAACAAACAGCTTTAAACTGAAACTACAGGGGGATTTACCCCACAGGGGGATCTACCCAACGCGAGGGGAGGCGCCCCTCGGTCGGGCCGCTGAGGGAAGGTTTTCTTTGTAGGCTATTTTTGGGGTTGCGGGAAGCTGGGGTAGCAGCGAGCCCGTTGAGAAGCCCCTTGCTTCCCCTCTGACCCCCTCCCCCAATCTCCCGCGCCTGGCCACGTCCTCGGGGCCGCAGCATTCCCAGACCAGGGCGTTGGAAAATGAAACCAAAGCTTGTTTTGAAGGATTCTTTCCAGTCCTCAGGCGAGAATGCCACGTCTCGGGGCCTCGGACTCAAGACTCGCGACTCTCAGTGGCCCGAGGGGGGCGGCGGGAGGGGGCCGCGAACCTCTTTAAAAATAACCCCCCTTTGCTCCCTCTCTCCCGAAAAAAAAAAAAAAATTCGGCTGCTCGAGGCGAGCTCAGGGGAAACCAAAGTCAGAAAAGGGAGGCTAGGGGCCAAAAAAGGTTAAATATTAAACACTGAGGATTAGATAGTGGCACAGTGTTTAGGAAGACATTTCGAACTGCTCAAGGAAAGGTTTCACGGTTTGAAGCCTGGAGCATGTGACGCCCAGGATTCAAACCCGTTGGGGAGGTTTGTATTTACGCCGTCCGCGCGCGGCGGAGGGCCCTTACCCAGTTTCTGGAGGACCCGTCAGCCGCCGAGGCAGAGTCCGGGTAGGGGCGCAGCGCACCACCCGCCACTTTCCGAGCTGGGTCTCCGGGAGCCTGAAGCCTGAAGCATGGCTTTTTACTTTTTGTGGAAAAGGGGCCACTCCCGATTTCATTTCTGGTCACCAGATCTGCAGCCCCTGGCCCCGAACTGCAAGACGACTTTCTGAAACTTGTTTCCTTTTCCCTTTCTTTTTTCCCCTTTTCCTCCTCTTGTGTTTCTTCCGTGGCCAGTCTCCTCTCGCCGCCAAGACGCCGTGTGCGCTGCTTCGCGCAGCTCCGCCTGGCCGCCCGGAGGGGCCCCACTGCCGGCCGCCTGTGCGCGCCGGGCCGAGGGCCCGCCGCCGAGCGCAAGCCCCGCTGGCCGCCGCCACCATGCCCGCCGCGGAGCCCCCGCCGCCCGAGGACTCTGGGACTACGCCGAGGCCGAACTTTTAGGTCCCACTGAGCGAGGCCCGCGGGCCAGGTGGGGGGCTGGCCGCGGCACTCCCGTGGAGGATGGATGGCCGAGACTTTGGGCCCCCGCGGTCCGTGCACGGCCCCCCGCCGCCGCTGCTGTCCGGCCTGGCCATGGACAGCCACCGCGTGGGCACAGCCACGGCTGGACGCCTGCCTGCCTCGGGCTTGCCCGGCCCGCTGCCGCCCGGGAAGTATATGGCTGGCCTCAACCTCCACCCGCACCCGGGTAAGTGCTCTGCGTGCTGCCTGTCCCTTACTGTCTTCCTGGGATCCTGGGGAGGGACGCCTGGGAAAAGCTACACGGCCTGTTCCACGGCGTTCCCAGCTCCCTCGGCGGGTCCACGGGGGTGCGGACAGCCCCCGTTCCCGGGGCGGGGAGACCCCTGGGCCCCTGGCGAAGGCCAGTCCGGAGGGCCCGGCAGAGAGGGGCACGTGGCTCCTCTGCCTTCCCCAGCGCGCAGGGGTCTGCCAAGGCACGCACATCTGCCGAAATTGGAGCCACCAGGGGCTATTCTAACCCCCGGAGCCCATGCTGCTCCAGCCTGGGCTGCAGTTTTCAAAATATAAGCCAGAAAAGAACAAACGAGCCCCACTGGCATTGAGACATCCACTCCCGGAGCTCGAATCCTCGTTTTCACGCGCCCCCGCCGGCGCCGGCGGGCTCTGGGTTCGGTTCCTAGCACTTCGCTAGCGTGGTGCAGGGTCTCCGGCCAGCCCAAGAGCCTGGGGGTGCGGGGAGGACGGTGACCCCTGCCCTGGGACCACGGTCTTAGGCGGGCGGAAGCCCTCTGGAGATTCCTTCGACCCTCAGAGAGGGTCCCAGGACCCGCACCCCGGTAGGAGGGCAACGACCCCAGCTCCGGGGACCCCTTGTTTTCGGCTGGAAGGCGAGTGCCCGGCGCGGCGGGGACGCAGAAACTGGGCCGCTTCCATCTCGAAGCAAGGGGAAGGAAGCGGCGCGGGAGCGGATCCGGGACGAGCGGCGGAGGGGAAACCTTAGTTCTGTTGTTGGACTGCTAGAAGAGTCGGTTGGAGGACCCGGCAGCCTCCGCCATTTCCCGAGGGGCTGTTTAGGATCGGTGGGGCCCGCGCCGGGGAGGGAGAAAATATCCCTGGCGGGCCGCGGCCGCCCTAGTCGGACCTGCAGAACTGACGGCGGCCGAAACCTGGTCCCTCCGCCACCAGCTTCCGTGCCTGGCGTCCCACGCTTCGACTTAAAAAAAAAATCCACCTCTTTGTCCCATAGTGTAGTCTTGGAGTCTTGCGATTTCTCAGGGAGCTCCCGACGCTCCCCTTGGCCTTGGGGTCTTGGAGGGGACACCTCTGGCCGCAGCGGTATCCTTGGCCCTGCGCCACCGACCTTGCTAGCTCGGGAGAGGCCGCGCTCGCCGTTTGTGCTTCTCTCTTTGATTTTTGTCCTGGAACTTTTCAGGAACCTAAGTCCCGGGGCTCAGCGGGACAAAGGGCCTTTGTGAGGCGCTGGCGGGGGAGGGGCGCACGGGGGCCGGAGCGCAGAGATCCCCGTGGCGGGCGCTTGTGGACCAGGTCGTGGCCCTGGGGCGCGCGTGTGTCCCCTGAGAGCTGGGGACTAGCATTCTGTCGGGGGGCCGCGGGGAAGACGAGAGTTTTCTCCCAAGTGGTGCTCTGCGGGTGAGGGAGGGGTAGTGGGACCCTAGAGGAAGGGCTGGGGGCGTCCTGAACTACAAAAGGTGGCTTAGCCCCATTTTACGTGCCCCCAAAGGCCGCGGTCATCGGGTTTCTCGGTCCGATCGGGTTTGGTGTCAGGGTTCCTAGTCTTGGGAGTCAGGCCCCGGATCTTCTGGCTGTAAGAGCCTTTCCCTTGCCTTCGGAGAGTCGGAGAGGGTGCCGCGGCCTCCCCGTCTCCAATCTGGCCTGGGCCTGGCAGAAGCAGAGCATCCTAATCAGCCGCAGTGAGCACAACCCCTACTCGCGGGGTTGTGCCCTGTGCCGGGGTCAAGCCAAGGCCGGCCGCCGCAGGCAGACCGCTTAAAGCCCATTAGGTAGATGCAGAGGCTGAGGTGGGAGAGGTGAATCGACTGCCTGGAGGCAGGCAGGTCGGTGAAGTTCAGCGCCGGGCTACACAGCTCCTGAGCTAGGGGCCGCCTGACTTCTGCGTTCTGGGCGGCTGAGGTCATGGAGGAAATAACAGGCAGGCTGTGGGAGCGCTACCTCAGGTCCATGCACCCCCGGGATGGAGGAGACCGGGGGTGGGGTGGGGGCGGCTGGTGCTGCCCCTGCCTCGAGGGCCCGTCCGAGACCTCGGACCCCAGGCCAACGCCCAGAGCCCCTGTGCTAATCCCGTTAGCTAGGAGGTGGGGAGCTGGCCCACATTCGCTGCTTGGAGCTGGGCCGTGACATTCCTCAACCCAGCACCCCTCCCCCCTTTCTTTTTTTTGCTGGGTGCAGGTGCTAAATTTTCTCTTTCATCGTGCCTCTCCTTGGCTTTCAAATCCTTAGGTCTCGCCAGTGTTATTAGCCCCATCTTTTATTTGTTTATTTTTGTACTGGGAAGCCCGGAGAGGCTGAGCCATTTGCCCCGGGTCACACAGCGAGCAAAGTGAGAGGCCGAGTTACCGCTGGACCTCTTCCCGCTCTGGACTGGCTGGGCCTGGAATGGGACTCCGCCGGGGCAGGTACTGACAGTGGGGGGGGCCATGAGTGCGAGTCTCCAGGAGGGTCCTCGGCTTCCTGCATTTACAGAGGGGTTGGTTCTTTCCTCTGCAGAAGAAGAGGTGAAATAAAAAATACATGGGGCTTGACATGAAGGGTGCACTTCCCTTTCCCATCACCTTGAATATTGCTACAGTGTGAGCCCTGAAACATTCACAGCAGTCAGTGGAATGGACAAGTCAGTGGCAGGCACTCTGGCAGGCCTGGACTCAGTCCCCCTGACTCTGCAATTAAAGAGCTATTAGCAGGATTTTGTACTTAATTGTGTATCCTCCCTGCCCCGACTCCCTGGGCTGGCTGGTCCCTGGAGGATATATGAATGGGGGTGGAACCCAAGGATCAAGGTGGGGAGGCTCTGCACTTTGGACCGGCCAGTGGACAATAGGGGGCCGGGGTCTTTCTCCAGGGTCCCATCAGTTCTACCTCTGGAATCCAGCCCGCCAGCCTACTGGAACTGATTTAAAAAGCTTAATCAGTGGGACTGGCTGGTGGACTGGTGCGACCCTAAAGATAAGGGAGGATTGTTGGGTGCCTCCTCCTCTGGTCAGAGGCAGAGGGGGTGGTTCTGGAATCTGGGAAGGCCTCCTGGATGCCCAGGCTCTCTGAGCCTCCTGTTTTGCCAGCTCTCAGCCCCAGCACTTTGTCTTTGCTTGTCTATTTACTCAGTGAACAATTTCCAAGTGCCTCCTGCATGCCAGGCCTTGCCTCTGGCCCTGGGAAGGCAGCAGTGACCAGACAAACATTTTGGCCCTCCTTGGAACCCGCATCCTTGCATGGGGCCAGGCAGTAAACACATGGAGCAGAGAGGGAAATCATTTAAACAGAGCCATGTTCCATGAAGTGAAGAGAATGCCTAGGGTCTGTTTGGGCCCAAGTAGTCAGGGGCTGTGAGCAGTGAGAATGGCCAGAGATGAGGCAGGGGGAGGGCGGCACCCTGCAGATCCTGGAGGCCAGTGATGTGGAATTTCAAACTGAGGGGTGTGGAGGCAGTGGAGGGTTTTAAATGAGGGAGTGACTCAAAGTGAGGGGCATTTTACAGAACTGGTCTGGATGCCAATGGTATGCAAGACGAAAGGTGGCCAGAACTGCTTCTGATTTTAAAAGTCTAAAGTGTGGCCTGCCGTTGAATCTCAGATCAGGGAAGACATTGCTCTAAAGGACGTCATCAGGGCAATTGACGAAATTGGAATATGGACTGTAGATTAGCTGATAGTATCAAATCAATGTTATGTTTCATGAAGTTGGTAACTGTACTGTGGTTATGGAAAAAAATGCCCTTGCTCTTTGAAAGTAAAAGCAGTGACATGTTTAGGGGCAAGGGACATGATGTCCATGACTTACTCTCAGGAATAGATCAGGAAGAGAAAAAATATTATCTATAGTTTATATTTATAGGGAAGGCAATGATAAATCAAATGATAGGAGGAGGTGTACCGCATCCCGTGGAAATGCTGTTCACAGTTGCTAAACCCGGGAGGTCATCTGGATGTTTGTTGTACTATTTCAAACTTTTCTCTGAGTGTGAAATGATCAAGTTGAGCATTCAACAGAATGAGTTTGGGCTACTGGCTGGAGACTGTCTGGTCAACAGTGACAAGGAGGCTGTTAGGGAGGTGACAGTGACCAGAAAGGGAGGCTGGAGGTGGCTGGGGTTTGGGGCCTTGTGGAGGGGCTCTGGGTGCTGGGGAAGTACTGCTTTTAGAGGGATGGGTAGGGACAAATTCAGGGACAGGGTGGCACTGGGCCTTCTTCATTTGGCTGTGGCCATTTTGGGGTGTGCTTGACTCCCAGCATGGTTTAGTCTGTGGTCTGATCTGATGTGACACCCACCCTGTGGTGTAGAGTGCTGTCTTCCACCCACACACCAGCGCCATCACTGTGGCCACCCTGTCCTTTATGTCCCAGCCCAGCTTTGGAGAGGACCGATGGGAGCTGCTGTCAGGATAAGTCTTGGGCCTCTCTGGGGGCTGCTGGGGGCCCGTGGCTGCGGTCAGTCCTGGCTCCCATGGCCAGGGTCCTTAACCACACCAGCTACTCACAGAAGCCTGGCGTCTGACTTTGGAGCAAGTCCCGGTGACTAGGTGGGAACCCCCAAACTCCTTGTCCCCCAGACCAGGAATGCACCCACCACCTGCCTCCGAGGTTGCTTCATGAGCTAATGAAAGTGATTCACCCTAAGTCTGGAACAAAAAAGCCGCTTCATATACTCTTATTAACAATTTTGCAGATTCTGGGCCTCCATGAGCCAGCTAAGTTTCCTGCTGTGCAATCTGCAGATAAAAAATCCTGCTTCTTCTGGAGCAGGATGGCCTAGGGGCTGAGGTTAGATTGCTGGAGTTTAGATCTTGCTCCTCCACTTACTGGGTGCATGAAACTCTGTGCCTCACTTTTCTCATCTATAAAATGGACCAATTAGTGGTACCAAATTCATTCGGTTGTTGTGAAATTTAAATGAGCAAGTGCCAGCTAGATGCCTGGCACAGGAACAGCCCTCTGTAAAAGTTACAGTCAAATCAGTTGCTGTTGTTACAGTTATCACAACTGATGACTCACAAATCCTTTGTCCTAGGCCAGCCCTCCCTTGGCCCCTGCAGTTGTGTATTAAGTCCCTTTGGATGGTCCACGGGCTCCTGAGACTCCAGGGTTCCAATTTGAACCCATCATTTACATTTTAGTTTTCTCCTTTTTTAGTGTAAGAGAGAATCCTATAAAATGCTTCACTCCTGGGTGTGCAGTAGGTTGCATTTTTACGAAATGAACACATTCATAGAGCCACTAGGCTGCTTACGATCTGGACATTTTCCAGCATCCAGAGAGTAATCTGTGCTCTTTCTGCTCTATCCCCAACATCATTTTTATTTCTGTTACCTTAGATTAGTTTTGCCTCTTTTTGAACTTTCTGTAAGGGGAATCATGAAGCATTCTGTCTTTTATTTCTGGCTGCTTTCACTTAACATTTTTGTTGAGTAAGTTTGTGAGATTCACCCACGTTGTGGGGGAGGGGTAGCAGTAATTTATTTCTTGGTGCTGTGTGATATTCTACCTCATAAATAGAGCGCTGTTTATCCACTCTCCTGTTGATGTACATATAGGTTGTTTCCAGTGTTTGCTATGAATCGTGCTATCAACATGGCCTTTCCGATGCACATGTGTACACATTTCTTTGTGTGTGTGTGTGTGTGTGTGTGTGTGTGTGTGTGTATACGTATATATAAATACCTAGGAGTGGAGTTGTTTAGTCACGGTATTGTGGGTTCAGCTTAGTAACTGAGTTGTCTAGTGGTCACGCCATTGTGTATTCCTAGCAGTAGTGTTCTGGTAGCTCCATGTCTTTATCAACACTTGGTATCATCAGTTTTCTTTAAATTCTATTATTTCTCGTGAATATGTAGTAGTATCATTGTATGTGCATTTTCTCATTTACTTTGTAAGGTTTATTGAGGAATCGTTTGCATATGGTAGAATTCACCCATTGAAAGTGTATAGTTCTGTTTAATGCTTAACACAAACTTTAGAGTTAAACGTTACACATTTTGAAAGCCAAGTATTAGAAGGATTGTAAAGAAAACCAGTAATCTCCTACCTCTTCTCTCCCCATTCGTGACTCCCCCTTTTAACTGTTTTTGGGCCTGTTTCTGTGGGTCTTTTCATCTGTATTTCTATGTAATAACCTGCTTGTACTGCAAGTTATTTTTCAGTTTTGAGAATTCTCTGTTGGCTTCTCTGGAAGATGAGGATTTTGCATAAACTGGATCCTGATCCTCCCGTTTATTAGTGTGAGACTGTGGGCAAGTTTGTTTACCTCTTTGTACCTTGGTTTTCTCATCTATAAAGTGTGGGATAATAATACTATCTATTTAATGGGAGTGTTGGAAGGATTAAATAATTAACGCATGTAAAGCATCCAGAATAGTGTCTGGAATATAATAAACACTTAGTAAATACTTACTGTTGTTATATTCTCCTCCCCTATGTTTACTTCTGTCCTCCCAATATAGGTGAAATACAGTTTTATTTGAACCAGGTTTATTATTATGGCTTTGGCTTTGTGAATACTGTTTATATTTGAGCCAAGTGGTATAATAAAATTAATTTCTGTATTTCTTGGAGTTAATTGCCTCTTTTTTTTTCTTTTTTCATTTGCTGGGATTTCTTAGAAACTCTTGTCTTCTGATCTCTTGGTACACTTTTCATTTGGTCAGATCTATCAGATGAACTACTTCCTCCTTTTCTTGGCGACTTCTTTCCTGGAGTTTTCCATCTTCCTGCTGTGGTCTGGTTTGCTGGTGCTTGGGTCTGTTGGAGAGCCATCAACCTTCAAACTCTCCTTACCTTTCTGCTGTTTTGGATCTCCTGTTGCCTGATTCCCGTGCCTTCCTTTTTCCCTCCTTTAGGTCCTTGTTTTTGTGGAATACATCCTGCAGTAGTTTTCTGTGAAAGAGTACATGGAAGGAAATTTTTTTTGAGGCCTAGTATGCCTGATAATGCCTTTATTCTACCTTCTCAGTTGAGTGGTTTTTTGAAAATAATTTCCCTCTAGTGTTTTGAAGGAATTGACCTATCACCTTCTAAATTCCAGTGTTACTTTTGAGGAATGTGATGCTATTTCGATTTTTGATCTCTGTGAGCCTTTTAAAAACTGTCCTTTTCCAAATGCTTGGCATCCTTTAGAACCACGTTAATTAAGAGCATGGGCTTTGAAATTCATGCATGTACTATGTCCACCCATCACTAGCTATGTGGCCTTGAACATGTTATCTAACCTACAACGCTTCAGTCTTCTCTTTGGTAAAATGAGTCATCATGCCTAGCTTTCGTGGTTCCTATTTCCTATTTCCTATGAGAACAAAATGTGTTTGTGTACCTAAATGCGTGAAACATTGTGTGGTTCCCAGTAAGCCTCAAAATGCTGCTGCTGTTAACTCTGTCACTGGCGTTCTGAAATTTTAGGTTTGCCTACCTTACTATTGGATCCTTTGTATTTTCTCTGTTGGGTGCTCCACAGGCTATATCAATCTGGAAACTGAAGTCCTTCAGCCTGAGATTTTTGGAATCACTATTAATTTTGTTAGCATTTTCCTCCCACCATTTTTTTCTGTTCTCTCTACTGCTCCTATTTGTTAGATGTTGATTTCTGGACTGCTTATTTTTCCTATGCTTCCTATTTTTCTCTTTTTGTTTCTTCTGTTTTCTAGGAGATATTCTCAACTACGTCTTCTAATCCTTTGATTAATTTTTTAATTAGGCTGTCATACATTTTTTAAGACACTGTCATATTTTTTAATTCGAAGAGCTCTTTCATACAACCTAGATGTGTCATTCCCTCCTCTCCCCCACACTTAAAAAAATAGCATTTTGTTTAATGGATACATTTGTTCTCATCACTTGGGAGGACAGTAATTGTATTTTTTCTGGAATTTTCTTTTCTCATGAATTGCCTCTGTTCTTCTGGGTCTTTTTGCCTTTTCTTTTTCCCCTTTTTCTCATTCACCTTTTACCTTGGAGACCTCATTTGTATCTGGTGATTGATTCTCTGGTGTTTCTTCATATGTAAGAAAGACGCATACCAAGCTGGCAAAGTCCTTAACTGTTGCAGAACTCCCTGAATGTTTGTAGGTCTTTCCCTTTTGGCCTTGTTAGTCTCCCAGGTAGAAGTGCCTGTGCCCTGCCTCTGGGGAGATTAAGCCTGGCTGCTCCTCTTTCAAGAGCTGAGTGTACACGTTACATGTATACCTGTGCAGGATGAAGATTTGCTCTCAGATTCTGTTTTCATGTTTGGTCCACGCCCCAGCCCTGAGAACCCAGTCAAGACCCTCAATGGCTCCATTGTTCCCTAGTAAATACAGGACTGGGGGGGGCTCTCTGTTCTTCCTCCACCGCCCCCCCTCCAGCTCTGCACCTGGCCTTTAGTGGTGCTAGGTTCCAGGTTCTGCACCTTTCAGGAATTGCTTATGTCTTCATGATTCCCTCTTCAAGCTTACGTTTCAGTTTTCCCAAGTCCTCACCCTGCCAAGTCGTATGCCTCTGCTTTCCTGCTTCCAAGATGTGGAGCTTGTCTCCTACCCATTCCTCTTTTGTTTCCTCTCCTTTTAAAACCACATTACTGTGAGGTTCTAGCACTTGGGACAGGATTTGTCGCCACAGGACTCTTCGCCACCACTTGCAGTGTCAGCCCGCTGTCCTTTACCGCCCTGGGAGACCTGCCAGCCCCACTCTGACGCTTGCTTTCCACCTAGCTGTTCCTAGAAGGCCCTCCCTCCATCCCTACCTCTGTTTCCTCCAGACCAGGACCTTGTTAGGGGGAAAGAAAATCAATGGGGAAATCCTCTGTAATTGCTTTAGAATCGGAACGTCTGGAGCCCTGGGGCGAGGCTGGGGTGGATGTATTTGCATATCACTGGCGGGGCTGAGGCCTTGACCCCACTGGGCAGCCTTGGGATTCTCTTTATTTAGATTTGAGCACCTACTTTGTGGGCTGGGCGTCTGGTTGGGGCAAGGCAAGGTCTCAGCCCACTAGGGGCCCATACTCAGGACTGGGGAAGGGACTGGAGTTAAATCCCAGATTACCTTTCTCCTGCTGAGGCTTCTGGGTGGGACCTGGGAGCTGTGGCATGCTGGAAGAGGTCTGGTGTCGTCTGACTGCCCTGGGAGGGTCAGGGCTGGCCGGAAAGCAGGGAGGCTGAGCAGAGGAGCAAAGCTGTGTAGCCCCCAGTGGGATAGAGTGGGAGGCAGGGGCTGGCCTCTGCCTCCCTCAGGCCCACCCCCGGGCCCTCCCCAAGGCCGGGCTGGATGCTTTCTTTTCTTGCTGGCCGGGCCTGAGCTGGTTGTTGTAACCTGGTGGCTCTGGCAGTGTCTGCCTGGGCCTGTGCTCAGCTTGGGGGAACCTTTACAGCTTTGCCACGCAGCCACCTCTGCCACACCGATGGGAGCTTGGGGATGGTGGCCCACCCACAGCACCAAGAATGTGCAGGGTAGGCCCCTCGCCTGCCATTCCAGCCTCCAGCTCTGCCCCTCTCCTTTCTGGTCCGTCACGGGGCACCTACCTCTGGTAGAAGGGCATGCCACAAAGCAGGGGGCACAGGTGGTGCACCAGCACTGCCTCTTGCTCTTTTCTTTGCTCTTTTCTTGCTCCTTCCTTTCACCTTGGAGGAAAGTAGGCACAGAGAGGTTGTGTTACCTCCCCATGGTCACACAGCTGGGAAGGGAGGGATGTAGGAGCAAGACCTAGCAACCTTCAAGGAAGCCAGAGAGGGGTTTGGCGGGGTGGGTGTTGATAGGAATTTTTTCTTTCTCTTTCCTTGGCTCATTTTAATTTCTGCAAATTTTGTCAATGTGGGAGTTCATGAACATGACTCAAAATGTAGTATTGACCATGCTGGTATTCAGATCGGCCTGCCCTCCCCCACTGACCTTTTTTGAAGGATGTTTGTTATCGGGGTTTAAGATACACAGAAAAACGAGCACACGTCTTAAATGCACAGCTCTGTTATGTTTTTCACAAACTGCATCCACCAGGTAACCATCCACCAGGTTAAAAGGAAGCCAGTGCCCCCATCCATCACTTCCTCCTCCCTGGCTCAAGGTGACCCCTCTCCTGACTTAAACCACATGGGTTTCTACGCATAAGAGGAAGCATGTCCTGTGTTTTCTTTTGTGTGAGGTTGCCAGCTTTATCATGTCTGTGAGGTTGTAGTTCCTTCTTGCTGAAGGTGTTCCATTGTGTGACACTGTCACAATGTGTTTATCCAGCTGCTGATGGACAATTTGGGTTGTTTTCCAATTCTGACCACTTCTGGGAGGAAGGTTCTCGAGTTCCCACTTGCCTCCTGCATTTCTACGCCTTGCCCTTGGGCGGCCCCTGCAGGGGCATGGCTGGGTCAGGAAGGCTGGTAGATTCTGCCAGACTGTTCTCCTGAGTGGTTGTACTCATTTACACTTGCTCCAGCTATGCATTAATACTGTCCTGCTTCCCTTTTTGACCTTTTAGCCCTCATGGTGGGAGTGTAGTAGTTTTAATTCATATTACTTCCATGGTTTGAGAGGCTGAGTACCTTGTCGTAGATTTGCTGGCCATTTGGATGTCTTCCTGTGGAATCTTTGGCCAGTTTTTACATTGAGTTGTCTGTCTTTTTCTTATGGATTCGCAGAAGTTCTTTACATATTCTGGATATAAGCCCTTCGTTTTTGACATGCTGTATGGTGGTTCACCTTTTCTTTCTCCTACTGGTGTCCTTTGATGAGTAGAAGTTCCTAATTTTAATGTAATCCAGCATATCAGTCCTATCTTTATGTTAGTCCTTTTTATATGGTCTTTATCTCCCCTCAGGTCGTGAAGGTATTTTTCCAATGTTCTTTGACCAGAAGCTTTCTTGTTTTGCCTTTCACATGTAGATTGCGATCCACCTGGAATAGATTTTTGTGTATGGTGTGAAGTAGGGGGTCAAGATTCATGGTTTTCCCCATAGGGATAATCCAAGCTGACCAGCAGCTTTTATTGGCAAGACCATCCTTTCTCCACCTTGTGCACCTGTGGACCTCTAGAATGTTCTGTAGGTCTGGTCATCACCCACATACTGATGGTATGCAAGCTTCATTGTTGCAGGTGAACACCGGTCGATATTTAATGACATAAGTCTGCCCACCTTGTTCTTCATCTTCAAGGTTGCCTTGTCTATTCTTGATCCTTTGTGTTTTGAAATAACTTTTTTAACTAGTAAGATACATCTAACATAAATTTACCATTTGAACTATTTTTTGGTGTATAGTTCAGTAGCAGTGAGTACATTCACATCGTTTTGCAGCCATCTCCACCATCCATTTCTAGAACATTTCCATCTTCCTGAAACTCTGTCTCCGTTAAACATCAACTCCCCAGCCCCTGGCATCCCACCCTTCTACTTTCTGTCTCAATGAGTTTGACTCCTTTGAGGACCATGTAAATATTTGTCCTTCTGTCTGGCTTTTTTACGTAGCATAATGTCCACAAAGTTATCCATGTTGTAGCAGGTGTCAGAATTTCCTTCTTTTTAAGGCTGAATCACATTCCATTTTGTGGGTGGACCTCCTTTTGTTCATCCCCTGGACCCTTGGGTTGTTACCACCTTTTGGCTGTTGTGAGGAATGCTGCTGTGGACCTGGGTGTGCAGACATCTCTTCCAGACTCTGCTTTCAATTTCTATGGAACTTTCAGAGACAGCTTTTCTAATTCTACACACAGACACACATGCATCGTGCTGGACTTGGAGTTGGGATCACACTGAATCTATAGATCAATTTGGCTGCAGTGAGTGACCTAGGAAGTGTATCTTCGCACAGAGTCTGGAAATTTCCTTGGGAGGCTCCCAGAGTGGGCCTGCAGGAGGCCTGCTCATCAGATTTCCAGAAGATGGGGCTGGGTTGGCTGGTTCTCTTACCCCCTGTGCTGCTTCCCAACCACACTGCCCTCCCTGTCACCAAACTGAAACTGCTGATTTGATAGATGAAAATGACACATTTTAATGCCTGTTTGTAATCCTAACTTTTTACTGAATTGGGGCACTTAACTGCTCTCGTTGGTGACTTGCCTGGATTCTTCCTGAAGATGAGGTTCTTTATACAGAGAGGGCATTAACCCATTCTCTATTTGAGGTACTACAGAAGCCTCCAGATCTCGGGATCAGTGGGATTCTGAAGGTCGTTTTATCCAGAGGGTCCTTGTGCTATTTTCAGCTGCTGTCATAGAAACGTCCAAGTCACGTGTCTGTGCTCCGGGCTGGAATGAGCTCTGTTCTGGGTGACAACCCTCATTTGATCACGCTCATGAGATGCTCTGATAGCCTTTGGTGACATCTTGAGGGGTGTAGTTCTTTTGCGGCCAAAACTTTTAAAATAGAAAGGGAAAAATATGCTTGTTCTGTGTTTGGTTAGGGAGGGCCCTTTGGGAGTAAAAGTATGAAAATAGGCTCTAGTGTCTGGGTGGCATGGCTGAGTGGCTGAGTGTCCATTGTGGAGTCAGAGCCACAGTTTCCTCCCTGTAAGAGGGATGAGAACTGCCACCCTCCACTGGAGTTGAAGGGGGTGGGGTGATGGAATGAAGCTGGCTGTGAAGTAGGGCCCAGGAAAGGCTGCCCTTCCTCCTCCTTTCTGCCTTAGCTGATCATGACCTTGCCCATCTGCCCCATTCCTGAACACCGGTAGGGGTGGGGCACCTGGGATGGGGTAGACCCACACACTGTATTGCAGGGGTCTGCAAACTGGCCAAATCTGGCCCAGCTCCCGTTTTTTGTAAATAAAGTTTTATTGGAACAAACTGACAGTTGAAGTATCATCTGTGGCTGCGTTCCCTGCAGCAGGCAGAGTGTGGCTGCAATGCCTAAAGTATTTATTATTTGGCCCTTTCAAGAAAAAGCTTGCCGACTCCAGTGGGTAGAGAAGGACAATAAACAAGGAATTACAATAAAGAAAGAACTAATGTGTACATGATGTGATAAACGGTGATAAGCACTGGAGGAAAATCATTCAGGAAAGGGTGTGTGGGGGTGGGGTGGGCTGCAATTTAAAATCTGCTTGGTTAGGAAAGGCCACCCACATTCACTGGGTGTCACTTGAGCTGTAAGAGAAGGGAGGGAGGTCTACCCAGGTGCAATTGTCCTGAGAATTTGGCTGTACCGGGTGGTGGATGGATTCCAGGCTGAGGTACAAAGGCCCTGGTTACAGGAGCCTGCGTTCTTGCATATTCCAACCCAGCCCATTTGGAGTGATAAAGTCTTGGCGTCCTTCAGTGTTTACCACCTTTGTACGCACCATGACCTCATCAAGTCCCCTCCCTGCTCCCTCCCATCTGTGAGGATTTCAGGTGCCCATGATAATAGTCAACTTCTGGAAGGGTTCTCAGCAACTCCATCCATTATGGAGGCAAGAGGCCACCGGCCAGCTGGGGTAGCCTCACCTTACCTTTGTGGGACCTGCCAGTAGATGGGCACAGCAAGCCCCTTGCAGAGCCCACCTGGGTGGGCTTCAGTCCCCAGCCCCTAGCACACAGGAGCCCTGAATAAGTGTGGAAGGAGGGACAGATGGACCTTGTCTGGATTCAGGTTCTACCTTCCGGTGACCAAGGCCAGCCTCAGAGTCGGCAAACCCCTGAAGGCTTTCCTGTGTTTTGGGTGTCTTGGGTGTCCATGAGGGGGTGGCAGTTGCAGAGAACAGGCTGGCCCAAACCCCAAACTCTGGCTCCCTGTTTCCGAGCTGTTTGTCTATGGCTGTCAGTGTGAGGTGGGGAGGCTGGGATGTGGGTGGGTCCCAGCTGGGGGGGGCCTGGGAGTTCAGTGCAGGAGGAGGGGCACAGGGCTGGGGAGCTAAGGCCTGGTGGGGTGGAGTGTCTGCCCAGTTCCCTGCTGATTATGTTCCTGGAAGATCCTGGACCCTTTCCTAGGCAGTAAGGGGAGCACATTACCCCATAGCCTCCTTTTTGCCCCCAGGGCATCCTTGCCCTCTCACTGGGCACAGGGGGCAGAGAAGACTGTTTTCCAAGTACCTCAGGGCCCAGCCCTGTGTGGGGAGCTTCCTTCATTCAGGGTTCGGGGACAGTGGCGGGATTGGAGCTGAGGGCCAGGCATGGTGGGATTCTGGAGCTGAGGCTAGGCATCGCTGTGTGCTTGCAGCACCCGCTGAGCAACCAGGTGGCCCAGGCTCAGTGACCCCAGGCAGCCTCTCTGAGACTCAGTTTCTTTGTCTATAAAATGGGTAACAAGATCCCCTCGCACCCAGGGCTGTTGGGGGTGAGCCAGGATGGGAGGTGTCAGCCCAGGAATAGCTGTGCCTGTGGGCCCTGGGGTGCCCTGGCCAGAGGGGCTAATGCAGGGCCCGCCTGGCCCAGCTAGGGGGATGCTGGGCTGGATTCTGAGGTGGAGAGCAGAGCCTACCTGTTTGGATTCTGAAATCCAGGTGAAATTAACATAACTTGCAATTAACCGTTTGACGGGGTGCAAGTCAGTGGTACTTAATCACATTCATAATGGGCAACCAAGGGCTGTCTCTAGTTTCAAAATTTAAATGTTATTTCAGGGAAGAACAGATGGAATTTGGGTAGAGGAAGTGGTCATGCTCGGACCCTGACCTTGAGCAGCTGTTTGGCTTCTTTGAGCCCCAGGTTCTGTGACTATAAATAATAACAGTAATATGATAGCTGGCATCGGAGGGTGCCTCACAAACACATCTTACAAATGTGAGCTCGTTTAATCTGTACATCCAGCTGGAGGAGTAGATGTTACTGTATTTCCCACTTGGGCAGCCTGGGCAGATGACACCTGCCCAGCGTCACTGAGCAGGTCTGCGCCAGAGCCAGCGTGTGCCTCTGGGGATCCCTCTGTCTCATCCTCCCCAGGAATGGCCCCTGCTCCATCCAGTTGTCTGTAGGGAGGAGGCTTCAGCCCAGACTGTGGCTAAATTAAGTCTAAATTAATTAGAATGCAGTGGAATTAAAGATGCGGTTCCTCAGTTCACCAGCCATGCTTCAAGTGCTCTGTGGTGTCCAGGGCAGACCTGGAAGGGTTATGAGGCTGGGCCCCGGGCTTTGCACAGGTGTCCTGGTGCCGCGTGTGAGGGGTGGAGGGCAGGTCGCTGGCTCTGTGATCAGCCCCAGGTGACTTGGGATTGTTGGCGTTCCTCTGCCCTGTGAGAGGTGAGCGAGAAGATTCCATGAGTGACAACACGTGAAGGTGAGGTGTTTAAGCACTCGTGGTGCCCGGTGCCTGTCCACGTGGGGTTAGCATTTGCCGTTATCATCATGAGTGGTGATACTTCAAGATGGTTACACATGTGCGTTTTCTGTTGGCACAGTAATTTGTGTTGGCGTCCAAGACCTTGAGTGAGATTATGTGGGCGAGCAGGTGGCATGGAGAACTCTAGTCACCAGGGGGCGGCCTTGAGCTCAGCTGGGGTGGGAGCAGGGTGACCCCTCCCATGCCAGGCTGTGCTCGAGAATTGCAGCGTCTAGGGAGAGGCCATTGGGCTCCCGCTTGACTCTCCTGCCCCAGTAGCCCTGAGGCCTAACCATTCTTGTGTGGTGCACGGCGACCTATGGGTCAGGGGCTGCATTTACCTTCTGTCCTGCCCTAACCCGAAGAACGTGCGTCTATCTGCTTTTGCCCTCAGAGAACTTGAAACAATGCTCATGTGGTCAGTTAGTCCAAAAGCTGATGCCTCCTGCATGCCAGGTTCTTGGCACTAAGGATGTGGATGAGACAGACAGTTCCACTTGCAGGGAGGGACCCCCTGGACCCAGTGGGGGAGCCAGTCTAGTTCCCAAGTTGTTCTGGGCAGGGACAGTGACTGGGGCTTGGATCGTGTGGCTGGGAGGGCTTCTGTGAGGCTCAGGGCACCTCGAGGTGGAAATGAGCTAGGACAGGTCTACTGGAGGGCTAGGGACTGGTGCCTGAGGGTCAGGCAGAGAGGAGGGAGGCAGGCAGCAGGGTCCTGGCAATTGGCAAGTGATCTAATTTATATTCGAGATCCATCACCCTGCTGCTTCAGAAGGAGGATTTGGGGAGGGGTGGGGCCGTGAATATAAATGTGCAAATAAATGCCCCGTTGTGCGTGCTGCCCTCCATCCAGGCTGGCGGTGAGATGTGGATGGTGTGCTCTGTGTTAGAGAGCTGCAAACCGCTGCTCCTGGAGGGGCACAGACTTGCCTGCAGTCTTGCCAGGGCACCAGCATCCCGGCCAGCCCGGGGAGGGAGTTTGGGTTCTGGTGAGTCCATGGCAGGCGAGAGCCGTTGGTGGCATCTGGGCCGCAACGCCCTGCTGGGCCTGGGGTGCTGCTGGGCGGGTTTCACAAGCCCAGGCTGAGGCAGGCCTGGGCCCCCGGCTTCCGTGCGGCCCGAGGCAGGAAGAACTGGCGGCTGATGTAAGCCCTTGCGCAAACCTCTGGCTGCTGGCTTCCGGAGCCTTCTACCCGCCTGTCTGTTGAGGAGGAAGCCTGGGGCCGGGTGGGGCCCAGAGGCCCTGCTGCCCGGGCTTGGGCCACATGGGCGGACTGGCCGGCCACCATGGCCCTGGGTCCCGAGGGCTTGGTGCTGGAGTCTGGTGAGGAGGCTGGGCGGGGCCAGGCAGGAGTGTGGGGGCCCGGATGTGGGGTGGTGGGGATGGCGCATGTGGCCAGGAGGTGTCCTCCCGTCGCTCCCGCCTGCTGCCGGGTCCACTCTGGGGGACCAAGGTGGGGGCCCTGCCCCTTGCAGCCTTGGTTTCCCAAAGGGACTGTGTGGGCGTTCTGGGGCCCTGGGCCCCCGGAAGGTCGTGAGTGAGCACACAGGCCCGGCATCCAGGGCTGCTAGGGATCCAGAAGTTGGGCGGTGTCTGCGGGACCCCTGTGGGCCAGGCTGGGGCCGCCCCGGTGCCTGAGTCCCATGTACCACCTGGTCACTGCACTCCTTGGGCTGGGGCAGACAGTGCCCCCCAGGAATGCAGAGAGGTTACACGAGTGGACATGGGGAGGCCCTGAGCTCGCTGGTGTTTGGCGGCCCTGTGCTCTGCTCTGTGTGCAGGCCTCAGCCCCTCCCCTGAGGGCGTGTGGGCTTCAAGAACCCGCAGGCCTCCTGGCGCTGGCCTTCAGTGGATGGATTAAACGATGTTTCCCTCTTCATGGAAAGCCTGGAGGGAGGCATCATTATCCCCGTTTTGATGCTGAGCAAACTGAGGCCAGAAAAGGGCAGCTCCTTGTCCATGTCCCCTGGGCTCTCTCTGGCCTGTGACCTGGAGGCCTGCCAGGGTCTTCCCCTGAAGGGTGGGGTGTGTGGATCTTGAGGGGCAGTGCTCCTGGGTGGTGAGAGTGAGGAACTGTCCCTTCCCCCGTGGGCCTGGCCAAACCGGGTGTGCAGGGGTGGGTGTGGTTTCCTCCCCAAGCCTCAGGTGGCCACCACTCCCCCATTAAGAGGGACCCTGGGTGGGCAGTCCTGCTCTCTGGAGGGAGGGCTGCTGGGCCTGGGCTTCCTGGCCTGCCATCAACTCCCCTACTAAGTACTCTCCTTTATTTGCTAATTCGCTGTAGTTCTGGGACAGTGCTGGGTGTGGACTGAGTCACTGCTCATTGGCTGGGGACCAGGCCCTTCCCACCTCTGAGCCTCTGCTTGCTCATCCGTTAAATGGGCACATTCCTGCACGGGCCAGCTGAGCACTCGGCAGGTCTGGGTTAGTCCAGAGCTGCCTAGGGGGTCCTCAGTGAGATCATTGTCCTACTTGTGGGTGTCCTCCCTGGTCCAGAAGCTGAGCATATGGGCGGGATGCAAACCATGAGCCCCTCCACCTCCTCACTCTTTGGCCTCAGGAGATACCTGCCCCCCCATCCCAGCTTTCATCTGGAGATGGGAGGAACCGCGGACCCTTGGGTCTGGGGATGGTGAAACCCTTCCAGAGGCGAGGGTCTGCCGAAGTGGCCTTCCTTCTGGTCATTTCCCCAGGGGTCTCACTTGAAGTTGTCTCAAGCCCCATCCAGGTGTGCTGAGTTGACCTAGGCTGTCCTGAAATCAGGGGGCAGGGCTGGGGTGGGCCAGGGGTGTGTGGGAGAGTGGGCCAGGTGGTGGTGGCCTGGTGGCTGCTTGACAGCCCCCCTTCTCTCTGCAGGCGAGGCCTTCTTGGGCAGCTTTGTGGCCAGCGGGATGGGACCCTCAGCCTCATCCCATGGGAGCCCAGTGCCCCTACCCTCTGACCTCTCCTTCCGCTCCCCTACCCCCAGCAACCTGCCCATGGTGCAGTTGTGGGCTGCCCATGCCCATGAAGGTAAGGAGCGTGCCAGGCGGGTGGGGCTGAGGGCTGCTGGGCCCCTGTCCCCAGTGTTTTCCATCCTGCCCACCCCTTCCACGGCCACAGTCAACCCTCCTGGTTGTGGGCCAGTGAGGCCCATCCCTGGTCACTCGGCCTCCCTGCTGTTCTTCAAATGTTCAGTGCTTCCTCTTGTTGTCACAGGGCCTTTGCACGAGCTCTTCCCTCTGCTTGCAGCCCCTTACCCTGCCCCGCCCCGCCCCACCCCACCCCACTGACTGTCTCCTTTCATCCTTCAGGGCTCTGCTCAAGCACGCATCCCCTTACTTTGTGATGATGGATTTGTCTGTCTCTATTGTGGAATATCCCTTTTCCCACCAGAATGAGCTCTGAGGACAGGGCCCAGTTCTGCCTGTGGTTGTCTTCTGGGTGCAGTTAGCTCATTATAACTGTGCGAGCAGTGGGGCCAGCCCATTGGTCCCTGCCTCTAAACGTGGGGAGTCTGAGGGCCTGGATTCCTGCTGGCTCTCCCTGGAGCCTCAGTTTCCCCTCTGTCAGTGAAGGGATGGGCCTGGGGGATCCTCAGCTGCTCTCTGGTTCTGGTGGATCTTGGATGCTGGGTGCCAGCTCCCTCCTGCTGCCTCTTGGGCATCTCAGGCGCCCTGGGTCCTGGGACCTGCACTGCAGGCTGAGGTCTTTCCAGGACCTTCTTGAGCACACAGGTTCCCCACCTCCTTCTCTGGGCCCAAGGCTCACCGAGTGTTTCCACCAACATCCTGAATGCTGTGTACCCCACACAGAGTGGGTAGTCCTGCCTTAGGCCTGGGATGGTGGGCAGTCCTTTGGGGCTGGGGTCCCACCTGAGCCTCCCACTTTCACCAGCTGGGGTGGGGGCTGGAGGGGCTGCCCCTTGTGCCTGTCTGCCATTAGCTTGCCTTCCTGCCCTTCTTTACTCCCTTTTCTCCTTTGCCAACAAATTCTAATAATCCTAGTGATAGTAGCGAACTGAGAGGCTGCTTACTGCATACCAGATGTTGCACACTTGAACTCACTATCCTCAGAACAAACCATGAGATAGGGACCATTATGCCCATTTTACAGATGAGAAAGCAGAGAGATGCAATACCTGCATAGGAGTGTTGTTTCAGTAATTAAATGAGATAACGTGTACTGGGTGGCCTTTATTATTTTGTGATGGCTGTTAATGTCGTGATCAGCTGGTGCCATGGCAGAAGACATGGGCCCAGTGTGGCCAGGGGCAGGTCCTGCATCCTGGCCTCAGTGAGAGCAGCTGGGGGCATATGGGACCTCAGTCCAACCTGCCAGCCCACCTGTGGTCCCATAGGACCCACAGCCTGGGCAGAGTGGCAGGATTCTCCCTGGTGCCCCTCTCCTGCCTAGCCTTTGGGGCCCTCCTGCATGGCTCTTGAGCTTCTATCTCCCCATGTGTCCTCTTAGTCATCCTGTTTCTCTTTCTATGGCTATTTCCTGTCTTCTCTGCCTTGCAAAGCCCTGATTGTGGGTGTCACTGGTGGGGGGCCTCATGGGAGGCTGGAGGATCCTCACCACAAGGAATTCCTTGCTAGGAGCACCTGCCTAGGAGACATGGCAGCCAGAAATGCTGGGTGGGCTGAGGTTCAGAGAAGGGGAGTGACCGTTTGGGGTCACACAGCAGAGAAGGGGCCTGTTAACACCAGGAAATCACTCAGCCAGATCGGCATTGAGCTGAGGTTGAGTCCCAGTGACCTTGTTTCAAAGCAAGGCGCCTGTGCTGTGTGTCTTTGAGCTGGTGGGCCTCTCTGAGCCTCAGTTTTCTCATCTATGAAATGGGGATATCAAGAATATCTGCCTTGCCGGGTTTTGTTTTGTTGAAGTATAGATGAGAATAAGCTTGGCGAGTGGTTAGAGCCGCCATCCTCAACCTCACTGTCACCCACCCTCCTGGTGGGCCGTTCTGATCCACCTGGGGGATTTGAGAGCCCCAGCCCCTGGGACGGGGGTGTGTGGGGCTGGAGGGAGGCCTGAAGTGCTAGAGTGGGAGGGGAGCAAACCTTGCCCTGGGGAGCTGGAGGTAAACCTCAGGGTTCCCTGCACAAGGGGGCTGACAGCTCAGGTAGTTTATTTACAAGGAAAAGAGCGGGATGGAAGGACACTCCTCGTGGGAGGCATGAGGTGGTCCAGCCCCGCTTCTCTCTTCTCTCTTTTCCAGGCTTCTCCCACCTGCCCAGTGGGCTGTACCCATCCTACCTCCACCTGAACCACCTGGAGCCCCCCAGCAGTGGGAGCCCCCTCCTCAGCCAGCTGGGCCAGCCCAGTATTTTCGATACCCAGAAAGGTTAGGGGCAGGGGTGGGGAGACTGGGGGTAGGGAGACTTTTGGAGGGGCTTCTCTGGGACCCCTGCCACTACCCACAGAATTCAGGCAGCACCCAGCTGTTTTCTAAGATTCCTGCCCTTAAGAACCCCCAGAGGTTCACTGGGCTCACCCATAGCCTTCTGCTGCTTTCTGGGTGTGCTCTGCTCATCCAGTTCTCTTAAGCCTTCTGGGCAGCTTGTAAAACCACCATGTCCTCTCCCTCTTCACAGATGAGGAAACTGAGGCTCAGAAAGGTTGGTGGGTGGCCAAGGCAAGATTTGATTTGGGTATCCGTTTCCAGAGTCTGCCCTCTTTACCCTGGGGTTGCCCCTCCTGCCCCGGTGCTGGCAGCGGAGGGTGCCGCTTACGCCTGTGCTCTTTGCAGACGGTTTCTACCTGCCTGCCCCGGGGGCCCCAGGCGCCCCGCACTCTCATGCACCCTCCTCCAGGACCCCCGGCAGCCACTCCTCGGGCGCCCCTGCCAAAGGCTCGTCGCGGGAAGGTCCACCCAAGGAGCGGGCAAGCCGCGGCGGGGAGCCGCCCCCACTGTTCGGAAAGAAGGACCCACGGGCCCGCGAGGAGGCGGCAGGGCTGCGTGGCGTTGTGGACCTGACTCAGGAGGCGCGGGCAGAGGGCCGCCAGGACCGCGGACCCCCGCGCCTCGCTGAGCGCCTGTCGCCCTTCCTGGGAGAGCTGGGGCCACCACGGGCACCGGGCGCGGCCACCACTGACTCCAAGGGCAAGAACCTGTCGCTGCCATCGGCACTGAGCCTCTGCAACGGCGCGGGGGATGCGGGGCTCCCAGCGCTGGTGGCTGAGGCGGCCCGCGGCGCCAAGGAGGCAGCGCGCCAGGACGAGACTGTGCGCCTGCGGCGCGCAGAGGCCCTGCTGCCTGGGCCGTGCCCCTGCCCTTCACCGCTACCGCTGCCGCCCGGCAAGGGCCCGCCCGCACCTCCTGCCCCGGCCGGGGCTTTTGCCGCGCCCCAGCCCGCCCCCGCCAGCGTCTACACCATCTTCCCCACAGCCGCGGCGGCGCGAGAGCCCGGCCGCGAGCACCGCGTGGTGGCGCCCACCTTTGTGCCTTCCGTGGAGGCCTTCGACGAGCGCCCGGGGCCCATCCAGATTGCATCGCAGGCGCGCGACGCCCGGGCCCGGGAGCGCGATGCAGGCAGGCCCGGAGTCCTACAGGCGCCACCCGGGTCTCCGCGGCCGCCCCTGGACAGGCCCGAGGTGCTGCGCGAGAAGAACTCAGTGATCCGCTCGCTCAAGCGGCCGCCTCCCGCCGAGGCCCCGCCGGCACGGACCTCGCGTGCCTCCCCGGACGCCCGCGCCTACCTCCCGGCCAAGGAACTGCTCAAGCCCGAGGCCGAGCCGAGGCCCTGCGAGCGCGCCCTCCGAGCGTCCGCCGCCGCTCCTCAGCAGACCGCCAAGCTCTTCGGCCTGGAGCCCGGGCGGCCGCCCCCGCCCACCGGCCCTGACCATAAGTGGAAGCCTTTCGAGCTGGGCAACTTTGCCACCACGCAGATGGCTGTGCTGGCCGCGCAGCATCACCATGCCAGCCGTGCCGACGAGGAGGCCACGGCTGTCTCCAAGAAGGCCTACTTGGACCCCGGGGGCGCGCTTCCCCGCGCCGCGGCCACCTGCTCCAGGCCGGGCGCTGACGTGCACGCGGTGGCCCATGGGCCTGGAGAGGCCTCGGCCATGCAGAGTCTCATCAAGTACAGTGGCAGCTTTGCCCGCGAGGCTGTGGCAGTGCGCCCTGGTGGCTGCGGCAAGAAGAGCCCCTTTGGAGGCCTAGGCACCATGAAACCTGAGCCTGCCCCCACCGCAGCAGGTACCCCGCGCACCCAGAGCCGCCTCCTCCACCCTGCGGGCCCTGCAGCAGGTGGTGGCCGGCAGCTGAAGCGGGACCCGGAGAGGCCCGAGAGCGCCAAGGCTTTTGGGCGCGAGAACTCGGGTGCCCAGGGGGAGGCAGAGGTTCGACACCCGCCGGTTGGCATTGCGGTGGCTGTGGCCCGGCAGAAGGACAGTGGTGGCAGTAGCCGGCTGGGGCCTGGCCTGGCGGACCAGGAGCGCTCCCTGTCGCTGAGCAGTGTCAAAGGTGGGTCTGGGTCTCCCCCTTCCCCCACCCTCTGCTTTCCATTTCTACCTGTCTCCTAGCCTCCTCTCTATTCATCCTACTCCCTACTCTTCCCATTTTCCTGCTACCATTTGTCCTATAATATCCACTCCTGGGCTGAGGCTGCTATTTAAAGTTTATTGCTTTTTCTGTGATGGGCATAGAAAAACGTGTAAAATGGAGGAAAGGAGAATGAAAAAAAAACATTTCTATTTTCCCAGCACCCTGAACACATTCAGATCTTTCCCAGGATTCATTTTCCTGTGCTGTTTGCTTTGACCTGCCAAGCTCCTAGAGCGCACAGGATCTTGGGCCTCTGCATGTATTGCAAACTCTTCATAAGTATCATTTCTTAATGGCCTTTACTGTTCTGTCAAGAGCGTGCACCACAGTTCAGTTAACCATTTCCCTTGTGGGCATTTTAGTTTTCCCTTCTCTGATGTTTTTGTATTCAGAATGTTGTGTTGAGTATTTCTGTGCATTGTGCCTTTGGTGATATTCAGTCATTTTCTAAGAATAGGTTCCTAGGAATAGACTAGCTTTAGGCCTTCAATTCTAAGTCCTTGAGGGAGGGAACCGTGCCTAACCTAGTTCAGTGTCCCCAGTACTTAGTGTGGGACCTGGCACATAGTTGATGAATGAGTAGATTGAGGGATGCAGTGTGACAGAGAGAAGCTGGGGTCCCGATGGTTTTTCATGGGTCTTGGCCTTCAGGATGTTAGCGGCTTCTTAGGTAGTTGGAGATTTTACGTGTCTGGTAGCACTGTGTTGGGTCTGTTAAATCTTAGAATTGTGTTTTAATGTTACAAAAAAAGAAGACTTGCTAATTTCTGTAGGTAAGAATGGTGCGTTTCTTAAAATCATTAGTAGAGTTGAATATTTTTCTAGAACTTTGTTGGTTACCCTTTCTTTGGTCCCTTGCATATTTTGCTATTGGAATCCCTCCTGGGATTCTGGAGAATGGGTATTTGTGGCATTTTTGTTGGGATTCAGGACTTGGTCTGCCCATTTTGAGCCAGAGGGCCCCCACCTTCAGGTCAGGCACCAGCTGTTTCCCTGCCCGGAGCGTGGATGTTGTTCAGTGTGCCTTGGTGTGGGGTTGCCAGGCTGCGGTAAGGGCCCTGGAAGCCTGTCTCTCCCTGCTCCTTGCTTGTGTGACTTCTCAACAGTCTGCCCAGATTTCTCACCCATGCCTCTGTTCCCAGTGCCCAGCACACTGCCCATACCCACCAGCTGCAAGCTCAAGCTTTGCCTATCTACATCCAGGGCTCCTATTCATGGCCCTCACGTGGCCCCCTTCCCGCATCTCCCAAACTTTACCCATAGGGGCTGCATAGGCATTTTTCCATGTCTCCTGGGACCCCATCCCTTCCTTTGTCTGATCCCCTTGTGCCCACCTAAGCCGACTCCTGGGCTCTATCATCCTTAGTCCGCGGGAGTGGCCGCTGTCTTGTCACGCCGCGCTGTCTCAGGCTGCTCTCCCAGACCAGCCCAGTAAGACACGAGGCTGCCCAGGGCCCCACACCGGCCCCACCCCACCCACTGGCATGCACACAGTGGCTGCAGAGGCTCTTCATCTGGCCTTAGTGGCTTAGAGTGAGCGACACTCAGTGGCTGTTTGCTGAATGACTGACTGAGCCCATTGTTCTTTGTACACCTGCAGCCCTGCCCCCGTCCCTGAGCTAGGAAAGCCCATCCTCTGACCCTGGGGGGCTGGCACGAGGCCCTCCAACCTTGGCTTTGAGGTTTTCAGCTGGGTGATGGGTGAGCCCTCCTAATAGGACAGAGGTTTAGGGCTGGGACACCTCTGGGAGACGTCCTTTCCCTGGAAGAATGCTCATGTGGCACAGCGTGGCACCACTGTTGGGGGCTCATGGTCCCCAGAGCTCATTCTGGAGCCCAGAGCACTTGCCTGTGCCTGAGGGACCTGTGTCCATGGGGTCCTGAGTGTGTATGTGTGTGTGTGTGAGACAGTGTGTCTGTCTAAGAATAGTGTGTGTGAGAATGTGTGACAGTATGTGTGCATGTGTGACAGAGGGAAGTGTCTTGGGAGGGATTCTATGACAGCCGGGGACTAGGCACTGGATCTGGGAGGGGGTTGCCGTGGGAAGCAGGCCGCAGAGAAAGCTGTCTTTCTCTGCTGCTGACTGTAGAAAAGCATGTGGCTGGATTCTTCTCTTTAAGAAAATTCCCATAAGTGGTGGATTTTCCCCACTGCTAGGCACCCTGGAGGGAGGGGGAGAGTGGGGGTACCCTTGGCCAAGTGGGTAGTCATCAACCCCTGGCCTCCTGGTCTCTTCCTGGCTTCTCTATCTCCTAGCTTGTGGGTGAGCCTCCTGCCTGTCAGTGGGTTCAAATTCACCCTCTGCTTCTTGCAGCTGCATGACCTTGAATAAGAACCCTAAGCCCTCTGGGCCTCAGTTTCCACATCCACCACATGGCAGCAGTGAGGGCAGCTTTGTCCCTCCATGGCAGGTGGGCTGACAGGCACGTGGTAGGTGCTTTATAAATAGGCCTGCCTTTCCTCTGCCCACATCCAGGGTGTGAGGGTCTCAGTGCCTCTGACAACGTCTTCCAGCTTTGGATCCTTCCGGAGAAATGCCCCCAAGTACTCATATAGAGTCTGGTCTGGTTTTGGGGGGCTGTCTCACACCCTAAGGATGCACTAAGGACAGGCATCATTTACACCCATGAGTCCTGAAATCTGGTACCCCATGCCTGAGTTGCCCAACAGCCCTGTGAAGGACAGGGAGAGCGGGGCCTGCAGAGTGGAAGGGACTTGCCCAGGGTCACTTGACTAGAAGAGGTGGGCTGAGCTGGAACCCTAAGTCCAGGCCTGTGTCTTCCACTTCTCTGCCTTGCCCGGTTGTTACCTCTATGGTGGAGGCAAGTGAGGGATCAGATCTGGGGGGACTGGGAGGTGCCCCCCATCACAGCTGGGGTTGTGTGGTGTAAGCAGTGGTGATGGCCCCAGACCCTAGTGAGCACCAAATCGGCCAGGGCTGGCAGGGGCCACATCTGCCAAAGTGGATCTGGGAGGGGGTTGCCGTGGGAAGCAGGCCTCAGTCCAAACCTCAGCCATTATGGCTGGGATTGGAGCATGGGGTCCAGGGGCAGAGCTGCAAATGGAGGTGGTAGTAATTTACCAGTGCCTCTGCTGTGCCCCTCAGGGAGTGGGGGGCACGTGCACATGCACCTCAGTGGGACCCTGCCCTCAGCCACGATGACTCGTCAGCTAGTGGTGTGACCTGGGCAGGTGCTTTAACCTTCTTGTGCCTCAGTTTCCTTGTCTGGATGGAGTGAGGAGCGGCACCCACCTCTGGGGGTGAGGGATACTGAGTGAGGGTGGAGAGGTCCTGGGCCCAGCTGGCACAGAGGTGGTGCTTCAGTGCCTGTTGTCTCTGCAGCTCACACCTGGAGGGCCTGGGGTGTAAAGTCTGGGGTCTCTAGGACCTTGGAGCAGGTGACCTCTGCCCCACATGCCTGCCTTCTGGGGGAGTTGGTGCCCCCAGCCTGGAGCTCAGCATGGAGAGGCCTTGGGCCCTAGGGTATGCTTGTCCACAGGTGGCCAGAGGGAGGGGGAGCCCCTAACAGCCACAGGCAGTTCGTGCCTCATTCTGCTCTGAATTTCTCTGGCTTTCCCTGCTATCCTGGGCAAATCCTGAACCACATTCCCTTTCATGCCCTGCAAGGCCCTACAGTGCCCCACACCTACCGGCTGCCCCCCGGGTCCCATCTACGTCCTCTCCTTCCTTGTTCTCTTGCTGTGTGGCCTCCTGGAGGTTCCTCAGCACACACCTGCCTCAGGGCCTTTGTGCTTGCTGTGCACTCTATGGAGCTCACTCTTCTCTAAATGTACGTGAATCTGTCCATGTGTTCATTCACACACTTATTGAGCAGCTCCTGTGCGAGGCGTCGTGTAGGGGAGAGGTAGACAGCCAGGAGTAGGGGCTGCTCAACAGAAATGCACAGTCTGAAGAAGGAGACAGATGGCAATTACCAGCAAGCAGAATAACTGTGTGGTGTGGTTATTGCTGTGAGGGAGACAAAGAAGGGAGTAGGATGGCAGAGGTGCCTGAGGAGGGCTTCCTGGAGGTGGCCTTTGAGCTGAGCTCTAATGGGGGAGGGTGAGTAGCCCAGGGGAGAGGGTACTCTGGGTGGAGGGAACAGTGTGTGTGGCCCGAAGTGTGATTGGGCTGCACAGAGCCAAGGCAGAAAGCTGGGGGTACACTGGAGAGGCTGGCCAGACGCATTAG
Organism: Manis pentadactyla; assembly: GCF_030020395.1. Taxonomy (NCBI): domain Eukaryota; kingdom Metazoa; phylum Chordata; class Mammalia; order Pholidota; family Manidae; genus Manis; species Manis pentadactyla. The sequence continues at coordinate 100,900,333 of NC_080028.1, forward strand.
CCAGGCCCGGGCGAAGGCAGGGCCTTGGTTCCCTGGGGCTGGGGCTCTGTAGAAGGCTCAGGCGTGCACAGCGGTTAGCGGCCACAGCTTGATGCAGGATGAGGGCAGAGCTGGAACTCAGGGATGGACTGGGAGCCCACGGAAGGGGAGGGCATGTCACATTTCTACGGAGATCAAGTGAATTTGGAGGGAGCTGTCTGGGACTCTGGCCTGAGTGGCCTGGGGATGGAAGATGCTCCGAGGTTGGGGGCTTGCAGACAGGTTTCTGGTGGCAGGTGGGGCCTGGAATGAGAAGCCGGAGCCCCTGGCTGGTGACAGCCAGGGCAGTGGAGAGGCATCGGGCCAGAGGACACAGGGCTTGGGGCCAGGCCACACTCTAGCACCTGTCCCTTCTGGGAACACCAGCTTTGTGTCAAAACTTGTTCCTGACTCCAGGGTGGCCCATGGAGTGAGGGCCCTTGGGGCTTTTGTGGGCCTGTGAGGCCATGTGTCCCTGGGTACATGCTCTGATTTCCCACCCCAGCTTCTGGACTCTGGGTGGCCCTCCACACCCCAACCTTAACTAAAACCAGGGCTGCCCTGTGGGCCTTGTTCCCTGGGGGTCTATAAGCAGAGCCCCTTCCAGTCCTGGGGGAAGGAGGCCGGTGGGCTCAAGGTCCCTTTTCATAAGGGAGCCTTGCTGATGCTGAAGCCAGGGGCTCCCTGGCTGGTCCCACCCTAAACCGCTCCCACCCTCAGCCTCTCCAGACCCCTGGGCTGCTGGGCTGTCCTGGCACGCGTGGCTGTGGGCACTTGGACTTGTGTCCTGTGCCTTCTCTCTGTCTCCTGTCCTTTGTTCTGGGGCTCGTGGGTTCCCACCTTCCTGAAGGGAAAGAGGGGAGCCCTTGTGTCCCTAAGCCTCTCCTGGAGTTTCTTGGGGAGCTCCTGGTTTTGGGGGTTCAAGGAGGGCAGACACCTGACAGCAACATTCCAAGTGGCGTCCTTGCTCATGAGGGCCAGGAGAGTGGGGCCGCCAGGGGGCCCCTGGTGCCCACAGAGCCATGACATCTGAATGCCAGGTGCGGGGGGCAGCCCCCTGCCGAATGCACCTCCTGAGGCTGCTGGGTCTCCCAGACACGGGCAGGGGCTGGGGGGTGGACACCCAGGGAGAAGGGCTGGAGCAGAGGGTACAGGGTGAGGAGGGACGGACTGTGGTGCCCTCCTTGGCCTCCCCGCTGTTAGTAACTGGCCATGTGCCAGGCTGGTCTTGGGGACTCACCTCCTCTGTTCTGAGGGGCCAGGAGCTCATGGCAGATGCAGGCCCTGGGCTGGGCTGCGGGCAGGGCTGGGCAGGCTCTGGGCCACAGCCCTGTGCCCTCTGCTCCCGCCACATGGATGGTGCTCCTGGTTTTACTTTTCTGTCTCAGTTTTAGAAAGACTGATGTGTCTGCTGCAGACAGAACCATGGCAGGGCCTCAGTGGGGCCTCGGCGTGGCGGCTGATTTCCCATCACCTGGGTCTTGCCATGCTTCTGAACAAGGGCTTGTACTTGGGTTGTGGTTTTCCCCTCCATCTCCTTGCCTTCCCCGAGCCCCAGCCCAGAACCTGCCTTCCTGGCATTAAATTGGTGAAGTAGCGTGAGCGAATGCCCCCGGCCTTGTGTCCTGTTAGTTACTGCGTGATCTTTTTACTGTGGCATCCGCAGTTACAGACAGGCCCTTTGGGGTGATGGGGGACGTGTTCTGGCACATAGGATGCCTGGCTGGGGTTTAGAGGGACACGGGTACTCCGTGAGGACAGGCATGCCGTGGTGGCAGGAGCACTCAGCCGCAGAGGCCTGCCTTGTTGGGGCCTTGGGCTGGGGGCTGACTTCTGACCTGCCCCCCTCAGGGCACAGCCGAGCAGATGAGGACTGTGGGGATGAGCGGGCCAAGCACCGGGAAGAGCGGCTGCTGGGTGCACGGCTGGACCGGGACCAGGAGAAACTGCTCAGGTGAGGGCCTGGGAGCCTTATGGTGGGGTGGATGACCCTCCATGGGCATGGCCCCTTGACCGCTGTCCTGGCCTGTGACTCTGATTCTGGGCCAGGTGGTCCCACAAGCCCCTCTCCAGTGAGCGGGGACCCCATTGTGGGGAAGGCCCTGGGGGCCCTCCTCTTCGGAGCCTGAGCTGGGTGCTGGGTGCGTTGTCCCTGTGGTGGCCTGGTTGTCCATCAGTTACTTGGGGTGACACCCCTTCTCTCGCACTCATCCGCGGGGGCCATCTGAGCAGTCGCTGATACCTCTTTTCCCTTCCAGAGAGAGCAAGGAGCTGGCTGACCTGGCCCGCCTGCACCCCACCAGCTGTGCTGCTAATGGCCTGAACCCCAACCTCATGGTGACTGGGGGCCCCGCGCTGGCGGGCTCTGGTCGCTGGTCTGCTGACCCTGCAGCCCACCTGGCCACTCACCCCTGGCTGCCCCGCTCGGGCAGCACGTCCATGTGGCTCGCTGGACACCCCTACGGTGAGTGTGGGCCGGGCCATCTCTCCCTTGCCTTCAGGAGGGGCAGGCAGGGGGCAGAGGGGCAGAGTTGCATGTGGGGCCCATGCTGAGCTGGCTCCTGTCTTCCCTTCACCAGGCCTGTGCCATGCTGCCTCTCCTTCCCACACTGCACCTCATTTGTCCCGGGAGGGTAATACCACGGTGCTGGCCTCTTGGGGTTCCTTTGCCGAAACCCTTTGGGGACAGAATCTAGGGGTAGGGGGCTGTGGGCGTGCCTGCAGCCAGCCAGCCCTTGGCTCTTGGGGGCAGGCAGGGTGCGGGTGAGCCCATCACTGACTCTGGCCTGGGTCTCTCCCAGGCTTGGGCTCCCCGTCTCTGCACCAGGGCATGGCACCCGCCTTCCCTCCCGGCCTGGGAGGCTCCCTGCCGTCGACCTACCAGTTTGTTAGGGACCCCCAGTCGGGCCAGCTGGTGGTCATTCCCAGTGATCACCTGCCTCACTTTGGTAAGTGGCGGCCCCATGGTGGGGACAGTGGCTGTGCTGGCCTTGCCCACAGAGACTGACGCAAACACCCAGACTTTCTGTTGGGAGTATCAGACCAGTATAACGGGATGGGAGGCAGACGCACTTGGGAGTTCTGACGTCCATGGTTCCCTTGTGTAAAGCACAGGGGTCCTTGTTTTGATGAGCTCCTGCTCAGAAACGCCATGTAGACAACCAAAGCGGGGCCACCCTGACTGGGGCCGGGACCCCTTGCTTGGCCCCCCAACCCCTAGGAACCCTTCCTGCAGACCACTGGGTGTAGCAGGAGTTGGAGTCCAGTGAGGGCTGGTCCCAGCTGTGAGGCCTCAGGGACGTCCACGGAGCAGTGGGGACAGGGCTGCATTCCCAGGGATGTGGGTGCCTGGCCCACCAGAGGCGAGCAGGGCAGGCCACACCCGGCTCCAGCCCCCTGGGAGCATCCCTCCGCGGGCCCAGCATCCCAGCCATGGCATGAGTGATGCGGGCATTGGGTGCACCTTCCTGTCTGTCTCCCCAGCGGAGCTCATGGAGAGGGCCGCCGTGCCACCCCTCTGGCCTGCGCTGTACCCGCCGGGCCGCGGTCCCCTGCACCACGCGCAGCAGCTTCAGCTCTTCTCCCAGCAGCACTTCCTGAGGCAGCAGGAGCTTCTGTACCTGCAGCAGCAGGCAGCCCAGGCCCTGGAGCTGCAGAGGAGTGCCCAGCTGGTGGTGAGTTGCAGTGGGGGAGGCCACATGGGACCCTTCCGGAGCCCCTGTGCGTGGGGAAGCAGGCAGATTAACCAGCAGGGTCTCCAAACATTTAGGGACTGTGGTGGCAGAAAGACAGGAGGGCCTCTGGGAGGAGGTGACATTTGCCCAGACACCTGGGGGCTTCAACTGTGAATGAGTCCTCTGAGCAGAGGGAACAGTGTGAGGGAGACCCAGAAGCAGCTGGAGGCCAGTAGGGAGGATGTAGGGAGCAGTGGGGGGCTGAGGCAGGAGGGGGTCTCGTGGACAGGGACATTTGCCTTGGATGCCACAGGGGTCTCAATGGGTTTCTGTAGTGTCCTGAGCCCAGCCCGACCTCCTCCTCTTGGGCAGACTGGCCTGGCTGCCCACTTGATGGCCCTAGCCTGGGGCTGGCCTGTGACACCCACATCACCTGATCTGCAAGCTGGATGCAGGGTCCCCTGTGTGGGTGGACTTCTAGAGCCCACAGCTCTCCTATCTCCTCAGAGGCGTCTGGACATCCGACATCAGCTCGCCCATGTCCCTCCCCCATGGGTGGGCAGCCCCTTTGGAGGAGCCCAGCAGCGGCACTGCATTGCAGCCAGCTGGGCCCTGGGTTGAACCTTAGCTCTAACAGTGCCCTTGGGCGAGTGACTTCACCTCTCTGGGCTTCCAGTTTCTACCTCTGAACACAGAGAAACTAGTGACTCCCATGTCATGGGCTGTTCATTGAGGTTTAATGACCGGGAGAGTGGCTGGCTTTCATGTGCTGCCTGGCCCTGGGGAAGTGAGCATCATGCCCTTGAGCCAGCTCTCTCCTTTTCCCTCAGAAGTCATTGAGCTGAGCTGGGAAAGACTCCCCCTGCCCCCTGAGGTATTTTGCAGCAGATAGGAGTTCTCTGTGAAGGGAGCTATGCGAATGCCCAGAGGTGCTGGGGAGCAGGTCACCTCCTTCATCTTCAGGAGCCTCACGCTTCCGCCGTCCCCCTCCATCCTGACCGTGAGGTCCCATGCCAGCCCTGGTGGACAGGCTTTCAGCCCACCAAGGTCGCCTCCTTCCCATCTGCTGGATTCTACAAGGAACACTGTGCTTGTTATCCATATGCTGTGATGGAATGTCCATCTCTGGCTGGGGGGTGGGCATCCTCTACCTCAGACCCTGCCCTGAGTTCTCCATAGCTGAGGGACCCGGAGGCAGGGCAGGTGGCAGGCAACAGGTCCTGCCATGCTGACCCTGCCTGCCGGCCCCCTCCTCAGCAGGAGCGGCTGAAGGCCCAGGACCACCGGGCAGAGATGGAGGAGAAGGTGAGCAAGAGGAGCCTGGAGGCTGCCGGCAAGGCTGGCCTGGCCGCCACAGGCCCTGGGCTTCTGCCTCGGAAGCCCCCTGGCCTGGCCGCCGGTGCTGCGGGCACCTACAGCAAGGCCATGAGCCCGCCGCCTTCTCCCCGTGCCTCCCCTGTGGCTGCCCTGAAGGCCAAGGTCATCCAGAAGCTGGAGGACGTTTCCAAACCGCCTGCCTACACCTACCCTGCCACGCCCAGCTCCCACCCCACCAGCCCTCCCCCCGCCTCCCCTCCGCCCACCCCTGGTATCACCCGCAAGGAAGAGGCCCCTGAGAATGTCATTGAGAAGAAGGACTTGGAGCTGCAGAAGGAAGCCCCCAGCCCCTTCCAGGCCTTGTTCTCAGGTAGGAGTGTGGCTGAGCCCCCGCTGCGGGTTGCCCACACCTCAGTCATTGCTGGCTCTGGCCGCAGCTATATATCCCCATATGTTCATTTACTGGTCTGTTCCTTCCACCCTTCGTTCTTTTGTCTCTGTTGAGCACCTACTGTGTACCAGGCCCACTGCCAGGCCCTCAAATGCATGCACGAGCACACAGGCATCATCTCTCTGCAGCTCCACCTCAGTAGTACTGTCAGGGGAAATGGGTGTGGTATTGGAACCCACTTCAGAAGAACTTGTTCTGAGCACTAAGCAATTAAGTACCTAGAGGATACTTCGCATGGTGCTTGGCACATGTAGGCGCTAAATTGTCACATTGGTAACTATTCTGTGACAGTGGGGACATGCACCAGATGTCGAACAGGGCCAGAGGCTTGCATCCTTCCTCCCTGGTACTCTTAAGAGTGTGAGCTTACCCTTGGGAGGACTTGAATTGGAATTGAGATTCTGCCACCAGAATGCTGTGTGATCCTGGGCAAGAGGCTGCCCCTCTCTGGGGAGGTTTGATGCCATGCTAATGTCCAGCGCCAAGCCCATCCCTGCCTGGGGAGTGTTCAGTGCCACTGTCTTCTGGGAGTTCCTGTTGAGCTCCCGAAGCTTGTCCAGCTCTGTGCTGGGCCCGGGGCCCTGCGGGGACTCACCTTCCTGCTCCCAGGGAGCTCTCACTGGAGGGTGGGAGTTGGGAATAAAAGCGTGAGGGTGTGGCACTGTGTGCTATGACTTTTTGAACAACTTGGATACCCCAGCTCTGCTTTAAATGTAGGGGGGTAATCTTACGGGACAGAGGCCAGAGACAGCAGAGAAATTCATGTGTGGTCTTCGTAGGCACTTCTGGGCCAGCCTTGAGCTGGGTGCCCAGTGGGGAGGGGTTAGAGAGAGAGCCAGCGGCAGTTTCCACCTTTGAGACCTGAGGACCCTTTGGGACAGGGTGGCGACTTAGTTCTGTGTCTCTGGCCCAGACGTGCGGAAGGGCCTTGGGTTCTAGGTGCTGCCTGGAGAGTGGGTGGAGATTGAGGGGGACCCAGGGGATGTCAGACACGAGCCCCCTAACTCCTGGTGTCCTTGACAGATATGCCACCCAGGTACCCGTTTCAGGCCCTGCCACCACACTACGGGAGGCCCTATCCGTTCCTGCTGCAGCCCACGGCGGCCTCCGATGCCGACGGCCTGGCCCCTGATGTGCCACTCCCGGCAGATGGGTCTGAGCGCCTGGCCCTCTCACCTGAAGACAAGCCCATCCGCTTGTCTCCCTCCAAGATCCCAGAACCACTGCCGGAGGGCCCAAGTGAAGAGCCGCTGGCAGAGCGGGAGGTGAAGGCGGAGATAGAGGACATGGACGAGGGTCCCACAGAGCTGTCCTCCCTTGAGTCACCACTGTCACTGCCTCCTGAGGAAACCATGGTGGCCCCCAGCCCCGCAGGCAGCTGTGAAGGCGGCCTGTTGGAGGCCCAGGCACTGAGTGCTGGTGGGCAGGGGGGCGCCGAGTGCTCCGGGTGCCCAGACTTTGCCAAGGGGGCTGAAGCGCAGGTGGATTCACTGGGCCGGACAGAACCCTGTGCGGCTTCCCCGGACCTGGGGGCGCAGCTGACGCCTGAGACGCTGGTGGAGACTAAGGAAGAGCCTGTGGAGGTGCCCGTCGATGTGCCCATGACCCTGCCTGTGGCCGAGGTAGTGCCCAAGGAGGGCCTGGCCCAGGTGGCCCACAGCGAGCCCCTGCCTGGCCTAGAACTGGCAGATGGCGACATACCCCCCAGGAGGGGAGACTGCCTGAGCCTGGAAGCCCGGGTGGCCCCACCTGTACCTGGTAGCACCTGCTTCCTGGAAGAGGCAGGCTCCGACCCATTCCTGCCTGTCCTGGAGGACCCGCTGGCCGGCATGAATGCCCTGGTGGCGGCTGCAGAGCTGCCCCAGGCCAGGCCTCTGCCCTCCCCCACCGCTGGAGCCCAGACCCCAGAGAAGCTGGAGGCCGTGCAGAGCCTGGTCCTGGAGCAGGGCTTCCTGCACGGCATCACCCTGCTGAGCGAGATCGCGGAGCTGGAGCTGGCGAAGAGGAGCCAGGAAGTGGGAGGTGAGCCATGCTGGATGGTTGGTTTCTGTGGGGGTTTTTTGTTTGTAGTTTTTATAAGATTGCTAAATTTTGAAAGCCTCCGGGATATGGTTTACTTATGTCTTTTTAAAAAAAATTAAGGCAAAATACACATAACATAAAATTTACCATCATAACTGTTTTTAAGTGGATAGGGCAGTAATGTTACATACATTCACATTGTTTTGCAGCCAGTCTGTGGGTTTCTTGGTGAGATTTCTCCTCATTCTGTCAGTGGTGTGTTTTGTACTGGCAGGAATCTTCGGGTTTCAAGAGACAGAAAATCACTTGAACTGGCTTAGAAAAAGGTGGGGGAAATTTACTGGCTCGTGGAACCAAAGTGCATCAGGTAATTAATAATTAGGCAGTTAGCTTCAGGTATGGCTGGATCCAGGTGCTCAAACCAAGTCATCAGGAGTTTCTTGTCCTATGTGCCCTCTTTCCCATCTTTCTCTCCTCTTGCTTGCTCTGCTTATCTTTCTGTTGGCCTCATTCAAGGCGGGCCCACTGTCCTCATGGGGTTCACCAGTACTATCTCCCAGGCCTATGGCCCTGCTTTTAATTCAGCAGACTCCCAAGAGAGTCCACTTCTTCCTGGTGTCTCTGGCAGAGGTGCCACAATCTATTTTCATTGACTCCCCAGAGTTCATGCTTTTTGTAGAAGGAAACCCTGTGTGGCTCATGTCCAAGCTGACCATGCCACTTCCCTTGATGGGGGTGTCACCTCTAAGGTATAGTAGGGGGGTAGTCCTCAAAAGGAAATGGGTGACTTAGGAGAAGTGCAGTGAATTCTGGGTTGTGCATAAATCGACTGATTCCAACATAAAACACTGGGGTGCTCCAAGAGATGTGTGAAGAAGTGGGTGTGGGTCAGGGACAGCCTTGCCACCCTATGCTAGGCCCAGAACCAGCATGGAGGAGGGGCCCAGGTGACAGCTGCTGAGGAGATAATAATAGCATTACCAGCATTTCATTGTATTTCTTTTAGAACTTTTTCTATGCCCATGTACTTCTAAAATCAAGATCGTTTTGTAAACAATGTTCTGTAACCTGCCCTTTCCACTTAGCATATTTTTTATTAAATGTTTTTTAAAATTATGCATTTTGAAATATATATTTTTGGGACTATCCAGTTTTCCACTCAGTGGAGGCCCCAGCCTTCTATGACCTGATCCTAGATTGTCAGGCATTTTTGTTTGCCTCATCCTATTTTTTTTAGGTAAATAATGTGATAATAATCCTTGAAGAGAAATCTTTGTTCATACTTCTGTCTTTCTTGGGGTTCTATTCCCAGGGGTGGAACTACTGGTCAAAACAAGGCCACATTTTCAAGGCTTTTTCGATCTCGTGGTCACATGGTCCCCAGAAGCTTGGACAGGCACGCCACCCACCCCCCAGGCTGTGTGTCATTGTTGTTCTAAAGTTCATGGCTGTTTTTTTCTCATTTAAGTAGGTTGGTACAAAAAAAAAAAGTTTTTTTTCTCTAGATGAAAGTGAACCCTCGCCCCACATCCTACCAACTGATGGTGGGTTTTCAGTGGGGATGGCAGAGGGTCAGGGGCACCTGGAAATGGGGACTCAGGATGGATGGCCCAGTTGGGGAGCCACTGCCCACCTTACTGGGTGCCTGGCACTGTTTTTGGACAGTGCTGTCCACATGCAGCCTGCGGCATTGTTGGGTGGGGACCGGGCAGAGGTTGTCCTTTGAAGGGTCTGGCCAGGAAAGCCCCTTGTGATGAGATGCCTGAAAATGGCGAGAGAGGAAGATTTCTAGGGAAAACCATTCCAGGCCAAAGGAACAGTGAGTGCAAAGGCCCTGAGGCGATGGCATCTGTGGTGTGTTGGAATAAGAGGGAGAAGCCAGGGCTGGATTGGAGTGGGAGGGAGAGGTGGCAGGAGGCAGGTGGGGGAAAGGTCCCTGGGGCCCTGTTACTTTGAGTGAAATGGGGAGCCATGGAAATGGTTTGGAGTTGGAGTGAAAGGATCAAACTTAAATAGGGCCATCTGGGGCTGTGTTTGGAACCGATGCAGGGACAAGGGCAGAGTCGGGGGTCAGGGAAGCTCTGTCTGGGCCCTGCTCAGTTCATCAGACTCCAAAAGAGTCTCCTCTCCCCCGACAGCTGTGGCAAAGGTACTGCAATTTATTTTCACTGGCTCACCAGGGTTCGTGAATTGGGGGGGCTATGGAGTTTTGAGGGTCTGTGCCAGATGAGGTGTGTGTGGAGATGAGGGGCAGGTGGGTCTGGGTGTAAGGTAGAGTCAGTGGGCTTTGTTTGTGGACTGAGTGCGGCTGCTGGAAACGATTCCAAGGTTCAGGCCTGAAGAGCAGATTTGCCAGTTCCGAGCAGGCAGGTGGCGGGAGGAGCAGGGTGGGGGGCAGATCAGCCGCTGGTTTGGACAGGACATTTGAGAAAAGCTGCTCCACAGAGGCCCAGGGCTGGACCTGTGCCTTGAGTTGGGGACAGAACTGGGGTGCAGATGCCCTCGGAGGTGCTGGGTGTAGGAGTTTGTGAGCCTGGGCGAGGGAGGTCCTGGTGGCCCTCTTCCCACCCCAACAGGTGCTGTTGGATTACTGAGTGTCTTTCTGCTAAGAGCCGGGCTGTGTCTCCCCATGTCCTGCACGCAGCTCCCCACAATCCAGAGTGAACCCCAGCAGCCAGCCTTCCCTCCCTCCTGCCCCTGCTGGCCTTCAGCTCCTGTCATGGGTGCCTGGTCCCCTGGGGGGGCACGTCTGGTGCCTGATCCTGGGTCCCCTCCACTTTGGTGAAGCCACCAGCCTGGTGTGTTAGTTAGCAAGGGCTGCCGTAGTAAAACCTTAAATAACAAATCTGTTGTCTTGGGGTTCTGGAGGCTGGAAGCTCTAGATCAGGGTGTTGGCAGGGCTGGTTCCTTCTGAAGCCTCTTTCCTTGGAGGTTAGATGACCACCCTCTCCTGTTCTCACACCGTCTGCCCTCTATGTGTGTCTATGTCCAAGTTTCCCATTTTTATAAGGACACATTCGTATCGGGTTAGGGCCCATCCGAATTCTTCTTTTAACTTGATTACTTCTCTAAGGCTTTGTCTCCAAATATGGGCACATGCTGAAGTCTGGGAGTAGACTTCAGCCTACGGATTTGGGGGGACCCAGTTTGACCTGCAGCAGCTGCTGGCTGTCAGTCGTGAGGGCAACAGGAAGACTGGTTCGTTAGGGGGTGAAGGAGGTGAAGGAGGTGACAGTCCCCCTGTGACAGAGCAGCTCTCCTGCTAACTCTCACCCAGCAACTAAGAATCTTAATGCTCAGAGGCCCTGGAAGGGGGCAGGTGCCGCACAGGTGTCACCTTGGGGTGAGCCACACGCTTCAGTCTAATACCAGCCTTGGGAGCTGATGGGGTTTACTGTTTTGCAGCTTCTCTTCTGTAAGGATACAGAAGAGCAAAACCAGTGATTGTCTACAGGCAGGGATACTTCCAGTTGTCACAGCTTGGGGGGAGTACCACTGACATCTAGTGGATAAAGGTGGGGGATGCTGCCAGATATTCTGCATCAGATGCCCCCACTGCAGAGAATGAGCCACCCCACCTATGAATAGTGCCACGGCTTAGAAGCCCTGACCTGTGCGATAAAATTATTGTCGCTTTTACAGAACGTTACATGCTGATAGTAACAGACACGCTGGAATGTTCACAAAAATTGATATATGTTAGATCATAAAGAAAGCATCAATTAAAAAATAAAAACTTGTGTTAATTTGGTAGAGAGATAGGGAAACAGGTTCCAGTGCGTAGTCATGCCTCAGAGATACCACGGGTATCAAATACCACAGTAAAGCGAGTCAACTGGATTTTGTGGTTTACCAGTTCATATGCAAGTTACGTTTACACTATAGTCTGTTAAGTGTGTGAAAGCGTTCTCCAAAAAAAAATTGCATACCTAAATTTAAAAATATTTTGTTGCTAAAAATGCTCACTGTCCTCTGAGCTCTCAGAGCATTATAGTCACTGACTACAGATCACTGTAAGAAATACAATAATGATGAAGTTTGAAATAGTTCCAGAATTACCAAAATGTGACAGAAACACGAAGTGAGCAAGTATTGTTGGAAAAATGGTGCTGATAGACTCGCTCGACACAGGGTCGCTACAGACCTTTGATTTGTAAAAACAAAAAAAATACAGTGTCTGTGAAGCACAGTAAAGCAAACGGCAATAAAACAGGCACTGTTGTTGAGATTCTGAGTTGGTGCACCCTTTCTGAAGGGCAGCTGGAGTATCAGAGAGAGAAACGCATGTACCTTGATCATGTTTGTCACATGGTTGGACTTCCTAAAACACATGTGTCCTGGCTGTGTGCGTATCTGTCCACTACAAAATAAATCATAAATGATGTAAATGCCATTGGGGAGGTTTATTTAGATAAAATTCATCAGTGCAAGAATTCTAGGCTATTGCTGTTAAGTTTGGCCTTATAAAATTGCTGATACTCTAGTGTGTTTGAGCTATAGAAATGGCGAGTTTTGTAATAGCGTTCAGTGGATGATACCTGTTAATGCGCTAATATGAAAAGATGTTAAGTAGGAAACAGCAGAGCCTGATACCATATGTGTTGATTGATACCATCTTTACATTTATAACGGATGCCCACGTATGTTATGTATGTTTGAATATGTGCAAACGTTTCTGGAACCATCTACCAGAAACTGTCATTGGCAGCAACCTTTCTTCACACCTTTTCTGCTTGGTTTGTGTTTTTTTATCATGAGCTCATATTACTCTTACAGTTTATAAAACCGAATTTGGGTTCTTTTTTTTCTAATTATGAAAACCATGCATATTCCTCATGGAAAATTACATGGACAAGCCCAGAGAGCCACATTCTAGGAAGAGCTCTGCTGGCCTTCAGTGACCCTTGGCAAGTTTCTGTGTGCTGGTAAATGTTTGGAACCAGGACCATGCTGTGCATCCCACACTGTCAGCAATTCTCACTTAGCGCCATTTCCTGCATTTCAGAAACGCTGTGGTCCAGTCATCCTCCTGAGGGCCTTAGTCTCCTCCCTGTTTGGGGTCTGAGGCAGGGTTGGCTGCAGGCCCTGAGTCCACCCCCAGGAAGCATAGGCAGGGCAGCGCAGCAGTTGGATCACCCCTCCTCGCCTGCAGGTGCGGAGCGGGGCTTGGCGGTGCGGCCCTCTCTGGAGAGTCTGTTGGTGGCCAGTAGCCACATGCTGAAGGAGGTGCTGGACAGCCCCTTTGTGGACCCACTCAAGAACCTGCGGCTTCCGCGGGAGCTGAACCCCAACAAGAAGTATAGCTGGATGCAGAAGAAGGAAGAGCGGGTGAGGTTTTTTTCCTGCCTGTGGCCTGTGGGGTTGGGGTGGAGGTGGGGGCTCCCATAGAGAGGTCATCTTGCCTGGGGCATGGCAGGCTGTGGAGTTGTACCGAATCCAGCGTCCACCACCAGCCTCATGGGTGGTCCTGGGCAAGTTGTTTGTCCTTCCTAAGCCTCAGTTTATCCATCTGATAATGTGTCAACTGCTTGAGCAGTTCGGGCCTAATTTGGCCTTGACACAGCCCGGCAGAGGTGGTTTTTCATCCCTGTCCTGCGGATGAGGAGCCTGGGATTACCTAAGGCCATAGGTAGTAAGCGGCAGAAATGGGGCTGGAGCCGGGCCCTGGTCTTCACCTCCCGGATGTCCCTGTGAAGTCTCATCACTCCCCGTCTGAGAATGGGCGCCTGACCAGGCAGCGGAGGCTGGAGACCAGCAGTGGAGGCTGGCGGGCACCAGCATCCTCAGCCCTCCTTTCCCCCCAGATGTACGCCATGAAGTCCTCCTTGGAGAATATGGATGCCATGGAGCTGGACTTTCGGATGCGGCTGGCTGAGGTCCAGCGCCAGTACAAAGAGAAGCAGAGAGAGCTGGTGAAGCTGCAGAGACGCCGCGATTCCGAGTGAGTGAGCCCCCAGCTGCACCCCGCGACCCCGGCTGGCCGGGTGACCAGGCCGCAGCAGGCAGCGCCCTGGTCGGGCTCTCGTAGGTGCCGGTGCTCAGTAGGTCAGCAGTGGTAGGCCGTCAGAGGTGTGTGTGGACCCGAGTGACGTGTGCGCATTGTGTGTCCTTTCTCCGCGCACTCCCTGCCCCCACCGCCAGGTTCACAGCCGAGCGTGTGATTCTTTTTAAGGGACAGGTGCAAGGAATCCCATAGAAGCTTGGCACGCAGAGGCCCTGGCAGGCCGCGGAAACAGACGCACGCCCTGAGCGCCCTGTCGCCCCCCCGCAAGAGAGGGAAGAGCCGCACCAGTAGCGGAAAGTAAGGCTGGCCCCTCGGTGGGTCGGGAACTGGCGCAGAGCTCAGAGGGGAGAAGCGCTGGCCCAGACGCAGGCGACCTCTAACCCTTTGGGCTCTGACTCGCCTGCTTTGGTAGCCCAGGGAGCACGGTGCCCTGCCCAGGCCAGGAGGGCGAGCAAGGCAGGTGGTGCCATTCAGGCAGGCAGACTTGTCCCAGCACTGAGCAGGCCAGGACCCAGAGAGAGGTCTCCATGCCTTCACCCAGTTCCTCACCCATCTTCCTGCTGCACCTGCTCCCTCCCTGCTCTTTTGCGCGACACCTCCTCCCTGCAGAGGGCGCTGCTGCGCTCCCAGCCTTGCTGTCACATGGTTGCCTCCCTGCTGGACGGTGTCATACTCGTCTTCCTGGCCTGACCTGTTGACTTGTGCCTGCGCCTCCTCCTTGACCTGGGGTGGCCTCCCCTGTGCACTCTGGGGACAAGTTCCTTGGGTGGCAGCAGAAGCTGCATGTGGCACTGCTGAAAGTTTTCTTGAATGCTGGCTGTAGGGAGGTTTTCCTCTGGGCTGGGCACAGATAGGAAGGAAGCTGTGGGCTTCCCTGGGTGTTGGGCAGTAGTAGGTGCTGAGTGAGGCCCATAAAAGGAAGGGTGTTGGAATGTGCCTCAGCCTGGGACGCTGGGGCACGGCGGGTGCTAGGTGGCACAGTGCTTGGCTTGAAGCAGAGGGGGGCCACGGGGGGCCTTCAAGAGGCAGTGGGTGGGCCACGGGTCTGTCAGGGGAAGACAGCCCCTAGGGTTACCACGTTTTGCATTTAACCTTGGCTATTGCTGACTGAGGAGAGGATGGAGTGAGGAACAGATGCCCCATCACCAGCCGCAGGAGGGTAGGGAAAGCAGCTCCTGGAGGAGACAGCAGAGGCTGGGACTGCAGGAGGGCAGGCCCGTTGGTCAGCAGTGCAGCCCTTCAGGGGGTGGGTGCGGCCTGCTTTCAAGTCCCAGCTCCACCTGGCGTCATAACCTCAGGCCTGGTGTTAGCTTTTCTGAGCCTCAGTTTCCTCATCTGTAAAAGTACATAGAACAAAGCATCATTCTGTGGCTGAACTATAAAACACTAACATGGAGCAAGACACATTGTAAGCACCAAATAAAAATTAGCTGCTTTTATTATTACTTGTGAGGATTTAGCTTGAAGCAGGCAAGAGAAGCCTTGAAACAGGGACACATCAGAATGCTTACTCTCCCAAGAATTCTCACTTATGCTCCCTAGCCAGTGGCTTGCTCTTTAGATAAGTTCTTGATCTTAACCCCCTCCCATCCTGGTGGATTTCCTTGGCATTTCTGATACTAGTTCTTGACACCTTTTGGTAAAGAGGTATCTGACCGTGCAAAGATGTGTGTGTGTGTGTGTGTGTGAAGGAACACAAAGAAGGGGCCAGCAGAGGGTACTGTCTTGATTTTTCTTCTTTCCCATTAAACTATTTCTGCCTCCTTCACAAATATCCCAGAATCCCAGCACTGTAGCTTTACAGGATCTGTCTCCCCAGACTTGTCAGTCTGTCATCACTGTCTGTGCTTCGACATCCAGGGCCCACCCTTCACGGCCATGAAGATGGACCCCCGACCCTTTGCTGGCCGGGTGCTGACCAGTGGTTCCTCTGGGTTTCAGGCTGAGCAGCAAGTCCCTGCTGACATCGGATGACTATGAGCCGGGAGCAGGGATGAGGAAGAGACACAAGGGGCCTGAGGAGGAGCACGATGCTCTGGCTGGGACTGGGAGGCCTCGAGGGAGGAGCCAGCTTTGGGACGAGCACGAAGCCTCCTCGGACTTCGTGAGTCAGGTCGGTAACTCCTTCCTCCAGGTGTGCAGTCATGCAGCGGTCTGGAGGCTGTCTGGTGCTCACACCCCCTTACGGGCCTACTGGCCCTCTGGCTGCGCAGAGACTGTACGAATGGTTGCCTTTGTGCCAAGGTGACTCTCCTCCAATCTTCCTCAGTTTACAGAAGGGGAAATTAAGGCCTAGAGCAGGTCAGAGACTTAGCAAAATAACAGCCTCAGGTAGAGCTGACACTGAAAGCCACATCCTGTGTGCTCTGTGACCTTTTGCTAAAGCCAGAAAGACTATACTGCTTAACCAAATAATGCAATTACTCTGTTGTTTAACAGTATAATTGTTTAATGAGCAGCTTTACCGTTCTGTAGTTCTAAGAAACAAGGGCTTGATGGCATTGTAATTTCTTCTGAACCTTCTAAGGGTAATGGGGTGAGAGCCAACTCCTTGATTTTTGTTACTTCTGCAGAGTCTTGAAATCATCCACTAAAGCCCGTCTCTAAATATTAACGTATCTTGTAATTTCTCCCTGTAAAGCCTTGAGCGAGGGGGCTATTTTGTTCCATCTGGCCATCAGAGGGAAGAAACATGTAAGGGAGAAGGGATCCAGGAGGAGAGAAGAGAGCCAGTTTTTATATCAGGTCCTTTATCCTCTCAAATTGTAAAAGATACTTTTGTTTTTAATGACACTATCTTACGTTTTTCTTCTTATGACACTATCTTACTTTTTTCTTCTTATAAAATGTTACCTGATTAAAGAAAATAGAGATAAAATGTTTCAATGAGGGGCATCAATGGCTTTGAATCTGTACATTTCACTTCAACAGCAAGTGACTACAGCGGAGGAGAGGTGCAGGCAGGAATTTAATCTGTGAAATCTCTAATTGTTCTTTCTTCTTCAGGCGTCCAAAGCAGTTCTGGGTAGCTTCGGCCCATTTACTTGGATGGGCTGTTTCAGGCTGTGGGGCTGTCCTCATCAGCTGCTTCGGGTGGTTGAGACAATCAGATCAGCTGTGTGTGCTATGGTCTGGGTTTCAGTCTTGGTTCCGTTCCTCCTACCTTACTCCAGCCGCCTTCTCCCACTCATCCACAGCACTACTTGCTTAAAGTACATCCCTGGGAGGCACCAGATAGTACCACAGATGGCCGAGTGGGAACGTCAGTGATTATTGGACCCAGTAACAGCTGCTCAATAAGTGCTTCATGGGCCTTGTGTCAGTCCATCCTCAGAACCCCATGACGTCCTTTTACATAAATTATCCCCATTTTACAGAGTAGAAGAACTGAGGCTGAGTTAAGCAGCTTGGCAGAAACCACAGGCAGGGAGAATTGGAGCCCAGGTTTAGCAGAGCTCGTGCCCTGAAACCACTGTGCTGTTTGCCAAATATCTTAACCCGTGACTTCCCAATTTACCTCTCCAGCTAAAGATTAAGAAGAAGAAGATGGCCAGCGACCAGGAGCAGTTGGCCAGCAAGCTGGACAAGGCCCTCTCCCTCACAAAGCAGGACAAGTTGAAGTCGCCCTTCAAGTTCTCGGACAGTTCTGGGGGGAGATCCAAAGCGAGCGGGGGCTGCGGCAGGTACTTGACACCCTACGACAGCCTGCTGGGCAAGGACAGGAAGGCGCTGGCCAAAGGCCTCAGCCTGTCTCTGAAACCCGCCAGAGAAGGTAAACACAAAAGGGCCGCCAAAGCCAGAAAGATGGAGGTGGGGTTCAAGGCCAGAGGCCAGCCCAAGTCGGCCCACTCCCCGTTCGCCTCGGAAGTGAGCAGCTTCTCCAACAGTAAGTAGCCGAAGCCGTGCCCCCTGGGAGCGCACCTCCCCCTCTTCTCCCCTCCTCTTCCTCCTCTTTCTGTCCTGCTTGGGCGCGCGAGGGTTTCTCTTTCGTCTTTGTGCGGGCTCCACGCCGGAAGTGGGCGGGCGTCTGAAGTGGAAATAACTGTGATTGGCGTGCCTCGTGTTGGGAAGGCGCCTGTGACTGGTGGGTGCCAGTGATTGATGGGTGGGAGCGGAAATCCTCGTGCCCGCCAGTGACTGCGCCCCGCTGGTGGGCCGGAAAACCATTGGTCGCGAGGCCTGGCCCCACAGAACTGGTGGTTGCCCGCTGTGGTGCGGCGCGCGTCGGTCCGTAGAGATGACCTGGACTCCCCTGCCTGCAGGTGGCGGTCCGTCCTCGGGCCGCAGGTCAGGAAGGGCCGCATTTGTCAGACTGCTGGACGCCGAATGGGCAGTATGTCGGTTTACCTTGGTGACCGTCCTCCAAGTGGCTACCCCGTTTTCTTCCTGAGGGTAGATGCCCCGCCTGCCGTCCTCGGCTGCCCCGACTTCCTGACAGGTTGGACGTGGTCTGTGTGCGCCCAGGGAGTGGCCGCCAGCCCTGTGTGACTGAGCCGTGAAGTGAGACTGCTGGTGGGCCTGAGGGTCTCGGTTTCACTGACTGGGGTCTCCTGTGGGTGCTCCTTCACCAGGGACTCGGGGACTGGTTTTCTGAGCCAGGCAGCCTTGGTCACCCATGGCCGGCTCTCCGTGGCCTCTGGTGGCCCCAAGCTGCTGTGTGATGCCTAATGGGTGCTTGGTTAGCATCTGTGGGCAGAACACCTAATACCCAGGACGGGTGCACACTGTGTGGCCAGTAGGAAGGTCAGGAGGGGCCTTTCAGCTCTGCGCACCTGTCGGCAGAGTTTGTCCTGGGAGATCACAGGCCCTGGCTGGGTGGAGGGCTTTTTCATTGGCCACTGCCTGATCTGTGTGTCTAGCTTTTGATTGTCTCTGCTTGGCTCATGGTGGGGGTGGGGGTGGGGGTTGAATGACAACTGCAAAAAGTGGGCATATTTAATATTATAATGAAGTGTTTTATTAAGGAAAGAAAGTAAAGTTTTTATGGACTTGGAGTTAAGATATCACCACCTGCCTCACACAGCTTATTGGAGGCTGTCATGACCTTCAAGTGAATTCATGTTGGTAAAGAGCTGGATGTGGCCCCTGGCACAAGATTCAGCTGCTGTTGTGATTTTTTTAAATGTTCATGGTTTTGGTTGCCTTGGAATAATGGGTCTGTGGGCTGATGCTCAGAAGTGCAAGAGGCACGCAGCTCCTATGTGCCTTAGAGGACATTCTCAGTTTCCAAAGCTTCTGTGACCCTCTGATTCCAATGGGTGTGATCGAACAGCATTCCCCAGGTCACTGCTCCTACAGGCCAGTTTCAGAGACTCACAGCCCTGTAGGAGGGAAAGGCTTCCTCCAGCTCTTTCTGCCTCTGTCTCTGCTTGTTTTGGAGTAATGAAGAGGGGGGCGAGGAGAATCACTGCCCCTTTGATCTTTGAAGGGAGAATGTGGCCTGGTGGTTGCTGGCAGAATTACCCATTGCCCCACTTAGAGGTGAATGTGGGTGGGGCAGCTAGAGAGCAGAGAGCTGCTCAGTCCCTGAGGTCTTTGGAGTACTCTCTAAGTGTGCTCTGCAGCAGGTGTGTGCACACCAAGCAGCAGTCAAACTCTTGTGCCTTTGTTTGAAACTCCACTGTCCGGGTGAGAGAAATGAGTTGGCTTTGCATCGAGGAGGTTAGAAGGCCCATCTTCAGCCAGATGCTGGCTAGATCTGCAGCTTGTTGTGGAGAGCGCACCTCTCTCTGTGTTCTCTGTTGGCGTTTCTGCGGTTCTAGGTAAGTGGGAGTGCACAGTCACAGAGGTCAGGGTTTTCTAGCAGAGATGATGTGCTGGTCAGGGTGGGAAGAGAGAATACTGGCCTCTTGCCTTTTCTCTGAGGGTTGTAGGGGTTGGTGGCATGCCTGGTAGGAAGCCAGGTTGGTCGGTGTCACCCATGGGCACCTCCAGCCTGGGATGTGGCCTTGGGAATGACGGGATGGAGCACGTGGCAGGGAGAACTGTGGCTTGGGACAGGCGGGGCTTGTGCTCGTCTCACCCAGAGTTGCAAGCCATTCTGCTCTTGAGCTGTGGTCAGAGTGGAAAGTGTAGGCACTGGAGGAGGCAGCCAGGGGACCCTCTGCCCCCGACATGCACACGTGTAGTTGATGGCAGGCATGGCCAAAGCTGTAGCTGCACTCGTGAACGTTCCTTATGGTCAGACTGGATTTTTTTGGGTCTACGGATTACAGGTTTTGGCTATAGAGCCCTTTCTTCCAACGATACCTTGCTTGACAGTCCCATATGTGAAATAGGTCAGAGTGGTGTGCATATGTTTGGTGCGTGGTTGGCAGGGGCTGGGGCTGTGCCCACCTGACACCCTCTCCAAAGCTGGGGGTGCCCCTCCCAGGAAAGCTGGAGAACCCAGGCCTCACCAGGGTAGACAGGGCAGAGGCATGTGGGGTGTTGATAACCTGGCTCTCTGATAGGATTTAAAGTGGGGAGAAGCCCCGAGTTGTAACATCCTTTGCCAGTTTCCTCAGTGTACTGCTCATACCGTGGCCTATTTCAAGGCACCATTGTGACCTTGCAAGCGGGGAGCTGGGGAGTTTGGGTGTGATCACTGTTAGAGTCTGCATGTGCTGGCCCAGCACACCCCTGGAAGCTGGTATTCAGGGGGAAGAGCTGTACCCAAGCCCTTTTTCCTCCTGGGCCTCGTCCCTCGCCAGGAGGAGGCCCTGGCTGGGTGCAGTCCTGTGGAATAGGCGGGACTCAGCGATGACATCTGTGACCAGGGAAAAGCCCTGCTGAGAGTGGGGCTCCCACCTCCCTCGGGTCCTGGAAAGGAGCTGGTTGTGTGGTAGGCATTGCTGGCGGCAGCCAATCTGGAAAGGGCCTGGGTTCAAGCCCACAAAAGATGAGCTATGTGATGTCTGGGGCTTTGAGGCCTCCCAGGTGAGGGGCAAGAGGCCCAGGCCTGGAGGAGAGCTCCAGGAAGCGTGATATGGCTTGTTCCACGGCCGGTAGGCATTTGGACCTTGCTGTGCCGTGCTGGTATGAACCGGGGTGTTCTTCAAACCACTGAGAATAATGAAAGAGGGGCACCGTCCCCCTCCCGTCCCCCGTGCTCTGTGACTTATCTTTATTAAAAACTACTTTGACTGCAGATACGGACTCAGAGGAAGATGAAGAATTCCTGAAGGACGAGTGGTCTGCCCAGGGCCCTTCCAGCTCCAAGCTGACATCGTCCCTCCTATGCGGAATGGCGGTGAAGACTGGCAAGCCAGCTGGGGGCCCCCAACTGACCAAGAGGGGCCTGGCGGCCGCCCGGACTCTGGAACCCAAGCCGGCCACCAGCAGGAAGCAGCCGTTTTGTTTGCTGCTTCAAGAGGTCGAGGCCCGTTCCTCCTTCAGCGATACTTCGGAGGACTCGTTTGACCAAGGTTACTAGCTCCAAACACACAATACCTTCCGTGTTTTATAGCGAGAGTGAGTGAGAGCGAGAGAGCGAGCGCGAGAGATGGCGGCCGCCGAGTGGTCCACCGGGGACGGCCACGGCAAAGGCCACGGTTAGGGCCATGGGAAGGGCGCCATCTTGGTTCTTGGCAGCGTAGCCTGCTTTATCTGCCTCAGTCTTCCCATTTTTGTTTTTATTTGTACCTGTATCATTGTGTTAATACCATTGGCTAGCTCTTTTTGAGCTTTTATATGGACTGTTTTTAGTCTTCACCTTTCTCCACTCTCCTTCTCTGGCCCCTCGCCTCCTCAGCTCCCTAGACTGCAGGCCTGGGCGGGGTTGGCCCAGGCTTGGGCTGCTGGAGGCCTCCTGAGGGACATTTTGTAAATTGAATTTTGTCGTGTGGGCGTGTGACTTGATGTTTGTACTGCGATTTTGGTAATACCAAGCTTTATTAAACATACCGAGTTCATTTTTAACTAAACCCGTGTGCCTTGTCTCTCTTGCTGTGTCCTTACTAGGCCATTAGGTTGCCGCTTCCCTCATTTTGTTCCTCCTTCCCCTCTCCCCCTCCCCCCCAACCCCAGCAGGGGTAGAGGTGGAATAACACGTCTGCTGCTTTTCTCTGTTATTCAAATACCCCTGGTGGCTGTTGGCATGCCTTTCATTTTTCAGGTTTAAAGTCAACTGCTTTCACCTCCAGCTTCATTTTTTTTTTTAAGCTGCTTGTTTGTCTTTTATTTTCTTAAAGCTCTGTTCCTATGCAACAGTGGTTTAAAAATATTTACAAACACTTGTTTTCTAACACATTTCTGTTTTGAAGGGCTTGCAGGCAGTGCAGGGTCAAGACTATTTGCTGCCCCCAAGTTTTGTTGGGAAATTTGAACATGCGGGCTGCTTGCTGCGTTGAGGGCCAAAAGCCCAGTGCTTTGGAGAGGGCACCGGCCTGCCAGCCCTCGGGTCTGCTCCGCTCAGTCCAGCCTGAGGGCCTCGTCTGTCTCGCTTGGGAAAAGAGGCTCCGTTCAGTGACCCCTGCCCACAGCTTGACTCGGCCTTCTCTAACGCCAGACTCTACCTCTGGAGTTAGAAGTGTCAGAACCGCCAGGCCCCCCAGTGTCAGGAGTGTCCCCACGGGGCTGGGAGAGCCAGAGGAGCCTTAAATGCTTCTGTCCCTGGTTTAGGATTTGCTCCAGGGCCAACCCCCTCCTGGGATTCCAGCGCTGGGATAACAGTGCCTAGGTGTCAGAGCCTAGACCCTGGTGCTTCCTGAGTAAGGCCTGGGCCAGGCTTCCTGGGAACTGGTTCTGGTCCTGGGACAGGGATGCTGCCCCATCCCAGCCATGCCCTGCAGTGACGCGCAGCACGTAGCCCAGTGCAGCTGGGGCTCATGTTCTCTTGGGCTACTGTCATGCCTGAGTGAAGGCAATCTGGGCTGAGCTAAAAGGCCATTAGCTGGCCAGCTAGCCTCGTTTTCTGAGGCCTGCCCCAGCCTGGGCTTCTGTGGACAAGTCTGGCTGGTTCACCACTCCTGCCCTTCCCTAGCCCTCTCCCCACCCTTGCCTGGGCTGGACCCCCATGCCTCATCCCCATTAAAGCCAGAGTTCCAGCTTCCAAGTTCTTTGAGCTCTGTGCCAGCTCAGACCTTATAGAGAAGCAGGCAGCCCCCTAGATCGCTTAGCAAGTGGCCATTTGCCCAGAGTAGGGAGAGGGAGCCGTGGGGCCCTTGGAGGCCACCAGGGCCGGACACAGCAGTGGACAGAGCCCAGATAGGGAGAGTGGAGGGATGAGGGGTTGGGGGGCTCCGCTGCACACAGACTGTGGTCAGGTCTTGCTGGGGATGTTTGGGTAATAGGGCCTTACTGACATCTGATACTAAACACCTAATTGGCTTGGCTTTTCTAGTGTGTCTGCTTTCTCCTCCCAGCAGCTTGACCATACCTTCACCCTTGACCCCTACCCATGATGCTTTGAATGTCTGTTTTGGTCTCTTGCATTTGCTCTCACGCTGCACTCTGGACGCAAAGCGAAGGCTGGGAGTAGGGCAGACGGCGCAGCGGGTCACTGAGCTTGGGTCCGAGCCTGGCTCGTTGCTCCGTAGGTAGGCAAAACCCTTTTCTTTGTGTCCCCTCTGCACCCCCCCTCCTTGGGGTTTGCCCCCACCGGCTATGGCAGCAGCTTTGGCGTTTCCCGTACCAGACCCAAACCAGACCGCACCAAGTTACAGCAGCCCCACATCCTGAGCCAAGAGATTTTTTTTCATAAAAAGTTTTTCTGCATTTCCTTGGGTTTCTTTGTTGGGGCTTTTTGTCCCCTGCCCTTGGCAAGCTCTGTTGCCTCAGGTGTGGACAGCTCCAGAGAGGCTTTCTTGGTCCTGACACCCCCTCTGCTCCCCTGCCCTGCAGACCCCAGTCTGAGACCGGCCACCGGGGGAGGCAGCCAGGGTGGGCTTGTCAGGCTTGGACGAGCGGGAGGCGGGGAGGGTCTCAGGAGGCCAAGATAATCTGCATCTCCAGTTGGTAGAAAGCTCACCCTTGTTTGGCTTTGCCTTCTGGCTGCTCTCCTGTCTCAGGGTGCTGGGACCAGGCTGCTCCTGGCTTTCTGGGGTCTGTCATGGACATTCTGGGCATCCGGAAACCCAAAGCCAACCCTCCCTCGCTGGACCCTGCCGGTAGAGAATCCTGGACGGCAGAGTTCTGGAGTCTCCACACCTGAGCCACCCCGGGAAGGCTATCTCTACAAGGGACAGCTGGCCACATGCCCAACCCCGTGCTCCCACCCCTCCAGCCCCATACCCCCACCCTGCTCAAATTGGCCAACCCCAGGGAGGCCTGATGTGGGGGACCCAGACGCTGTGGAAGTCTGCCTACACTTAGCCTGCTTTGCTGCTGTGACCCACTGGGGTGGAGACAGAACCGTGTGATGTCTGCAATGTGAATGGATTGCAAGTGTGCTCTGCCTGCCTGCCGCCTGCCTGCCCCGCTGACTCCATCCACTCCATCCATCACTCTGGAAGCCGGTCTCCATGTTCTCACTCGTCTTAACAAAACTCCTCCCTCTCTGCCTCCTTCCTCTCTTCATTCCCATCAGAGATTCCTTAAGCTCACCACTGGCTCCCTTGCCAAGGGGTCACTCAGCAGAGACCCGGGCTCCTCGGGTAAATGGGGAGGCAGAACCCCTGCCCTCGGCACCCCCAGGGCTGCCACTTCGGGTGGCTAGTTACTCAAGCAAATAGGCACTTGGGTTTGCAGGAGAATGTGGAGTTGGCTGGCCATCCCTGCCCCTTGTCCCCCCAGCCTGGGCTGCTTTCTGCCCCAAGACAGAGACTGGCGGGGGGATATGGCATGCCTCCTTATCTCCCTCCTGCCTCTTCTTGCTGGAGAGTCATCAGCCTTGCCTGGCCCCGCCCTTGGCCAGTGGCCCCCAGAGCCACCTCTATGCTCCCAGAGCTCTGGGCAGACAGGCACCCTCAGGCAGGTGTCCCCATGGCTCCTTGGCAGAGGCAGGTGGCGGGCAGTTAGCCCCCGATGCTTTCCCACCGCCTGCCCTCAAGCGGCTAGCTGGGCTGTCTTCCCGGGAAGATCACAGCAAGCCTGTACCTCCAACAGTCTGTCTCATTTGTGGAGGGCTTGGTTCACATGCGTGGAGCAAGCATCATCTTCCCTGCCTGTCCCTCTGCCTGCCCCACCCTTGTCCCCAGAGCCTGAGCTGGGCTTGGGGCTGCAGGTCTGCAGCAGCAGGGCTGGTTTCCGGGGAGAAGTGCATCTCTGTTCACCAACCGGAGTGACAAGCCGGGGCTGCTGTAGACTGCACTACGCCGTGGGTGACAAGCCAGCCAGCCCAGGGTTTGAGTCCTGCTTGAGCACGTGACTCCACTGGGCTGGTCTCCTCCTGGGGCACCCTCTACCTCCCTGCCCAGCTGGCTCCCTGCGACTCCGCTGGGGACGGGAACAGCACAGTTTCTGTGCCTTCTCCAGGCTTCAACCACGGGGTCCTGCCACCAAGAAGAGACCAAACTCCACCTTCTCCTGCCACCACTTCCCAGGCCTCCAGCTGGCAAAACTCCCCCCAGGCACCTGTGCCCAACAGCCTGAGCCCCAGGCCCTTCCTGCCCTCTCCTCTTTCCTTCTCTCCTGCTTCCTTCCTCAGCCTTCATGTTGTATGTCGGGGCGTGTGTGCGCGTGCGTGTGAGACTGTGGCGAGCGCTGGCTCCAGTCCTTATCCGTGTGTCTGTCCCCTTCCCCACAGCACAGGTGCATGTTGGTGTTCCCCTTACAGAAACCCACTGATCCCCAAAGCCGCTGCCCACCTCTGGGCTGTCCAGGATGCTCAGGTCTTGGGCTCGCTCTGATGGGGGCACTGGGCCATCGGGGGGACTCGTGGGCTGGTTCCGGACCCACCCCCAGCTGGTGAGGAGTGAGGAGTTGACTGGAGCTGTGGCCCCCCTTGCTGGCGCTCCGGCAGAGTGGGGGACGGTGGGGGGGCGGCACATACCCAGGCCAAGGCTCTGACTCGCCTCTGTTTTCTACACGCCAGATGAGAGCTCCGAGGAGGACGAGGAGGATGAACTGGAGGAGGAAGAGGACGAGGCTGGTGGCGGTGCTAGGCTGGGGGCCCGTGAGCGGGCCCTGTCGCCAGGCCTGGAGGAGAGCGGGCTGGGCCTGCTGGCCCGCTTTGCAGCCAGCGCCCTCCCCAGCCCCGCAGCGGGGCCGGCCCTGTCAGTGGTGCAGCTGGAGGCCAAGCAGAAGGCCCGGAAGAAGGGGGAGCGGCAGAGCCTGATGGGTGAGTACCGGCAGGTGGGCTGCAGGTCTACCTCTACCCCATCCCCAGGTGAGGGAGCTGAGGCTCAGAGAAGGGTGGGAGCTGAGCTGGGAGCTGGTGGAGCCCTGCCTCGGAGGCCAGCCCCTTCCTGGTCATAGGGGCGCTGGTGAGGTGGCCCTGACCTGTGGTGACCTGTGAGAGTCTCCAGAGCTGGGCAGAGTGATCATCGCCGTTAACGCATCCCAGTCAGATGTTCCATGTCAGCAGTTACGGGAAGCAGAGAGGTCTGAGAGCTGCACCCTGGGGGTTTTGGGGAGCCTAAGGGGAGCCCCTGACTCATCCTGGGCTGGTCAGTGTGGCCACCCTGTTGGCGATACCCAGGCTGAACCACAAGAGGGGAGCGGAACTGGCTAAGCAAAGGCAGAAGAAATAGGTGTGAAAGTAGAAGGAAGAGGTTGAGAAGGTAGAGGTTGGAGGGAGGGGATCCTCTCTGCTCTGGGGGCAGCAGAGGGGGTTTACCTAGTGAGATGGGTGGGCCCAGGTGGGGCAGGTTTCGTGCAGCCTGGGGTTGGGGCCTGGAGGAGGTCATCAGTGGGAGGCCAGGTGCTGTGTCACTCTGATTAAGCCCTGCTTCCTCTCTCTGCATATTCAATGTTAAGCTGGCCGTCTTGGGACCCTCTCCCGGGTCCACCCCAATTCTCACTGGGCCAAGTGTCCTCATGGACCCAGCCCGCCTGCCCCTGGGTTAGTGTAGGAGAATGAGGCGGTGCTGCATGTATTCAGGCCATGAGCTCTCCTGGCCTTAGTGGGGGCCTGTGCCAGCCTCCCTGATAATCCCTGCATGCCCTTTCCTGAACCTCAGGTAGGTTCCTGAGTCCCTGCTGCCCGCCCTAGGCCTCCCCCAGCTGCGTCTGGCTTCATGCACTCTGCAGGCTCCAGGGCCAAAGCTCCATTCTTAGCAGCCTGCCGCACCTTCTGGGACCCCAACTCCGGGGCAGCCTCACTCTCCCCAGCACCCCATGCCAGGCCCCAGGTCCTGACCCTGCCTCCCTCCCCTCCCTTCACCCCCATGTCCTACCATTGTTTCCTGGACGGTGGTGCTGGCCTCCCTCCAGGCTTGCTTCTCCCAGGTATTCTTTACACAGAAGCAGCTGGAGAGCCTTCCCTTAAAGCTCAGACTTGACCAGACCAGGCCACTTATCTACTTAGCACCTCTGCTGGCTCCCCATTGCCCTCTGGCCAGATTCTACCTGTCGGACCCTCTACCCTTAGACTGCTCAGACAGCAGCGTCCTGTGAACAGCCCCTGCCCCAGCTAATGTACCCTGAATGCATCCCCGTCCTAGAACCTTTAGGCTTCTGCGCTTGCCCCCAAATGCATTTCATTTGAATTGTCAGATATATTGACAGAGTTCAAATTATCCCCTTTTTAATGCTTTTAACATCTGAACAGTCTGTAGCGGTACTTCCTTTTCCATTGCTGATACAGATAATTTGTTTCTCCTCTCTTATGATCAACTTTATCAATTTCTACTCTGTTATTTCCTTCTGTTTATTTTGGGTATAATTTGCAGCCATTTCTCATTTTTTAAGGTGCAAACTTAGGTCATCAACTTGGGACCTTTTCTTTTAGAGGCATGTAGATGTAAACCTCCAAACACTGCTTTAGTTACATCTCACACATTTTTATGTTGTCGTATTTTTCTTATTACTCAGTTCAAAATATTTTCTAATATCTCTTGTGATTTCTGCTTTGATCCAATGATTATTGAGAAGAATATTATTTATTTTCCAAATATCAGTGGGAGTTGTCTGGCTATCTTATTGTTATTGATTTCTAACTTAATTACATCTTGGTTAAAGGACATACTCTGTAAATCTTTAAAACTTTTTAAGATTTGAGGGTGTATGGTCTTAGTAAAGGTACTGTGTACACTTAAAAAATATATACTCTGATGTTATTAAGTATAATATTCTCTAAGTCAGTTCTATCAATCAAGTCAATATGATTGAAAGTATAAAGATCTTGTATATCTTTGCTAGTTTTTTGTGTAGTTCTATAAGTTGCTTAGAGATCAGTGTTAAAATCCCCACGTATGTTTGTAGAATTCTCTTTCTCCTTTTAATTAATTTGTCAATGTTTGTTTCATAGATTTGAAGCTCTGTTCTTGGGTGCATGCACATATATTATTGTTATGTTGTCCTCTTGAATTGACTGTTATAGTCACAAAGTATTCTTTCTACCTCATAATACATTTTGTTTTGAAATCTATTTTATCTGGTATTATTCACTCTACCTTTCTTATGCTTACTGCTTATTTGCATGGTATATATTTTTTCAGCCACTTATTTTACCTTTTTCTTCATATTTAAAGTGAGTTATAGATAAGCTTATAATTGGAAGCTTATAATATAATTGTTTTTTAATCCTTTTTGTAGTCTGTTTTCTTAATGTTTAATTATTGATATGGTCAGGTTTGACTGTGACTTTAAAAAAAAATAACAGCTTTGTTGAGATAAAATTCACACACCATAATTCATCCTTTTAAAGCATATAATTTGCTGTTTGTTGTCATATTCACAGAGTTGTCCAACCATCACCCTTATCTAATTTTGGAACATGTTCATTGCCCCCTAGAGAAACCCCCTGCCCATTCATAGTTACTCCCTGTATTGCCCCAAACCCCCAACCCTAGGCAGCCACTTTTTGTCTCTGGGTTTAACTGTTCTGAACATCATGTGTGACTGAAACCATATGCAGTAAGTGGCCTATTGTGTCTGGCTTCTGTAGCATACTTGTTTAAGGTTCATCCATGTTGTGACATGTATCAGTGCTTTATTCCTTCTTTTCTAATAGGTTTAATTTTGTAGAGCATTTTTTAGGTTCACAGCAAAATTAAGAGGAAGGTACAGAAATTCCCTACCCCCTGCCTCCACGGGTGCATAGTCTCACCCATTACCAGTGTCCCCACCAGGGTGTGCATTTCTTACAGTTGATGAACCTGCATTGCGACACATCATCATCACCCAAAGTCCATAGTTTACACTGGGAGTCACTCTTGATTTTGCACATTCTGTGGGTTTGCATACATGTGTAATGGCATGTCCCCTCCGCTTTAGTGTCATTCAGACTAGTTCCTGACTTCCCTGTGGTCCTGTCCGCCTGTTCATCCCTCCCTCCCTCCTAACCCTTGGCAACCACCAATCCTTCTGTGTCTCCTTAGTTTTGCCTTCTCAAGAGTATCGTAGAGTTGGAATCATGCAGTTGGGAGCCTTCTCAGACTGGCTTCTTTCACTTACTGATGTGCATGTATAACAGGTTCCTGCATGTCTTTCCGTGACTCGAGAGTTCATTTCTTTTTAGCACTGAGTAATGTCTCACTGGATGTACTGCAGTTTATTTATCTGCTCATCTACTCAGGGACATCTGGGACGGCTTGGTGGCATCTAGGTTTTGGCTATTTTGATTAAAGTGCCTATTTTGTGTGCAGGTTTTTGTGTGGACAGAAATTTTCATATCCTTTGGGTAAATGCCAAGGAAGGTGATTACTGGATCATATTGTAAGAATAAGTTTAATTTTATAAGAAACTGCCAAACTGTCTTCCAAAGTGTCTGCACCAGTTTGAATTCCCACCAGGCATGAATGAGAATCCCTGTTGCTCCACATGCTCATCAGCATTTGGTGTTGGTGTTTTGAATTTGAGCCTTTCTGATAGGTGTGTGGTGGTATTTCCTTGTTGTTTTAATGTGCATTTCATGTGGAGCATCTTTTCATATGCTTCTTTGCCATTGGTATTATCTTCTTCGGTGAAATGCCTGTCAAGATTTTTGGCCCGTTTTTTAATTGGGTTGTTTGTTTTCTTAATGTTGAATTTTAAGAGTTCTCTCTATATTTTGGATAACAGTCCTTTATCAGATGTGTCTCTGCGAATATCCTCTCCCAGTCTGTGGCCTGTCCTTTCCTTCTCTGGACAGTGTCTTTCACAGAGCAGTCGTTTTTAATTTTAGGGAAGTCTCTCTCATTTCATGGATTGTACCTCCGTTGTTATGTCTAAAAACTCACTGCCAAACCAAGGTCATTTAGGTTTTCTCCTACATTATCTCCTAGGAATTTTATAGTTTTGCATTTTACATCTAGGCCTGTGATCCATTTTGGGTTAATTTTTGTGAAGGGTGTAAGGTCTGTGTCTAGGTTCATTTTTTTTTTTATTGCATGTGGATATGCACTGGTTCCAAGCACCACTTGCGGAGAAGACTGTCTTTGCTCCATTGTATTGCCTTGGCTCCTTTGTCAAAGATCAGTTGATTGTATTTATGGGGGTCTATTTCTGGGTTCTCTATTCTGTTCCATTGGTCTGTTCCATTTGGTCCATTTGTTTATTTTTCACCAGTACCTCACTGTCTTGATTACTGTAGCTTTATAATAAGTTTTGAAGTCGGACACTCTCAGTTCTCTGACTGTTCTTTCTCTTTCAATATTGAGCTGGCTATTCTGTGTCTTTTGCTTCTCCATATAAATTTTAACATTAGTCTATTGATAGCCACAATTTTG
The DNA here is from genome assembly GCF_030020395.1 of Manis pentadactyla. Taxonomy (NCBI): domain Eukaryota; kingdom Metazoa; phylum Chordata; class Mammalia; order Pholidota; family Manidae; genus Manis; species Manis pentadactyla. Next base: position 100,930,549 of record NC_080028.1, read on the forward strand.
ATTGGGATTGCATTGAATCTATAGATCAAGTTGGGAAGAATTGACATCTTGACAATGTTAAGTCTTCTGTGTATGAATATGGGATGTATTCTTTGACTTCTTGTAATAGGGTTTTGCATTTATCCTCATAAGATCTTGTACATACTTTTTTAGACTTAACCTAAGTATTTCAATTTTCGGGGTGCTGATAATGAAAACAGTATTATGTTTTAAATTTCAAGTTCCACTTGTTCATTGCTAGTATATAGGAAAGCTATTGACTTTTGTATATTAACCTTGTAACATGCAGCCTTGCTATAATATTGCTTTATTAGTTGTAGGAGTTGTTTTTTTTTTTTTACATACAGTCTGTTATTTGTGAATAATGACAGCTTATTTCTTTCTTCTCAATCACTGTATCTTTTATTTCCTTTTCTTGTCTTAACTGCATTAGCTGGAACTTCCAGTATGATGTTGGGTCATCTTTGCCTGTGCCTGATCTTAATGGGAAAGATTCTAGTTTCTCACTATTAAGTACAATATTATCTGTAAATTTTTTGTAGATACTCTTTATCAAGTTGAGGAAGTTCCCCTCTATTCCTAGTTTACTGAGAGTTTTTGTCATGTTGGATTTTTCAAATGCTTTTTCAAATGCAGTTATTGATATGATCATGTGATTTTTCTTTGTTAGTGTATTTATGTGATGAATTACATTAATTGGTTTTTGATTTTTGAATGTTGAACCAGCCTTGCATACCTGGGATAAATCCCATTTGATCATGGTATATGATTTTTTCATACTTGTTGGATTTGGGTTGCCAGCATTTTGTTGAGGACTTTGATATTCCTGAGAGAGAAATGATCTCTAGTTTTCTTGTCATTTCTTTGTTGGTTTTTGGTATTAGGGTAATGTTGGCATCATAGAATGAATCAGGGAGTATTCCACCTGCCTCTATCTTCTGAAAGAAATTGTAGAGAGTTGGTATAATTTCTTCCTTAAATGTTTCATTGAATTCACCAGTGAACTCATCTGGACCTGGTACTTTCTGTTTTAGAAGGTTATTAATTATTGATTTAATTTTTATTTAAAGGCCTGCTTGGATTGTCTCTTTCTTATGTGACTACATTCCTTTTTATGGATGAGTAATATTTCATGTTATGGGCATACCACATTTTTTTTTTTTGACTATATTCCTTATGCTATACATTACATCCCGGTTACTTATTTATTTTACAATTGGAAGTGCGTGTGTATATATATATATATATATATATATATATATATATATATATATATATATATATTTGTGTGTGTGTGTGTGAGGGCATCTCTCATATTTATTAATCAAATGGTTGTTGACAACAATAAAATTCTCTATAGGGGGGTCAATGCTCAATGCACAATCATTAATCCACCCCAAGCCTAATTTTCGTCAGTCTCCAATCTTTTGAAGCTTAACGAACAAGTTCTTACATGGAGAACAAATTCTTACATAGTGAATAAGTTACATGGTGAACAGTACAAGGGCAGTCATCACAGAAGCTTTCGGTTTTGCTCATGCATTATGAACTATAAACAGTCAGTTCAAATATGAATATTCATTTGATTTTTATACTTGATTTATATGTGGATACCACATTTCTCTCTTTATTATTATTATTTTTAATAAAATGCTGAAGTGGTAGGTAGATACAAGATAAAGGTAGAAAACATAGTTTAGTGTTGTAAGAGAGCAAATGTAGATGATCAGGTGTGTGCCTGTAGACTATGTGTTAATCCAAGCTAGACACGGGCAATAAAACATCCACGTATGCAGAAGATTTCTCTCAGAACAAGGGGGGTGAGGTTCTAAGCCTCACCTCTGTTGATCCCCAATTTCTCACCTGATGGCCCCCCTGCGACTGTGCCTGTCTTAGGTTGTTCCTCCCTTGAGGAATCTTACCCCTCTCTGGCTAACCAGTCATCTTCCGGGGCCATACAGGGAAATGTAAAGTTGATCAGTGAGAGAGAAGCCTTATTGTCTGAAAAGGTTAGCTTTTTACTTCTTTGCATATTTATGCCCTGTGGCTTCTATGCCCAGTATTTGTCTTGAGGTGTCTTTACCCCTTGGAAGAATTATGATACTCGCATACCACATTTTTTTGTCTACTTTTGTTTTTGTTTTCCACTTTTGAGCCACCATGAATAATGCTGCCATGAATATCCATGTACGTGTTTTTGTGTGGACATGTTTTCCGTTCTCCTGGGTACAAATCTAGGAGTAAAAGTGCTGGTCCATTTGGTAACTTCACGTGTAACTCTTTGAGGAACTGCTAAAATGTTTTCCAAAGTGGCCGCACCATTTTATATTCCCACCAGCAGTGCGTGAGGGTTCTAGTTGCTCCACGTCCTCCCCAGTACTTGTTATTATCTGTCTTTGTGAGCAGAGCCATCCTGGTGGGTGAGCAGTAGTATCTCACTGTGGTTTTGATTTGCATTTCCTAATGACTAATGATGTTGAGCATCTTTTTGCATGCTTAGTAGCCATTTGTGTGTCTTTGGAGAAATGTCTGTTTAAATCCTTTACTCGTTTTTAAAAATTGGGTTAGTAGCCATTTTGTCATTGAATAAGAGCCTTTATACAGTCTGCCTGCAACTCTCATGAGATACATGGTTTGCAGGTGTTTTCTCCCAGTGAGTAAGTTGTCTCTTCTCTTCTTGATAATGTTCTGTGAAGTGGAAGGCTTAAATTTTGATGAAGTCCAATTTATCCGTGTCTTCTGATGTCGTTTGTACATGTGGTCACAAAGGTTTAGGCCTGTTTAATAAGAGTTTGTGACTTACATGTAGGTCTGTGTGTTTAAGAGTTTGTGACTTACACGTAGGTCTGTGATCCACTTTGAGTTTGTTTTTGTGTGTGGCGTGCTGCTGGGGTCTTTTGCATGTGGAGATCTGTTTGTCCCCGTGTTGTGTGGCAAAATCTATTCTTTCCCTATCAGATGTTCTTGGTGCCCTTGTCAAAAATCAGTTGAACATTAGTATGAGGGATTATTCCTGGACCCTCAGTTTTATTCCATTGGTCTGTATGTCTGTTCTTATACCAGTCCCACACTGTCTTGATTAACCTAGTAATTATTATAGGAAACTCTGAATTTGGGAAGTATGAGTCCTCCATCTTTGTTCTTCTATCTCAGGTTTGCCTCAGTGCCTCAGAGTCCTTTGCATTTCCATATGGATTTTAGGATCAGCTTGTCAATTTCTGCAAAAAGGCCCGTGAGGGTACCGATAGGAATTGTATTAGATCAGTCGATCATATTGGGGAATATTGGCTTCTTAACAATGTAAGATTTTCAAACCATCAACATGGAATATCTTTCCATTTATTTGGGTTAATTTCTTTCAACATGTTCTATAGTTTTCACTCTACAAGTCTTGTGCTGCTTTTGTTAAATTTATTCCTACGTATTTATTTATTTTTGTGGAATTCTTTTCATTGTTTTGTTAGTGTATAGAAATACAGTTGATTTCTGTATATTGATCTTGTATCATGTAACCATGCCAAACTCATTAGTTCTAATAGTTTTTTCAGATTCCTTAGTATTTTCTATGATACCAGGTCATGCATGTCATCTGCACATAGATTGAGGTTTACTTCTTTCCAACGTGCGTACCATTTGTTTCTTTCTCTAGCTTAGCCACCTTTTTGGGAATCTCCCTTACAGTGTCGTCTAGAAGCAGTGAGAACCAGACATCTTTGTCGTCTGCTCTGGTGCAGGGTGCACTCATTCTGTCACCATTAAGTATTATGTGAGCAGTGGGTTTTCATAGATGTCGTTTGTCAGGTTGGGAAGTTCCCTTCTGGTTCTGATTTGTTGAATGATTTTATCATGAAAGAATGTTAGGTTTTTGTCAATCAGTTTTTCTGTTTCTGTTGACACAGAGAAGTGTTTTTCTGTGTTCATGTAGTTTTCATCCTTTCTTCTGTTAATATGGTGTTATAACATTGATGTGTGTGTGTGTGTGTTGACCAGCCTTGCATTCCTGGGATAAATCCCACTTGGTCATGGTGTATAATCTTTTTTATATGCTTCTGGATTATGTTCTCATATCTTCATAGTTGTTACATCTTCCTGACGATTGACTGTTTCATTTTTTTTTTTTTTTTTTTTTTTTAATAATTATTTTTTATTGAAGGGTAGTTGACACACAGTATTACATTACATGAGTTTCAAGTGTATAACACAGTGGTAGAACATTTATATACATAATTCTAGGTTCCAGCTATCACCCTACCAGGCTGTTACAATATCTTGACTATATTCCTTATGCTATACATTACATCCCGGTTACTAATTTATTTTACCATTGGAAGTCTGTCCTTTTTTTTTTTTTTTTTTTTTTTTTTTTGTGAGGGCATCTCTCATATTTATTGATCAAATGGTTGTTAACGACAATAAAATTCTGTATAGGGGAGTCAATGCTCAATGCACAATCATTATTCCACCCCAAGCCTAATTTTTGTCAGTCTCCAATCTTCTGAGGCATAACAAACAAGTTTTTACATGTAGAACAAATTCTTACATAATGAATAAGTTACATAGTGAACAGTACAAGGGCAGTCATCACAGAAACTTTCGGTTTTGCTCATGCATTATGAACTCTAAACAGTCAGTTCAAATATGAATACTCATTTGGTTTTTATACTTGATTTATATGTGGATACCACATTTCTCTCTTTATTATTATTATTTTTAATAAAATGCTGAAGTGGTAGGTAGATACAAGATAAAGGTAGAAAACATAGTTTAGTGTTGTAAGAGAGCACATGTAGATGATCAGGTGTGTGCCTGTAGACTATGTGTTAATCCAAGCTAGACCAGGGCAATAAAACATCCACGTATGCAGAAGATTTCTCTCAGAACGGGGGGGTGAGGTTCTAAGCCTCACCTCTGTTGATCCCCAATTTCTCACCTGATGGCCCCCCTGCGACTGTGCCTGTCTTAGGTTGTTCCTCCCTTGAGGAATCTTACCCGTCTCTGGCTAACCAGTCATCTTCCGGGGCCATACAGGGAAATGTGAAGTTGGTAAGTGAGAGAGAAGCCTTATTGTTTGAAAAAGTTAGCTTTTTACTTCTTTGCATATTTATGCCCTGTGGCTTCTATGCCCAGCATTTGTCTTGAGGTATCTTTACCACTTGGAAGAATTATGATACTCGGTAAATTTGATATGAGGCACGAATTCTATTTAAGGGTTGTAATTAGGAAGGAAGAAGAAAAGCTATAGAAGTAGCAGGCGGAAGAAAACATGGGAAGATTGATTATCTCTTTGATATATCTTCTTGTAGAGTAACTTCAGCATGTATAGGTTTTAAGCTACTACTTAAATTGCACACACACATTAACATAATAGGAGTATAGTTACATAACCAAAGCATATCTGTAATTACCAGCCATCTGCAGTGAAACCAAGAAAACCAGTTAGGCACCTTAGGCATTTGTGAAAACTTATCTATGATATGGTGGATATTGTCCAAATGAACTTGAACAGTCTGAGAGAAATCAGACAAATTAAAACAACCCATTCCTGGGGACTGTTCACATGCCATATGTTCTTTTAACAATAAATAGTTTGTAGTTGTAAGACTTTGGAGCGCTACAATTTGCACTTCTCCAAATTCTTGGTTGAGTTCCAACAGTATAGATCCAGTCCAATTTTGTTGTTTTACTGTATGCACAGGCCAGCTTAGATATCTCCTTCCTCATTCCCATGGCAGGTCCAGGAACTGGTGGGATGAGTGCATCTACAGCTGTAGCAGTGCGTGGATCTTTGTTGGGGTTTTTTGATGATCATCTTCTGGCATGAGTCTTCCAGAGGGTGCAGATGTTGGAAGTTCTTTTTCATATCGTATCTTAGTTCATTTTCGGGGTAGCCCAATTAGGCTTTGATCCTCTGTATAAACACAAACAGACCCTTTGCCTACACTTTTATATGCCCTTTATACCCTTGTGTAGAACTCGTTGGAGGTTACCACACAGGAACTGCCCTTTTTTTTTTTTTTTTTTTGCTATCACTAATCTACACTTACATGACGAATATTATGTTTACTAGGCTCTCCCCTATACCAGGTCTCCCCTATAAACCCCTTTACAGTCACTGTCCATCAGCATAGCAAAATGTTGTAGAATCACTACTTGCCTTCTCTGTGTTGTACAGCCCTCCCTTTTCTCCTACCCCCCCATGCATGTTAATCTTAATACCCCCCTACTTCTCCCCCCCTTATCCCTCCCTACCCACCCATCCTCCCCAGTCCCTTTACCTTTGGTACCTGTTAGTCCATTCTTGAGTTCTGTGATTCTGCTGCTGTTTTGTTCCTTCAGTTTTTCCTTTGTTCTTATATTCCACAGATAAGTGAAATCATTTGGTATTTCTCTTTCTCCGCTTGGCTTGTTTCACTGAGCATAATACCCTCCAGCTCCATCCATGTTGCTGCAAATGATTGGATTTGCCCTTTTCTTATAGCTGAGTAGTATTCCATTGTGTATATGTACCACATCTTCTTTATCCATTCATCTATTGATGGACATTTAGGTTGCTTCCAATTCTTGGCTATTGTAAATAGTGCTGCAATAAACATAGGGGTGCATCTGTCTTTCTCAAACTTGATTGCTGCATTCTTAGGGTAAATTCCTAGGAGTGGAATTCCTGGGTCAAATGGTAAGTCTGTTTTGAGCATTTTGATGTACCTCCATACTGCTTTCCACAATGGTTGAACTAACTTACATTCCCACCAGCAGTGTAGGAGGGTTCCCCTTTCTCCACAGCCTCGCCAACATTTGTTGTTGTTTGTCTTTTGGATGGCAGCCATCCTTACTGGTGTGAGGTGATACCTCATTGTAGTTTTAATTTGCATTTCTCTGATAATTAGCGATGTGGAGCATCTTTTCATGTGTCTGTTGGCCATCTGTATTTCTTTTTTGGAGAACTGTCTGTTCAGTTCCTCTGCCCATTTTTTAATTGGGTTATTTGTTTTTTGTTTGTTGAGGCGTGAGAGCTCCTTATATATTCTGGACGTCAAGCCTTTATCGGATGTGTCATTTTCAAATATATTCTCCCATACTGTAGGGATCCTTCTTGTTCTATTGATGGTGTCTTTTGCTGTACAGAAGCTTTTCAGCTTAATATAGTCCCACTTACTCATTTTTGCTGTTGTTTTCCTTGCCCGGGGAGATATGTTCAAGAAGAGGTCACTCATGTTTATGTCTAAGAGGTTTTCGCCTATGTTTTCTTCCAGGAGTTTAATGGTTTCATGGCTTACATTCAGGTCTTTGATCCATTTTGAGTTTACTTTTGTATATGGGGTTAGACAATGGTCCAGTTTCATTCTCCTACATGTAGCTGTCCAGTTTTGCCAGCACCACCTGTTGAAGAGACTGTCATTTCGCCATTGTATGTCCATGGCTCCTTTATCAAATATTAATTGACCATATATGTCTGGGTTAATGTCTGGATTCTCTAGTCTGTTCCATTGGTCTGTGGCTCTGCTCTTGTGCCAGTACCAAATTGTCTTGATTACTATGGCTTTATAGTAGAGCTTGAAGTTGGGGAGTGAGATCCCCCCTACTTTATTCTTCTTTCTCAGGATTGCTTTGGCTATTCGGGGTCTTTGGTGTTTCCATATGAATTTTTGAATTATTTGTTCCAGTTCATTGAAGAATGTTGCTGGTAGTTTCATAGGGATTGCATCAAATCTGTATATTGCTTTGGGCAGGATGGCCATTTTAACGATATTAATTCTTCCTAGCCACGAGCATGGGATGAGTTTCCATCTGTTAGTGTCCCCTTTAATTTCTCTTAAGAGTGACTTGTAGTTTTCAGAGTATAAGTCTTTCACTTCTTTGGTTAGGTTTATTCCTAGGTATTTTATTTTTTTTGATACAATTGTGAATGGAGTTGTTTTCCTGATTTCTCTCTCTGTTGGTTCATTGTTAGTATATAGGAAAGCCACAGATTTCTGTGTGTTGATTTTGTATCCTGCAACTTTGCTGTATTCCGATATCAGTTCTAGTAGTTTCGGGGTGGAGTCTTTAGGGTTTTTTATGTACAGTATCATGTCATCTGCAAATAGTGACAGTTTAACTTCTTCTTTACCAATCTGGATTCCTTGTATTTCTTTATTTTGTCTGATTGCCGTGGCTAGGACCTCCAGTACTATGTTAAATAACAGTGGAGAGAGTGGGCATCCCTGTCTAGTTCCCGATCTCAGAGGAAATGCTTTCAGCTTCTCGCTGTTCAATATAATGTTGGCTGTGGGTTTATCATAGATGGCCTTTATTATGTTGAGGTACTTGCCCTCTATTCCCATTTTGCTGAGAGTTTTTAACATGAATGGATGTTGAACTTTGTCAAATGCTTTTTCAGCATCTATTGAGATGATCATGTGGTTTTTGTCTTTCTTTTTGTTGATGTGGTGGATGATGTTGATGGACTTTCGAATGTTGTACCATCCTTGCATCCCTGGAATGAATCCCACTTGGTCATGGTGTATGATCCTTTTGATGTATTTTTGAATTCGGTTTGCTAATATTTTGTTGAGTATTTTTGCATCTACGTTCATCAGGGATATTGGTCTGTAGTTTTCTTTTTTGGTGGGGTCTTTGCCTGGTTTTGGTATTAGGGTGATGTTAGCTTCATAGAATGAGTTTGGGAGTATCCCCTCCTCTTCTATTTCTTGGAAAACTTTAAGGAGAATGGGTATTATGTCTTCCCTGTATGTCTGATAAAATTCCGAGGTAAATCCATCTGGCCCGGGGGTTTTGTTCTTTGGTAGTTTTTTGATTACCTCTTCAATTTCATTGCTGGTAATTGGTCTGTTTAGATTTTCTGTTTCTTCCTGGGTCAATCTTGGAAGGTTATATTTTTCTAGGAAGTTGTCCATTTCTCCTAGGTTTCCCAGCTTGTTAGCATATAGGTTTTCATAGTATTCTCCAATAATTCTTTGCATTTCCGTGGGGTCCGTCGTGATTTTTCCTTTCTCGTTTCTGATACTGTTGATTTGTGTTGACTCTCTTTTCTTCTTAATAAGTCTGGCTAGAGGCTTATCTATTTTGTTAATTTTCTCGAAGAACCAGCTCTTGGTTTCATTGATTTTTGCTATTGTTTTATTCTTCTCAATTTTATTTATTTCTTCTCTGATCTTTATTATGTCCCTCCTTCTGCTGACCTTAGGCCTCATCTGTTCTTCTTTTTCCAATTTCGATAATTGTGACATTAGACCATTCATTTGGGATTGCTCTTCCTTTTTTAAATATGCTTGGATTGCTATATACTTTCCTCTTAAGACTGCTTTTGCTGTGTCCCACAGAAGTTGGGGCTTAGTGTTGTTGTTGTCATTTGTTTCCATATATTGCTGGATCTCCATTTTGATTTGGTCATTGATCCATTGATTATTTAGGAGCATGTTGTTAAGCCTCCATGTGTTCGTGAGCCTCTTTGCTTTCTTTGTACAGTTTATTTCTAGTTTTATGCCTTTGTGGTCTGAAAAGTTGGTTGGTAGGATTTCAATCTTTTGGAATTTTCTGAGGCTCTTTTTGTGGCCTAGTATGTGGTCTATTCTGGAGAATGTTCCATGTGCACTTGAGAAGAATGTATATCCCGCTGCTTTTGGATGTAGAGTTCTATAGATGTCTATTAGGTCCATCTGCTCTACTGTGTTGTTCAGTGCTTCCGTGTCCTTACTTATTTTCTGCCCAGTGGATCTATCCTTTGGAGTGAGTGGTGTATTGAAGTCTCCTAGAATGAATGCATTGCAGTCTATATCCCCCTTTAGTTCTGTTAGTATTCGTTTCACATATGCTGGTGCTCCTGTGTTGGGTGCATATATATTTAGAATGGTTATATCCTCTTGTTTGACTGAGCCCTTTATCATTATGTAGTGTCCTTCTTTATCTCTTGTTACTTTCTTTGTTTTGAAGTCTATTTTGTCTGATATTAGTACTGCAACCCCTGCTTTCTTCTCACTGTTGTTTGCTTGAAATATGTTTTTCCATCCCTTGACTTTTAGTCTGTACATGTCTTTGGGTTTGAGGTGAGTTTCTTGTAAGCAGCATATAGATGGGTCTTGCTTTTTTATCCATTCTGTTACTCTGTGTCTTTTGATTGGTGCATTCAACCCATTAACATTTAGGGTGACTATTGAAAGATATGTACTTATTGCCATTGCAGGCTTTAAATTCGTGGTTACCAAAGGTTCAAGGTTAGCCTCTTTAGTATCTTACTGCCTAACTTAGCTCGCTTATTGAGCTGTTATATACACTGTCTGGAGATTCTTTTCTTCTCTCCCTTCTTGTTCCTCCTCCTCGATTCTTCATATGTTGGGTGTTTTGTGCTGTGCTCCTTCTAGGAGTGCTCCCATCTAGAGCAGTCCCTGTAAGATGTTCTGTAGAGGTGGTTTGTGGAAAGCAAATTCCCTCAGCTTTTGTTTGTCTGGGAATTGTTTAATCCCACCGTCATATTTGAATGATAGTCGTGCTGGATACAGTATCCTTGGTTCAAGGCCCTTCTGTTTCATTGTATTAAATATATCATGCCATTCTCTTCTGGCCTGTAGGGTTTCTGTTGAGAAATCTGACGTTAGCCTGATGGGTTTTCCTTTATAGGTGACCTTTTTCTCTCTAGCTGCCTTTAACACTCTTTCCTTGTCCTTGATCTTTGCCATTTTAATTATTATGTGTCTTGGTGTTGCCCTTCTTGGATCCTTTCTGTTGGGGGTTCTGTGTATTTCCGTGGTCTGTTTGATTACTTCCTCCCCCAGTGTGGGGAAGTTTTCAGCAATTATTTCTTCTAAGATACTTTCCATCTCTTTGCCTCTCTCTTCTTCTTCTGGGACCCCTATAATACGGATATTGCTCCTTTTAGATTGGTCACACAGTTCTCTTAATATTGTTTCATTCCTGGAGATCCTTTTGTCTCTCTCTATGTCAGCTTCCATGCGTTCCTGTTCTCTGATTTCAATTCCATCAATGGCCTCTTGCATTCTATCCATTCTGCTTATAAACCCTTCCAGAGTTTGTTTCATTTCTGCGATCTCCTTTCTGGCATCTGTGATCTCTTTCCGGACTTCATCCCATTTTTCTTGCGTATTTCTCTGCATCTCTGTCAGCATGTTTATGATTCTTATTTTGAATTCTTTGTCAGGAAGACTGGTTAGGTCTGTCTCCTTCTCTGGTGTTGTCTCTGTGATCTTTGTCTGCCTGTAGCTTTGCCTTTTCATGGTGATAGGAATAGTCTGCAGAACTGGGACGAGTGACGGCTGGAAGGACTTCCTTTCTTGTTGGTTTGTGGCCCTCCTCTCCTGGGAGAACAGCGGCCTCTAGTGGCTTGTGCTGCGCAGCTGCGCGCAGACAGGGTTTCTGCTTCCTGCCGGGCTGCTATGGAGTTAATCTCCGCTGTTGCTGTGGGCGTGGCCTGGCTCGGGCAGCTGCTCCAAAATGGTGGAGTCGCGTTGGAGCAGGAGCTGCTGGGAGGCTATTTATCTCTGTAAGGGGCCTCCCTGCTCCCTGCAGCCCAGGGGTTAGGGTGCCCAGAGGTCCCGGATTCCCTACCTCTGAATTAAGTGGCCCACTCTGCCCCTTTAAGACTTCCAAAAAGCACCCGCCAAAACAAAACAACGACCACAAAAAAAAACAAGAAAAAAAATTTTTTTAATTAAAAAAAAAAAAATTTTTATTTAAAAAAAAAAAAAGGTGGTCGTTCGTTTTTCTTTATTCTCCGGTGCCAGCCTCAGGCCTCTGCTCACCGGTCTTTCTGCCCTGTTTCCCTAATATTGGGGTCCCTGTCCCTTTAAGACTTCCAAACAGCGCTCGCCAAAACAAAGCAGCAAAAAAGCAAAAAAAAAAAAAAATGGTCGCGCGCTTTTCTTATGTCCTCTGTCACCCAGCCTCCAGTGCCTGCTCACTGTTCTTGCTGCCCTGTTTTCCCAGTATCGAGGGCCCTGCACTCTGGCCCGGATGGCTGGGGCTGGGTGTTCGGCAGTCCTGGGCTCCGTCTCCCTCCCGCTCTGCCTGCTCTTCTCCCGCCGGGAGCTGGGGGGAGGGGCGCTCGGCTCCCGCGGGGCCGGGGCTTGTATCTTACCCCCTTCGCGAGGCGCTGGGTTCTCTCAGGTGTGGATGTGGTCTGGATATTGTCCTGTGTCCTCTGGTCTTTATTCTAGGAAGGGTTGTCTTTGTTATATTTTCATAGATATATGTTGTTTTGGGAGGAGATTTCCGCTGCTCTACTCACGCCGCCATCTTCCGCCCCACCGAGATACTTGTTTTGACCTGACTGTTTCATTTTTAAACGTCCTTCTTTGTCTCCAGTAATAATCTCAAAGTCTCTTTTGTCTGATCCTGGTCTTGCTGCTTCGGCTCTCATTTGGTTACTATTCGCATGGTACATCTTCTTCATCCTTTGACTTTCCATCTTTGTGTACCCTTTTGTTTTCTATTTTTTGTCAAATTTTCTTGTTCCTCCGTTCCTCCTTTACTTCCTTATGTTTTGGGGAGTAGGCAGGAGCACAGGACACTGGGTGGGAGCCAAGGATACGGATTCTAGTCCCTGCTCCGGCAGTGAGGACTTGGCAGATCCTTCCCACTGCCTGGGCTTCATGCTCGTCCCATCGCAGGGCTCACAGAGACCGCCTGCTCTTCCCGCTCACTGTTCTTGCTGTCCCACCGGTCTCATAAATATTTATCTACCAAACTGATGTTACCCACGTAGCTCCGACCTCCCCTCTTCCATGTGAGTCCTCGTGCGCCACGGCTCTGTTGTCCTCCCTGTGCGCATCCGCAGCACTGTGGGTGCCTCTGGGTTTTCTGGTGGTTTCTGCAGGGGGTCTGTCATTGGGTGGGGTCTTAATCCGTCATGCCCAGCAGCAAAACTCTCCAGCCTGTGTTTTATGGCTTGCACCCTAATCAGCCATGAAAGCCCCCAGCTGTCTCCCTGTGCAGTGGGAAGTTGGTTAACAAAAGATTAGTTAATGGGATCATTAAGCTTTGCAAGTGGCCTCTTCCCATGGAGTGTGCTGCCGCCCCATCCCTGCCACTGTGGCTGCGGCTGTTGGGGCTGTTGGGGCGGCAGGGCTGGGCTTCCCACAGGAGTCCGTCAAGGCAGGCTGCTGGCCACCTGTCAGCAGCCTGTGGTTTGGTTTGGCTTCTCGGCTCACGTGCTCTGGGATCAGGGCAAGCCCTCCTCTAGGGCCATCAACCCGGGGTGTGTCACGGACGTCTCACCCCTGTGGTCTGGAAGAGGCAGGCCACCTCATGCCCATGGGATGAAGCCAGGGAGAAGTGCCATCAACGCCCGCATTAAGGTGCTTGCCCTGGCCATGGCCCTGGGCCACATCTCAGCTGCACTGGTGTCGGGGCTCCAAGAGGACTCAAGGATCTGCTTCCGGGAGGCAGAGCGGGTCAGGATAGACATGGTTGGGAGCCCTTCAGATACATGCCAGAGGACTCCACACGGGGCAAGGGGGTCTTCTTAGCAAAGAGGCTGCACGTTTCCAGGTAGGAGTCAGGGGAGAGAGATGGTGCTCCTGCCAGAGGGACCAGCAGAAGCAAAGGCCTAGAGGTTTGGAAGGATGGCAGACAGCTGGATGTTGGTGAGAGGGTGGGCAAAGCCTGGGAGCTGAGACCCAAGGCTGGCCTCGAGGGTTTAGATCAGGAAACTGGCCCCTTGGATATGGGAAGGGGTGGGCCCAGGGCTGTGTGGGTTCTGCTGAGGCCCACTCTCTGTAAAGGGGTGGGGGTGCCAGGGACCTCCCAACTCTGAGGAGCAGCCCCAGGATGCGGAGGCCAGGCCCCAGGCTCGGGGGTTTCCCACGGGCTTTCCCGCTTGCCTCCTTCGAGGCACCTCCCTTGCAGGTCTGTAGCCCTCCCAAGCCTGCCTGCTCTGGCTTCTGGGATTCCCGTGGGGTATGTGGGATATGCAGGAGCCATGGGGAAGTTCCTGCAGGCCCAGGCAGGAATCTTCACATTCCCAGAGGATGCTCCTGGGGTTGGGGGGAGGGAGCAGACTCTGGGCCCCCCAGGGTTGTCAGGACGGGAGTGGAGCGGGCAGGACCTGCTGCTCACTAGCATGTGGTGAAGGAGCCCCTTTTCTTCTTCTGGCCTCAGGTTCCTCCTGGAAATGGGCGAACCCTCCTTGAGCAGGAGGTCCCTTGAAGGAGGGATGGGACTGTGGCCTTCTGCTGGTGGCCAGGGCAGCTGGGTGGGTGAGAAGTGGGGGCCCCAGGAGCCCCTGTCTACAGCCCCCTCCCTCCTCCTGCATCCAGGCACAGAGTTTGAGTACACGGACTCAGAGAGTGAGGTCAAGGTGCGGAAGCGGTCGCCTGCTGGGCTGCTGCGGCCCAAGAAGGGACTGGGGGAGCCAGGCCCCTCCCTGGCTGTGTCCGCGTCTGCGCCCAGCGCTCGTGGGCCTGGCCCCACCAGCCCTGATAAGGCCAAACTGGCGGTGGAGAAGGGGCGCAAGGCCCGCAAGCTGCGGGGCCCCAAGGAGCCTGGCTTCGAGGCCGGGCCAGAGGCCAGTGACGATGACCTGTGGACGCGACGGCGCAGTGAGCGCATTTTCCTGCATGATGCCTCGGCCGCAGCCCCAGCTCCCAGCAGCGCAGCCCCTGTTGTCGCCAAGCCTGGCCGCTGCAGCAAGGGTGGCCCGCTGAGCCCTCGCAAGGATGCCGGCCGCGCCAAGGACAGGAAGGACCCCAGGAAGGTAGGGCTCGTGCTGGGGTGGAGGCAGTGGGAAGGGCTCTGGACTCGCAGCCTTGGTTGGTGGCTTCGATGGCTGCCACCAGCCTGGCCCCTGGGGTCCCACTGGGGTGGGTGTGCAGACCTGGCACCAGGAAGAGTGTGCCCCACCTACCTCACAGAGGTCCTGTGCCTCCTGTCTCAGGAGAACATCCCCAAAATGTTGTAGATGCTCAGGACCCCAAAAGAAACAGTGATTCTCGGAGTCCCCAAACCCCCTTTTGCCGTGCAGTGCTCTGCACGCCCCACATGGATGCTTTGACAGGGACGCTGTCACTTGGCAGCGATGAGCTCAGACCACTTCTGCGGTCTCTGTGGGAACTGTGCTGTGCTGTGTGGCAGTGACTTCCGCTGGTGACCACGTCTCAGCCACAGCTACTCTGTGGTCTCTCACACCTGTAGGAAACCCTCATTTCTTGAATTTGTGAAAATAGAGATGGGGTTTCTTTTTCCCCATGCAAGTTCACAGATGTACTAAATTCTCTCCAAGGACACCCAGGCTGAGGACTTCCACCAGCCTTTCCAGAGCTCTGTGCTGATCACCCTTGGGCTGGCTGCTAGGAAGGTGGTGGCCAGTTGTCCCCTGTAGGTGGCTGCGTTCAGCCCTGCCAGTCTCTGAAGCAGGACTCAGGTCCTTGGTGTAGGACGAGTCCTCAAGTCACTGACATCCTAGAGAAGGTCACAGAAGGGGTGAGACCATCACTAACTTCCTGAGAGCCAGAGACAGTGGGGGAGGGCCCGGTTTGAGTGTGGACCCCAGGCGTCTTGATTTGTGCTCACCTCCTGTTTCCTGCGGTTGAAGCCATCTCAGGTCTTTCTGGGCCTTGGAGAGAAGGTTCTGGAAGGATTAATAATACTAATGGTGTTGATTATGCCAGGTGACCCATGGTAGGGCCCAGGCATGTTCTAACCACTTTCTCACGTGTACATCACTTACTGGTAAAGGCAAACTTGTTTGTTCTACTCACAACACCCCCGACACTAGTTGCCCAGAGTGGGCGCAGACCCCAGACCTGGCAGGAGAAGGGCTCATCCACAGGACAGCCCCCACCCACCCCCACTAACGATGCTAGTCCCAGGTCCCAGGTTGTCACGTGCTTCTGACCCACTATCTGTAAATTGGGGGTTCCCGTGACCGCCTCTTCAGGTTTGGTAATTCACCAGAATGGCCCACGGACTCCGGGAAAGTGCTGTATCATTTAATATGAATTATACAGCTCAGGGACAGCCACACGGAAGAGATGCACCAGGTGGGATCTGGGGGAAGGGGCCTGGGGCTGCCATGCCCTCTCCAGGGGGCCACTCTCCTAGCACCCCCGTGTCACCAGCCTGGAAGCTCTCTTGGCCCTCCCTGTGTTTAGGGGTTTTATGGGGGCTTGATCACACAGGCATGATCAGTTGCTAACTTAGTTAGCTGCCCTTCTCCCCTGCCAGAGAACAGGGTGTGGGGCCGACAGTTCCAGTGGTCTTTCTAGTGTCCAGGCCCCATCCCGAAGCTATCTAGGGGCTCACCAAGAGTTGCCTCTTTAGAACAAAACACACTCCTGTGACCCAGGGAACTCAGAGGAGTTTAGGAGCTTGGTGTCAGGAACCAGGGGCAGAGACCAAGTATATGTTCGTTACGTCACCACTGAGATCTCACAAAGCCGTATGAGGTAGGTTCTGCATAGTAACTGCACTTTACAGATGGCCCTGGCACCTGCTCAAGGTCACAGCTGCTAACGATCGTCCCAACCTGTGTTTGAACGCCGGGGGGTCTGGCACCAGAGCCTGGGCTTTACTGGGAATCAATGTCTGTTGGGCCCTTTCCCAAGATGGTGCCTTCCCCTGGGGAGGGGACGAGGCTCACCGATCCCAGGCTTCTGATTGCGCAGTGAGAGACTGGAACAGAACATCAGGAAAAGGAGAAACCAGACGCCAGGGAGATCACCCCAGGAGCCACCACTGGTCATAGCTTTTGGAGATAACACTTTTACATCCTGCTTTTTAGATTGAGCATTCCCATATGTCAGGAGTTTAATTTTTTTATCAGCATTTCTAAGTGCCCCACCACCTGGCTGTCCGTGGTCTCGTTAGCCGTGCTGGCTAGAGATTCTGTCCATCAGGGTATTTTACCATTGTAATTATCACTGCAAGGAACACCTCTTTTCTGTGTGTAGACCTTGTTACATTTGGAGTTCTTTTCTTAGTAATAAAAAAGTCAGATTCCCAGAAATGGGCTTTTTTGGTCAGTGGGAAAGAAGTTTTATCAGTTTTATCTGATGGTAACAGCAATTTGGAAAATAAAGAAAAGGAAGAAAAAAAAATCCACTCAGAGATACCTTTATTTTTTTGCTGTTCCCCCACCCCCAGTGTGGTGTGTACAGCTCCAAAGACGTGCACCATAAGACGGCTGTCTGTTTAAGAACAGATGTAAGGGGAAAAGAAAACATAACCACATTAAAAACGTTCCTTCAGCCCCCAGGATTCTTCTGATTTCAGAAGTGTGAACAGGATTAAAATGTGCGTCAGAAACAAGAAAATAAAATGTGTATGTCTTATCTATATATTTTTCCCCCAAATGGGAAAACTGAATACTTCTTATCCCTGTAACATTTTCCTGCTTTGGCCCTTTTAATGCTGTTTGCTCTGAAATGCACTTGTCTGATAATGGAAGCTCTGAGTTCCCCCATCCTCTTGGTAACTTTTCCCAGTATTATCTTTTTCTGTTTCTTAATTTTCCACCTCCTTTTGACTTGCCTTGACTGTTTTGTCTTAGGAATGTGTCTTTTAAGAAGCATAGTTACGCCCCAGCCCTGCCACCCATCCCCTCTGGGTCATGCTGGCTGGCTCTCAAGCCTGCGCAAAGTATCATCATTTCCGTTTTCCTGCCATTGCCTCTTCCTCTGAACAGACTGACTCCCAGCCGCTGTAATAAGGGCTTGTAACTGTGTCTGCCTGTGCACCAGTGTTCTGTTAACAGGTTGCTGAACATCGAGGTTGTTTCCAGTTCTTTGCCCTGATAAACAAAGTTGTACACAGTCCTTGCACACCTGGACCAGTGTCCACTTGCCAGTGGGGGGGAGCATCCCCATTCCACTACGCTTGGGGGGCTTTGAGCTAGGATGGGTGCACACCTCCTCGCTGCAAGGCATGGAAGTCACAGGCATTCCAGCAGCGACTCAGGTTGTAGCTGAGCGGTTTTCAATGCTCCTTCCAGGAATATACCTGTAGAACTAATTAATCAGTACTGCCGGCTTTTTGTGGCATTGTTCGGAACAGCAAAAAAACGGAGGAAGCCTACATGCCCATTGCGGTGGGGGTGGTTGAGTGAATTGCAGTTCCTGCACACCGCCACACATTGGACAGCTGTTAAAATAAAAAATGAGGCCATCTTTGTGTCCATCAGACATACTAGGGGGAGTAAGTTACAAAGCAGGACTTTTGGTAAATTCCCATTGTGTTTAAAAAAATACTGTGTGTGCATAAAAGCATCTGCATAGCCTTTATGTTTCCATGATTGTGCTAGTGGGAAGTTCTGGAAGGATACCATGCTTTACTAGTGGCTTTACTTCTGTACAGTTGGCAGGATGGTTGGAGAGGACTTTGCGTGTATATATAGCAGTAATAAGACAATTAAAATTAAAACCAAAGCTAATTGCTGGGGGAGTGAAGGTGCTCTGTTCCTCTCTTGGGGTGGGAGGCACCTCTGATGGCGACCTGCTGTTGCTTTCTCTCCCAGAAGAAGAAGGGGAAGGAGGCTGGATCTGGGGCTGCCTTGCCTCCGCCCCGTGTTCCTGCCCTGCCGCCTGAGGCCCGGGCCCCAAACGCCAGCTCCCCAGCTGCTGCCAAGAGGAGCAGGGCCAAGGCCAAAGGGAAGGAGGTGAAGAAGGAGGTGAGGCTCGCTGGGCCCAAGTGGGGTTGCCCACAGGGTCCCACAGGCTTGGGCAAATTTCCTTGCTCAGTTGACAGGTGGGGGCGTGCCTGGGTGTGTCCATGCCCAATGCCAAGAGCCCCTGGCCACACTGTGTGTCCTGAGAACCATGGTGTGGCTGGGGAGCCGCTCTGTGTGTGCAGGCCCGGGCTAGTCAGTTACAAGTCCATTTTGTCCTCCCTCTGGCCTGTGGGGTGAGCCCAGCTGGGACCCTCATGGTGCATATGGCAGATGCCATTGCATCCCGTGACCCTGGGTTTCCCAGGAGGGTGCTAGACAGGACACATATGCCATGTCCTAAGCCATCGGTTTGCTGTGCTCTGTCCCCAGAACCGGGGGAAAGGGGGAGCTGTGAGTAAGCTGATGGAGAGCATGGCAGCTGAGGAGGACTTTGAGCCCAACCAGGACTCCAGCTTCTCTGAGGATGAGCACCTGCCACGTGGTGGGGCTGTGGAACGGCCGCTGACCCCGGGTGAGTGCCTGCAGTGCTGTGTTGGCTGGGGCCTGAAGCGTCGGGGTGCAGGAGGTTCCCCTAAAGAAGTTGCCATAGCCTGAGATGGCCAGGGGCTGAGCTAGCCCCGGGAATGGGCAGGAAATGGGTGATGGGCCATGGCATGGGCAAAGGCCCTGAGGTTCAGTGGGAACACAGTGCCTACAATAAACGGGAACAAAGCCAGTTTGGCTCCGGTTTACTAGGCTGAGAAGGAGGCAGAGCAGATCAGCCAAAGTCTCACAGGCTTTGTGGGAGTTTGTGGTCTTCACCCTAAAGAAAACAAGCTGTCAGAGGTGGAAGTGGGTAATCAGTGTGGTCAGATTGGTTTTGAAAAGTGCTGTCTGACTGCTGCGTGGAGAAAAATTGGAGGGGCTCTGGAGGGGTCAGGGAGTCCTATTAGAGGGGCAGCAGGGAGGGGGCCGGGCTGGGCTTGAGCACGTTAGGAGGGAGCATGGAGGCGCTCTAGGGTTGGTTTTGTGAGCAGATGAGAAGGGGTGTGTGCAGTTGGTGGGGGCAGGTGGGCATGGGTCGGGAAGGTCACATGCTGGGTGCTGCTGGCTGGAGTTTGGGGTGCCTGGGGGATGTTCAGGGAAGGCTCTGGACCCAAAGTCTGGAGCTCGGAGGAGAGGTTGAGGTTATGAGCTGGGTGGGGGGCAGGCAGCAAGAGGAGGAGCAGAGCCAGCCTTAAGGAGCTTCGTTCCCTGCCGGAGAGTGCCGGTCAGCTGTTGATGTGTCGGTTTCCTGGTGGACGGCACTGTGTCTCAGCTGTCTGCAGGGAGGCTGGACTGACCCCAGCAGGGCCTGGTCTTATAGTAATGGTATGGCTGGGGCCCAGGGATGCAGGCATGTGGCCATCCATCCCCCTGGATGGGCAGGCTCACCGGGTGTGTTCCATGGCCATGCTGCTGGGAGGAAGCTCAGGAGGGAAAGTGGGAACTGGTGCAGCCTCTTAAGGCCCAGGTTCCGAATGGGCATGTGGTTGCTCCTGTCCTTGTGTAAGTCACGTGGCCCCACTAAATGTCTGGAGGCCAGAGTCTGCTCCGCCCACAATGAGCTGTGGGTTTGGGGAGGGATGAAGAAGGGCCAGTCACATCCTCCCCAGTGAGCTGTCTGGGTCTCTAACTTGTGCTGACAGGGAGAGGGCCCGGTTGAGGGACCTGCAGAAAGACAGAGCCAGCCCAGGAGAGGGGAGAGCATGGCCCAGCCCAGAGGGGGAGAACTGAGGAGAGTGGTGTGGGGGTCCCAGGAAGGGGTGGCCAAAGCTGAGGGGAGTGGCAACCATGGGTCAAATGCTGGGAGAGATGGGGCGACAGTGAGTGCTGATGGCCTGGTCGGGAAGTTTGGCTGTAGGGTTTGGTTTCCACCAGAACAAGTGTCACTCCAAGTAGAGAAGAAGCCAACGGAAAGTCCTGGCGAAGTGGCTGAAGGGGAGGTGGTGGGGGCTGATGACGCAGAACCTAATTTCTAGGCTCAGAGGATGGTGGTCTTGGGGGTGGGGGAGGGGCAGCCATGCAGCTGTCACCCCTCACCCCCGGTTCACACCCATCTGGGGTCTTCCCAGACACCTGGGCTGGGAGGGTGAGGGCCCCCCACGTGTTCCTGCACCAGGCCCATCTGGGCACACAGATGTGCCCACACATACCCTCCTGGCCACCTGGGCTCCAGCCCCACCTCACTGCCATCGTCCCGCAGCCCCAAGGTCCTGCATCATTGACAAGGATGAGCTGAAAGACGGGTTGCGTGTGCTCATCCCCATGGACGACAAGCTGCTGTACGCTGGGCATGTGCAGACGGTGCACTCGCCAGACATGTGAGTAGGGAGCTCGGGGGCTAGGCAGGGGCAACACCGGGCTCAGAGCCAGAAGACCCTCTCCTAGTCCTGCATCTGGGCTGCCTTGCTGGGCTTCTCTGCTCTGCGACTTCCCCTATAGAACTGGGTGAATGGCGCCTACCCCACAGGTGTGTGGGTGGGTTCAGAGGACTCAGGGGCAGTATTCTGAGGATGTGCCAGGGTGGGCATGGCCAGCCCCCAAGAGGCAGGGGCCTCAGCAGGATGGGGCAGGAGAGAGCAGCCTGGCCTCTCTTGGATCTGCAACCCCTCCTTGTACAGATGAAGAAACTGAGGCCCGCCCAGAAGGGGAGAGACTTTCCCTGTTTTTCAGCGAATCGGCAAACCCTCAAGCTCTGATGTCATATCTTGGTGATCTGGGAGGTCGAGTTGGCACTGCTGGGGCCAGGAGTAGGGTGTGGGGGGGTCCCTGTTGCAAGGCCCCCTGTCTCTGCCACTTCACATCACTCTTGTCCTGGCATTGCAGATACCGTGTGGTGGTGGAGGGCGAACGCGGGAACCGGCCCCACATCTACTGTCTGGAGCAGCTGCTGCAGGAGGCGGTGAGCAGAGTAGGGTAGAATCGCTGGGAGGAGGGGGTAGGGGGCTGGGCTGTTCCTGGTCACCACCTGGGTACTCTGTCTTCCCAGATCATTGATGTGAGGCCGGCCTCCACCCGCTTTTTGCCACAAGGGACCAGGATCGCAGCCTATTGGAGCCAGCAGTACCGTTGCCTCTACCCAGGCACTGTGGTCCGAGGTGAGCACTCCCCTTCCCTGAGACCCTCCCAGGCACTCTCACATTTGCTGATGGATCGATATGAGCTCATCTGGCCTAAACTCAACTGTAACTGGCTTAAGTGTGAAGTGTTTTATGGGCTTACGTAAGTGAAAGCTGGCAGGGTCCTTGGCCACGGCCACGGTTGGACCTGGGTACCATTCATACCACATCACCAGGACTCAGTCTCAGTGTCTGTTAGCAGTGTTCTTTTCTATGCTGGCTTCACACCCAGCTCCTTGGGGACTGCATTTCACCATCTTAACAAATCCTATTAAGGAATTTCTGCTTTTTCTGTGTAAGTCCTAGGAGGGAGACCCACTGCACTGGCTTGGGTTGTGTGGATCTCACTGACTGCTGTGAGTCTGACTTCCTGGGTCTGGGTCACATGCTCATCATCCCTGAAACTAATGGGCGAGGTTGGCATCCTGATTTTGCATATGGTCTGAGAGAGATGGGAAGGTGGCTTCCGAGAAGTTGGGATGTTATTAGCAGAATAAGAGAGATTGGAAGGTGGGCAGACAAAAAAAACACAAATGCCTCTGAAGACAAAGGTATGCTTGTCAGATGGACAAAAATGGCAGATACACAGTGGATCCGTTAGCTATTGCAAAAGCAACAGACCCAGGAGGTGGGGATATGGATGTTCACTGCATCAAAAAAAACCACCCCAAAACAACAGATGCCGAATACAGTCCACCCCTTGGCTGCCTAATGTCCATACATACCCAGAAATGGGATGGGGATGCTGGTGCTGGGTCAGACATCCATATTAAAAGTTTGTTTTGATTCAGATCTTGTGGAGCTTTCTGTCCCCTTGAACCATAATGGGCTGGTGCTTTCTGGGCCTGCCTCGCTGGTGTCACTCTTGGGACTTCCCCTGGCCATCTTCCTGAGAACTCCATCTCTCTCCTGTGTTGCATCCTGTATCTTCCTCTTCCTTGTCTCATTCCCTTGTTTCAGTAATCTTTCTGTAGCTTCATGAGAAAGGGTCATGGGAGATAAATTCTGCAAGTATGTGCATATCCAGAATCTCTTTATTCTCTGTCCTTAGAGTGGATTGGATCTCTATCTTGTTCTTTAGAGATAGTTGAGCTGGATATAAATTCTAAGTTGAACATTCCCTCCCCATTTCAAAGTCACTTCAATTTCTTCTAGCCTCTGATGTCTGAGAAGTTCACTTCACGCTGTGATTACTCCCAAGTCTTTGTAGGAGACCTGCTTCTTCTCTCTGGAAACTTTGAGGATCTTCTCATTATTCCTGGAGCTGGAATTTCATGTGATTTATCTGGGGGTGGTGGTGGGGGGTGGTGTGTGTGTGTGTGTGTGTGTGTGTGTGTGTGTGTGCGTGTGTGACAGTGACAGAGGCGAGCGAGGAGGCATGTGTTGTTGGCACCTGGTCCTTGGGATGGAGCTGTAGTCACCATTTGGGAGCAGGCACCCCGCCACCCTCCCATCTCCTCTGTGCCCTTCAGAGTCTCCCCAGGTGTAAATTCATAGCTCCTGCAGCATGACCCTCAGCCTGTCCAGTGTTGGGGACCCTTGTATCCAGATATGCTTGCACATCAAAGGCCTGGGCCTTTGTGGGGTTCCCTGTGAAAACCTGCTTCCTCCTTGCTGGCTTTGCTTCCTTCTAGGCCCCTGGCAATGGAGAAAGCTGTCATCCGCGCAGATGTCATCTGAAACGCTGGCCTTCTCACCTGCCTCCTCCCTCTGTCCTTTCGGGTTCCTGCCCTTGCTGTTCCTTTATGTTGCTTTGGGGAGGGTCTTGGGAGTGAGTGGCCTGGGCCTGGTGTCCCTGAAGTCAGGGTACACACACAGCAGGAACGGAGAGCCGTGCTCCCCAGTGCTCTTGCCAGGACTGCGAGGCTCTGAAGCCCACGTTCTGCACCACTGCACAGCCGCACCTTGTACACCCCGAGTCCAGGGCTGCTTAACAGCTAGGTTTTGCGCTCCCTTCAGCCTCATGCCTTCCAGGGAGCCAGAGGTCTGCAGGCCTCTCCTGACCCTGCCCTTCCTCCAACAGGCTTACTGGGCCTTGAGGACGATGGGGACCTGATCACCGTGGAGTTTGATGACGGGGACACAGGGAGGATTCCCCTCTCCCATATCCGCCTCCTGCCTCCTGACTATAAGATCCAGTGTGAGTGGTGGTCCTGCTGCCCCAGCCGGGGTGGCCCCCAGGTCCTTGCCTGGCTCCCATCTGTGCCCAGCCCTGGGCTCTGCCTGTCATTTGGACCATTTGTACACACAGGCAATGGAAATGGAAGAAACCATGGGTGGAGGTCCTAGAATGGGCTCAGGAGAGGGAATCCCAGGGCTCCCCAGGTCTGTACACTGAGGCAGCCCAGATGGTGGGAGGCTGATTGATAGCTGTGGACAGTTCCATGCTCCATGTCCATGACAGTGTTGAATTCATGCCTCATCCTGTGTGTCCGGAAATACCATCCCCTTTGACCAATATGGAACTCAGATTCAAAGAGGTGGTGTGACTTACCCAGCATCCCGTGACTGGTTAGAGGTAGAGCTAGGCCTCAGACCTGGGACAGCATGACTCCCAGGGGCCCTGGCCCTCAGGGTTTTGAGCATCTTTTAAGTGGATCACAAACACCGTGAAATCTGGCGTCTCTGCTCAACCCCGCCCTGGGCGCTCATTCAGGGAGTCCCCATGAGCTGCCTGTGTGGAGCACCTGAGTCACATCCTTGCAGACATGGGCCTCCCCCCTGACCGTGCAGCCTATCCAGGCAGCTGAGTGGGGCCAGCCTCACAGTCACCCAGTTCCTTCCATCCCTGCTCCCCACGCTTGAGCTACCGTCTGTCCTGCCCTGCAGGTGCTGAACCATCTCCAGCCCTCCTGGTGCCGAGCGCCAAGCGCCGTAGCCGGAAGACCAGCAAAGATACTGGGGATGGCAAAGATGGGGGTGCTCCGGGGTCCGAGGAACCCAGCGCCAAGGCGAGAGGGCGCGGGCGCAAACCCAGCACCAAAGCCAAGGATGGTATGTTGGCTCAATCCCCGCCCTGCCGAGGAGCAAGGGAGGTGGTGGGCCGGCGGGGCCTGCTGCACTGCAGGCCGCTGTGTAGAGGCTTCTCCCCCGCCTTTTGAGAACCCTGTGCATTGGGGCTGTTTTGACCATTTGACAGATTAGGAAAAGGGCTGAGGGAAGCATGTCCTGTGTGAGGCTGAGCTGAGATTCAGGCAGTGTGTTCACTCCAGAATCCAGAGGAAAGTGCTTTGGGCTAAGAGCTGAGGCTACTGAATGCCACTTTGGGGTAGTCACATGTGGGATGACTGTTCTGAGTTCCAGGCGCAGCTCAGAACCCGGCAGAGCCAGGATCGAAACGGGGCTTTCTGGGTTGGGAAGGCCCTGGCCTGGCCTGGCCTCACATAGGGTTTTCCCTTCTCTTCTAGAGAGAGCTGCTGTCCTAGAGGAGGGGGGCTCAACAGATGAGGTCTCCAGCACCCCACTGGCCCTGGAACCAGTCAGTACCCCGACTTCCAAGAAGAGCCCCCCAGAGCCTGTGGACAAGCGGGCCAAGGCCTCCAAGGCTCGCCCAGCAGCCCCGCAGCCCAGCCCAGGGCCATCCCCCTTTGCCAGCTGCCCAGCTCCTGAGCCCTTTGGGGAGCTGCCGGCCCCCGCCACAGCCCTGGCCCCTGCCTCCCTTGTCAGCATGCCCATCACCATGCCGGCCACCCGCCCCAAGCCCAAGAAGGCCCGGGCCACAGAGGAGTCGGCCAGCAAGGGCATCCGGAGGCCGGGGGAGGAGGCCGAGCCGCTCGTCAAGCTGGACCATGAGGGTGTGACGTCGCCCAAAAGCAAGAAGGCCAAGGAGGCCCTGCTTCTGCGGGAGGAGCCCAAGAGCCTCCTGGGTCTGGGCAGCCACCCCCCGGCCGCCGGCGGCAGCGAGCCCAGGGCGGCCCGGCCCCAGGCCGGGGAGGGCGACGAGGCCCAGGAGCCCGCGGCCAGGCTCGCGTTCGAGGAGCCGGGGAAGGCCGGGAGCCCAGGCGGGGGCCGGGCCGCGCAGGACGGGGCCGAGGAGTCCGAGAGCGGCAGCAGCGACAGCGGCGGCAGCAGCTCGGAGACGGAGGGCGAGGAGGCCGGCCGGGGCGGCGGGGGCCGGAGCCGCAGCGCCCCCAGCTCCAGGGCGTCCTCGTCCTCCTCGTCCTCCTCGTCCTCGTCCTCGTCGTCCTCGTCCTCCTCGTCCTCGTCCTCGTCCTCCTCGTCCTCCTCGTCGTCGTCCTCGTCCTCGTCGTCCTCCTCGTCCTCGTCCTCGTCCTCGTCCTCGTCCTCCTCGTCCTCCTCCTCGTCCTCCTCGTCCTCCACCACAGACGACTCCTCCTGCAGCTCGGACGACGAGGCGGCGCCTGGCCCCGCGGCCGGCCCCTCCGCCCCGCCCGCCCTCCCCGGCACGGCGCCCAAGCGGGCCGGCAAGGCGCGCCCCTCGGCCCACTCGCCCAGCAAGAAGGCGCTGGCGCCCCCGCCCCAGGCGCCCCCGCCGCAGCCCCCGCAGCCCCCCCAGCCCAAGGCCCAGGCCGGGTCCGCGGCCAAGAGCCGGCCCAAGAAGAGGGAGGGCGTCCACCTTCCCACCACCAAGGAGCTAGCCAAGCGGCAGCGCCTGCCGTCCGTGGAGAACCGGCCCAAGATCGCCGCCTTCCTGCCTGCCCGGCAGCTCTGGAAGTGGTTCGGCAAGCCCACCCAGGTAGCCACGCGAAGGCTCTGGAGCTCACTTCCTCCAGCGGCCCGCTGCTGCTTGGCCCGCCTCCCCGAGTCCCGCAGTGGAGGGGCGGGGGAGTGCGGCAGGGGCGTCCCGTTCCATAGAGGAGCCCGCTGGGTCCAGAGTGCCCAGGGACACCCAGCCCCGCCTGACTCCAAAGCCCTCCCGTGTCCTTCACAGAGCGCCCGGGGCGGGGCCCCTTCCGCAGACCCAGTCAGGAAAGCGTGTTGGGCCCGGCACTGACCCTTGAGCAGGCATTCAGCAGTGGAGTCCTTCACAGCCTCTTGGCCAGACAGCCTGAGTTTCTTTGCATCAGCTTCACTTTTAGCTACTCTTTTGCTTCATGCAGCAGAATGGCTCGTGCTTCTGGCAGAAGGCACTTGTTTCCCTTCATTTGCCAGCAGAAGTCCGGGGTTGAGCCTCTGGGGCTGGCTTGACCATGTGTCCACCCCTCAGCTAATCAGTGTGGCCCATGGGCAGAGCGTCATCGTTGTCCAGGCCTGGGTTACATGGCTACCCATAGTAGAAGGTGCCCTCCTGGCTCACCCTGTGGGTCAGGGAGGGCAGGTCCATTTGCCCCCAGCTGCACCATTGGAGGGCTCTTGGAACAAGGGTTTCGCCCTTTGTCAGGCAAGGGTGCTGAGCAGGAGGCCGGAGAGGGCTGGGCTCCCTACCTCACCCTTCAGCTCCTGCTCTCTCCTTCAGGCCTCCCTGCCTTTGAGGCACTAACTTGAATCTGGGGCAGATGATCTGTTTCTCTGACCCTGCGGGGCATAGGTTATCTGACCTTGAGCCCTCTTGGACTGCTGGCTCCGGGTTGAAAGAACCTCTCTTGGCAAGACCACCATTCGAGAGAGCAGCCTTGAGCGTGTAGGCTCTCATACTCTCCTGACAGGTGGCACTCAGACGTCAGACTAGGCCCCCTGGAGCTCCGATCCCAGGCACTTTGATAGCAGGGATGTGCCAAGGAGTTACAGCTTCTGAGCCCAGGACAGCCTGCCGCCATGTGAATGGTCTGTTCCTTAGCGCCTACCATTTGCAGATTCCAGTGTCAGTGTCACTGAAGGCTCTTTGCTGCCAGAGCACAGGGCCAACCTTTTCGGCCTCTTTAACAGAAAAGTCCAGGGATATCTGGCTTCAGGTGCAGCTGGATCCAGGGGCTTGAAAGGCTGTTTTCAGACCCCCTCTTGGGTCCGTGCTCCAGGCTTCCGTTTCTCTTCCCTTCCTTTGTACTTGTCTTCTCCTCTGGCAGCCCCTCCTCTTTTGGTGACAGGGTGCCCTAGTAGCTTTCAGCTCAGAAGTAACAGTGGGAAGTGTCCTCCTCCCAGGGGTTCAAACTAGTTGCTGGAATGCCTTTGGCGTGGGTCCCAAGCCCACCCCTGAGCCAATGACAGTGGGCGGGAGGACAGGATGTTCAGGTCGGCCTGAGTGCTGTGCCCGATGCAGGGGTGGGGTCTGTCCACTGGGGAACCCCGGGGAGCAGGGCGGAGGCCCCTGGGTGCCAGAAAACAGCTGCTGGCAGGGAGGAGTTGGTCTAGGAATCTTGGCCATCCATTTCACCTTGAGTGGTTTACACTGCCTTGAGCTAGAAAGGCCTTGAGCAGTTTCCCCAACACATTAGAAACACTATAGTGGTGAGGACATGGAAAAGTCTGTCACCACCAGGAATCCGACAAATTAACAGCACAAGGGGGCTGTTGGATGAGGTAGGAAATTAGCATGTAGGTTTCTCCTGCTTAGGCAAAAACAACTGGCTTTGAGCCGCCTGGCAGCCACTGTGAGATGGAAAAGTGAGTGTTGGAGCTTGGGGCTGCCTGGCACTGTGCTGGTGTTTTGGATTCTGATGGCAGGTCAGGTCCCTCCTTAGAGCCCGCACGTCTATCCCAGTGCCGGCTCAGGTGATGGTACTGCTGAGGCTTCAGGGAACATGTGCTGAGGGCGTAAAACCCCAGCCCACCGTGAGCTTGGCAGCCTAGCGGCCATGGGCCCTGTGCTGGATCCTGCCGGCCCGGCTCTGACCTTCGTCACTGCTTTCCTGGGCCCTGGGGGTGGAGGATGAGCGCAGTGAGCAGGGAGCTTGGTGGCCCCGGGGTGTGCTGAGAGAACGAGTGCTTCGTGGGGCCCCTGCGTGTGAGACAGCCATGGGGGGCAGGCAGTGTGCTCTGATCAGAGGTGCAGCTGGGAGCCCCTTGGCTTCACCACCTGCATCCCCTCCCTGGACCTCACTGTTCCTGTCTGGGAATTGGGTATCGGCAAGGGCCAGGCTGTGCCTCGAAGGCTGGTGTCAGGACCCAGGTGGACGTGTGAGGACACTGCTGGGCCCAGGGTCGGCCTGCGGTGAGCCCCAACACCAGCTGAGTGGCAGCCATGCTCCGGAGTGGGGTGCTGGGAGCCCCAGCTGCAGACAGACCCTGTGTGCAGGGGCTGAAAGAGCACACCCCAGTCAAAGCAGGCATGGGGCTTCCTCCCACCCTGTTCCCTGCTGCACCCTCGAGTCAGGGCAGGGGCTTCTGGGACTGGGCAGGGGCCCGCACCCCACCCTGACGTGCCCATGTCCTGCAGCGCCGTGGCATGAAGGGCAAGGCCCGCAAGCTCTTCTACAAGGCCATCGTGCGTGGCAAGGAGATGATCCGCATTGGGGACTGCGCCGTGTTCCTGTCGGCCGGCCGCCCCAACCTGCCCTACATCGGTCGCATCCAGAGCATGTGGGAGTCATGGGGCAGCAATATGGTGGTCCGCGTCAAGTGGTTCTACCACCCCGAGGAGACCAGCCCCGGCAAGCGCCTCCACGAGGGCCAGGTGAGTCGCCGGCCAGGGTCCGAGTGCCCCGGAGGCCCAGCGGGAGGTTGAGGCCTAGCAGTGCCGCCCTGTGGCCTGGGGCTAGGTGAGGGCTCACCACCACCTTCGTGTGTGCACACACAGCCCTGGGACCAGAAGTCTGGGCGCAGCCTCCCCGCAGCCCTGCGGGCCTCCAGCCAGAGGAAGGACTTCATGGAGGTAGGAGAGCCACGTTGTGGGCGCCCCCTCAGGCCTCTTTATGCAACCTGGGGAGTGTCCTCCCTGCCTCCCTGATCTGAGCTGCTCTCTCCTGGTCTGTCTCTGTCACTTTGGTCCCCTCCTCTTCAGGTCTGCGTTTCTTGGTCTCTGTCCCTGTGTCTCCCAGTCTGGGGGGGTTGGGCTGGCCGGGAGGGCTATTCCCCTCCCCTGCTCGCCCTGACGCGGTCTTGCCCGCAGCGTGCCCTGTACCAGTCCTCCCACGTGGATGAGAACGATGTGCAGACTGTGTCGCACAAGTGCCTGGTCGTGGGCCTGGAGCAGTACGAGCAGATGCTCAAGACCAAGAAGTACCAGGACAGCGAGGGCCTGTACTACCTTGCGGGCACCTATGAGCCCACCACGGGCATGATCTTCTCCACTGACGGCGTTCCTGTGCTCTGCTGAGTGCCCGGCACCCTGCCAGCTGCCTTGTGCCCTGAGGGCTACCAGGGCCCCTCATCATCACTGCCACGGCTCAGGGGCACGTGCGTTGGTTGTGTGCATGAAAGTGTGCCCGTGGATGCCCTGGCGCACGTGAGTGTGTACATGTGTGTGCCTGTATGCATGCACATGTGTGCACACATGTGCACACATCTCCAGCCCCCCTTCCCAAATCCCTCTGTGCCCCCCGAGACAGGGGCTCCTCTCAGCTATCAGGGTATGGCTCTGCTGGGCCCTTTCCGGGAGCCTCCCCTCCAGCACCTTGTAAGCACTTGGCCAGGCCAGGCCCTCAGACCCGGGTGCCCCCAGGCTGATGCTGACTGCAGACTCAGTGGGAGAGGGTTTCTGAGGAACCAAACTGATGCCCGCTCTGGGGTTCCTGCTGCTCACGGGTCCCCCCAGGACCTCAGCACAGAGCTCACCCCAAGCTCCCACTGTGGAGCAGGGCGGTCCCATGCCCATCAGCCTCACCGGCCAGGCCGGGCCTTCCCGGGGTTCCTTCCAGGGACCCGGCCTCTGCCCTCTCAGGATGGCCTGCACTTGGGGACAGAGCCAAGTGAGGGTGGAGCCCAGGAGCACTGGCCAGGCACCAGGTGGAGGGGGCTGCATGCCCTGAGGCCCTGGCCCACCTGCCGCCTCCAGACCCTCACACTACAGACAACCCCAATGGTGCTGAAACCCTCGCCCTGGCCACACCCCTGGCCCCTCTGCCCAGGCTGCAACCAGCCCTGAGGGAGGCGGCAGTTCTCAACCTGTACAGTTTTATTGTACCGAGAGACTCTTCCCCCCTGTATCATACGCCTTTAAATGGAGTCAACTTTTTAATTATATATATAAAGATAAATATATATAAATATATATAAATATAAACTTTTTAAAACTGTGAAAAAAATAGCTATGAAATTATAAAAAAAAGCGAACACATTCTGACGTGCAGAATATTATTTTTTATTTCCTGTTAGATTGTGAGTGTCTAGCACCCAGCTTCACGGGCCCCCCTCACCCCAAGCACACCCCACCCCTAGTGCAGCCCAGGTGTACTGTGTGCCCCCAGGACGACGGAGAAGGAGTCAGGGAGAGTAGAAGTGGAGGGAGGGAGAGGACCAGCCGAGTGCAGCGGCCCGCTCGGCCCTGAGAGCACTTACCAGCCCCACCCCCGTGCCTTTCAGGGGGCGGAGGCCTCGTCCAGACAATCTTAAGGGAAGGAAAAGCCAGACTTCGGTTTAGTTTTTTGGGGGAATTGTTTTCCTTTTTGTTTTTTAAGTTTCTTTTGGAATTTTGTTTGTTGGCGAATTCTGTGTGATCTTTTTTCATAAAAAAGAAAAGAAAAAAGAAAAAGCTATAATTGGAAAAGTACGTTGTCTGGAGTGGTTCATTTCGGGCTGGGGTGGGCTTGGTGTTGGGTCCTGGCAGGGAGTGGTGGGAGGCTGACATTCCAGGGCATGGAGCTGGGGGCTGGCCGGCACAGCGGCCACTGGCCACACGTTGCTACTTAAAGTTAAGCTCATTTAAATGAAGAGCAAGTAAGTTTCTTGGCTGCACCAGCCATGGTTCTGGAGACCAGTGGCCAGATGTGGGTAGTGGGTGCCGTGCTGGGCATTCGAGGTAGGGAGCGTGTCCGTCAGTGCACAAAGTTCTCTTGGCCAGTGCAGGGCTGGAGGCCATGCCTCTCCTTTTCTTTCCTTTAAAATTTGGAGCTGAACACCCCCAGCCACAACCACACCTAAAGACCAAGAGACAGTGCGGATGGTCTGAGTGGTCCTGAGCCAGTGTGGAGAGGGAGACGTGGCGCCCCTGAGGGGAGGGGGTCCTGGTCTCTACCGGCTCCCTCTGTGAGGTCGACTCCCAGCTTGACCCCAGGGACACCACACAGTGTCCTGGCACACCCGTCAGTGTGGATGGGAGCAGGTGACATTCTGGGCTTTGCTGTTTCTGTGAAGGGGGTTTGGCAGTTGGAAGCATTAACTCTCGAAAGCACCTAGCTTGGCGGCAGGTGGGCGCCACCTGGTGGCCGCCACCTGGTGGCCCCTGTGGCATGTTCCCCAGCAACCTTGGCCCACTTGGTCTGCCTGGGCGCCAGCCTGGTGGGTCCCTGTGGCCACAGGCCTCGAGTACCTCCCGCCTAACCACCCCTCTTCCCAAGGGACCCACATCAAGTGTGGGCCAACCCCATGCCTTGGGGCAACAAAGGCAGACAGCGTGAGAATTCGTCTAAATCACCCAAGTTGGCCTCAGAGCCTGGGCAGGAGCTCCCAGCACTCAGCCTCAGGACTGGCTCTGAGTCCCTTGGGGCAGGAGTGGCTGCCTCCATTTTTCTCCTCTTCAAATGGGTGGATATAGCCATTCTCCATGACCCAAGGGCCAAAGGGTAACTAGGGGGACCTTCAAACCCCAAGTGCCCCCAGCCCCCACTCCACCAACCACCCTTGCACACAAACCAGTCCAGCCTGCCAGCAGGTGGAGGCCCTCCTGCTAGCTGCCTACCCTCACCCACCCCCAGGAACTCCAGGCCTAGCTGCAGGTGGGGCCACGTCCCGGGTGGGAAGGCTGAGGTGCCAGGTGGGCCTCGTCCTGCCAGGACCCCTGCCCCACTCCCAGGGGCTGAGATGACGGCAGCCCCACCCACACATGCTTCTCCAAGGCAACGGTGGTCAGCTTCTCTGCCTTCATCTTTTAATGGCCAGTGCGGTACAGTTACTGGACAGACGGACAGGACAGGGGCACAGAGGGGGCAGGTGGTCACAGCTGTGCCCTGGGTGTGGAAAGGCAGGCCATCTTCCCCCCAGAAAATTCTGCCCTTGGCAAGATGTGTGGAATCTTCCCAGCTCGGAATGGAGAGATGGGCTGGCCGGGAGTTCTGGAGTTCAGGCTGGGCCAGGACCCGCCCTCCAGCCGTCTGCTGGGCACTCATCTCCCTCCTTGGGCCTCACCGGATGGCGGTCAATGCCTAGGCTAGGAGCTCACTTCAGCCAGGGGTGGGGCCCTGCTTTGTGGACCCCAAATTATTCCCCCACCCCCTTATCACAGAGAAGTGGGTCGAGGGATGGGTGGGGGTGCCCAGAAAGGGCGGTGGTATTGGCACAGGGAGGAGGCCGGAGCCCCGCAGGCACTGCAGGCAGTGGGGGGGAGGGGGCCTCAGGCCTCAGGGCCCCTTGTCAGGCCCAAGGGCTCACCCTGGGCGGGGCTGAGGCCGGGCCTGGCTCAGGGGCCGGTGGGGAGGGAGGAGTTGGCTGAGGGAGTGTGGGAGCAGCTGCTGTGGGCGTCCCGGGTGAGGCTGTAGGTGCAGTAGGCCACGGCAGAGCCCAGCGTCAGCCCCGTCATGTAGGACACGGTCATGGTGTTCCCTGCAGACAAGACCGGGCCTCAGTGGGCAGGAGGGCTGGGGCAGCAAGCAGCCCTCGGAGGACCTTGGCGGCCGAATGAGTCCCTGCGGATGGACCCAGTGGTCTTGACGGGTTCACCAGGCAGTTGTGCAAAGAATAAAGGAATCAGAGTGACGAGAAGCCTGAGGCCAACTGACGCCGGAACCTGTGCACTTTGATGTGTACCTCGGTTTCCCCGCCTGGCAGTGGGGCGCTAGCAGTCCAGTGGGTCTGCTAGACAGGCGCCCCGAGATGTCCTGTGGGCCAGCTGGGTGCCAGCAGAGCGGGGGTCTTACCTGCCAGCTCCCGCTGCCTGGGGCTCACTTTGCCTGCCGCCAGAATCATGGGCACGCTGCCAAAGTAGCCATTGCTGATGCCCATGAGGAGGGAGAAGATGCAGGACCAGGCGGGGTGGCGGAGGACGGGCGTGCCACTGGGGTAGACGCACAGGATGAAGAGGGGGATGAAGACCACGCGGAGGCAGGAGCAAGCCAGCAGGGGGATGCCCTGCCAGTCCACGGGCAGGGCCGCCAGGATCTGCGGGAAGCGAAGCACGTGGGCACCCTGCCTCTCCTGAGCCCACCCGGCCTCACGTCTCCACTGCAGCCTCCACCCTGTCCCCAGACACTCTCAGCTCTGTCCTGCTCAGGCTGTTATGTCTTTCCATAGCTTTGTCACTAAAACGCACCAAATCCCTCATGAGAGCAACACACCGTTCCTGCTGTGTGCCTAGCACCCACCCAGACACAGCATGGGTGCCCTGTTCAATCCTCACAGCACCCAGGTTGCCTCATATTGCACCGCAGGGAGCTGCAGGATCGGTGGGGGGGACCCCACTAACCAAACTTGCCCCCTCTCAGAGCACTGACTGGAGTCTCCCTGCTCTGTGACTCAGGCGAATGGCTTTCCCTCTCAGTCCTCAGTCCATTCACTCATTCACTTAGAGGAGGCCCACAGCAGGCCTACTCCAGGAACAGCATCCTGATCTCACTCCCGCCGCCGGCCGGGGCACACGGCTGGCCCCGGGGACACAGCCAGCAGTCCCTGAGGGGTCAGGAGGGCCTCCCTCCCTGGGGCACGGACGGGCGCGGTGCCATCACCTGGCTTAGACCTGCCCCACCTGGAGCCGCACCTCAGCTCAGGGTCTACCCTCCCGCAGCTCACTGCCCCTGCCTGGGGCGTCCTCTCCCCCAGAAGGGGTGGGGACAGGCGGGGCCCTACCTTGCCCACGAAGTCAGAGAGGTTGAACACGGCCATGAGGAGGATGGGCAGCCACTCGCCCAGGATGCAGTGGCGGATCTCGGACTCGAGACCCGGGAACAGGCACAGCGTGATGAAGTAGGTCACGGCGATGGACAGCATGTGTGCCCAGATGACGCGGGCTACCGCGTAGCGGCGCAGCAGCAGAGCTGTGGGCAGCGGGTAAGGGTCAGCACCCGCCTGTGGCGAGGACGCGGCCCGGCCTGCCCCCACGTGCCCACCTCTGAGGGAGGGCCAGCTCCGCTTGACTCTCAGCTGAGGCATGTCAAAGCGCGTGTAGGACCCCTGGCTGCTGGGCACCTCGTGCGCTGGGCTGTCCGTTGGGGTCCTGCTGTTAGCCAGGGCTGGGCCTTGGTGCTCCTGGAGGGAGGTGGAGCTGGGCAGGGTTGGGGTGCGGCCCTCGGGGCCTCCGTCCCACCACCACTGCCTGCCTCGAGGTCCCTCAAGTACACCAAGCTCCTCCCAGTCTTTGATCCTCTGCACCTGCTTTTCTCTCTGCCTCCAATCTCTTCCCCTGGGTCTTCACGTCTCTCCCTCCACACAGGTCAGGTCTCAGCCCAGAAGTCGCTCCTCAAGGAAGCTCCCTGACCATTAAGGGTGCCCCAGTTTCCACTGTGGGCCTTGTTGCAGTGCGTCACCCTCCGGCCCACCCCAGGTCTCTGGGCTCTGTGGGGACTGGGGTTTCTGGCTCACTGGTGTTCCCAGTGGGCAGCCTGGGTGCCCGGCTGGATCAGAGTCTGCGAGAACATTCTGGCCCTCTTCGCTGACAGGGCCCTCTGGGGCAGAGAGGTCGGCCTCCCCGGCCCTGTTCCTCTGGGGCTGTGCAGCCCTGCCACCAGCAGAGAGCGCCCAGGACCCGGGCCCGCCTGCAGGGCTCAGGGACCCCAGCGCCCGCTGAGAGCGCGGGTCAGGGGGCGCCGCCGCGGGAGCCGCGAGGACCAGGAGGCTGCACCAGGGCTCCCACCCCGATCTCACCAGGTGGACGTCCCCGGCGGCGACGTCGTGGTGCACGCTGTAGCCGGCCGGGCTGCGCCGGAGGCCGTCGCGGGGCTGCGCCGCCGTGTGGTAGAGCACGAAGCGGCTGCGCCGCACCCCCAGGTGCAGCAGGAAGCAGAGCAGCTCCAGGCCAGCGGACACCAGGAAGAAGATGAGTGTGCTGGCGAGCTCATCAGGCAGCAGCAGCTTGGTGAGGATGCGGCTCAGGGACGCGATGACGCCCGCTGTGCCTGGCGAGAGGGGCTGGGATGGGCCTGGCGTCCCTTGCCCCCAGCCCTGCCCACCCTCCCGGGGGTGGGTGGGGCTCCCGGCCACACATCCAGCCCAGACTGCCCACCTCCGGACAGAAACACACAGGCCAGCAGAAGTGATCTCCCAGCACCTTCTGGACCAAACCCCATAGATATGAGTCTTGGAGCCCTGGGGGGATCTGGTCAACCTCATCATCCAGAAGAGGGTGCAGAGAACCTCAAGGGGAAGATTGGGGACAGAGCCCAAGGGGGTCCTGGCGTGGACCTGCCTAACTGCCTGGACTCTGGCCAGTCCAGGCATGGACAGAAGACTGAGAACACCTGGGGGAGGGTCTTCAAAAGGGGGACCTGATGTGTGGGCCGGGGCTGCTCCTGTGCAGAGAGGGGTGGCAAGGCAGGAGGGGCAGTCGGCTACCCACACCAGCAGCTGGAGTGAAGGAATCAGTTTGGAGGGCATGTTGGGTAAGTTTAGGGTTTGAGCAAGGGGGTGCTGTGCACTGAGCAGTGAGCAGGGGCAGGTGGGAGATGTTGAGGTGGGCCTGGAAAGTGAGCTTGAGAAGCCGAGAGCGGTGCTAAGCAGGTGTGGCTCATGGGCCTGGGGCTCTGGGGAGAGCCTGGTGCTGAGATAGCGCACTGGACATCACGGGTATGGATGGGCGCATCCCCTAAGCACAGGCACATAAAATGTGCACCGCACACTAGGCGCATGGGCATGCCAAGACACTCAGACCCGCGCTCAGAGAGGCACAGTCTTCCCACATCACAAAGGGCCGTACGCTTGAAGAGATGTTGCCACATCACAGCCATGTCCCTCCCACCTGGGAGTCCCACCCCCACCATCCAGGCAAGAGGAGATGATGGTCACTGTACCCAGCCCCATGTTCCCAGGGCCCTGCACTGGGAGGTTCCCCAGGAAGAGGCTTCCAGCCCAGGCAGCCCAGCGTCCCCTCCCAAGGGTCTGCAGATACTCACTCTCCCCAGTCATCACCCCCTGGGCGTACCTCTTGGGCAGCATCCCCGTGTACCCATAGAAGCTGGATTGCTGCACTTGAGAGAGAGAGAGGAAGGAATAAACACCACTATCACCTGTCACCTGGGAGCAAGACTCAAAAGTCTGAGAGCAAAAAACAGTCTGAGAACAGTGTGTTGGCAATGCCTGTCTGAAAGAGACATTGACACTGCTGGCGGCAGATGGCTTTGGTCCGACTGCCTGCAGAGTGCGGTGGACGCAGCACTGTCCACTACACAGTGGTGGACTGCCTTCCACATCCCACCCTTGGGAAGGGCCAGGCTCCTTGACTAGTTCTGTCCAATGAAACAGGAGCAGAAATGATCTGTGTCGCTCCTGGATGACGCAGAGAAAAGCCCACATGGACTTCCAGTGTTTCCTTCCCCAGTGGTAGTGTTACAGCCGGGGGGCTGCTGTCAGCCTGAGTCCCTGAGTGACTGTGTGGAGCATATCCCCATTCATGTGTTGGACATCTAGCAAGAGCCAGGAATAAGTTTTGTTCTATGAAGCCACTGAGGTTTCTGGGCTAATTGGTTGCTATAGGCTAACTGTAACCAACACAGACAGAAACGCAGCAATTTTCTCGGGAAAATGGAAACGCACTGGCTCATACCATACCCTGCAGTTTAGCAAGCGGGTGCCTGGATGGAGACCTGAGGCAGTGTTGGCCAACTAGGATCTCCTGGTCCTTACCAGCATGTGTTTTCTAATAAAGTAGAACAGGTCTGTGCACACTGCCTAGACTGAGGGTGATAGTTCGTGAAGCCTTGATTTCATTTATAAACACACACACACAATGTGTTTACTGGACTGTAATGTGAAATGTATTTCTTCCTGGAAGTTACAGTCAAAAAAGTCTGAGGGAGTACAGAACTGTCCCGGACTTCTGCAAACATTGCCACCATGAAAGGAAAGCTGAGGACCATTCCGGGTGAAAGGAGACTAGACACGTGACAGCTACTGCAGTGTGTGACCCTGGGTTGCACCTGGGCTCAGAAACCAAAATGCTGTTAGGACATTGTCGAGACCATTGGTGACTATGAATATGGATTATAGATGATAGTATGTGTCAGTGTTAAGTTTCCTGATACTGACAATTCTAACATGGTTATAGAAGAAGTGTTTTGGCTTTTGGAAAATACAGCCTTGAAGTGTTGGTACTTAGGCAAGATGTGTGATGTTGTCTGCACATAGCTCCCAAATGGGTTAAGGGGAAAATATATGTTACTTTATATTTATATATATTCAGGGGGAAAACTGACACATGTACATATATGTGTGGGGGGGTGTGGGGGCATGAAGAGAGAGAGAGAGAGAGCATATGTGGCAAAATGTTAACTGGTGAGTCCAGGTGAAGGGTGTATGGGAATTCACTACATTATTCTTGCAATCTTTCCATAGGTCTGAGAGTCTCAAAAGAAAAAGAAAAAAAAGTCATGGCCCAAGAGAAGCACAGGGGTGTGGTGGCTTGAGCAGGACAGCTCTGGAGGCCCACGTATATCTGAGAAAACAGGGAACTGCCTCCACATCCACATGGCATGCAGCAGGTGTGTGGATGTGTGCACAGCTGTATGCTCTGCCAGCATGTGTGTGCTCAGCACACGCAGGCACTGTGGGGTTCAGTGTGCATGCACGGGTGTGGAGTGGACATGTGGCTGCAGCAGGCACATGTGTGGGGCATGCACTGTGTGCAGTGTGCATGTGTGGGTCAGGTGTGCATGTGGCCCCAGCAGGACACTGTGTGTGTGTCTGTGTGCGCATGTGTAGGGGGCATGCAGGCGGACGCCTACCAGCCTCATCTGTGTAATATGCCCCCAGTGTGCAAGCAGGGCTGGGGCGGGATGGCCTGCAGTAGGCCCTTGGGGTGCAGCCCCAGCCCCCACCCTGGTCCCTACCTGTGCAGCCGAAGGCCACGGTGCCCACAGCGGCCAGGTTGATGGCATAAGCCTGGTCATGGGAGAAGAGCTGCAGCCACACATCACAGATGCTGATGAAGAGGAGGGGGCCCAAGGCCAAGAGGTAGCCTGTGGGAGCAGAGGCCAGAGAGGGGGCAGTGAGTGGGCTGGGGGGTGCCCCTCATCCTAACCCCCGAGGAGAGTCAGGTTTGAGGTGCCCTCTCTCTTTCTTCTCCTCAATACTGGGAGGGTGGCCGGGACACTTTAGAGCTCTAAGAGGAGCACTGGGAAGGCTTCCTGGAGGAGGCGCCATTTGAGCCAGGCTTTGAAACTGGATGTGGCCATGAAGAGGAATGGGAAAGGAGGAGCAGGCCAGGCTGAGGGAACAGCAAGGGGCCTGAGACACCTGGGGGCACAAAAGCCTCCCAGGTACAGGTACCAGGGTGCCCCCACCATGGGCCTTACCCTATTTTCAAGCATTGAACTCCATAATGGTCCTAGGAAGTGTGCCCATTTTACAGATAAGGGGAGTGAGGGCAGGGAGACGGGAGGGAGTGGCAGGGCAGACATGAGAGCTGGGAGCCCGGGTGCAGCGTGGCGGCCGGCCTACCCGTGGTGATCCTGGTGTGCAGGCTCAGTCTCTCCACCAGCGCATTGTTCAGGATCACGGCCACCAGTGCCACCAAGATGTAGGTGAGGCTCATGTCGAACACAATCGATGTCCCTGTGAGGGGCCAGCCAGCGGCAGGTGCTCAGGGGAGCCGGTCCTCTGCACCTGCCCCAACCAGGGGCTGCCTCCTCACTCTGCCCAGAGGGTGAGGGACGCCCTGTGGCCATTCGCAGCTGAGCCAGGATTTGAATAAAACGGGCTCCCTGAGCAGGTCCTGCTCACAGGATGGGCGGGAGTGGAGGGTGCTGGGCAGCCTGTGACAGCCAGGTGTGGCTGTGGGGACCCACCTGGGTACTTGTGATGCAGGTAGTCCACGTCGGTGATGAAGCTGTTATACGGCAGCAGGAAGCCCACGCCAGCCAGTAGCATTGCAAAGTAGATGGCGTGGTATCGGTCGCTGGGCACCGGCTCCTCTGCCACTAAACCCAGATACCCCAAATGAGAAGTGGATGACCCACTTGAGCACCAGGGCTGTGGTCCACCATGACAGCCCCCTTGCCATGGCTGCTGCCACTGAATCTCCCAGCATTGGCCCCCATCACCTGGCTCCTGTCCATCCCCACAACCACAATGCCAGCACCACTGTCATAGCCACTGCTGTCACCTTCACACCTCTGTGGCCACGGTCACCATCACCGCAGTCATCACCCACCACCAAGAGGCCACGCTGTCACCACTTCCACCATCCTGGCCACTGATGCAAGCAGCTGGCTTGACAGGTGGTGGACTGGCATCTACATACCTACAGCAAGGCCCTATGGGGCAGAGGCAATGTCCTGCAGGAGGTTGTGTGTGCACCATCCATGTCGTGTCCAAGACATGGGCGGATTGTCCCCCTGTGAGGGTTCCTGTGTCGAGGAACCACTGGTGGAAGTGGAGCAGTGCCACCTGCAGAGATCTGCTAGCAAGATGTCTGCTTCCCACCCCTATAGCCGGCCTCTGTTGGCCCCCAGGTCTAAGCTGAGGCTGCCCCCAGCACTGCAGGCCTCTCCTGCCCCTGGATCAACAGGCAGAGATGAGGGCTGCTGTCCTGGCTGGGGTAATTGATTCTGACTACCGAGGGGAAATTGGGATGCTCCCACCTGTGGGGAAAGGAAAGCTATGTCTGGAACACCCGGGATCCTTGTGGCTTCTCTTAGAACTCCCAGGCCCTGTGCTGGAAGTTGGGGGTTCACTCCAATCTGAGCAGGACTGCTAGTGCCCCAGGGCCTGAAGGCTCGCGTCACCCTGTGAGGCAGAGAATCATGCCCAGGTGAGGTTTACTGAGGGCAAGTGTTAGGAGTGTTTCCTCCTAATTTTGACAGGAATACACTGTGCACAGGCATTAGCCAGACATTTTTGTTTTATTTACTCTCTTATCCCCTTAGCAACTCAGATAAGGTGTGTTGTTCTTTATACTTAACTGTATGTTTTAGGATTTAAGTTACAGGATGTCAGAGGAGAGGCATGCACATCACACAAGGACATTGAATCTTCTGGGGAAAGTGCTGGCATGTTTTGGGTCACATGGGTTAACTGTGTCATGCTAGGCGGCAGTGTGACTTTGTTAGTGTCCCTATGTGGAGACTAAGTATGGTTTAAGAAGCTGTGTGTGGAAGCCACGCTGGCAAGGGGTGGACTGTGATGGTCAGTTTTATGGGCCCACTTGGCAGGCCGGACTACAGTCCCTAGCTGTTCAAGCAAACACTGACCAAGGTGCGCCATTATGGATTTTTCAGATTAAAGTCCCTCCTAGTGGACTCTAAGTGAACTGAAAACGAAATTACCCTGGGTGGGCCTGACCTAATCAGGTAAGACATTTAGGTCGTCCCAGAGCTCAGAGGACCCAAACAGCTTTAGCCTATTTGTGATCTTCATTCCTGACCACTCGCTGTATGGATTTCAGACTGGCTAAGCCAGTCTTTGCTGCAGTAAGGCAATCCCTGTAACAAATGCCTACAGACACATACATATATATAGCTGGATCACAGCCACAGCTTTCGGTCTTTGTCAGTCTACCATGTCTGTATGTTTCCTGGTGGCTCTATTTCTCTAGGTGAACTTTGATCCAGCCACCATCACCAAGGCCATCAGTTAAAATCACCACTGCCACAGTCTCCACAGTCCCCACAGCCACCAAACACTTTCTTGGCGGCCCTGCCACATGGTACCTCTTGCCACACCTGGCCAGGAGAGGTCTGGCCCCTTGGTGATGGGCCCCAGGCTGTTCCCATCCATGTACATGGGAGCAGGGAGGTCATCCTAACCCACCACAGGGCTTGGCCAGCTGAACCTCCTCTCCCATCTGCAGGGAAAGAGGATGGAACCAGAGAATCAGCGCCCATTTCTAAGCCTGAAGTGGTACTACCATAAACTACAGCCACCAAAAAATGAGCTGTCACCTGCGGGCTCCTGAGTGCCGGGGACAGTCCTCAGCCATGTTCTCTGGGTCCTGCTGTGACCACACTGAGGGTGGCACCACACTGTTCCCCTTTTACAGATGGAGTAACTGAGGCTTAAAAAGCAATGACTTGCTCAAGGTCTCTGATGGGAGCTTGGGTGGAACCCAAACCTGCTTGATGCCAGCCATGCGCAGTGCCTACTCTGCAAGTCTGATCTCAGGGGCAGTTGGCTTATTTCCTCCCTGTGGGGAAAATGAGGCTCAGAGAGGTTTAGTCCTTGCCCAAGGTTGCACAGCTAGGCCGAAAACCAGCCTTTGAGCCGCAAGTCAGTCCTCCCCCTTTCAGCCACTTTCCTGTCTCCACTGAAGGGAGGAATGGCTTGTTTTGACCAACAAATGCCACCAAGGCAACCTGAGTCACTTCCAGACAGAAGTGTCACGGGGCAGCATGGGGCCCATCTTGTGCCCTTCCACCTGTCCCGTGGGCATGATCTGCACCTCCTCAGCCTGGCTCTGTGACCTGCACTTGGGCATGTGGCATTTGGGCAAAGCCACTGGGGTGATTTGTTACTGCAGCAGATGGAATCCGTCCTGACAGGTGCTGCCTGCCACACAGAGGACTCCCCTTGGGCTCTGCCCAAGGCTCCCCCACCACAAAAGGCTCCCACGGCCAGTCCCTGCTTTGGGCCAGAAGCAGACCTCGGCTGCACCGTACTCACCGGAGTCACTGAAGATCGTGATGCCCCTGGCCCTACCGCCCTGGCCCCGAGCTGCCCCAGCCGGCACCTCGTC
This sequence comes from Manis pentadactyla, assembly GCF_030020395.1. Taxonomy (NCBI): domain Eukaryota; kingdom Metazoa; phylum Chordata; class Mammalia; order Pholidota; family Manidae; genus Manis; species Manis pentadactyla. Next base: position 100,973,105 of record NC_080028.1, read on the forward strand.
CTCCAGCTGGCAGCTGTCGAAGCTGAAGCTCATCGCCACACTCCTGTCTGGCGTGCCCACCACGCTGGGCTCTTTGAGGCGCTGGCTGCCCACAGAGCCCATGGTGGCCCGCGCTGCGGAGAAAGGAGAGGAAGCAGGCTGAAGGAGCAGGGCAGAGAGGACCCCACCCCACTGCGCGGTGTCAAGCCTGCACCTCTGGCGGCCGTCCTTGCTCTTCCACCCATTTTGAAACAGTGCCATGGATCACAAAAACCAAGGCAGGGATAGCACGTGACTGGTGTCTTTTGCCGCAGTGGAGAGCAGTTCCCGGGGCCTGCGTGGTGGTGGAGGCAGTGGGCATGGGGAGAAATCGATGGTGCAGAGAAACATTTTGGAGGTAGCATGCCAGGACTTGGTGAGCAGAGCCACAGATGCTGCTGACTACCGTGTGCCGGGGCTGAGCACCACTTCCCAGGGAGGAGGTGTCCGCAGCACACTCATTTTACAGCTGAGCAAAAGTGAGCATTAGGGGGGGACTCCCCATCCCCCAACACCCGGTCTCACAGACAGTAAGGGGTGGACAATCTGAGCCCCCACAGCCCTCTGTTTTGGGCCAACCACCTTCAGTGGCAGGAAGTACTTTCTATGGTCTTGCCTCAGTTTCTCTTGCTTCCATTCAAATCTGCCAGCCTTCTATTTAAAGGAAAGGAAGGTGCTACCTGATCCTGGGTGGAGAGACACCCCCTCTGCGTAGAGGTGTGCATGAGTCTAGTTTTTTCTCTAAAACATTTATCAATGTATTTCTCTAATGACCTTTATTCGTTTACCTGATTGCATCCACATGGTAGAGAAGCTGAGACACAGATGGGGTGCCATGGCATCGGGCACCACTGTGAAGCCAGCACACCCATGAGCCTGTGTGGGACCACCCTGGGAGAAGCCAGGAGGGGGCCCACTTCCCGAGGGGGCCCAGGTGTTCAGAGCTTCACCGACTTTCTCTGAGGTTGTGCTGTCTCCCCCTCCTGCCACCAGCTCTCTGCCTGCTCCTGTTTTGAGTCTCATTTCCTCTGGCTTTCCTGACTCAGTTCACCTACTCCCCAGCCTTCACACAGGTGCTGATCAGTCACCATGCGCCTCCCCTGGGCCCTGTGCTTGCTTTTCCTAGCTCCCCTCAATTTTTTCTGGGGCCTGGGAGCCATGAGCCATCCCTGCTTCCAGGTTGGTCCTGGGGAACTGGGGAAATTTTGCCTCTGCCCCAGGGGCTGACCCAGCTGATGGGCACCCAGAAGCAGAGGAGAAGGTCAGGGGCTTCTCCTTCCAGGGCCTGGAGAGCAGGTGCAACTCCCGCTAGGCTCAGGGATCTTCCTGAGAGAACCCCGGCCCTGGCCTCCTCCACGTCTGGAGCTTGGAGGACTGCTCTCAGCCTGGGTGTAAATGACTGTGGTGTTGGGCAGGATCCAGCGCTGGAGGCCTGGAGACCCTTGGGCCCCACCCACCCAGGCTGTCCGGAAGGCTCCCCATGCCCAGGATTTGAAGGGCAGGGAGGCAGTCTGTTGCAACATTTCTCCCTGTAATATACTCAGGACAAAAGCCCAACCCTGGAGGACATTTGAACCCTGACCCCTGACCTGTGTTTAGCAAAGGTTCCCAAGATGCAGTGCCTGGACAGACCTGGCCAGATGCTGAGGGTTCTGTCCAGTCGAGAGGCCATGCTGTGCGCGAGGCATATGTGCTCAGTATGGTGCCAGGAGGTGGCCCCATTGCTTCCACCAGCTCAGTCGGTGAGGTGGGCAGCTCCCACCCACACGGCCTGCCCCAGCCACTGCCCTCGTGTGTTCCTCCAGACCCCTCGAGTGGGGGTCTCTGGCTCCCCTTGCCGTGGCCCCATGGCAGAGACCAGGCTTCATGTGGTGGCAGGGAAGGGCGCTGAGGTGGTTTCCCCACCTTTCCTGGGCTAGCCCTTCAGCCCACCGCTTCCCATATACCTCACGCACGCACAGAGCAGAGCCTGAGATCGTTCTGTTCCTGTTGATTAAAATTTAAGGATATGTGCATAGGCTTAAAAACCCAAGAGGGCACTGGGCTCTTCTCTGCTCCTCCTACCCTGCTGGGACTCCTTGATGGTCACCCTCAGGGAGCAGCTGAGAAGACCCAGTGCATTTCTCTGGCCCTCAAAGAGCCACCTCCTGAGCCGCAGTTTCCCTACCTCCCTATTGTGGGTGGGGAAGGGGAGGAAGTACTTCACAAACGGGGCTGGGGCAGTGTTTTACTGGGAAGTTTGTTTAGCACGCAGGAGGTGTCAGCTGTCACACAAGCCACCCCTTCTAGGCACTACTGTGGTCCAGAGAGGGCTCCTAGCCCCAGGACTCCTGAAAGCCCAGCTCATGCCCCCGCTTTGCCAGGACAACTGAGGCTCGGGGAGCCGAGTCCCAAGGTCATGCAGCTTGAACTGGAGTCCCAGCTGGGTTGAGCACCTTTGGTTTCCCCACTTCAGCTGTGACTGAGTGGACATGGGTTCTGAATGTGCCCCCGGACACTGTGGAGGTGCTGGGGACCTGGATGCCGAGGCCAGGCCAACCCCTCTCAGGGGCTGGGCTCCACCTCAGAGTGCATGCCCCAGAGGGGACAAGGAAGTCTGGGTCTGGAAAGTCAGCCTGCCAGCCCTCCTTAGGCCTCAAGCTCCTTGTGGCCCACAAGCCTTGGCCCGCTGGACCCCCTTGGACAGTCCTGGCCACTGTGCCTAGGCCAGCTTCTGGGTGCTCTGCTGCCCTTTCTGCAGCCACGCACTGTAGACGGCCCCGGCTCCTCTCTGTGGGTTCTGCCCGCAGGAGCGCGGGCTTCAAGCCCCTCTGTCACCTGCTTCCTGCAGCTCCCTGGGGACAGGTGGGAGCCTTGGCCAGACACTGGCTGCCCTCTGGGGCAGCCCAGACCCTCACCCGCCTCCTGGCCTGGGTTCCTGCAGCTCTCAGACGAGGGCGGCCCCCCTCCCCAGGCTGCTCTGCTTGCCCCGCCCAACAGCAGCAAAGTTGGTTCCCAGGCCTGCAGCCTGAGGCAAAGGACAGACTCCTCCAGCCACTGGAGGTGACCCCTGGGCACAGGCCCCACCTCTTCCCGCATCTTTTCCAGGATGAGAAGGGGGCTGCCAGGGAGATGGAATGAGATGGGGCCAAGGGGGACTTCAGGGAGAAACTTCTGGTGGAAGGGCCCTTTGGGCACGCCTGGGGAAGGAGGTGATCCCAAGATCCGGGCATGGCCTGGCCACCTGCCACTCTCCCCCTTCCCGGGTCTGGGTCCTGCACTCGCTGATGCGCTGGAGCGGGGCTGGCTCGGTCCGGATGCTGCACGAGACGGGGGCGGGAGCCCCTCTTCCCGGGACAGAAGGGGGGGGTGGGAGATTCGGGGTCCCCAGGGTCACCTACCCCGCCCCTGAACTCGGCGGCCGGAGCCGGTGCGGAGGGAGTGGCGACGCGGAGTGGAGCCGCGCGCACCGCAGACAAAGGCTCCGACAGGTCCCCGCGCCCCAGCCCGTCCCCGTGCCCGCCCGCCACCTCCGCGGCCACCGCTTACCTCCTCCCGGCCCGGGGGTCCTCGGCGCGCCCGGCCCCGCCTGCGCCCGCCGCTCCGCGCCGGGACCCCTGGGCGCCCGCGCCCCGCGCCTCGGGCCGGGCGCGGCCGGCGTCCTCCGCAGGTTCCCGCGCCGCCGGCCCCGGGGTCCGCACGCGCGTGCTGGGGCGCAGCGGCGGCGGCGGCGAGCACAGCGGGGGCCCCGCGGGGAGCCCCGCCCCCGAGCCCCGGCCGCCCCGCCCCCGCGGAACCCCGTCCCCAGCCACTCCCCTTGCTCCTCCCCATCCCGCGGCTCGGGCGGGGCGGGGCCCAGGCTGAGATCACCACCCCCGGCCACCCATGGGTGACCTGCTGCCGACCTAGCCCGCCCCCCGCGATACCCGCTTCCCCGCCTTGGTGCCCAGTCCCACTACCCACGTCCCCTACTCTGCCCGCCCTGGGTCCACTGTCGGGGTGGCCCAGGTCGGTGGGTGGGACAGGTCGCGCAGGTAACCAAACTCAAAATTTTGAAGGATGAGTTGGAGTCCGCAGGATCAACACAGGTGCCCGCCGGCCTTGACCGGCCCCCACCTGGAGGCCCTCACCTCACTTCCCAGGAGACTAGCTCCTCCTCCGGTCTCCAGACCCGCTGGCATCAGCCAGGAGGCCCCAGAGGTGCTTCTGCTCCTCTTCTCAGGGCCTCACCCATTGCTTCTAAAACACTGGAAGGCCTCAGAGCTTCACGGAGTGCCGGGCATTTGTCTGACTGAAGGGTGGACTGGACTGGGAGCTGAGAAAAGCTGTGGAGCACAGTGGAGCAAAGGTGTGCTGGGGGGCGCTGGCGTGCATTCAGCGGGATGCACCCCTGCCCTTCATGGGGGGCTGGCTGGCTGGGGGACATGCAGCTGATCCAGTCATTAATCTGGAAGTTAAAGAGCCTCACACTTCCCACGGCTCTGAAGCTTTGAAAGGGCCCATGCAGGAAGCCAGCGAGCTGTCCTGAGTGTGAACACAAGTTATTTGGTGGGAGGCACTGTTCTCACAGGGGACACCTGCATCTGTCCCCGGGGGGTTCATTCTAATGGAGAACGCTGGCAATAAACAGTCATTTCAGGAAGCGTACGATGCCTGGAAGACAGTAAGAGTATCAGAATAGACAAGAGTGTGTGACAATGGGGGTGGGGTGACTATGATTGTCTAGGATCCGGGAAGGCCCTCTGAGAAGGTGACCTTTGAGCTTACAGACCTGAATGATGGAGACCCATTGTGGGGAGGTGGGTGGGAAGGGTGTTCTGGGCAGAGGGAACAGCCAGGGCCAAGTCCCGAGGCCAGGAGAACTCATTATATTCAAGGGCAGAAAGAAGGCCAAGGTGGTGGGTACAGAGGAGGAGGAGACTTTCCAGTGGGAGATGAGGTGAGGTGGTGAACAGACACTGGCCCACGGGGGCCTTATGGGCAGCGTGGTGAGCGGTGCTCCTGGAGTGTTCTAGTTGGAGGAGGGGACATGATGTGACCTAGGTTTGTAAACCCAGGTTGCCAGTGGGAGGGCAAATTAGAACACTTCTGAGAGGTAAATTGGTCTAAAAACATGCTTGCCCTTTAATGCAGGAAATCTAGCCCAAGGAAATCATTCTAAATGCAGAAAAGGCTTTATATACAGAGGTACTAATCAGAATAATCAAACATTGAAAATAGCCCAATTACCCAAGGAGAGTGGATAAGTGATGTTCATCCCATGGGGGACAGACAATATGATTGTTATATCAAGAAAACCAGTGGAATGATGTGCAACCCCGCAGAGAAATCGTAAGTCAGCCCTCAGATACATGGTTAGGAAGGATTCTCAGTAAAATGGAAAACTGGCAGTGTGAAAGTGGTGACACAGAAACAGGACATGTCCCCAAATTGGGAGAACCAGGTAAAATGATTTTCTGGTGGAAATTATAAATAAGCAGACAAAGCTGCTGTCAGAAGAGAAAGAAATCTGCATAGGAAAATTGCTAGACAGGAAATAGAAGCTTTTGTTAAAGACCAACTAATCCTCTGCTCCAAACCCCAGGCTTGGGCTGTTTCATGGAATTTTTAAAGAAGAGTTAAGTGCAACTTAAGTATTCCAGAGCAGAGGAAAAAATAAATACAGAAGAGTTTCCTAAGTCTGACAAAGATTTCTCTAAGAAAACAATAGACCAGTCCTGCCTGTGAATACCCATATAAAATCCTAAATAAAATGTGAGCCAGTGGAACTCGGGAGCACATTAAAATAACCATACTCACCAACAATCCAAATGCAAGAATGGTTTCATAAAGGATGCTCTTCATTTCATCATCACCTTAATAGGTCAAAGGAAAGTAGTATGATCATCTCCGTAGATACTAGAAAGGCCTTGGTAAAATACAACATCCATTCTTAATTAAAAAAAAAATAGACTGCACATAAGTGAATTTTTATGTGCGAGTCCAAAGGCACAGACTCAGCTCCATACCCTCACCTGTTACTTAACCTTCTGTGCCTCTCCCTTCAGAGCCCTAGCTGACATTGTTAGACAAGAGAAAGAGAAAAGATACATAAAAATTGGAAAAGATGAGTTAAATTATTGTTATTTGTAGGCGACAGGATTATCTAGCTCTTGGGGATCCAGGAGGCCCAAAGGAAAACCTCTTAAGAGATTCCCACACAACCTCCCCACACCTAGGCACAACAGACACGTAGAGAAAAGGTTCATTTGCAGTGACAACAAAAGAGATAAAAGTCCCTGGAATAATCTTAGTTAGAAATGTTCAACATGTATATGAAACATTTTCAAAGCCACATTAAAAAACCTTTGTGAGGAACCCAGAGGAAGGCAAATAGACAGTCACCTGCCCTCTTCTTTAACAGGAAGATGAAGAGTGTGACCAAGATGTCATTTCCCACTAATTCAATCCATTTACCTTATATCATCCCAGAAAAAAATACCAGCAAGATGTCTTTCCTTTGGATCTAGATGAACTGATTCTCAAATTCACATGGGAAAATGAGCCAGGAAAAAAAAACTCAAAAGGCAGAAGAATGAGGGGGGACTAATTGCAAATACAGAATATAAGATAAAGCACCTGCATTTACAGCAGTACGTGGTACACTTTGACGAGATGGATCAACCAAGGGGCCAGAATGTAGGTCGGGAAGTCAACCCAAATGCAGGCACTGGTAGTGGCAGCTTTTTGTATTCGTGGGAGAAAGATGAATATTTCTGTAAATGGTGTTTGCACCATTGGGTGGCAATCTGAAAATAAATAAAATTGGATCCTTGCCTCATTCCCAATACCAAAACCAAGAACAACAAAAATAACAACAAAAACCTCTAGATTTTTGTTTTGAATGACCTTGTAGAAACAAAGTTCTTTCTCAGCAAGACACAAAACTCAGAAGCCATAAGTGAAAAGACCACTACATTTGACTATTTCACTAAAAATGTAAAATTTGTGCATGAAAAACCCATTGCAAACAAAATGAAAAAGATAAATGCCAAAGTGGGAAAATATTTGTGACACATATGACAGGTAGTGATCTTTAATGCATAAAGTGCACCTACAAATCAAAAAGAAGACCAACAACCAGTAGGAAAGATGGGTAAAGAATGTACCCTCACAATTTGCAAAAAATAGGAGCCACAGTGGCTTCAACATATGAACAATTGCCTAACTCTACACCTAATAAGAGAAACACAAATTAAAATGGTATTGACAGGCCATTTTTCTCTTACAATATCGGCAGAAACCGAAGTTTGAAGTCAGTCTTGGCAAGGTGAGAGCAAGAGGACCCCCATGCACTGTGGCGGGAGTGTAAATTTACACAGCTTCTATGGGAGGAAATGGAGCATATCACTCAAAATTTTTAAATGCACAAATCATTTGCTCCATTAGTTTTATGCTAAGAATTTTTGCATTATACTTGCATATCTGTTCAAAGCTGTATATCCAAGGGATATTTTTTACATTTTTATAACAGCAAAGATTAGACACAACCTAAACCTTCAGCAGTGCAATGGTATACTGTACAATCATTAAAAAGAATGAGGTGGTTCTGTATGTACCCATATGGAGCAATTTACAAGATATATCATTTAGTTTTTAAAAAAGCAAGGTGCTAAAAAGTGTGTGTGATGGCTAATTTTATGTGCCAACCTCATTAGGCCATGGTGCCCAAATATTGGCTAAACATTGTTCTGGATGTTTCTGTGAGGGGTCTTTTGGCGGATGTTTACATTTTAATCTGTGGACTTTGAGTAAAAAGCAGATTGCCCTCCATAGTGTGGGTGGGCCTTGTCCAATCCGTTGAAAGCCTAAATAGAACAAAAGTCTGATTGGCCTGAAGCATGAGAGCATTCTGCCAGCAGATGGCCTTTGGACTTCAACTGGAATGTCAGCTCTTCCTGGATGTCCAGGCTGCTGACCCACCCTGCAGATTTGGACTTGCCAGTCTCTGTAATTCTATAAGCCCATTCCTTAAACTAAATCCCTCTCCATATACATATATACATCCTATTGGTTCTGTTTCTCTGGAGACCCTTACTAATACAGGGCACAGAGTTAGAGTATGAAGGCATTTGTGTTCAAAAGTGTATGTGTGGGTGTGCTTGCCATGCATTGGTTGCTTCTGGAAGAATGCAACACAAGCAGGTAATTGCCTCTGAGAAAGGAGAAAGGCTGGTCAGAGAAGGGACACTTATTTTTACTGTAGCCTTCTGTAAACTTTGAATTTTTTAACATTAAGCAGGACAAGCAGAATACACAATTTTGCATGCAGTATATTCACTCCACATAGAGAAAAGACTAGAAGGAAATGCAACAAAATACTACACTGGTTGTCACTGAATGTGTGGACTGGAGAGGCATCATTTTCCTCTCTATTTTCCCACCTTTCCTGTAGTCAGCCCTAACAATTCAATTGTAAGGCTTTTCTCCATGCACACATCTGTCATGAGAAACGAAAACTGTACTTGCATGTGGGACAGACTGCTTGTCTACCTCCCCTTCACAGTTCCCATGCTGCCCGCACACCCTGGCTCCTGACGGCACCAGGTTATATGAGGAGCTGTGGGTGGAGGACCTTCTGGTCTGGATAAAGGCTGCTCAGATCGGGAAGAAACTTTGGGATTCAGATTAGGGCCAAGGTCTTGGAATGTGATTGATGCTGCTCAGTGTCCAAAGGACCTCAGCAAGGGCTGTGGTGTGGGTGGGGATCGGGGCTCTGACTGTGCCTTGGGGCTCCAGGGGGCGGGGGATAAAGGAATGGGCGTGTCCGAGGAGGGCTCAGATAGGAGAAGGGCAGGCCATCCCTGCAGGCTGTGCCAGGTCAGGGGCCTTTCTCTGGCCCGTCCAGCTGTGGGTCCCGCAGGGCGGGAAGGAGGCCTCGGATGTCATGGAAGAGGTGGGGCCTGGACTGCTGGCTTGTGGGGCAGGCAAGACACACACCAGCAAAGGGACCCTGGCTGATGCTGTGGGACGCTGCCTGAACAGAACAGACTGCCTGCCTGAAAAGCCTGGTCTGGGAGGTGGACAGTATGAATGGCCCTGTCTTTGATGCCAAGGTGACTCGGAGCTCTCCTGGGAGGAGGCAGGATAATTTCCACACAGTGCTGTTCTGCAATCATACAGGTGACTTACGCTGGCCAGTGGGGTGTTGTAGCTGTGATGAACCAGAGATCTGAAAATACTTTGCCTTTACACTTTGAGTCCCTCTGAGGATGGTTCCAGGCTCCTGTCCTGAGAAACGGGAGGATGTGCAGCACAGCTGCATGGCTGAGGTCACCCCAGACCCACTGGCAGTCAGCTCACCCCAGATCCATGGGCAAGCCAGTCAGGATCAGCAGAGCCACCTAGCCGAGCACCCAAGATGTTGTATGCCACTGACAATTTGTGCCTGTTTGTTACACAGCATTCTGTGGCTGTAGATAACAGATACACTGACTGATTCACTTTAGCTATGGCTTGAGACTATGTTCCCCTGTGCCCTACTTGTGTCGCATGTCCCCTTCTTGCCTTGCCCCATGCCATGGGTCTCATGCATGGGGACCTCATTTTATCCTCTGAGGTGGGTAACCTGCCCACTTTGATAAAAGGAACTTGAGTCCCAGACAAGCAAGTGACTTGCCCAGAGCCCCCATCTCCCCCCGGGGAAACTCAGCCCTCAGGAAGCTCAGCAAGGTGGAAGAGTTCAGCCTTCCTGCTGTGTAGCCCGGGGATACTTGCCTCCCCTCTCTGTGTCTCACCTCGAAAAGGGGTACAAAAAGGACTCTTGTAAGGAATAAAAGACATAATCTTCAGGGTCTGATGCTTGCTAAGCCCTTAGTAAACGCTTTACAGACATCCTTCCATTTAATTTTCCTAACTACCCTATGATGTGGACCATTGGGGTCACTGCCCATTTTATGTGTGAGCAGACTGAAGTCCCCAGCTGGCTGGTCAAAGCTGTGTCTTGGGGCTCCGACTCCTGTGTGTTTGCTGCTGGGTGGGGTTGCCTCTACAGGGTGAGTGGGTGAGGGCGGACCCAGGAAAGGGATCTGTGGGGATGCTGGGGAGGGCTACGCTCAGTTCGAGGCCTGCATCAAGGCCAACGACACCCGGGCCTCCCTGACAGCAGCTTCAAGCATTACCTTAAATGTTCTCAGTCACAGCTTTTCCTCCTGACACACTGGAGATTTTGCTTGACCTTAGACCATATTTTATTGGCAATACTCTACATTTGATCTTTGCCTTAGGGGGAGTCCTTTCCCTGGAGAGTTTGGGTTTGTTTTCCCTGGGGGCCTCCAGCTGTGTGCCCTTGAGCACAAATCTCAGGGGAGATTCTTTGGGCCTAAGCTGGACTTTCTAGAATAACTTCCATTCAGCCTGTCCATCCCTTCCCAAGAAGAAAGCTCTGCCCCAGATTGCCAGAGCCTACCTGGGCCGCCGAGGAGACTTAGTCTGGGGAGCTGTGCCGGCCAAAGACCAGTCGGAGCGTTGAAGCATTTTCCTATACCCTACAGCTATAGAGTGGGCTTGTCTTGTTTGGGGGGAGAGAGGAACCCAAAATAAGCTTAAAAATAAACTAAATGTCCACAAAAAGACATATACAAGTTTTATCCATAATAGTAAAAACCTTGCAGCAGCCCAGGGTAGATGAGGAGATGGTTAAATAGACTGTGGTGCATCCATGCCCTGGAATACAACCCAGGTAACAAAAAGGAGTATGCTACTGACGCTCCAACAACTAGGATGAATTTCAAGTGCATCACACTGAGTCAAAAAGACAGACACAAAAGCACATACATTGTATACAGCTCATTCATATGAAGTCCTAGACTCTGGCAACGTGAATCCAACGTAATTAAGATGATGATTGCCCTTGGGAAGAATGGCAGCCCAAGGGAACTCTGGGGTAGTAGATGATCTATATTTTGAAAGAGTTTAGGCTTACACAGTGTGTCTGCCTGTCAAAACTCAGCAAGTATTCACTTTAGATTTGTGCATTTCACTGTTTGTAAATTTTGCCTAAAAAACCCCAAATCCAAAACCAAATATTGTCTTCTAGCTAAGGATACACCTGTTTAGGAGTGAAGTGTCCAAGGACACCTTAGAGAGTTTGCAGGCATTCTAGACCACGGTTATTAAGCAATTATTGCAGCAAAGAGTCAGCAGAGTTTTTTGGTTTCCCAGTACATACAAAAGTTATATTTATGCTACACTGTAGTCTGGTAAGTGTGAGATAACACTCTGCCTTAAAAGGCAGTGTACACTCCTAAATAAAAAATACTTTATTCCTAAATATGCTAACCATCATCTGAGCTCTCTGCAAGGCATAATCACCGATCACAGACACCCTAGCAAATACGATAATGAAAAAGTTTGAAGTATTGCGAGAATTATGACGCGGTTGGAAAAATGGTGCTGATAGTCTTGCTGGACGCACGGTTGTCACACACCATCAGTGTGTGAAAAATGCAGTCTGTGAAGCACAATAAAGTGAAGAGCAATAAAAGGAGGGGTGGCTGTACTGACACCTGCAACTGCCTTTAGAACGCAGTGAGAGGATAGGATGGATGGGTGGGGGTGGACAGCTAGCTTAGCTCAGCAAATACAGCAAAATGCATGCAGTGAGCATACGGGCATTCACTGCTCAAGTCTTTCGACTTATCTTTACGTTGAACCTTTTCACAATAAAATATTGGGGGAGAAAAGAATAGAGAGCCGGCTGTGCCCGCGCCTGCCCACTGCTGCTCCAGCAGGGCTGTTCCAGGCCAGAGCGGCCGTGCCATCTGCTTCCTGCAGAGCTCAAACCTAATTTATTCCCCGCTTATTAACTTAAAGCCCATTAGAATCTACCCATCGACCTGTGCATGCAGCCAAGAGCCAGACAGGAGAGAGGAGCCTGCCCAGGACACAGCTGAGAGGGAGAGGGAGCTGCTGGCTGGGTCCAGAGGCCTCCGCAGGGCGGGAGGAGAGGCCCCGCCATGGGGCCCTGTCCAGCGCCGGGCCTCAGCAGATCGGGGAGGGACGCCGGAGACCAGAGGGAGTCACACCTCTGGCCAGGCTTCTGGGACTGGGGTCCCCAAGTCATGGTGGCCTCAGGGCCCTCCACCCCTCAGGACATCCCAGGCGAGCCAGTGGGGTGGGATGAAGGCTCCCAGGAGCCGCTGCGGGAGGCTGGCCAGGACGGCAGGAGCTGCCTGGCCTGACTCCAGAAGCTGTTAGCTGGAAGAGCTCTTCATTAGCTGTCCTGGATGAGGGGGGAGGATGGGAGCCTCAGGGCCTGCGGCCTGCTGCTGATTTTGGAGCCCTGACAGCCTCCCTCCCTGCAGGCTCCCTGCCCTTCCTTGCTCCTGCCCACCCACCCGGCCCAGCCCCTCCCTCGACACTCCAGCCACACCCAGTTTCCTCCGCTTCCCCTCCCCCTACAGTGGGGAGGCTCTTTCCCAAGCTTTTACCCACGCGGCTCCCTCCACCTGAGGGTCTGCCTATCACCAAGCACGCTCCTGTCCACCTGCCGCTCCTAGTCATCCTTAAAGGCTCAGCATCACAGTCCCTGCCTCTAGGGAGCCTCTCCTGGCTTTGGTGTGGCAGGAGTGACTCTGAGTACTCACTGGATATCAGGCATCATCAATTCCTCACCAAGGCATCCTCCGTCCTGGATGGAGGCTCAGTGATACCCCACAGATGGGAATGAGGCTCAGAGAGGTGAAGGCACTTGTCCAGGGTCACACAGCTAAGAAGGCTTGAGGAGTTAGCTCCTCCCTGGGTCCCAGGGTAGGGCCGCGCTGAGGAAGGCCGGGCAAGTGGAGGTCTGGGGGTGGATGGGCAGAGTGACACTGGCCCAGGGTCTAGCCCCTGGTGTGTTGACCCCAGATGGAGGCAGGAAGGCCGACCAGACACTTACAGATCCCTCCAGGTCCTAGAGCACCTGCACCATAGCTCCCATCCTGCTCCTTTGGATCCAGCAAGTCCATTTCACAGACAAGAAAATGGATCCGGCCAGCCTACAGGCTGTCCCAGGGTTTCCCAGCCAGGCTCAAAGGAGTGGAAGAACTAGGAGAGACACCCCCAGGACACCCCAGGCCATCACACTTCCCAGCATGGGGCAGCAGCCGTCTGGGCCAACTTGGGCCTTACCTGCGCTCGTCTGAGGCCTCTCACGGGGAGTCAGATCTGCTCAGCCGACACGCGGCCGTGGGCCGGAGCCTTTGTACTCTCTATTTACAAGAGGAGGCTTGTGAGCAAATTAGCAGGGTAACCAGGGAAAATGTTTGGCTTCCGTGGGTGGGAGTTGGAGCCATCTGTCCCCAAGTGCTGAGAAAACACTGAGCAGCCGCAGGAGCCATGGCGCCTGGAGGAGCTGCAGAGAGGCTGCCTGGGACCCGCAGGCTGTGCACCCCAGGGCGGACGCTGACCCTCTCTGGGCCTCAGTAGCTGCATCCGTAAAGCCCAGGGGGTCTGTCTGGCTGCTTTGACTCCAGACTGCTCCCTGCCTGCCTTCCTTCTCCCGCTGCCACATCCTCCTTGCGCGCCCGCAGCCCCAAGCTGAGGACAGCTGCCTACACAGGATGACTGTGAGGCCTCCCAGCACCGGCCCTTAGGGTTTGTTTACCATTGAACTTGTTTGTTCCCAAGCTGAAAATAGCTTTATTGTTTTCTCTGAATATAAAGATGATAACTCACCAGTGCAGAATTTATGACATTGAAAGGTACACCAGTGAGATCCAGCTCTGCTTGGATGGAGGACATCTGTCGGGAGATTGCCTTGTCCAGAACGCCCTCTATGCTGCTTGTCCTGTCTGGGGTCCCCGTAGAGGGTGAGGTCATTGAGAGGGATGCTCAGAGCCAGAGCTGGAGAGAGAGAGATAAAGAGACAAAGAGAGAGAGAAAGTTACCAGCCCAACCCCCGGACCCTCCTGCTCCTTGTCAACGTTCCCAGAGACTTGGCCAAAGGACACAGCGCCCACCACGTCTCTTGTCCTTTTCCCCACTGGGATAACAGAAAGGTTGAGTCGAGCTTTGCTGTCTGACAAATCTGGGTTTGACCAGAGCCTTCCACCTGCTAGCTGTGTGACCTCAGACCAGTTCTGTAGCTGCTCTGAGCTAAGCTCTGCCGCCTCATCTGTAGATGGGGTGACAACAGCAGCTATGTCTGGGGAGCCTTGCTAATTATATTAACAATATGCTGATCGATATGCCTAGCCTGGCACTGAATCGGTGCCCAGTGGCTGTTAGCTGCAGTTGCAGGATCAACAATAAAAAGCCTGAGGCACCTTGCCAGACCCTGGTGACGACTGATCTCAAGGGGCCTGTGCCAAGGTGGGGGCTTCTTGGTGAGGCTGGGCCTTCAGACCTGAGGGCTGCCTTGTTGAAGGAACAGTTTGGGGTGCAGACGGGCTGCAGGGTCCGGCAATGGTGGTGCTTCCTGCTGCAATTCCAGAGCTCCAGACGGACCCCACTTGGGGTCCCACTCCCTTGTCATGGGGGCAGGCAGCATGCAGGAGCTAGCACAGTGGAGGTCCCTCCTGGGGAGGAGCCCCTCAGCCTGCCCATGACTTGGGGGGCACTGGGCACAGTCCCCTATCTCCTCCTGCCCCTGGGATTTAGTGAGGGAACATTCTAGATGGCTCCTCTCTGCCTTCTCAGTGCTGTGCTGGAGCCACCCCTCCAGCTCTGGAGAGACAGTTATTACATTCTCAGGAAATTTTGCAAGATGGTTGTTATACTCAGTCATTATTAAAAATTAAATACATGCACAAAAGTAATACATATTCGAGACGCATCCCTCCTACTTATTTGCTCTTACCTCTGCTGGTAGGATGTTTGCGTCCCGTGTCTAGAGGGTGGCAGTGCCTGTGAGGGCGTGAGACCGCATTTCCCTTCCCAATGCTGATCCTTGATGTCCTATTGGTATCTTGAAATCGCGTGGTGAGAGTACTTACACAGCAGAAATCAGCCAGTGTTACCAATCAGGGCTTTTCCCACCTGCGCACCAGTTGTTAAGCACCTACCAGCGCATACCGTTTCTCACCCCGCCCCTACCCCACATCTAGGGTCCTGCCCTCTGCCCCCCAGGGGTTCCTCCAGCGCATCCCAGGCTCCCCGTGCTTGGACTCTGCATGCGGTCACCTCTCCATCATGTCTCCCCTGTGGCCACTTGGCATCTCTCTGCCCCTCTTGTCCCCTGCCCACATGTCCAGAGCGCCTTTCCCAGCACACAGCTGCCCCAGCTGTCCACCGCCCCAAATCCTCCCATGAACCCACCCGGAGCTTCTCAGTCCAGCTCTCTAGGGCCTCAGTGCTGGCTGCTGCTGGCTTCGTCCATCTCACTGATCACCCCCAGAATCTGCCTAGTGGACACAGCCAAGTAGACTACTCTTAGGCCCAGTCAGGAGCCTCTGCTCAAGGCCCCCTGTAGGCCTCCTCGGGGTCCTGAGCCCCCTGTCCAGCGGTCCTGAGCCCCCTGCCAGCTTCTCCCCATTGGTCAGCCTTGTGGCTGGCATGCGTAGCCCCTAACAGAGGGGACCAAAGGCACGAGTATTTGGGGTTCCAGGACAGAGCTGGGATGCGCAGGCTGGGATGCATGAGTGACATTTCTCAGTGAGCCATGGGGCTGGCAGGGGTAGAAAAGAGGGGAGGTAGCAGGCAGGGGTTGGTTAGGATTGGAGACCAGAGGTCAAAGTCAGCAGAGTGCCACATGCCATCTCCCTGTGTCTTGGCGGGGAGCTCAGTTTACACCTGGCTGTTAGGAGGTGCAGGACAGAACACATTTGTTTGGTTTTGCTTGATTTATAACTCAGACCTATGGCTGTGGGCCTTTTGCCATTTGACCCTTGCCCCAGGCCCTGCAAATTTAGGGGCAGGCCTGACCCCAGGTTCCAGACTCAACACCTTCCTTCCTGCAGTTTCATCTGCCCAGGACACCTGTCCTGTGGGGGGCTTTCCTGAGCTGTCAGAACAGCACTGATGTCCTGTCCTCAGTTAATTACTCACTGCAGCACCATGAGATCATGAGGCAGAGACGGCATGAAGCCCAGGGCTGTTTGCCGCAGGACCCACTCTCGGTGCAGGGAGAAGCACGGTGTTCGTGGAAGGTGGCTGTTTCTTCCCTGAAAGGAGCTTATCTTGGTTGAATTCTCCTAATCCTCTTGGAGGATTATGGAGACTCCATGCACATCTCCTGATAAAGCCGTTTAACGATTTAATAGGCTTCAGGCTTTCCAAGAGAAACTTTGTTCTTGACTAGCTGGGTGACCTTGATCTGTGGCTTCAGTCCTCCAACTGCAAAGGAAAGGGGCTGGGGGTGGTCTGTGGTCCCTGAAACAGGGTGTGCTCAAGGGGGAGGACTGTGGACACCACAGGGCCTGTTGGTTTGGAAAGCTCCCTCATCCCATTGGCACCACAGGGGGAGGTAGGGTTGTCAGTCATGAAGCAGGAGGCCAGCCATGGACAGCATCCCCTGGAACACAGTGGCTGGGTGGGGATGGGCATAAGGTGCAAGCCTGGCACCAAACCCTTCCTGGGAACTTATTCTGGGTCTAGCTGCTGGGTTTCTTCCATAGTGCCTCCTAACTTGGGAAGACAAAATTGAGCTTCTGCACCACCTGTCTGCTGTGTGCCAAGCACCTATGTGCAGAACGAGGACGAGCAGAATATAGAGATGGAGAGAGAGAGGCAGAGCCCCAGCAGTATTAGTTGTGAGCCTGGATCCAGCCTTACCTGATGCCTACCCTGTGAGCCAGTAAATTCCCTTTTTGGCATTAAGCTGTTTGAGTGGGATTTCTACCACTCGGAACAGGAGGAGTATGAATGCACCTATTGCCAGGAGGCGGAATCATGGATTTCATCAGACCGTCAATGGAGCCCCCAACCTCCCAAGACTAAGATGTCCGGAGGGAGGCCTCCTCTGGCTCTAGAGGACTCATATTTCTCTGCAGCCCCCAGACAGGATAATCCTGGTGGCTGTCATCAGACTAAGAGGACTGTGGTTCCCTCCCCTCTTCTCTGGCCCTGGGAGGCGGCCAACCGTGTGTGGGCCATGTCAATGGGGTCCCTGCCTCCCCTGACTTCTGGCTGGGTTTGGCCAGTGAGGTGGGAGGAGAGTGAGGTCTGGGCATTTCTTCCCTGACTCCCTCCTGGGGAGTCACCTCTGCTGCTGGGGTCATGGCTTCCCAAGGTCTGTCTTTGCATGACTATTATTCCAGATTCTAGCATCTGTTCCTTCCCCGACTCCTTGGGCTTGGGAGTGGTGACAGCTGCTCTGTTATTGCCCCAGGTTTCTGCAGGGTTCCCATGGTTCCTGACCCCCTGCCCACACTCATGGAAACAGTCCCTTTGCAAATAACCCCCCTGCCGATTTATCCTCATGTGAGTGAGCCATCGTTTTCTGTTGGGATCCGAGAGGTACATGAGCTGTGAAAACAACATGGGATCAAATAAAAAATGGTGACCCTGGGCTTCTGTGTGGAGCTGGTGGAGCAGAAAGGGCCATAGCAACTGGGGTGACAGGACTAGCCAACACTGTGTATGTCGCGTGTGCGCCATGCCACCCTGGGCCCTGCTTCCCCAAGGCCCCTAGGACATCCATGCCTGAGGGTGGCATGTCGGGGCTGGAAAACTTTAAATGATTACAAAAGTGTCCAAAGTGGTAACACCCGATGATGGTGAAGATGAGGGGAGAGCCACCCTCCTTGTGCGTGGGAATGTCTCCCAGTTTGTGGGACTTTGTTATGGCAGCCACAGGAAACTCACGCACTACACCTCGGGGCTCACAGAGCAGCTTTCCCAAGGTGCGTGGCCAGTGTCAACCACCTATGGCTGGTCCATCAGTGGCGGCTGTCACAAAGCCCAGTCCAGGCCCGAGGGGAAGGGACAAAGACTATCTACTTCTTGATGGGCAGAAGGGCAAAGATCTTGTAGGTGCCCTTTGACCCCTACTGGGGGCTGAGCGGGCTGGGAAAAAAGGTTGGTGGTGAGAGAGAAGAGGGGGAAGGTTGTAGTGAAATTTGTGCACAATATAAGGTTTGGTGGAAATGTGGAATATGCGCTCTTTTACGAAATACAAGCAAGTCAAGTTTTATGGGGCCTAATAAATATTCTTAGGGGAGAAAAAGAACTCTGCCTTTAGCCAAAACTTCTGTGGTTTTTGAGTGGGTGTCTGTGGGCCCCAGAAGGGAGGATCTGACACCTCTGTTGGGGTTGCTGACATGGGGTCAAGTGCCACAGTGCCCAGGATGCCACCTACCTGAATCCCCCACCGTAGTTTGTAAAGTCTCCTTCTCAGTGGGGTTTGTCATTCTCCCAGGCAGGCTCGCATATCGGGCGTTCTCACTCCTGCAATTTGTGGGTTAACACCCCACAGACCTAATTTTCCCTTTTTAGCTAAAGGCTGTGAGGGGCCCAATCTAGTCCTGTCTCAGTTTTCTGGGGCTTTTAAGGGATGTTTAATCATTGATGGTGTGGCTGTCTTTGGCTTCTCCACTTTGACCCCAGGGAGGGGGCCACAGCAGGGCTGTCCAGAACCTCCTTTGGGACTGTCTCCCAGCAGCCCCGCTGCACGGCTGGCCCGGGCCTCAGTCATCACGTCCATGAGATGGGGGGTGCAGCTGGGCCAGGGTGGGTGGCAGTTGTGATTCTCCACATGGAGTTGTCAGCAGGATGGGCTTACCAGCCAAAGCTGGGCTTGCGCGGGTGATGGGGCCCCACAACCCCTGCTGACTGCAGCCGGTTAGGACTGTCTTCTCCCAGCAGACCCAGCCTTGTGTGCCTGCGGGCCCTTAACGCCCTGCTCCCCGGGTCAGAGTGTCTCTGCCAGGCTTGCCTGGACCCCCTTCTCTGAAGGCATTCTCCCTGCTGGGGGTCCCCCACCCTGCTCCTCAGGACATCCTTCCAGGGCTTGCTTCTTCCTCCACGTGTCTTTACTAGTCCCTCCTCCTCCTCCTCAGCAGTGTATGTATGAGGTGTCCCCCTGGGGCTGGGCCCCAGATTCTCTGCTCAGTAGTGCCGGCTCTCCGTGACCCCCTCCACGTCAGCGTCGATGTCCCCTTGATGCTGCCAGCTCCAGATCCCTGCCAGCCTGGCTTTCCTCTGAGCTCCAGGGAGGTACAGTCAGGTGCCTGGTGGCTGTGAGGGCATGTGGGGTGGTGGGTCCTGGAGGTGGGAGTCTGGGCTCCGGGCCTCAAACACTTGCACTTGTCAGGTCCTCTGTCTGACAAAGAGAGGGTTGGACCTGCTGATCATGGCCCTCTCTTTCTGCATGGATGTCACCGGGTAGAGGACTGAGAATCCAGGCTAGGGTGGAGCAGGTCTGTGGGTCCTGGTCAGCCCCTGGGGATCTGAGGGGCCTGCAATGAAGTGCTTTGAAGGGCAGGGAAGGGCTGGAAGTGTATTTATTCATTTATTCATAATCCACTCAATCACAGATATTTTCTTAGTTCGTTTAGGCTGCTGTAACAAAATACCAAAGGCCAGGCAGCTTGAACAGCAGAGATGTGTTGCTCACAGTTCTGAGGCTGGAGTCCAACATCAGTGCACGGTGAGGCCCGCCTCCTGGTTCTAAGCTGGCGCCCGATGCCATGTCCTCCCGTGGTAGAGGGGGCTGGGGACTTCTCGAGAGCCTTTTAGGAGGGCACTAATCCCATTCGGGGGGCTGCAGCCTCATGGTGGATAACCTCTGAGACCCCACCTCTAAATGCCATCACACCGGGGCTTAGGATTTCAACATATGGATTGGGGATGCAAACATTCAGTGTGAAGGCTGCCCCGCGCTGGTGAGTAAAACCCTCATGCAGGGCATGTGTGATGCTGGGCTTTCTGCTGGAGGAACCCTGTCCTGACCGGCTGACCAACCACGGCCCTCTGGCTCCAAGCCCTGGTGACTGGCTCTGCTGTGGCCAGGGGATCCTGGCTGGAATCAGAGATGGGAATGTGGGGGCCCCTCCTTCTCTGCCTCTGGCCACCCACAGCTTCTGGCTCACAGCTCCCGCTGCCAAAAGGGCCTGACCCTGCTCTCTCAATTCCAATGTAGTAAGTCCCAGGGAAGAGTTCTGATTGGCCCGTGTGGGTCACATGGCGCCCAGTGCCCAGGAGGCCAGATGGTCAGCCACATGGCTGGGGTGGGGACCCGGCTCTTCCCAGGAGATGGGTGCTGTTCTGGGACAGCAGAGGGTGCTGGCATTCAAGCTATGGGGGTCGCATGGCAGCATCTGGAATATTCTTCAGAGGGAGGAGAGAGCCAGAAGTTTAGGAAAAAAAGATTCTAAGAGTTAAGTGGGAATCAGAGCCCTTCGAGTCTATTCTGGTCCCTTTGATCCTTATCGGTATTGTCAATTCCATGACAACGCCGAGAGGAGGGCTTTGAAGCTGCGAGGGACTTTGTAAGCAGCGTGGTTTATATTTTTATCACTATGAATTCTCCCCAACAATTGCTTTCTCAAGGGCTGTGGAAAGGGCATGAAAGGTCTTCCGGCGGGTCCATGGTGCCTCCGGGGGTGGAGGACACCCCGAGGGGTGCGGCAGTGCAGGGCAGCCTCTAAGGGTGGGGGCGCTCCACTCAGGCCCTGACCGAGGGGCCTACCTTGGACTCTGTTATGTGACTTCATTTCTGCCTCCGGGTGCTGCCTCTGTCTGGCTCCCCCAGCACGCCCCCCATCCAGCTGCAGCCAGGAGTCCTTGGCCTCTTCAAGGACATTTACAAGCAAACTGGAGCTTCACAGGAGAGTCATCCAGACTCAGCCTGAATTTCACTTGAAACCACAATCCTCAGCTTGAGAGGCCACACACAGTGACACGCACACACAGAGGCAGACAGTTCCGCACAGCCACACATAGAAATACACATACACACCCCCAACACACAGAAGTGCACATACACAGACACGCAGACAACACACACACAGACACACATGCAGCCATATATACACATACAAAGACACTCACATATAAGAACACACAAACGTGAACACCCCCTGCCCCCTCAGTCTCACACACACACACACACACACACACACACACACACACACACCTCTCAGCAGGCTCCTATTTAACTGCCCAGTTTTGCATTTGCAGTTGCCAGATTCCACATATCAATGCTCCTACCACACTGGCTCCCAGCCGCCACTGTGATGGGGGTGCAAGTGGAGGCAGGAAGAGGGGCGCACAACTAGCTCTCGAGCTGTAGAAGTCAGCTCCAGCACCCTGCTGCCACTGACGGGCACGCACACAAACGCTCTGCTGACCAGTCTCTCCGTACTGGTGGCAAGACGGTCTTGATTCGGACCTTGGCTTCACTGTGTGCCTTTGATCACATTTCTCAATCTCTCTGAGCCTCTGATTTCCTGTAAAATGGGGAAAACCAGCCGCTGGTGGAAGGACCAGCAGTCATTTGGGAGTGCCTCCTACCTTCATGGAGCCTGGCGGGGTGGGTGTGCATGGCAAAAACAGGGCTTGGCCTTGTGTGGAAGAGAGTGCGCTCTGCGAGGCCCAAGTGTTCTGGGAGTCTGTGGATCTGGGCCTTTGCAGACGTTGGTCCGGCTGCCAGAGTCTCCAGGCATATGCACCCCGGCCCCTTGGTGGCTTAGACTGTGGGTGGGTCTCAGCTGCTCTTAAGGAGGAGTTGGGGTACATCCAGGGTGCAAGTTGCCAACCTGTCTCCTCCCTGACTGTCCCTCCTTCTCCACAGAGACCCTGCACACTGGTGATCTCGGCCCTGGGCCTTTGCACAGACTGGGCCCTCCACCCGCCTGCTTCCCTATTTGCAGACATGAAAGCCCAGCACTGGCAGGTCCTCGTGCTTGTCCCGACATCTGCCTGCTGGCCTCAGAGCAGGACCTGGGGGATCATGAACATCCCAAACCAGGCTGGGGTTGTCTCTTTTTCTGTCTATCTTCCCACGAAACTACCAGCTCTAGGGGACAGAGGCTGGTCCTGCTCCCATCCCCAGAGCCTGACACTGTGTTTGGCATGGGCAGGAGGACGACACTGTCAGGTGGGGTCACAGACTCAGTGACCTGAGAAGCCGCCGGTCCAGAAGAGTGGCATCCGGACCCGAGCAGGCAGAAACCTTGTCCATACATAACCATGGCGTAGCCAACACACGGGGTCAGATGGGCCACAGGCTTGAAGTGCCCTGGAGCATCAGCCAGAGGAGCCATTGCTGGCTGCAGTCCCAGAACTCCGGGGGCCCTGTGCTAGGCCCTGCCCTGGTGTGCGGTCCGAGGGTGCCGCCGAGGTCTCTGAGGCATGCGTCCCAGTGTCCACACCAGACGCCAGCCCTGAGCTCTGGCAGAGTCTCCATCTGCCCCAGCGGATAGAGGATTCCACACCAAGGCCTCACTTTCTAGAAGCACATGGCCCTTTTGCCCAAACTGACTTGAATTCCTTCAAACCAGTCACGGGCCGAGGCATCAAGGGCGGAAGTGACCTGGTCTCGAGATGATTAACCTCAGCATATTTTAACCAGGAATAAAAATCAGTAAGCCAGGCGCCAACGGTACAGCCCCTTGGAAGAAGGTTTGGCAGTTTCTTATAAAACTGAACATACTCTCACCATACGAGACAGCAAAAAAAAAAAAAAAAAGTTTATAGCAGTTTTATTCATAGTTGCCCATCTTGGAAGAAACCGAGATGCCCTTTGGTAGGTGAATGGATAAATATGCTGTGGTCCATCCTGACAGAGGAGTATTTTTCAGTGCTAAAAAGGAATGGGTTATCAAGTCATGAAAAGACATGGAGGAACCTTACATGCACATTCCTGAGTGAAAGAAGCCAGTCTGAGAAGGTTCCATGCTGTATGATGCCAACACTACAACAGTCTGCAAAAGGCAAAACTGGTGACAGTGAAAGGATCAGTGGTTGCCAGGGGGTCAGGAGGGAGAGAGCGATGAACAGGTGGACCACACAGGATTTTTAGGCCAGTGAAACCATTCCTGGAGGGGGTATTGATAATGGGGACACAGGGCAGGTCTGTGGGTGGGTGGCAGGGAGGGTGGATATAGATTCTATGTACTTTCCTCTCAATTTTGCTGTGAATCTAAAACTGCTCTAAAAAGAATTGGTCCTTCTGCTGATCCATCTCCGGAGCAAATATTTATTGACGGGTTTAGGCAGTCTCTGTAGAGGTCTTTAGATGTGGCCCCAAATTCTCGGACACCTCTCCCATGGAGAAGCAGGTCAGGTGCCCTTGCCTGGAATATGCACGGGCCAGTGGAGTGTGGCAGGGGAGGGGAGGTGCTGATATCCGAGACGGGTCAGGAAAGCCCCTGCAGCTTCTGCCTGGATCTCTCACCAGGACACTTGCTCTTGCTCTGGGGGAAGTCGGCGCCGTGTGAGATGTCCGACTACCCTGAGATCGCCATCTGGATTGGCCAGGTGTGGGCACTGTCTATATTCCTGCACTCAGCTGGCAGCGGGTCACCTGCCAGCCAGGGAAGGGAGCCATTGTGGACACCCAGTGCCCAGAACCGTCCGACTGCAACCTCATGAGAGACTCCCGCGAGAACTGCCCCACAGAGCCCTTCCTGAACAGACCCGTAAAATCATAGCAAAATAAAGCTTGTTTCACATGGGTATATGTCAGAGCAATGTGTCACGAGCAGCCATTCCCCAGCAGGAGGGGCCATTTGGTCAGCAGGGCCCCACCAGGCTCCCTGCACACGGGAAGTCACTGGGTGCTCCCATGGCCCTCTGAGACAGGTAAGATCATCACCCCACTTTACAGATGGGACAACTGAGGCTCAGGGAGGCTGGATGCTGTGCCAAGGCCACATGGAGAGGGGTTCTGCAGCTGGAGACCCTGGGCCTGGCTGAGCTGCCTCCCAGAGGGGCCCTCAGGGAATGAGCCCTCTGTGATCAGGTGCCAGCCCACCCCACAGGCAGGCCAGCGTGCTAATGTGGCACCATTGGGCACTTGAGGCTGGGGGCCCTGCAGAAGGTCCTCAGCAGTGCCCAGTTAGGACATCTGTGTCTAGTCTTCACCAACTGTTTGGACCCCAGAACTTGCTCTGGAACCCGGGGCAGGGGGCCGGGTCAGCCCGCTGCCCAGAGGCTAAGGTGGGGAGCCAGTCGGGTTTGCCCTACCAGATCCCAGACAGACCGTTCCATCTGAGGGATACCAACTAAGGCTGTCGCCTTCCCTAACCTACTCTGCTCCTGACGGGCAGCTCCTTTCCCAGGACCCTGGACTCAGAGATGCCAGCCGTGCAGAGTCCAGTGAGTTTGATGGCATTGCAGGGAATCTATAGATGAAGTTGGGGAGAACTGACATCTTGATAATATTGAGTTTTCTTGTCTATAAACATGGAACATCTCTCTATTTATTTGAATCTTTGATTTATTCCATCAGAGCTTTGTAGTTTTCTTCCAATAGGTCTCATACGTATTTTGCTAGCTTTACACCTAAGTATTTCATTTTTGGGTGCTAACATAAACAATATTATGTTTTTAACTTCAAATTCCAATTGTTCATTGTTGGTTTATAGGAAAGCAATAGAATTTTGTATATTAACTTTGCATCCTGCAACTTTGCTGTAATTCCTTTTTAGTTCCAGCAACTTTTTGTTTTGACTCTTTGTGATTTTCTGGAGAGACAATCACGTCAGCTGCAAACAAAAACAAAGTCATTGATTTAAAAAATCTTTTTATTTGGAAAAATTCAAATGTATACAAGAATCAAAAGAAAAACATACTCAACCCCCACATACTCTTCAGCCAGCTTCCACAACTGTCAGCTCACAGCCAATGTTGCTTCATCCATACATACACCAAATCCTTTCCCATTAAAAACGTTGAAAATCCAGGTTTCATATTATGTTACCTCAATATATTTCAAGATACACTTCTAAAAGAGGACACTTTTGAAAACTATCTTCAATACCATTATCACACTGAAAAAAATTAGCGATGTTTCCTTAGCAGCTTTGAAAAGTCTAATCAATGCTCAGATTTCCCTGTTTCACAACTTTTCCAACTTTTTGTTCTGAAAAATATCAGTCTTACAGAATGGTTGAAAGGACAGTCTAAAGAACACCCATAGACCCTTAACCTAGACTCACTTTAATTGCTAAGATTGTAGTCTCATCTTTCATTATTGGTGCCTAGTGTATTATTACTAGGTACACATCATTTTTAAAACCATTCCAAACAAGTTCATTGTTGTGTTTTTATTTTTTTTTGCAATAGTATGTGTCTTCATATTCATCAACAGGCTTATCAATGCCATCGTTCATCACTGCTTTTGTTTTCTTAAAACAGGATACATCTTTTATTCTTGTTTCTTTTATGTACCTCTGGAAAAATGTGTAATTATTCATTCATTCAACAAGCATTCCTTGGGTAGCTCCAGTCACTGTAGCCGTTTTCATATAGCCTACTCATTTCATTTAGTTAATTTTTCAGTGTATTATGCCTTTGCTACTATTGTTGAGTGATATCCAGTCATGATCAGAGCGCCATTCCTCCACCACAGCAGTTTCTAACTCAATATTGCTCGTGTGGAGAAGACTACTGACCTGAGTGTTACTTTCATAACCAGACACCTTAGCTGAGCATTCTTAGTTGAGTTTTTCTGGTAGACAGTTCATGTTATCTGCAGATAAAAATAACCCACTCCTCCGTTCCAATATTTATTTTTAACTGTGGTAAAATACACATAAAATTTCCTATTTTAACCATCAGTAAGTGGAGAGTTCAGAGGCATTAAGTATGTTCACAGTGTTGTGTACCCATCATCTGTATCTATTTCCAGAAGCTTTTTGTCATTCCAAACAGAAACTCTGTGTCCATTAGGCAGTCACTCCTGTTAGGAAAGAGTATAAAACCTAAATGTGATTTATTCCCACTAGGATGTTTAAACATTTTAACAGTAAGTTATTAACAAGGGGCCACGTGGTGGAAGCTGCTCGGGCTGAGGGTGGGGGTGGGGGTGGGGAATTGATAAGGGCCTGGCGATACCTGTTTGAGTTTTTTAAACCTACCAATAAAATTAAGAGAAATGTAACTGGCTTAGGCGACGTCGGGGAAAGACTGTGAACCCTGTAGTACTCAGCCAATGAGGAACCAGGGGAGGGACTCGCGCACTAGGAGATAAATTATTGGCACCAATCTCCCCAGGTGTGCCTGCCCACCAGACACCCGGTCTTGCAAGACTGTTGTTAAAGCCTCGCTCCGCTGTTCTCTTTGTCTCCGTGTCCACTTACTGAATTTGGACCAGTGAGTGTGTTTCTCACACTCCCTGCTCCTCCTCCCCCAACCCCTGAACCAAGCAAACGTCCTGAGTTGTCTTTGGGACTGGTGGCCAGGCTGTCTCGTCCCTTTTCACGAGGCAGCTCTTCAGCGATTCGCACTGGGAGCAGCCTGTTTCTGCTGTCCATCTCAAACAGATTCAAGGTCCAGCCCCAAGCTGGGTCTGCATCTGGGGTCCACAACCCTGGCCCCTGTGCCATGAGCCCAATCTTCATACTTTGCCTTTAGGTTTCTCAGCCTGAGAATTTCTCCTTCTTTGGAGCCCAGTTCTGCATTTGTTTATTGCCGGTGTGGAGTTAGGGGTGTGTGTGTGTGTGTGTGTGTGTGTGTGTGTGTGTGTGTGTGTGTGTGTGTGTGTGTGTGTTTTCTACATTTGTTTATTGCTGGTGTGGAGTTAGGTGTGTGTGTGTGTGTGTGTGTATGTGTGTGTGTCCTGTTGCTAAAATCCTCCACATTGCTCCCCCAGCCCTCCCAGACTCCCATGGCAGTCTTTCCATTTAGGGAGCAGGAACAATGGCGCAAACCTGCCCATACATGAGCTGGGGTCTCCTTTGCAAAGTGAATACCAAATCTATGCAGTGACCAGTTGCAACATAAAGGCAACCAGACACTTCAGAGGATTTGAGGGCTGAGCATGAATTTTAAATGATAGCTGGGTAATCACGTCTTCTCTTAACTGGCCTGTTTCTTTACCAGGTTTTATTTTAAGCACTTCAGAGCATTTGTGTTGCTATTGTGAACCTTCTCTCAGAGCTCTTTCGCAGCCAAGCTCTCCCCCGGCTTATGCAAATATAAACCCCCCAGAAGGCAGCCCCATGCGGCAGCAAGCCCACAGCCAGCACTCCACGGCCACAGTTCTGGGCTTCTCAACCATGCAGAGAGAGCAGGCCCGGCTTGGGGTGGCAGCCTGTCCGCCGCCCACAGGGCCCTAAACTCAGCTGTTCCGCTTGGGTGGCACACCCCTTTGGACACAGCGACACTGTGGAGGGCGCCTTTCCTTGGTTTAAAAAATATGAATGTACTAAAGATGCTGAGCATAGCACAGAGTTGGCAATGATGTGACTGAGGATTGGTGGAAACCAGGGGTGGTTTCCAAAGAGGTCCCTGACATCCCTCACTCCCTGCAGGTGCCTGCTGCTCTGCAAGAGAGAGAGCTGCTCTCACTCCCTGAGCCAAAGAACCTGACACAGAAGAGCATGTGCAAACGAGTGCAGTTACTCATGGATGAGGGGCAGTGTGGGGGCAGGGCGGACCGGGAGGCCTTCACTATATCCAGGAGAGCTGAGAGGAAGGTTTGCGGGGGCGAGACTGTCACCCCTACTGGCAGAACCCTCCTGGTTGCTGACCCACCTGCCCCATCCCTGGGCATGAGGATCAGTGCGCATCTTGAACAGTTGCAGCGGCAGCCTCCTTGCTGGCCACCGACTCTGCCCAGAGACTTCCTGCTCCCCCGCTTTTTTTGTGGGGCGGTGTTTAGGGCTCACTCTCTTGTCCTTGCAACAGTGGCTCTCAAGTGTGGCCCCAGACCAGTGGTGTCAGCATCTGGAACTTACTAGAAATGCAGCTGCTCTGTCCCAGCAGGGGCCCACTGCATCAGAACCTTGAGTGGGCTCTGGGGAGCCCAGCAGGTGGCTCGGATTGCACCCACTTTTTGGAGCCAGTCTGAGGAATCTCATAAACAGAAGAGGAAATACAACAAGCTTCCACCCTGTAGGTGGTGTTGGTCTGGAAAACTTTGGTGGTGAAGGAAAGTCACATTTATTGAATGCTGTGTGGGGGCTGAGGGCTGGGCTGGGTGCCTTCTGTAAATTATTTCACTTAATGGATGAGCTAGATGTGTGAGGATTACTGCCCTCCTTTACCTGTGGGGAAACTGAGGCTGCAGTGGGGGTGGGGGGCTTAATTAACTTCCTCAACTACCTATGGCTGGTATCATGGTTTAAATAGTGTCCCCCCAATTCACGTCCCCCTGAAAGCTCAGAGTGTGGCTTTATTTGGAAATAGGGTCTTTGCAGACGTAATTAGTTAAGGACCTTGAGATGGCATCATCCTGACCTTAGGGTGGGCTCTGAATCCAGTAACAGGTGTCCCTCTAAGAGGAGGGGAGGCCACAGACACATTGAGGCGCAGCCCCCAGGACTGGAAGAGGGGAAGGATCCTGGCCCTTGGTTTGGGACTTCTAGCTCCCAGGGCTTGGAGGGGATGAATGTCTGCTGTTTAAGGTGCATGGTTAGTGTTCCTGCAACTCTAACCAGCTGGTAGGCGGTTGAGGTGGGATATGAAGCCGGGTTTGCCACATCAAAGAGGACATGAGCCCTGTGCTCCTTGATAGTAAAACCTTACGAAGTGTGCTTATCCCCTGCAAAGACCCAGTGCCCAGGTGCCCAGGACTGGGGGTGCCAGCGCCCGTCTGGCCCAGCTTCGCTGACAGCAACAAGGGACTCAGCATGGACAGAAAGGCATGGGCTTGGGTTCTGTTCAGATTTTCTTTGCGGATCAGACTGGGGCCTGGACCCACTGGGGCTGCAGCCTGCGGTGCTGAGACAGCTGTGTGCCAGGGTCTCAGAGGCACTGAAGTGAGTGATTAATGCATTAGAGGATGTGCTCTGATCGATCCAGCCTGGGACTTGCCTGAGTCTGGAAGCCCAGGGCACTGTGGAGGCATGCCCAGGTGTGGAGCCCAGGAGGGGTGCCTTATACCCGGACAGCAGCTTGGGTTGCCCCCCCAGGTCGCTCTCCTCTTCGGTGGGCAGCAGGCCAGGTATTTGGAGGAGCTGATGGGCGAGAACATGGGGCTAATGTGAAGAAACTTGGGTCAGACATGATCGCCGATGATTTACAGTGAGACCGCAGGGGCGGCAGGGCACCATGGGGGCTGAGAGCCCCTTACTTCTGCAGTGAGGAAGGCGGCGGCCCAAAGGAAGAGGTAGAAATAGCCAGGGACCCTGGGAAATGACCAAATTCCAAGTAACACAAACAACTCTGGTCAGAAAGGAAGACAGAATATGCTGGATAAGGGTGGGCTTTGAAAAGGTAACCAGGAAAGCAAATTCAGAGTTTGCCTAGGCAAATTGAGTTTAAGGTTTATAGGCAAATGGGAGTTTTTACAGTGCTATAGGGCAGATTATAGGAATTTTCTGAAACCAAGAGAAAAATCTATTTAGATGTCATATTCTAAATACATCCTCAGGGATAGTATGCCTGTGTCTGCAACACTCCAAAAAAGCCTTTTAATCCCTTTCACTCATTCATGGAATCTTGAATATTTATGGCTTATAAGTAAAATAGCTTGTACTTGAGGAAATTGCGGCCTTTGTGTAGACTCACGAGAGCAGAGGGTGAACGGCAGGGTGGTGGGGGTGGCAGTCAGAGAGGAAAATCCATGGGGCCTGAAGTGGGACCGGAGGTGAAATAAACATGCCCCTTAAAACAATCCATTAATCCCGACAATTACTAAGAGGACCTGCCTGACCCTGGGGACATTAACCAAGTGTTGAAGTCAACTGCCTGGCTTCCATGTCTAAATGTCCACGGCCACATGGCCACCGAGAGCTCAGAGAATCTTGGTGGCTGGACAATGCCAACCATCTTCCCAACACCACACACGTGCTCACATGATTCACACACTGCTGATCACTGCATGTCTGTGCCCCAAATTCATATGTGTGATTCTAACCCCTGAGGTGATGGTTTAAGAAGGAGGGGCTTCTTTTGCGAGGTGGTTGGGTCATGAGTGGGATTAGTGGCCTGATAAAAGGAGGCCCCAGAGAGCCCTCTGATGTTCTGCACCATGTGAGGACATGGTGAGAAGGCACCGGGTATGAACCAGGAGGCGATCCCCCAACATACCAGGTCTGCGGGCATCTTGATTGTGGACATCCAAGCTGCAGAGCTATGAGAGATGGATGTGTTTACAAGCTGCCCAGCGTGTGGTGTTGTAGCAGTAGGGCGTTTGGGCCTGTGCTTCATGGCGACACCAGCTGGTGTCCCATGGCTGCCTCCTTCCCTGGCTTGCCCAGCCTGTCCTGCATGTGCAAAGTCACGGCAGGCAGCTAGCGTGACTGTGGGGTGCGTCCTCCCTGATCTGATGGGCTGAGACACGTCATTCCTATGACAGAACAGATCGTCGGAATGGCGCAGCTGGGGAGCAGATCATGCGGTGTGAGGAGCACCGACAGGACGGCGCGCTGTCACGAGGTGGACACCAGCTGCAGGGACAGAGTGGGAGGGGCCGCAAACTAAGCGCCTATGTCACCCTCTCAGCTGTTCCCAGAGGCAGCGCTGCCCCAGGGGGACACAGATGCAGACAGGCAAGGACACGAAGAGGGGGCTCGGCAGGGAAGTGCATTTCTGCACACAAGGACACTGGCTGTCTACATTTTCCTACTGGGAGTTTTGACAAGTGCAAGGGCATGGCGCTGGGGTGTGGCCACCCGGCCCCAGCACAGCAGCCCGGAGGGGCTCCGCCCAGTGTGTCCCCGCAGCCGCGACAGCCGCACACCCTGGCAGCTAGGGAAACCAACGTCCGCCGCGCCCTCACAGCAGAGTCGGGTGCTGGGTCCCGGGGTGATGGCAGGTCCTCATGGGTCGGGATCTGAGGATGGGGGTGGGGAGGGGGCCGGGGGCGGGGAACGGGAAGGCGGATGACCTGGAGGGATGACGAAGGCGAGCCAGAGCCTGCCAGAGGCAGACAGCACCTCCAGCTGGAGAGACAATCGTCGGACCGGAAAGGAAAACCTTACCTTGAAGAATTCCAGGGGAAGACTTGTAACTTCAGCTTAACTGTAAGCCAGAATGAGACTCTTAGGTTTTCAGATATATTCACACTTTTATTTAGAAAAGAGCCCAGCACCTGTGGTTCTCCTGCCTCTGGAGTGAGCATAAAGGAGTCCAAAAGCCCACGAAACCGAGCACAACAGGGCAGGTGTGTTTGAGCTCAAAGCCGGCAGGTTGACGAGGACATGTTCCACCTCCCACGACCCTGCCCACTTGCCACCGGAAGGGCCCAGGCCAGCCCCCGTGGGAAGTGCGCCCAGCAATGAGGGCCCCTCATGACCTGCCTCTGTGACCTCCAGAACCCCGGTTCCCTTCCAGGAGCCTGGCCAGTGACAGTGCCAACACGCCCTGGCCTTTCCATCTGTGTGAGGCCGCACGACGAGCAGGGACAAGCCAGAGGAAGCTGGTGACAGCAGCAACGAGCTCATACGAACGGGAAGCAAGTGCTCTAGTTAAACGCCACCTGCCATCACTGTTCCGTTAGCCGGTAAGGCAGTGACAGCAAGGGCAGGCAGCGGAAGACTTCCAAGAGCTGCTTTAAAAAAAACTCGTTTATTTCCCTTAAGGCCTGATTTTAAGGCTCTGTCTCTCAAAGCTGGTTTGAACAGGGAACCCAAGGGCATCATTCCAAAAGGCGACTGGAGTTTGAAACATTCTCTGCTTAGGAGGCACTTTGCCTTGTTACTCCAGCTTGCTTAGTCGCTTTGGGACCCTTGTGGCTGTGTGTGCAGAGCAGACCCCCTGGCAGCACTGCTTGAGGGCTGAGCTGGAGCCTCCTGAGGCTCTGGCGGAGGGTCGGTGCCAGCGAGCTCGGGGAGGCGGCCAGCGAGAGGCCAGGCAGACCTTCTCCGGGGAGCAAAGGGCAGCCGAATGCTGCGGGCCGTTCCCTCCCAGTCACCCGGCCTTCACACTCTGCAAGAAAAGACGTCTGGCTGCCCTTGTCTCCCTGGAACTCAAGTCCACCTTCATGCTAATCCACTAAAAATTAAACAGCAGAGAAAAAGCCAAAAACACTCTCTTTAAAAAACAGAAACCAAAATCAGCACGTGGAAAGATATGCAGATCTCGTGTTTTCCTGAAGAATTCAGTGCCGCTTCAGCATCTGTCCTCAAAAGGGCTGGTGGACAGAAACATGGAAACCGCGAGTAGGGACGGCCATCCTGACAGCCACAACCAGCCCCCCTCAGAGCTCACCTGCTGGCACCACCGCGTGCCTCAGTTAGTACAGCAGTAAACAGACATTTCTCATACTGACTGAAAAGGAACAGATTCTCCAGCCTACAGGGAGATTTGTGACAAAGCAACTCAGTGTATGGAAGGATGTGCCGCTCAAAGCTGCTGCCAAACCAGAGCTGCATTTAAAGTAACCCTTTAATCCAAATGCGGACGCAGGGTGCTTATATCCCCCTGGCCACGTGCAGGCCAACCACTCCCACCCACAAGTCCCGCTGCCCCAGGAGTGCAAGGGGCCCACTGCGTGACCCTGCCTATCTGTGACACCCAACTGGCCCTAACACAGGAGGCCGAGAACTCTAGTGGAAAGAAGTATGTAATTCATTTCACAAAGCACAACCAGTTCTGGGGGAAACCTCTCTGAGGCTTTAGCCAGACTGCAGGACTCCGCTGTTTTGCCAGAATACCCTAAGTACGAATGAGATGTATACCCTGTGAGTAGGCAATGACTCAGTGCAAAAAAAGTAGACCACTAGAGGTTTTAATTTCTTAATGCAGCTCTAAAATGCTGGCAGCAACAGGCTTTCTGGGCCAGTCCGGTCTGGAGTGTGACCAGTAAGCACATCTGCCCGTGGCTTAGACACACACGCTCCTCCCGCCCCCTCACACCTGGCAGCATGCACTACCAGTTCACCTAAAAAGGAAAGGCATGGAATGGAATTAAGTTACAACTCAGGAAAGCATGAAACAGTAAAGGGTCGAGGAATCAAGACAGAAACCTTAAATTCTGAGTTTTAAAAAGATTTAATTTTTCCAAATTAAAGATTTTCCTGGTCAGATACCAAGGAAGGATAGGACTGGCTGCACCTCAAAATCCGATTTATTTTGTGCATCACAAAATCTACAACATGAAAAGGTACAACACCGGCCAAGGATTATGACCTGGGTAAGAACTAAAATATACATCAGAGAAACCTGTCTGCTTGGCAATGAGCTATCATTATATATTTTCAGTAAGAAGTAAGTTATTCACAAAAGAGAACCGAACCATCCTGAACAGAACACAAATGGCTTGAATGCACTTTCTTTTTGCATCTCTGACGCCACAGAACCCAAACTGAAGGTTTCCAACCTGTCTATCTTGAGTTTAAGAATTATTAAGTACACTTATAAAATAATGTATTTGGATTTTCAGCTGTTCTAGCTACAGGGTCACATACACATTTTAAACAAGGGATCCTGTCATTCCCTGTGTGCAAAAGATAGGAACTACAGAGATTTAGGTCAGGGGACAAACAGAACAAGCCCCCACACGGCCCTCTGCCAACACCAGTTCAAAACCACGAATGACGCTGGGACGAGCCAGGAACATGCTTCTCACTGCTGACTGTCCCATTTTCTTTTGCTCAGCTGTGGCTGGAACATTTACAGTCTTTCCTATATGTGGCCCACGTTGACCATGCGGAAGACAAGATTCTCTTTTATCCTCCCTAATGAAACCTGTGGGCCAGAAGAGCTTGGTAACTCCTCAGCCAGGAGCTGCAGCTCGAAGCTCTGGGGTCCCTGACGGAGGGCAAGGCCATCTGCTCCAGGTGAGACCGAGAGGGTAGGAGTTGGTATCCCAGCCCGGCTGGAGGGGATCTGCTCTGGGTGACGGTGGGGGCCGGGCTCCAGCCACTTGGGACCTGGCAGCACACCATCCATGCCCTGGGGACCCAGCCAGCGCCACAGCACAAGGCTGCTCACTGTCCCAGGAAGCCAGGAATAGGTAGGGCAGAGGTGAAAGGGAGCCACTCACCGGCGTCCTTACTCCAGCCTTCCCACCAGCTCTGATTCAGGAACCAGAACTGAACAGCAACAATTCCTTTCAATCCAAAAGACCGGTTTCTGTTTCAGCGTTTAAAGGGCGCCCGCTGCAGGCCAGCACTGCGTGCTCATGTCATGTTAGGTTCACAACCACCTGTTGGGTAGGGATCATCCAGGACACCGAGGCCCCCAGGCCGGAGCATCGGGGGCTACATCCTGTGCAAGTTCTGTCACTTCAGGAAACATAAAAGGTTTGGTCCCACTCCACACGAGTCCATTAAACAGGTTTCTATGTTTTGTTCCCCACTCCCCATAATCATTTCTGAAGTTTGGAAAAATCTGACATCATCACCAGTTAATGTTGGAGTTTGGCACCTGTGTTCTCAGCTGGAGCCCCTCTCGTCCCAGTTCCAGGTCCAGCAGCCTTTCCTTCTGCACGTGCCTCGGAGGTGGTAAGGGAAGAGCGAGGGGCAGGCAGCCTCAGCAGTGGCCAGGCGAGAACACCTACATCCCACTGGTGTCTCTCTGGAAAGCCTGGCTGCCCCCTGGAGGGGCACAGGTTCAAGCACACTGTGCCAGAGAAGCACCTGGTGGAGCCTGCGGGGCCCCACCTGGCCAGTTCAGGGCAGGGGCGACAGTCACCTGATGCTGGAGGTCCCCTTTTCTAACTGCCCATCTTAGAGTATAGGAAACTGAAGACATCTTCTAGGACCACTGATCCCAATGACAGACGGAGCCACATGCCTCTGACATGAGAAACCTGGAGAGGCGGATGAGCACCTCCGGACGAGTGTGGGAGCAGCAGGCACCCAAATCAGCGTTTTACACACCGAGCAGCAAAGGCAGATTTGGTCACCAGCAGACCCTGGCCTGGTGTCCCACACCTGTCATCACACCTTCCACACTAGTTTTCCTCCCGAGCCTCACCCTGGCCAATGTGCCAAGAGATGGCGTCCAGAACCTTGTTCCTGAGAAACAGCACAAGAGCACTGCAGGTTGGTGCAAGCAGACTTTCCTGCCTGGGCCCCCATCTCCTGGGGTGCAGCAGTGTCCACAGCAGGGCTCAGCAGAGGCCCGTGGCGTGGGTCCCACGCAGGGACCTGGAAGAGCTGTGCCCCAGCCCTCAGAGGGACGTGCAGTGCATCCTTGCCACTCCTCGGCGCTGCACGCTGCTGCCATAACCAGTGTCTCTAGAGATTTCTGCCAGGCACAGCGCCCTCTAGGCCTGGACCCCTTGCGTTTGGGCTGTCACCTGAGGGCCTGTCACCCACTGGAGAAGCAGCTTGAAGTCAGTCCCACCGCCAGCTGCCCTTTCCCTCGTAGAAGTTGCTACTGTGACCTGAATGGGCCTGTGACCCGTCCTCTGTCCAAACCCTGACAAGGTGAAAAGCAAGGGCAAATAGAGTATTTTTGCTATTCTATCTACTTCTACCTTTAACTGTTACCATTCCAAAGAGCCCAGGAAGATATGACATCCTTAACTCCACTTAAATTCCCTCAAAACTTTTAAGTGCTGTGTGTCCTGTTTTGGAGTGCAGAGTCTGAGGTATAGGAGGTTAAATTCTGTACAAATGGGAAGGGCAGCCAGGCAGTCCTGGGGCTGGTGACCACAGTCTCTCATCACCTCACTGAGCAGCTTTATACATTAACAGGAAAGGCACATATCACCCCGCACAGTTTCCACTACTTCTGACAGAGGCAGGAAGAGCCGGACAGGCAGTGGCGCCCAAGGGCGAGGGGCACCTCGGGGACCCACCCATTTAAGCTTTGTGCTCTATGGGCACAGAACAGCTACAAGACCAAAAAAACCCTACCATAGGTATTCAACAGGAAGCTTAAAATGAAGACCAGACAATCTAATCCTACAAGTGAGCCCACTCCCCTCCACCCTGGTGTTCCCAGTCTGCAAGTCTGCATGGACAGAGGAGAGAGTTCCAACACCCACATGGAACACAAGACCGGAAACAAGTAAAAGTCCACCATGGGAGAAATCCCAGAATAATCCAATTTGGAAAGAATTTAATTAACAAAATAAAATGGGGAACAGGGCCCAGGAAGGGCTCTGGGCAGAGGGGGCCCTTCCCCCAGGCTGATGCCTGCCCCAGCCCGGGCCAGCCCTGGGAGGGGCTCTTGGACCCGCCGGAGCAGAGCTGCACTGGCCAGAACCGCTCTGCCTGACGCCGCCTTCTCCTTGTGCGCGCTCCTCACTATGTACAGATTTAAAAAACCCAACAACTGCAGTCTGCTGTGAAGTGGCTTCTAGCTCTCCTAGGCTGGCTTGGCACATTGATGCATGCAAAGCAAGGATGTCCAAGGGTTTCACCGAACAGTTAATTTTGGCAAAAAGAAAATAAACAGAAAGCTAAAATTCATAAGCAGGATTAAAAGCTACTGAAGTGGAAACAATGTATTTCTCAACAGTATGGAATGAGACTGCAGCTACTATCTTTTTTTTTCTTTCAGAGTCTCTGCCACCTTCTCCCTCAACTCAGGTCAGAGTTCATAGCAGCATAACACGAAGTCCTCTGTCAAGCCAGCGTTCTCTGCTCCAGGGGCCAGAGTTCACAGGTCAAGTTCAATCTGTTCGCAGAATCATGGGAGGATGCTCGCTGTCCTCCTCCAGCCGCAGGGCGCTGGCCTCATCTTCCAGACAAGCGCCACCTGCTGCCCCCAGCTCATCTGCGTGGGCTGCAAAGAGAGTGCAGTCAGCCTCAAGGCTGGGAGCAGAGAAAGCAGGCCTCAGAGTCTGGGAGCAGAGAAGGCAGGCCCAAGCACCCATGCTGGAGGCTGGACTGGGGGACACTGGGGTGTTTGTAACTGCAGCCCATACTAAGATGGAATTTTAATCTCTATTATGACTAACGAGCTTTTTGCAGCCTTAGGCAGCTCAAGATAAAATCATTTATTATCCCAAACTCATAAATATCAAAAAGAGCTGCCCAGTAAATAGGGGGCTTCCTGATGAGCAGGCTGTCAATTTTCCTTAGTGTGCAGGGAGAATGGAAATACCTCTTGAAACAGTTATATGGGATGCGCAACAACACGAGACACTTGGTGCCTCTGTGACCTGAAGGGTCGCTTTGTCCCCATGATGGTGAGCAAGCACAGTCCCGTGTGGAGGCAGAAGGATGGGATTGCCCTGCTGAGGGCAAGCCAACCTGGCGGCGGGAGGACACGGCTCACCTGGCCGCCTCTGTCCGGCTGCATGCGAGGCCCTGAACACAGCCCACAGCCTGTTCACTGCCGCCCTCCCCATCTGGCAGGGCCCTGGCGCCACGAGGGGGACCGTGTGCTGGCTGAAGGAGCACATGGGCAGGAGGGAAACACCAAAGATGTGTGCAGCAGTGTCACAATGGAGGGCGGTGTGTTGGCTGAGAAGTTGCAAGCTAGGGGAGAGGTCATGTGCACCCTCAGCAGCCTGAGCCACATGACGGCTTTTTCTTCAAAGAAGAAAATTAGTTCAGTCTTGAGAGGCTGTGTGAGACCAGTTTGCCAGAGCCTGCCTCTGCCCGCTGCATGCCCAGTGCCACACGCCCAGCCGTGTCGCTGCCTTACCGAGCCTCGTCGGAGACGAAGGCACATGAGCCCCTCTGGCAGCAGCTATGCCGTAGGCCTGGGTCACTAAGGGACAGTCCCGCGAGGCAGAGTCTAAGATCTCGTTGGTCGTCTCCATGCTTCCATCCAACCTGGAAAAGGCAGAGAAAAACGGGATAGGAAGGAGAGCCGGGGTGTGATGACACTGCCGTGGAGGCCTGGAGGTTGACCTGCAGCCACTCGTCTGATGGGCGCTCATGTTACACCATGGGAATGTTTAGATGGGTGCCCCATGTACCAGCACACGTGGGTGTTTACACGGTAAGTGATGAAAGGAAGCTATCCCTGCAGAGACAACCTTACTGCATCTTTAAGACTGAGGATCATAAACAGAATTCACTACAGAAGACCTCTCCCACTGCCACCCCAATTATAAGTGTTATAGCACCACTATTAGAGCTTTTGGATCATTAAAAAAAACAGAGGTAAAACAGAAAATCCAACTGTGAGACTGCCCAATTAAGAAATATTAATTTCTTTTTTTCAGAGCGAAGCCTATACCCATGGTGAGGTGGCAGGTTCTCAAGGCCGCAGGTGATGCCATGCATGAAGCGGCAGCTTCAGCCAACACCCAGGCACAGGGCTGGGCTCCCCAGAGAAGCACAAGGGTAGTGGTGGCTGCTTGTCCTGCAGCTACTGGGCTGGGATCCCAGCAGGTGAGGGAGAGCAGGTGTCCGCAGCCACGTCCCACTGGGAAGGAGGCTGCCCCGGGCATGTCCCTCCCGGCCACAGGCCTGACGGCAGGCTGACCACATAGCAGGCGGTGGGCAGGGGGCCGGCTTACTTGTGCTGCTTCATGAGGGTGCACTCGCCCCCTTCCTGGGGGTCCAGGTTGTACATGTATAAGTACCCGTCGGAAGCTCCCACCAGTAATCGGGGAATCTTTTGAATTCTGTAAGGATAAAAGCAGTCAATTTTAGGACCACGACTTTTACACTGAGTCACTAAACTAGCAACCTCGCACTGGGCGTGGCCGGGGAAGAATCCCTCACTCCCCACAAATGGGCACAAACTTAGCTCCGTGGGTGAACGTACTCTCTACACATTAGAGCGCACAGTCATGCCCGTTGCCTTAGGAGGTCGTGACATCAAGGCCTCGGGTGCGCTTGGTGCAGGGACACTGATGCCCACGGAAGAGAACCGGCAGGAGCACATCAGTTCCATGGTTTCCCTGATCACTAAGGGAAGATGTTCTCGTAAACCTTTCCAACTATGTTGGATAAAAGGACTTAAAATAATGTATACAAGATCCATGGACTCACAAAGGCATGTCATCACTATACTCCCAACAACCTTCTCCCGCACAGCCCTAATGAGGCTCCCTGTGTGCTCTGCAGCTGTCTGGAGCTGCTCGGAGAGCCTTGGACTGTATGAAACTACTGGTTTTGCAGGCCCCAAAGGGTTGGATATTGGTAATCTCACAGGGATTTGACTTAAAGGTATTTGTCCATTAGCACTCTAAATATTCTCAGCAGAAACAGAAAGAGGAAGATTTCTGGATCAGAACACTGCAGAGAAAGTAACCCAGTCAGTAGCAAAGGTGCCCTTTGTGGTTTCCACCAGTTCCATGTGAGCAGATTATTCTCGGGCCAGGAGAAACGTAATGGGACACCCCCCACCCCACCAGTCTGTCTCTGGTGCTCTGGGACTTGGCTGGATGTGCACAGGCAAAGGGGAGGGAGGACAGGCCTGGCCTTACTCACGTTGCCAGCGAACAGATATTTTTGTGGCCACAGAAGGGCAGGCGGACTGTGGCAAAGGCTCGGCCCTGGGTGAACATTTCTGTCACTTGGGATGGCAGGTAGCTGGTGGAGGCCATGAGCACTTTCCCGAAGTACCCGGTCCAGGTGGTGGGCTCCTCCTGAGGCCTAGGAGGAAACACCAGATCCGTACAGCCCCCTCTCTTCCCTCAGGGAATGACCACGACCCACTAACACAGACGCAAGCATCAGCCCTCAAATTTGCGAGAGAAATTTCCCACGCTTAGGCAAAGGGGTGCAGGAAACAATGACCTCTCGAGATCTGGGGACATTACATAGTGCAGGCATACTCTGGGAAAGGCTGGAAGTGGCCTCTCAGGTTTTAGAATCCGGAAGAGCAACATTCCTCCCAAGTGGCCATGTTTGATTGTTGCAAATGATCAGGGTCCCTGACTCTGTAGCATATGTGAGAACATATAGGACCAAATTCATGATCCCCCCGAGATTTACCAGGAAATCTCTAGAAACCTTATGACCAGAAATCTCAAATTGTTATTTTCCCAGAGCCCATTTTTGTTGTCGTTCATCTTGTACAATTATCCAAGTTATCTTAAATGCTCCTTTGAATAAGACAGAATATAAATAAACGATACTGATCCTGGTGGGATGCCTTTTTAAAGTTAAGAAAAGAACCACCCTCTTAACCACATTTATCCACTGCAGTAATACATAATTAAGTCAACTGCTTTCAAAATAAAAACCATCCACGGCAGGCTGGAGGCTGCACTCCCTCCACTAGTGCGGACCCACAGACCCCGGGCTCTACCCTTCCCGCCCCCTTCCGCCGCTTACTTCCCGCACACTTGCACGGTAGAACATCACGGTAATGGGGGGAACCCGTGCTACTGCAGGGCCTGCATCTGGTAACACTGCCAGTTCCAGGGTCATCATGGGCAAGAATGTCTAAGGACAGGACAGTGTCCATGCTGACATTTTAACCCAGTCTGTGGAGAAAAGTCCTCTGTATTTTTAAAAAATAAATGTATCCTTGCAACTCACTTTTCTTTCACAGTTTCGAGCTTGAAGATGTGCACAGTCTCAGTGTTGCTGGAGGCCGAGAGGAACATGCTGTCCATGCTGAAGGCCAAGGAGCAGATGCTCACACACCTGGGGGTGAATGGTCACGCCGTCACCCCAGACACTGGGGAGGGCACACCACAACCTTCCTCTGGGGACCTTGACTGATGTCAGGGGATGAAGGGCCCCATGACAGCACACAACGACAGCACACAGATCTACTGGTGTCTTTCTTATCCCTCTCTAGACATCAGCTCAAAATTCCTCCTTAAGGACAGAAAGTGTTTGAAGGGTAATACCAAGTAAGAGCAACTTTTAAATTTTAATGTGTCTTTACACCGCCTGTTTTCTTTGTGATTCCAAATAACAAAGGGAATCAGGACTTTACTAAACTATTTCTAGCTGAATTAGGCTAGATTTATAGTACTAACTTTAGTAAAAGAAAACCTAGTAATTTAAGTTACAGCAATTCTTAACACCTAAGAGGGTATATTGGCAATCTTGGTGATGTTGAAGAATATAGCAAAACTTTCGTTTTCAGCATGCTAAGACTCTACAGTTTATCTTAGAAATCACTGTAGAAATCTTGCAGCCATCAAATATGCTGGCATGTCCTTGTAACCCTAGAAACACAAGGTACGTTTAGCCTTGCCAACAGTAAGGGGTTCTAGTTAATCAGTACATATTTGCTTACAACATACCCAGCACTGAACTAAGGCTCTGGAGATATGGCTCTGGCCTCAGTGGGGCTGATAGTGGGGTGTGTGTACAGGTTCTCAATCTGCTGCAAGCAAAGGAACCCTAAACTCTACAGGCAGAAGGTGCTCCAGAAACCCGGATGAGGAGCTACTTGTGTGCGACAGTTGGGGAAGGCCTCCCTGAGGGACAGAAACTTGAGGCAGACTCAGAGGGTTCAGGCTTCAGCTGAGTCATAGACACGACCTTCCAGGACCTTCCAGGCCCAGGAACCCTGGAGACAGAGGCTGCTCTTCTGAGGAGCTGGGCACGCAGCGTGGCTGGCCTGGGAGTGGCAGGGGAAGGGGAACAGGAACAGAGAATAGCTGGGAAGAACAGTGCAGAGGCCTCATAAACTCGAGTCAGGCATCTGGAGCTAATCCCACAGACAAGATGGGGCAGAAAGGCTCCAAGTGTGGGTGTGCTTGAAGTATACTGACACCCCAACAGAATAACCTGGGCTAACTTCTGAAGAATGCAGAGCAAGGGCCAGTAACAGAGACCAAGGTGGAGGTGTAGTCAGATGTGCTCTGAACCAGCAGCAGCCAGGCGCCGGGCAGCCAAGAGCCCTGCTGCCCAACCGGGTGAGTGAGGTGAGAGGAAGTGGCCTGGGCTGCACCCAAGGGCGTCATGGACACACGACACGGGGCCATACAGAAATGGGTGCAAGAGGAGGAGATTCAATAGCGGCACAAGATGCCCAGAACGGTGTGGTGACTGACAGGAGAGGCTGGGTGACTGGCTTTGGAGGTGGGACACTACGGCCCGTGTGTGCACCTGTGGGGAGGAGGCTGGGGGAGAGGCGGCCAAGACAGAGGGTGGAAGCCCCTGGTGGGGGGGAGGGGGAGGCCGGCTGACAGTCCTGGGACTCCTCCTGCGAGCCTGCATGCCCCAGGGAGGTAGGTCCTTGCAGGTGCTTGCGTGAGATGGGGACCAGAGCCTGAGGTCAAGCGGCACCCAGCATGGTCACCCAGCTCCACGTGGGGCCCAGGCATTTGGCCCTGAAACCCAAGTCTCATCTCTTCTGTGAGTCCTGGGGCAGAGGATCCAGGACTAACTAGGCCATGTTCCGCCCTCCAGAGCGAGGGTCGAGGAAGGGGATGCTGTGAAGGGACCCAGCAGGGCCTGCCAAGGGACGGGAAGTGGGCAGTTCCATGAGGTGACCCCTTGTGCTGGTCACCCCATGTGCTGGGGTAGAGGGGGAGCTGGGGAGCTGGTGACATGTTTCAAGGTGGAGGACAAGGACAGCAGCGTGCTGATGAGGTCAGCTTGTTCCTGCACGGCTCCAGGTGGCCTGGGGCTGCCATGCTCATGGGCTATCTGACCACTGCTTAGACGGGATCATGGACAAGGGAAACCCAGTTTGCTTGATAAAAATGTCCTTTACTTCCCATGAGGCTGTGAAACCCCACCTGGCCATCCAGCTGGGTTGAAAACACAGGGAGTGTTAACTGGCATTCCCAGAGTTTCCCACTTGTTGGGCCAGAGCACAAAGACCTGAAATCTAAATGTGAGCTCCAGAAACAATTCTGGAGATTTGAATACATTACCTCTTAACTCCTCTCCGGAACTCAAAGAGTTTTTGTCCCTCTGGAATGGAAAATACTCTAATCACAGTCCCCTGAGACAAGGAAAAAAAGAAAAGAAAATTTTAACCAAGTAAAAACAGACTTCTTCTATTTCCATCACACCAGGCCATTAATGAAGTATGCGGTGGGCTTCGCAGTGACAGCTCACTCCAGGCCGGTGCCCCCCGCCCCCGCCCCGCGCGTCCCCTGCACACCACCTTCAAAGGTTTTGCTGTAAGTAGACCAGAACATTTCCCTGTTCCGTTATTTACTTTATGTAAGGTCTTTTCTTTAAATAAACCTGCTTTAACTCACTACTTATTCTAAACAGTAATAGCCTTGAAGTCCAACGGGGAATATGACAGTTCTAAGTCATTTGGTGTTTAAACTATTAAAAATGAAATCTTTAACCAAGTTCTACACATTGGGGAGCACCATCTAACTTGATGGTCTGAAGTGGCCCCACTGACATCCTTTTCTGCCACTTGAGTTACTGATCAAGAAAACTGATTAGCTGGAAATACTACTTAATCGCCAAAAAGGAATAAATCCAAACTTCCCAAATGGTGAGACCTACATTAAGAAAACATCTATGACTGAGACAAAACGAACACAGGAATACACAGAGAGCACCCCGTACTTGGATATGAATTACTGTATAGATGTCAGTTTCCCTACTGACCCTCTACTTCCACCTCCCCCAGCTGATCGAGATGTGTGGACAGAGGCGACAAGACTTGAACATCTGGGAAAAGGACAGCCAAGAAGGTGAAAATGAACAGTACTTTCAATATCTAAACACTAGAAGAACATCAGCAAGCTGTAGTAACAGAACGGCACAACAGAAATGGTCTACGGACAGCCCAGGAAACCTGAAAACTGGCGGCAATTCAAATTTGCAGGGTAGGCGTAATC
This sequence comes from Manis pentadactyla, assembly GCF_030020395.1. NCBI lineage: Eukaryota > Metazoa > Chordata > Mammalia > Pholidota > Manidae > Manis > Manis pentadactyla. The sequence goes on from NC_080028.1 coordinate 101,016,699, forward strand.
AGTCAACAGCTAATCTCAGATCATGTAAACTGTACAAGGTTCAAACTGTTAAACATAAAGACCATTAAGAATGGTCATATTTATAAATGGAAAGAAACAAAACTAAACTATTATCAACCTAAACGCAGACCACCATGAATTGCTTAATAAATTATGGTAAATTCATACAATGGATGCTGTATAGCTGTTAGAAATCAGGCTGCAGATGAAATGGATTTCCTTTCTAAAGACAGAGATTCTCTCTGAATGGAAGGACACCAGCTGAGTTTGTAACTCCTGGCAATCAGGAGGATAAAACAGTGCATTCATGCATGCATGTGTGTGCAAACATACTCACACAGCTGAAGCTTTTAGATTTAGATGTATTTCTGATGGCATACCTACTGGGTAATGCTAATTAAGAGTTGTTGGTCACAGCCTGACTGCGGGACCTTGAGAGCAGGACTAAGCCCACCCCCCTTGGTGTGGCCCCAGCACTAGTACCCACAGAGCTAAGGCCACTGGCTAGGGTCTAATCCCTTGAACTATGAGGATTCTGTTTAAAGCAAATGTAAAGTTTGTTCTCTGTAGTCCAGAACAAAATTACTCTACTTTTACTGGCCTTAAAATTCTATAAAGTGCTTTAGGGACTTTCTAAGACCTAATACAAAAACATAAAGGTAAGACTTTGATTAGGGGGACAGCAAAATTTCATGGCCATTTGGTTACTGCCAAGGGAGAAGAAGAGGAGGTGAAAGTGTAGTCGATCAGTGGTGTTTAAAAGCTAAGTCAGGTTTTGAGCCCGAGCCTCTTGCCACGGCCCAGCTGGGTGACCCTGGCCAAATTATTTAACCTTTCTGAGCCCTCAATATAAGATGGAAAAATGTTTACTTTGCTGAGGGGATCAAATGAGGTCGGAAATATAAAGTATCTACATAATTAATGACATAAGTGATCCATAAACAGTAGTGTCATTATTCTAGAAACTGTGTAGGAGGGTCAGGAACACAGACACATGTGGGAAAGCTGAAGAAGTGGCTGACTTCTTTCTTACTTGGTTGGCTGGCTCAAGGGGAGAGGAGACTTCAGATGGGAGCTATTTTAATTCAGGTTTTTAGTGAGAAAGCATCAGAGTAAAATTAAGCAGCAAGTAACTGAAGAGCAGGCACCAGGCTCAGGGGAAAGGACCAGCCAGAGGACACCCAAGAGGAGGATGAGCAGAAAGACCAGAGAATGGGGCTCATACGGAGCTGAGAGGGGCAGCGAGGGGACACGAATGCAGCAGCCAAGGGGGCAAGAAGCCAAGGACCTGTCAGCATCAGGCAGGCTGGGAGAAGAGAGACCACCGCAGGGGCCTGCTGGAGCCACACTGTCCTAGGGGCAGAGCTTCAAAAGGTGCTTACTTTAACAAAGAAAGTCTTCCCAACGAATCTCCCAAGTTAATAGAGATGCACAGGAAAGATTTACATATGAAACTTATATACATCATTACCTATGTTCTAAATACAGAAACATCAATGTCCCCAAAGGGTGATGTTCAAGTAAATCACAATTAATACTGTATAGCCCTTAGAAGTGTTTTTTTTTTACTTAAAGAGTATTACAGTATTATGCAGAGTGAAAAAGAGGAGAGGATTTTAAGTTATACATATAGTGATCGCATTTTGTTAAATAAATAGAAAAAGAATGAAAGGAAGTATGTCAAAACATGTCAGACCAGCTCTGGAGAGAACAATGTCTCTGTTCCTGGACCCTCTTCATTATCTTGGGAGTTCTCTACCATGGCCCTCATTTAAAATTACGCTGGGCGAGCCCAGGGTGGCCACGCGCTGTCATCTTCTCCACAGGGTCCCTTCTCCTGCTGCCATGGCGGACGGCCCCACCGTCAGACAAGCACGCTCCACTATAGCTTGGCGTTGGCCAACAAGCGGTTACTCCGTGCAGACGCTCCTTGGTAACCTGACTGTGTGGGCGGAATGCAGGGAGTCTGCTGAAACCTTCCAGCTAGCGTCCTCGGGAGCTACAGGCTGACGCACCTTCTCAGATGCAGTGGCAAGCTTGGTTCCAGTGGCATCGAAGGCCAGTGCTGCTAAAGGACTGTCATGAGCCGGGATCATGTTGGCAGCTCTCTGAAAGAGAAGACCAACATGGCGTGACTGCCACACAGCGAGATGACACGCGCACTGCCACCGGTCCTTGGGCTGAGGACGCCACTAGCCATTACGGGGACACCACTGCAGGTCACAGATACCAAATCCACCGATCTACTGGGGGCAGGGTCCAGGGAAATGCTGATCAACCCTTAAAAAGAACAAAGCAATTCACCCATAGAATGTTTATAGTTTTCTCCATTCCTTCAAACACTTCTGCTGCCAGGAGCACAGTGCTGGGGGAACACAGGGAGGTACTGGGGGTGGGGGACCCAGACTGGCTTTGTTGTTAAAAGGGGAGCAGTGAAAGCTGTTGCTGAGACCTGGAACCAGGCTGTCAGAGGCGCCCCACACTCATGTCAGAAAATAGCTACATCTGAGAGCCAGCCATGCACACAGGGAGGCTCACCAGGTTAATGGTGTCGAAGACCTGCACCTCTCCAATGGTTGCACTGCCTGGATATGCCAGGTAACAGTTGTCGTTGTTTATGGATAGTGCACACAAGCCTGTGAGGGACAGACACATAGAAGACAATCACAGGGTTAGGTTGAGAGGGTGTCTCTTCTAGTTGTCAGACATGGTTCAGCATCTACCTATTAAGGACGCAGAAATCAAGCAGAGCTCTGCCGAAACTTTCTGAAGCCCCACCCGGCCCACCGACACCCTGGGTGACAGCAGATCTGTACCAACAGACTAAAGGCCTTTGGCGGGAACTGAGCAGTAACCTCAAAACTGGAAGCTGCCCAACCAATGATCTGTGTGGTCACAAGGCCATCATTTGAAGGAAGGGAGCTGGGTTTAAGATCAATACTTGTTAAAAACAGGACTCTCTTCTCACAACTAATTTACCTGCAGGGTTTGGGGGTGTCTCCCGGATCGTATGCAGCACTTTCATGTCCCGAATATTGTGTATGTAGAGAGACTCCTCCAAGCACACTATCAGCCTCTGGAAAAGAGATGAGAGAGAAAATCAGTCACAAGGAGCTGACACAACGCATGCTCCCCACCTGCCAGATCAGAACTTGCCTCCTCCTCAGCCTCCCCACAGATGGGGTGCCCGAGGCCGAGGACCTGGCCTGCGTCTCCCAGGCTGTCCCAGGGCACGTGCCCACCTACTGGTAAGTGGTGCACAGTGCCAGCCGCTGCTGGTGTCCTGGGCCTGATTACAGAAGCTGGTAAACTGTAGCTGAGAAAAGCGTGGTTTGTGTTCTGGGTTTGTTTTTGCTTGGCGCTCAGCCCTCCCCTCATGAGACCGCGGTGGAGTGCCGAGGACAGGTCTGGTGAGGGCAAGTCACTTTATAAAACTAGTACTGAGTGAAGCACGGCAAGGAGAGAGTAAAACCTAGGGATGTTTTAAAGGGATAAAAATTTACTCTGCACTCACTTATTTTCCAGGTGGCCTAAGTTCTTGCTCTATTTTAAAGAAAACGAATGTACTTGTAGCTAACGTGTCAAAGGATGATTTATGCCAATAAATTGGCGTGTGTGCAGCGCTACATTGGTACATTAATGTATACATGTATGTTTTAAGTTCAAAAAATGTTCAACATGTTACACCTCTTAATTTCCCATCTTTCTTAGCGTTATCAGTTAATAGACCAGTTTCTAGTTCCAGCCCTGCAGCGGGCCTCCTCTCTGCTTCCCCAGTCACCAGTCAGGACCCCACTAGCTGCAGTTGTGTACATTCCACATCCAGCTGCTGCATTAGTCTTCCCTGTATCAAATGCTTGCTGTAAACAAAATGCTGAAGGATCGATTTTAAGGATAGCGCTGTACTTGTGAGTAAGCAAAAGCCATGAGGTCATCCCTTGAAATAAACTCAACTGCTCATCACCAAGTCTGCTGCCTGGGCCAGACATTCTTGTGAGTTTAGGGGAACATTAAAAAATTTCTTTATCTTAAAAAATTAGCTGTTAAAAAAATAGGTAACAGATTTTTAAAAAGAAGTGTTTACAAAAGCAGATGAAAGCTAAGCAAGCTGGGCCTGGACTGTCCAGAGACTGCTGGGTGTACAGAGGAGCCGTGAGGCTCACGTCCTGCAGAGAGAGAAAACGCCTGGTGGGGCGGTGGGCTGAGAACAGTGGGGGTGGGATGGAGGGTGAGAGGCCAGGAACCAGCTAGGGAGGAAACTGGCAGGGCAGCGATGGTCAGAAGCTTCACGGGGATGCGGAGCCTGGCCAGGCAGTGTGGTTGCAGAGGGCGTGCTGGCCTTACCTGCCGGTTGAGCCTCACGGCCAGGATGGTATTGGAGTAGCTGTAGTTGCAGATCTCCGTGCCTTTCTTAAAGTGGCAGACTTTTAGCTTCCTAGGAGCTTTGAGGCTCACAATGGCCACTAAGCTGCTTGAGAACAATCTTTCCACGATGCACACATCTTCAGTATCAGCTGGAAGTAGAAAAAAAGTATCCATGTCAACAGGCACAGTCTGCACGCAGGCATGTGTGCCCATGCACACGCGCACACACACACACACGAGTGTAGACTGTAAAGCCGAGCACTGCTGCTTACAGGATGGGTGTTTGGTGACTGATCTGGGCCGTGGGAAGGGTCCCAGAGCACAGCAAAGTGTGGAGGTGAGCTCTGGGGGCAGACAGACCAGGGTCAACTCACTGCTTATGAGTCACAGACACGCCACTCTCCAGGCCCCCTGTGTGGAGGCTACCTCTGTCCTTCTCTCTCATGACCCCATTCACTTCTTCCCTGGCAACCAGCTATCACAATCTTGCCCATTTGCTCCCTGGATGCTCCTTGCACACCCTCTGGTATGTGTGTCCACGTGGACAGGAGCCCCATTTTCTTGCTTGCAGCCGTGTCCCTGGCCCTTACAGCAGTACCTGACACGTGACCAGTCCCAAATATTATCTGAATGACTCAACCTTTGTAATTCTTTTCCTTGTACGTAAAATGGGGATCACAGCTACTCTACAGCCCCACCAACAGTCAGGACTCTATAACCATTATCTCCCTGTCCCCACTTACAGGGGGGACACCACTACTCAGAAGATTGAGGGTTAAAAACGAAATGCGTACAGCACCCTGAGCAGAATGTAGCAGGTGCTGTAGACCTGCCATAGCTGTTACTTCCTGCCCACCTATCTCCACTGACGGCCCCACACAGCCAGTCTCTCTTTACTCCCACTAGTAACTACCTGGGGCAAGTTCAGATGCAGAAGCAAAGAGAATTTGGTAATGTTGTAAAATCAGAGGCGAGTCTAGATTATTCCCACATGCAGCCTGTCTTTATCCGTGCTACCCGGGTACGGCTGTGCCAGGTAATTCAAGCATTTACCCCATTCATTAACTCAACAATGGTCTGAAGTCACACTCCATCGGGACCTGAGCAGGGCACTGGGGACAGAGAGAAGCAGACAGGTTCAGCCCTGGACGTTCTGACTACCTGGAACCTCAGGAGTGTTCCCACCATAAGTAAGAATGCCCCTATGTGAAAATTCACACCAGAGAAGGTAAAGTTACTTGAAAGGATTCCTTTCAATAAGCTGTGTTACTGGATTTAAAGGGGGTAACTTGAAAACACACTTAAGTTAGTTTAGAAACCAAATTACTAGTGGAAATGAAAGAATTAGCTCTAATGGCCCCTGTTATTGAGACACAAACTATTTCTACGAAAATGCCTGGCATCAGTCATTTCACTATGGCTTTGAGAGTCAAACGTGCTCAGTGCCAGATGAGGTACTAACATACCAGGTGTTGGCTCAATAGTCACAGCCAACATGACATAACACACAGTTGTGAAGGAACTGCTTAGATTTTGCTCTTCATTAGGATGGACTAGGTAGTAAGGTCAAGGGCATGATTCTAAACTCTTTATATGTTTGTAGTCACTTCTACATCATAAGCACAGTTTGCAGCAAACAATCCTTTATTCAAAAAGAACAGATGCAAGCCTGAAGCTTTGCTGCCTGGCAGCATCTCAGCAACACCGATTCTTCCAGAACTGGCTTGCATCTGACGGGCAATGAGGGTAGGATCTTGGTCAGCGCGGTCCTAAACAGAGTCCCAGCAGACTTTTTTTGTAAGGACAAACTGAGCTTAAAATCAGAAAGACAAAGGATCTAGAGTATCCTACGCTATCTTGAAAAAGAACAAGGTGGAAGGGCTTACACCATGTTATTTCAAAACTCAGTATAAAGCTCTGGTAGACCAGAGCACGTCACTGATAGATGACAAACAGGGTGATGGAGAGACCCACACTTACAGGACTGTTTTCAGGCACCAAAGCAGTCCAGTGGGGGAAGAAAAATCTTTTCAACAAATGGTGGAACAGGACTCCATTAGGAAAAAAAAGTTACCTTCACACCATACATGAAAATTAATTTGAGAGGGATCATTGAACTAAACATGAAAGCCGAAACTATACAGCTTTCAAAGAAAATACTGGAAAATGTCTTAATGACTGGGTGGTATTCAAAGGTTTCTCAGAAAAAACACAGAAAGCAAAAATCATAAATGGGAGAAAAAAAAAGATAAATTGAACTTCATCAGAATTCAGAAGGTCTGCTCAAAAGACAAGTCAAGCCATAGACTGGGAAAAAATATTCACAAAACACATCTACAAAGCACTGGTATCCAGAATATCTAAAGAACTCTGACAATTTAGTAATGAAAAGACAAATATCTGAATTTAAAAAGGGACAAAATATCTTATCAGACATTTCATGAAAGATAGACAAATGGCTAATAAGGACATGGTGTGTCCAGCATCATTAGTCGTAAGGGAAATTCAGATTAAAACCACAAGGAGGTGCGATATACACATCAGAATGGCTAAAATTAAGACTAGTAACACCAAATGCTGGTGAGGATGTAGAGCAATGGATTCTGATCCTGCACTGGCAGGATGGGATGGCTGCTTGGGAGAGTCCGGTGGTTTCTGAGAAAACAAAGCACCTGTTCCGCTGCAGGACATTTACCCAAGATAAATGAAAATGTATGCCCACAAAAAGACCTGCACAAGAATATTTATGCCAGCTTTATTCTTAATAGCAAAAAACTGGAAAAAGCCAGGATGTCCATCAATAGGGGAGTGGACAGTCATCCACTGAGCAACTGAGACAAAAATATGGATAAATCTCAAGCACATCACACTGAGTACATACTGCATTTATGTGACGTTGTGGAGCAGGCAAAACTAATCTATAGAAGAAAAAGCTCAGAACACTCCTGCTTGCTTGGTGGGCAGAAGGGAGCTGAGACTGACTGGGGTGGGGGAAGCATGGCCGATCTTTCTGGAGTGATGGGAAACCTTGAAAGGAGTTCAGGTTATACAGATGTATGATCTGTCAAAACATGGAATGTTTACTTAAGATCTGTACATTCCAATGTATGTAAATATTACCTCAATAAAAAACACTGAGCTCTAGTGAGTGATATTCATGCTGATGTATTTAAGGGAAGGTGTGCAGTTGCCTGCAATGTTCCTGTAATGTGGAAACACACAAAATAAGATGGACTGATGGACAGATGTGATAGGATACATGCAGTATGATGCTAAGAGCAGACTAGGTGGTGGATATGTGGATGCCAGCCATAAAATACTTTCCACTTTTCTCTGTTTGAAATTCCCACTAATAAAATGGTGGGAAAAGAAAAGGGGGTCATTATTCACTCGCTAAAATGCAAGTGCAGAGAACATCAAGAACCAATAGGTTAGGGTTTTTGCTCATCTTTCCCACTCAACTGTAAGTATGAAAACAATTTTTGTTTTAGAATTTTAAATATTGGGGTGGTGCTGTGTGGAGGCAGTAAAGCTACATTCAACTGTGATATTAAAGAAAGAGAACAATTAACGAACCTCCACATACCCACCACCTAGATTAGATTCAACAAACACTAACTTCCTGCCACTCGGCGCCAGCAGTTTTTCTTCTCAAGTTTGAAAGAGAGATTCTCCTGTTGACATTTCAGCGCCAACACTTCAGCAAGGCCTCTACGCGAACAAGGGCCTAGGAAAGCATCTCACAGCCTTTAACAAGACTGAGAAGTGCCATACATGAGAACAGAGTCCAAGCAGACCATATTCAGTGTGAACCCCAGCACCAAAGTACTCGAAGGCCCCCTGGAGAACGCTGTGCACATTGCTCAACAGGAGGCCTTTTGAGCACCCTGCAGATGGGAGGCAGATGCCTGGGAATACACGGAACGTCAAGGCTTTGTGTGGAAAAAAGACTAAATCCAAGGCCAAAAAAGCAAACATCCAGAAGAAGTATTTGCAGCCCACAAAAAATGGCTGATTTTCTTTAAGTCAGTAAAGACAAATAATTCAACAGAAAAGCAGGCCAAGGAAAGAAACAAGAAGTTAAAGAAAAGAAAGCAAATGACTACAGGAAAGAAAACAGGGTTCCATTCTGGCTAAGAGTGAAGAAATGTACAAAAGGCAAACGAGCATATTTTCATCTCAGACTCATAATTATCAAAATGTCTGATGATGACAGTGCTGTAGGAAGTAAGGCTGTTAAAGGGCACAAATCAGTACAGCCTTTTTTAAGGGCAGCATGGCAATACCCATTGATTTTAAATGTTTACCCACTGATTCTATCTTTCCAACTCTAGGAATGTATCCTGTGGCTGTCCTCACAGGGGGCCCAGCAATGGCACTCCTAAAGGTACCTACCTGCTGACGGGAAATGGAAACACATCCACACGGTCATAATGGACACACAGGTTCACAGCAGTGTTATTTACAATAATAGCTAAGGTGCAGAAACAACCCACATGTCCATGAACAAAACATGGTGTTTCCATACCATGTAGTGTTACTGAGCAACACAGAGAAATGAAGCAGTGATATGGCTCCAACATGGGTGAACCCCGAAAACATTCTAAGTGAAAGCAGCCAGTTTATCTGAAATGCCCAGAGGCACTCATCTCTGGAGGCAGAAGTAGATTAGTGGCTGCCTGGGCTCAGGTGGGTGGAGGGAACTGGGTGGAGGGAGGTGGGCAGTGACTACAGATGGATTGGAGTTTCTTCTGGGGGTGATAAATGTTAAAATCTGGATTATGCTAAATTGTGCAACTTGGTAAATATACTAACACCCACTGAGTTGCACACTGTAACCAGGTGCTTTTCATGGCATAAAAATTTTAGGTCAAAACAGCTGATAAAAAGAACCCATACAGAACACTGCAGATATTTGAATTCTGGCCAATATATGAAGATCTGATGTATGACAGACACACAGGTTGGCAGGGACTCTAAAATGGGTGAGAGACAGAGGGCAAAACGAGGTGTCAGGGTGGAGCCTCTGTGGGATGGGCTCAGAGGCCCTGATCCCAGCACACAGGCATGGGCTTCCAGGGGTCTCTTAAACTGCTGAAATCATATACTCAGTATCTGGTGGTCTGGGGGGACAGCTGTGACTGTCGTCAGATCTCCAGAGGAGCCAGGAAGCAGAGCCAGGCCAGGGCCCTGGGCAAAAGGCAAAGGAACCATGGCCATCCCAGAGCCAGCACACACTTCTGTCACTCTTTCAGTGATGACGACACAAGGGGCTCACTTCAGAGTTCTTTCAGGTCGCAGCGCCAACCTGCCTATGTCTTTCTAGGACTACGCCTCTCGGAGCGGCCTGTCTTACATGCTGCTAGGGTTTAAGCTTATCACTGCTTCAAGAAGTTAACATTTTTATATCACATTCCACTCCCAAGAGAACTTTCCAACACGTAAACACACACAGACCCCACACACCCAGAGCGGACACTTCCCACTAAACTGAGGTGCATGCCGCTCAGCCTCCCAACAGACACTGGTGCTCGGTGACTGGCCAGTGCCGGAGGAGGGCTCTACAACCACACAAAAGCAAGAGAAACAAGGCTGCGAGGCTGCAAGTTTGTACTCACTCCAGGTAGCCTGTCACCAGGACCCCAGTGCCAGTGAGCACTGGGCTGACAGTGAGGAGGTGTGAAAGCCATGACCTCCAGTGCCTAAGGCCTTGCTTTCCCCACCCATTCTGGTCGCCTCTGCCTATTTCTGCCACACCTTCTTCCTAGAGATATTTTTCCCCAAATTTAGGAACTACTTCCTTTAAGAAAGAATGCTGTTTGCAGGTGCTGTTCAGAGCTGGCGGTAACACTTCCAAAGCAGGAGGAAGCCATTCAGCAACTGCTATAATGGGACCCTCCTGTTGGAGGTCTGCAGCGCTCCAGGGTGGCAAGAACTCAAACTTCCCTCACAACATACTAAGGCACAGAGAGGTCCCTGGGTTTCTCTCCTGTGAGATCCATCACCACGAGGCTCACTGAAGTTAGTACTCCAGCCAGGGCACAGTCTGTCAACTCAGAATGGTGTCAAAAAGCACCACCTCAAACCTTTAGATGCAGGTGATGGCCTGTAAAATCAGTGATGTTACTTTCTAGATAAAAAGTGCCGTCCATCCTGGAGGCATTTCTATCATCAAAGTAGGCTCTGGTCACTTTTGCTGAGGTAAGAACAGGGTGCTTTTAATTTCAGAATTGACTGCTTCATGAGGTATGTTTTCCTAGCTCAGAAACTTAAAAAATGCAAAGATATACAATGTAGAATGTGAAAAAGCCAACTCTTCATTCTAAACTTCTGAGTTATTTTATAAATAACTCTACATTCTTTCTTTATTTTGCTAGCAGGGCAGGACTTCGCTGCAGCAGTATTTCAGGGGCGAGACCACACACTTGCGCAGTATGTATCTTCAAAAAAATGAGGGGTGTCCAGAAAGAAAGGAGAACAGAACAGATGGGGTGCACACACCCAACAAGCATGGCAGCATGGCACACACCGCAGGTTTTGCAACTTTCCTTTAAGGTTGAAATCACGGTGATAGAGGTAGTTAAAAAAAAAATCTTCCACTGCTGTTGGGAAAAGGTTTTTTGTTTAGATAAACAAAAGAAGAACACACAGTTGTCAATCTTGTTCTCAAGACGAGCTCTGGCTCATTCTTTCTGTAAGGCCAACAGGGACTGAGAGCAGAGGTCTGAGCTTACAATGGGTGGTTACAGGGTCTGAGGGCTGAGCTGGTGCTGGGCCTGCACAAAGTGCCAAGGCATCAGTGATCTGCTCTGAGTCTGTTGGTAGAAAATGCCAGAAAACAATTTTGGCTCAGTAGCTAATCTGTTTTCTAAGAGATATTCTTTGATTTATTCAATCAAAGTATATTAAAGAAGAAATGTAGATAATGTTCTAGGAACAAAAGAATTGAATAGCTTCAGTTTAAAGAATTAACCCTCAGAGAGTTCTTTGTCCATTTCATCACCTATTTTGATGGGCCACAGGTCACTAAGAACAAAGAAATCTATATACTACCTCAGCATGTTGGGCAGTAAATATCCACTCTTTTTAACAACACAGTCAAGACATCACATTTTGTTCCATCTAAAACCTTCGTAAAATGAGACACCAAAAACCAGTAAATAAACTTCAAGGAAACGGACTAGTAATTAGGCTGATTCAGTTTGAGTAGTAGAGACCAGTTTGATATTCTCACACCCTTTCCAAGCACTGGGTCTCTGAACAGGGAGAAAAATTCTGTGACTTCAGCAGATGACTCCAGGCACCACAGCAATGACATGCTAGCACAATTCAGGCCTCCTTTGGATGCAGATTAAACAAACGTTCCAGTGGTTCCCAAGAGTCCAGGGAAACCCCTTTTACAGAGAGGGGGCTGGCCTTCCTTGAAAAAGTCCCACAGGGAACTATCCCTGCAGAATTGCTGAGGCCCACTTGAGATGAGCTGCCACACCAGTCCACAGCTGTCTCACCCAGATCCCCCCTTCCAGCTCACACCAGGAGAAAGGCTGCTGGGAGGTCCGGAGAGCACTAGGAGCAGGTCTGTGGATGACGGGAGTAGAACCGGGCAGGCGGCAAGAGGCGCACCTCTGAGACCTGCATCCCCGTGGTCTCCCTACAAAGGGCCAGGCTGCTGGCCTCTGGGGGCGGCTTTTCTGGGGAAGGCGCACACTCAGCTGACAGAGGCGAGGGGTACCTGAAAAGCCTCTGATCTCTGGGTGGGTCCTAAGAACTCCAAGAAGCGGCACAAAGAACAACCTTTTTCTTTTTTTATGTTAACTGAGGTGGGGCGGGGGTGGGGTGGTAGGGGGATGGTATTTATTTGATGTGTTCCCAGTCTAACATCAGACACATAACACATTTACTGATTCTCTGTCTTCCTCCAGTAAATGTCACAAGAGCAGGAACTTTGTCACTAGTGCATCCCCACAATCAGGACAGGACTGGCACGGAGCAGGTCCTCAATAAATGTGTCTATCCATGTCAGTGGGCTCAATCTCCCTCTTCTTAAGAGGAATTATCTGGAAAGAAGAACTCCCAAATGACCACCAAACCACAGTGAGAGCACAGTGAACAATACTGAGTCCTCAGGAAGGAGACACTAGCACTGTCAACAAGAGGAAACCCAATTCCCCAAACTCATAGTCGTGTAGTTAATTAAAACACAGCTATTCACTCTCTCCCTGAATCCATACCCAATGTGACAAGTACAACGCGCATGTTGAACTCAACTCTCCATAACCAGGACTCTCATGGATCAGGCCCCAGACAGGTTTCAGGGCTGCTCATTATGTCCAGGGAAAATATTTACAAAAAATAAAATATTTATCTGACAAAGGACTAGTATATAGAACACTAGTATATAGAACTAGTATATAGAACATATGTATATACTATACATGTATATATGTATAGTATATACATAAAGAACTCTCAAAACTCAACATTAAAACAAACACAATTCAATTAGAAACATGAACAGACATTTCACTGACGAGAATATACAAACAGCAAACAGGCACACTAAAAGATGTTCAACATCATTAGCCATCAGAGAAACAGAAATTAAAACCACAATGAGATGGTACTGCACATGTCTATCACAATGGGCACAGTAAAGAAGAGTGATGACACCAAATGCTGGTGAGCAAAAGAGGGGCTACACACTTGCACATCCCTGGTGGGGAAGGAAAATGGTGCAGCCACCTGCGGAAGTTTGGCAGTTTCTCTAACACACACACACTAAGACCAACCAACCAACCACCGTATGGCAACTGCAGAACCCAGCAATCGCACTCTGAGACACCCAGCCCGAGGACCAAAAACTCAGAGCCACAGGAGATGCTGCACAAGAATGCTCAGAGCAGCTTTATTTGGAATAGCGAGACCTGGAATCAGCCCAGATCCAACAGGTAAGTGGCTGTAGGTCCATCCACCCCACGGACTACTGCTCAGTAATAAAAAGGACATACTGACACAGCAGCTTGGATGAATGTCCAGGCAATTATGCTGGACAAAAAAGCCAATCTTCAAAGGTCACATATTCCCATTTATGTAATGTTTTTGAAATGTCAACATTTTAGAAATGGAGGACAGATCAGTGCTTGCAGGGATTATGGACGGTGGTGGAGAGGCAGGTGTGGTTTGGTGGAAACAGGAATCTGCATGGTGTGAGGACTGTACAACACACACACACACACACACTCTCTCTCTCTCTCTCTCTCTCTCTCTCTCTCTCTCTCTCTCTCTCCAGGTAAAACTGGAGCAATCTGAAAAGGGACGAGGGATTCAATGTCCATCACTGTTGCTATCCTGGTTGGGAGACTGTACTACAGTTTTGCGAAATGTTACCACTGGGGGAAACTGGGATAAGGGTGGAAAGGACTGTATTATTTCTTACAACTGCATGTAAATCTACAATTACCTCAATTTTTAAAGAAGTGATATTTATAAAAATAATAAACAAAACATAAGCAAAAGCTCATTTACACAAAACCACATACACAAAAACCAAAGAACATCTTTATGTGCATGTGTTTATATAAATGTATAGAAAAAGGTTAATACATGGGAACAGTCCAAAACTTTCCATCATATTCTCCCTAGGGGGAGAAGTCTGTATCCACTACTAGTTATTCTGCAAGTTTGGTTGTGCTCACAGACACACCCAGAAACTGGGGTCTGGAGACAGTCATCTGGAGTCTTGCAGTGAGCAACTGAGCAAGAAGAGTTCAGGGCCCTTCCACAATCCCACATTACCTCTGACACAGAGGGGACACAGTTGCCCTAAAATGACAACTGAAGAAAAAAGATCATTCCTATGGGGCTGATGCTTTCAATTTCAGGAAGCCTTTTATAAAAGAAACCTAAATGGTTTAAACAGCATTAAAAAGGGGAGCAATTACAGAGTAACACGTGTAGTGTGTTGCCACGTACTGAAAAGGACAACCTGTAAAACAAGCACTTCTGTAGGTATAAGTATGCAAACACACAGGGCAAGACCTGGGAGAATGTGCACACTGCGTCATAGTTTTCACCTCCTGGCAGGACTGAGGGGACAGAAGAGCTCTGGTCACCGAGTATCTGGACTTTAATCACAGTGCTTGAATTAAGAATGCATTCCAGTTCAAGTGTAACAAGTGTCTATTTTTTTAAGAAGGGGGAAAAATAAAGCAAACACTTACTGCATTCATAGATCTGTTCCAGCTTATCCACAGAAGAAAGGGAGAAAAATTTATAACCGGACTTACTACCAACAGCTAGGGACCTGCAAAAGAGCCAAATTCAGAAATAAGAGCTGATGCGTGTAGACAGTGATAATGCACAAACTAGCTCCATGGTACCAAACAGTAGCCATCAAGTTGGCCAAAAATTAGCACAGATAATTTCATGTAGTTTAACCAGGTCCATGGTGACTGAGCAGAAAAGAGGAAAGCGACAAAGGAAGATGCCACACCTCACAGGCAGGAAAAGGTGAATGAAGGTCAATAAGATAGACATTCTTATCTAAAAATCTAAAGAACTTTAAAGAAAACCTTGACATATAAATGGAAGAAATCAGCCCTAAATTAACGAGCCCTCTAAACCAGTGGGGTTCTTCAGGTGACTGGATGTCCGTGCACCGTGTACGGAGAGTCCAAAAGCTGAGTAAGCTAACAGTCTCAATGTTAAAGAAAGTTTCACCCCAAGTGGATGACGGTATCTTTTTG
This sequence comes from Manis pentadactyla, assembly GCF_030020395.1. Taxonomy (NCBI): domain Eukaryota; kingdom Metazoa; phylum Chordata; class Mammalia; order Pholidota; family Manidae; genus Manis; species Manis pentadactyla. The sequence goes on from NC_080028.1 coordinate 101,031,809, forward strand.
CATTTCAGCAGGGCTGTAGCAAACGCAGTTCAATCCCTTACGCTCTGCTGTGGCTGAGCAGTGGTGTGGAAATAAAACAGACCGACCAAAAAGCTGACTTTGAACCTGGACCTGAAGGCTACATAGCTGCTCTTGAAGGAAAACGCTAATGCTCACTTGATATCCTCGCCTGTAAGATTCTCCACTCACCACCCAACCCCCATACCACTGCTTTGGCCAGGAGGTCTGGAGAGACTTCAGGGCCCCCAGACTCCCCAGCACAGAGCGGTGACACTAAATGAAGTATTTCCTCATCAGAAGACGACCACTCCCCAGACTATGACCATCCAAGGGAGGGAACAAGCACACCTTCAGAGGCAGGGGGCAGGCGCCAAAGACGGGGTGCTGGGGCCCTGTTGTACTTATTGTCCGGGACAGCATGAAACAAATGGAGGCAGAAGACAACTGGCAGACTACAAATAATGAAGACTGACATTTCATACCATGCATATTTGTACACCTAGATGGAAATCAACGCTGTTTAACGACCATCTCAACTATTAAAACTTGAGACTTCCAACTTCCTTTTCACACATATGCATAAGAAATATTTTCCAAAAATAGTTGCCACACAAGCACTATTAAATTTTCAATTTTGTAATTGGTTCATCTTAGAGGTATAAATAGAAACAAAACTCCTTCTACTAGCTCATACAATTCTTTCCAAAAACACTTCACTATATTGAATTAATTATATCAATGAAGTAATTGGGTATTGTTATGTGCAAATATTTTGAAATGTAATCAGGGAACCACAAAAATACAAGAATATCCAGTAAGGCTAACAATACAATAGAACCTCAGCAGCCACAATTTTGGGAAATGGGTGCTGAGGAAAACACTTTACAGATAACTAAGGGTTACTATTTTAAGCACTAAAACCTTTCTCCCACCTTTTCTGATTAAAGAAAAAAAAAAGCCAATTCTTATATTATATGCTTTCCTGTGTTCCTGACACAAAGGGGACAGCAAATTCTTAACATTTTCCTCACAACCCTAAACAACTTACGCTATAATACAGTGACTCTGTCAGGCCCTAACGGCACTGAAGGCTGTGTGTGCCTCTGCCAAATGGCCAGACTGCAGTGCTGGGGCTTTGGAAATATGCTGCATATTCTGTTTGGCTAACAGTTGTCACTCTTCCTTGTGACCCCTCCCACCATCACTAATGACTCTTATTCCCCTTCTAATTTCTGTTGACTTGGAAACCCAACCTCCAAGCTTAGAAGCATTACATACAAAATAAGCTTCTTCCATGGGCAATGACGCCTTGGCTAATTAATGACAACCTGGATTCTGAGACACCCAGGTTCTCAGCTGTGCTCCCAACAGGAAGAATTTGTTAAAACTGGGCTTTGCTGGTTGAACATCAGAACTTTGATGTTTTTCCAGATACTGAGAAAGTGATTTAGGATATTAAAGAACTTTAACTAGAGTTTTAATCGCATGGTTTACAAAACTGATTGTGCATCCTAATCATTAAGAAATGTATGCAAAAATATTCCAATTATTTTTGATATGTATATATGATAATATGAGTATATACTTTACTAACGAAGGTAGACATTTTTAAAGGGTGGTATTAAATAGCAGCTTTGATATTTTCAACTCAAACATGAATGGTCAGGTTCACACCCCCCTTTGGAGATTCAGCTTTTAGAAATTTCTCAGGACTCACTGACAATGGCAGGCGTGTTAATGGGAGGCATACTAACAGTATAGATTAAGTATGAGATCCCCTGATAATCTTATTCATAAATGTTTGTGGTTTTTTAAAGGTAACACAGTAAGATCTTTTATTGACAAAGGGAAAAACGAGCAAATCATAACAGAAAAAAGAGTGTATTTACTGACCCCCCATTCCACTTCCAAACCCTGCCTTCATCCAGGCGTGGTGTCAGCATCTGAAGGCCCTGCTGCGCCCTCTCGAGACAAGGCCTGCGTCCTCCACCACGGCAGAGAGTGCAGCTGGGCTGCTCCTCAAACATCCTGAGCCAATCCTCTTCATTTACGCCATTTCTAGAGCTTCCTGAGCGGCTGACCCTGAGCCTGCCGGGGAGCTGCCATCTGAGTTAGGTTCGTTCTCTGCTTCCCCCACCTGCAATTTAGGATCCACTTTCCTTTGCTGTTGCTAGTGTTGCTCGCGTCTTTCTTGTTCTCTCCATCCTAGGGTTTAAAACTCTTAAAATATCTTTTATATTTTATATCACTATACATTGACATTTTATATTAAAACATCTTTTTGGTATTTTATTGACATTTTATCAGGGTTTTCAGAAGGAGCCAAAATAAATGCTTGTGTTTGATCCACCAGCAAGTCTCTTGTCTCTGAATTTAAACTTGAATGCTCAATATCAAAAAGATACATACTGATTTCCACTAAAAAAAAATGTGAATCAGATCATTTTCTTAACTGCCTTTTCTTTTCTCTATCCTCTTACCAACGATTAGGCCATAAAGGCTTCCCCTTTTCATTACCTTCTTCATCAAAGAGCCATACTTGATCAGGAGGTTAAGTGGAAACAGTCTACCCCATAAAAAGGAAGCAACCTGAATTGCTGCTGCTGAGATTGGGTAGGCCCTGGAACCCTGCTTCGTAAGTTTATCCCTCCAGCTCACAGCACTTTCATCTTCTACCCAGACATCCCCAAGAACTTACGAATCCAGTGGTATCCAAAGCAGAATTCGTCCTTCCCCTCTAATTGCATCCTTCAACCTTTCTTCCATAAAGTTACTACTGTTCACCCAGAACCCAAGCCAGAAGCCTGGGAGTAGCCTGAACTTCTCCCTCCAATGCGCCATGCACGTCCCATGGGTCACGCCAGATCCTGACTACTAAACCTGTCTCCTTCCCATGGCCACTGCTGCTGGACAATGTGACCCTTAGTGACCATCCTGCCCTCCTCAAACACCCTCTACAAGCACAGAGTGACCTATAACTTTAAGGTTGAAGGATCTCTAAAAAAACAGTTGCTCCCAAGGCCCTCAATTTACTGATGAGAAAAAAGAGAAGTAACTTTCCCAGAATAGTAACTGTAACCTAGAAAAACCTCCTTTCTTTCTAGAAAGCAATAAATTCAGACCGGCGTCTCCTTACTGTCTCTGTACCCGTAACTTTTCTAGACTCTAACATCAATTCTACAAACAACACTTGGGAAGTCAAGACCCTTTCTTTATTCTGTCACTTTCAGAAATGCAATCTGAAACAGACATTGCCAAATCACTGACTTCCCACAAGCTAAATGGTATCCCCTGGAAAAATTTAACCCCTGGTGTTTCCATTTCACATTCAAGTGCTACCCTGCCAATTATTAGTTTGTTAACTTCAATTCAAGAAGCCAAAAACTCCTCCAAATAAGCCTTCCAAAGTGTTACTCGCAGAAGCTAGGATTGGAACTATCCAGTCAATGGCCAGGTGACCAAGATCAGCTGCTCTTGGTGCCTTTCACTGCTCTAGTTAAAGAAAAAATTATACAAGTGGTAAAAAACCAAACTTATTCATGCTTTTAGGATAAGAATCATAGAGAAAGTGTAACAATATTTGAAACTATATTACCAGTACAAGAAGAAAGGCAGGACACATACAGTTTGGTGTGCAAGGAAAGCCTGTTAAGTGAAATGGCCTTGCCGAAGAGTCAATGTGGATCGAGACCAATAATCTCCATCTTGAGAAAAACTGTGTTCTTTCCTCTATTAAGATAAATTCTGGAGGTGGGTAAGGGAGGGAAAGGCATAAAGTGCAAAGCCTTTCCCTGGGAATTTCTGTACTTCTTGCACCCATAGATTTAAAACAAATTACATTCATCTTAGTCAACAAACTTTTAGTATAATCCTAATTTACCATTCCTTACAATTTATGTTCATACTGTATCAAGAGCTCTTTGGCAAGAGAAAATTATGAAACAGAAATCTTCTCTTTAACTGATAACTTTAGGACTTGCAGATAAGTGGGGAAACAAATGATTTCCAAACGTGAAAAGGTCTTATTTCAGGCCACAGTGACCTTCTATTATACAGGGACCTCAGTAGTCCATTGGAGGTAACAGTGTAAGAGAATGCTTTCTCATATTTGATTCCCTTTCAATATAAATGATGAGCAGTGAAAACTCAAACAGTGGTAGAAAGTGTTTTGGAAATTCTCTAATTTATACAAGACATAAAAGCCACAAAGCTATTTTGTTTGAAATGTCCTATTCCCCACCTGGATTAATATAGTCTATCCCAATTATAACTGCCTGCAACAGGTTGTCCAAATTATTTTTGTTGTACTGGATTTTGGTCACACAGGACACTATGATATTTGGTAATTCTACTCTTTAAAGTATGACTTTTAAATTCACTGTTCTCAAAATTCCACCCTGTGGGGAGAAAAAATTGCGTGGCAGGTTGGAAAATGCCTGGAAGAGAATTTAGGAAACCTTATTCCAGTCCTGGCCCATTCCACTGTGAACGACTGTAAGATCCAAGGGCAGCTCTGACTTTTCTGAACTGAAGTTCCAACTATTCCTCAACTGTAGTTGGAGAAGGTGACTTGCTCCCTTCCAACTCTAAACACACTCTCCTATTGTGGGGCTGCCTGCACTAGTTTCACAACTTGGGAAGGGCTGAGCACCTGCAGCGCGACATTCCACAATTAACATTCAACTCAAAAAACAACAAAAAAACCCCTCATTTTCTACTTTGCTGATTCCAATTAGCCACTAACAACTCAACCAACTACTTGTATGAAGCCAATGGCCCCCTCGTCCTCTTACATCACTTCCTCTGACTCACTTCCCAGGATGCCTCCTCCCTTCCAGCCCCACAACTCATCCTTCCTTCTCCAGAAACCTCATCTACTAACTATTCTCACAGGTCACCCCACAGTCTCTGAAGAATCAGCTCCAAACCCACACAAGTTTGGAGGAACAGCGTTCCAAACCGTGGCTGGCATCAAAGGCCTCCCTGTCCCTACGGGTGGCCCATTCCCTGAAGCAAAACCAAGACTCCTCAGGTATTTCCCTGCCACACCCCCCTTGGTTCAGTTTCTCCAGGTCCGAGGCTAGAACGATTGCTAGGGGAAGGACATCAAGGTTACCTGCCAAAAGAACAGGGAGACAAGAAAGGAACATAAAGGGAGTAATGGGGCCCTAAGATAATGAGACGAAGAGAAGGGACTGAAGAGGGGACAGATGGTGGAAGCGTTAAGGAAGAAGGGGGAGGCGGGACAGGAGGAAACCCACGCCCCCCGCTCCAGGGGCGGCCGAGACAACAAGCCTAGCCACAAAGCTCTGCCCCAACTGTGTGAGAAGTGGGTACGTAAAGAGAAAGCCTTCCCGTCGGTGGGTGAAATACCTCTCCCTCTCCATCCCCGCGCCAAGAGGGCGCAGCTACAAGGCAGCCCTCTAGGCTCCCCACGGGGGCGCCACGGCCCTGACCCCCAGCGCCTCCTCGGCTCCCGCCCGCTCCGGCCCCGACCCCCGGCCCCCGCCCAGGCCCCCGTCCAGCCTTACGTGTTGTCTTGGTTGAAGTTGGCGAAGAGCAGCTGGCCGGCGCCGGCCTCGCCGCTCTGACTAGCCAGGTTCATGGTGGCGCGCGGTGGGTAAAAGAGCGGATGGCCCCAGCAGGGGACGCGTGCGCGGGAGGGTAGGGCGGGTGCGCTCAGGGTCAGCGCCGGGCCCCGCTCGCCGCCTCAATCGCCGAAGCTCGCTCCTCGGGGACCAACCGCCGGCTCATCCCGTCCCCGCTCTTGTTTATGCTCCTGAGCCGGGGCGCCCTGCGCGCCTGCGCGACCCAGCCCCCTCGGCTCTGGGCCTCTCCTGGCGCAGGCGTGCTGCGGAGATCCTTCCCATTCACCTTTGACGCTAGATGAACTTCCTGTCGAACACACGCACGCGTGGGGACGCTCGGGGGCGCGCTGGGCAATGTCTGCGGGCGCGTCAAGGGTCGCGCATGCGCGTGGAAAGAAGCGCCCGGTGATCCGTATCATTTTATTGATATCGAAAGGGCTTGTCCTGTGCCAGTCACTGTGCCAAATACATATGTACATTATCTTTTTTTTGTATCATTAATATAAAATCACATGAGCAACATTGTGGTTACTAGATTCCCCCATTATCAAGTCCCCACCACATACCACATTACAGTCACTGTCCATCAGCGTGGTAAGATGCTATAGAGTCGCTACTTGTCTTTTCTGTGCTATACTGCCTTCCTGGTGCTCTCCCACCCCCAGACGTTATGTGTGCTAATCGTAATGCCCCATATTCCCCTTCTCCCTCCCTTCCCAACAATCCTCCCCAGTCCCTTTCCCTTTGGTAACTGTTAGTCCATTCTTGGGTTCTGTGAGTCTGCTGCTGTTTTGTTCCTTCAGTTTTTGCTTTATTGTTATGCTCCATAGATGAATGAAATCATTTGGTACTTGTCTTTCTCTGCCTGGCTTATTTCACTGAGCATAATACCCTCTAGCTCCATCCATGTTGTTGCAAATGGTAGGATTTGTTTTCTTATTACGGCTGAATAATATTCCATTGTGTATATATGTACCACATCTTCTTTATCCATTCATCTACTGATGGACACTTAGGTTGCTTCCGTATCTTGGCTATTGTAAATAATGCTGTGATAAACATAGGGGTGCATATATCTTTTTGAATTGAGAAGTTGTTTTCTTTGGGTAAATTTCTGGGAGTGGAATTCCTGGGTCAAGTAGTATTTCTATTTTTAGTTTTTTGAGGAACCTTCATAGTCTTTTCCACAATGGTTGAATTAGTTTACATTCCCACCAGCAGTGTAGGAGAGTTACCCTTTCTCTGCATCTTCGCCAGCATTTGTTGTTCCTAGTCTTTTCTAAGTTGGCCATCCTAACTGGTGTGAGTTGATATCATATGTACATTATCTTATTTGATGTTTATGGCAACACTATGTAGAGAATACTGCATTCCTTTTTGCATATTTGAAAACTGAGGCTCAGAAATGGTAACTCACTTGGCAAGTGTTTGATCTGAGAATGGAAACCCCATTGCTTCTCCAAGGTCCATGCTTTCTGGCTCCTGGGGAGAGGGTTCCACCTTATATCTGTTCAATCAGTAATATTTAGGAAGCACTTTCCATGTGAACTAAATAGGCTTCCTCCTTTCCCTCAGAGAAGTTATTTATAGTCGGGCAGCTCCTTAAGCAAAATTACGAAGCCAGTACAGTGAGAGCACATAGATGTGACCTGAAGTTGGAGTAGTAGGTAACCAGCCTAGGTGGGTGGAAGCATTCTGTACAGCAGAGATCCACAGATGCAAGTGTGACCTATCCAAGGAAATCTGTGCGCAGTGTGTCTGAGCTCAGAGAAATTGGAGGTGGCCAGATCAAACTGTGTGTTGTTAAGATATATTAAGCAAGTGACTGAACATTATCCTAAGAACAATGGGCCACCATTGAAAATACTATTTTCAATGAGGCAGGAGAATGGTGGGATCAAATTTGTGTGCAGGGGAATTGATTCTAGCCACAGAGTCAAGAACACTTGGAAAATTATTGAGGAAAGAATGATCTTTCCCATTTAAGGTGCCGATTCCCCTCCCTGTGTCATACTCAAAATCTAATTTGAAATGGCTTGTAGACATAAATATTCTACAAGTCATTAAAATGAAATACCCACAACTCATTTTTTTAATGAGCAAAATATTTGAATACAGGCTTTTCCCCAAAGAGGATATCAAAATGGCTAATGAGCCCCTGAAAAAGTGGTCATCATTAATACTCATCAAGGAAGTGCAAATTAAGAGCAAAGGAGATACTGCTAAGCATCTACCTGTTAAAAATCAAACACAAACAGAGACCAGACTTGAAAATTCACTGAGCAGACAAAACCAGTTTGGTCACAGAAGTAAAGCTTAATTTAACTTATTTTGCAACACAAGCCAGGCTAACTTGACCTGGGTCACTCACTTTGTTTATGGCTCTGAAAATCAAAGGTGAAACTTAAATTGTTCCCCCAAATTGATGCGAGGTAACTACTAACCAATTCTCTTTAAGAAAATTTTAATGATAATCAATCACGGTGAAGAATAGTCACTGCCTTTACACCATATAAGCTGTTTTTAAACAATGTACCTCTGAGCCTGACTCCATGTTTTGCTTTGATTGTTCCCAGTTTGCAAAGTGTCCTTGGTGTGTGCATAATAAACTTTCACTAATTACCATTTCAGGGATTCACTACTTTAACTTCTGTTTTTTTTTTCTCCTGAGCTTTTGACATACCAAATTGGCTAAAGATAAAACAACCGACAATACCAAATGCAGACCATGCAGAGATTATAAGAACTATAATCTGCGAACAGATTATAACAACTAACTCTGCCTGAATTGTCACAACCACTTTGGAAATTGACAGTATTTACTAAAGTTAAGCATACATATCCCCTGTGACTCAGCCATTTCACTTCTAGGCATATACTCAATAGAAATTAGTGCAAATTTCCCTAAAAAGACAGTATAAGAATATTCATAGTTGCTTTATTTGTAATAACCCCAAACTGGAAACAACCCAAATGTGCATCTACAACAGAATGAATAATGGTGGTACGTTCACACAAGGAAATACTACATAGTCATGAAAAGGACATACACACATGGATGAATCTCACAGACATAACACTGAGTGAAAGAAGCCAAGTACCAAACAGTATATAGTATATGAGTCCATTTATATGAAGTAAAAAACAGGTAGAGTAGCAGTTACCTCTGGTGAGGGATTGGTTGGGAAGGGGCAAGAGGGAGCCATCTAGATTGCTGGAACTGCCCTATGTCTTGATTTCCATGGTTGGCTATAGGGGAATGTACATAATGTATAAATATACATATAAATATGCACATATAAGTACACATATGTGAATGCCACTATAGCCAACCACAGAAATCAAGGCATAGAGCAGGATCAATGCCTTTATAGTTCTGTCTTTATCATTTGGCATAGTTCCCTATGGACCATTATTGAACATAAAGAAATGCCTGAGTAAATCCCCTGAGTTCTAGACACAGTCCTTGATTTCATTTTGAAACACTACTTAATTTCCCCATGTTCATCAGAATCTAGTATTCCATCCAGCATAGCAACTCCTCTCTCTATTGATTCAGTAAATGAATACCCCAAAATAGCCAGGGGGTAGACTCAGTTTTCTGGAATAATAGGGGACCTTTTGGGTATTAGAATCTCAAAGTTTAGTGAAGTCAGAGCTGTGTGGATAGAAACAAAAATTCTCCAGTTTTTTGATATTAGATGTAATATGCACAAAAACACCACCTCCACTCCTAGCTTGCAGGCATGTATTGCATATTGTAGAATGCCACCTCACCCTCACGAGGTGTGGTCTCTTAGCTGGTGCCGCAACTCAGCCTTTAGTAGGTCATTCCACCATCTACTAGGGTAATAGGGCACATGATAAGGATGGTGAATTCCAAGGGCATGAGCCTACTGTCAAACTTCCTTCATCATAATGCAAATTTACTTGGCCAGAAGAGATGTGGTATGCACACCTGGATAACCCTATTAAAATGGTAATCTCCAGAGATTAAAGATGGTGGTGTGAGAGGTGAGATAGAGGTTTCCTCTTAAAACTGCATATAATACAAAAATATAATTAATACAACTAATCCTGAAAGAGCAACAGGAAAGAGGACTGTGCCAGACTGCATAAACCTGGAGAAAAGAACAGACCTCACAGAAGAGGCTAACATATCAAAGCTGTGGCCCGGTGGGACCAAAGCCCTTCCCCCACCCCAGCTCACCAGCAGGAGGAAGAGAAATGGAGCAGGGAGGAAGTGGGGGCCTGGGACTGCTGAATACCTAACTCTGGAGATCTGCTATGGGGGAACAAACCTACATTTCATGGTGCTTTCATGATACTCTCGTGATTACGGGGTTGGAAAGCTAAGACAGGTAGAATTTCTGAAGAGACTGAGATTTCAGCCACTTGTGGAAAGCAGGGATCCATATCTGGCTCTCTGGGACAAAAGCTTATACCTGTGTGATCGGCCCACTGGTTCAGGTAGTGGAAACAGGTGTAGCAGCCGGGAAACAGGAAACAGCTCTTTCCTCCCCCCAGGTACCAATTCCACTCCCCTGTGACCCCTGACATTGCTTCAGGGGCTGAGCAGCCCCAGAGAGTAGAGCTTCTGGAAACTAGAGGGCGCTATATACAAATATGAAACACCAAAGGAACCTGGTTCAAAGTAAATTTAATATAACCCCTGAGAAAGATGACATGGACCTCATGACTCTTCCAGAAATGGAGTTCAAAATAAAAATCATTAACATGCTCATGGAGGTATGGAAAGATATTCAAGAACTCAGGAATGAGTTCTGGTTGGAGATACAAACACTGAAGAGCACAATGGAGGGTATTAAAAGCAGGTTCGATACAGTGGAGAGATGATAAATGAAAAAGAAACTAGAGAAAAGGAATACAAAGAAGCTGAGGCACACAGAGAAAAAAGGATCTCTAAGAATGAAAGAATATTGAGAGAACTGTGTGACCAATCCTAACGGAACAATATTTGCATTATAGAGGTACTGGAAGAAGAAGAGAGAAAGGGATAGAAAATGTCTTTGAGGAGGTAATTGCTGAAAACTTCTCCAATCTGGGGAAGGAGATAGTCTCTCAGGCCATGGAGATCCACAGATCTCCCAACACAAGGGACCCAAGGAAGACAACACCAAGACATAAAGTAATTAAAGTGGCAAAGATCAAGGATAAGGACAGACTATTAAAAGCAGCTAGAGAGAGAAATAAGATCACATACAAAGGAAAGCCCATCATGCTAACATCAGACTTCTCAGCAGAAATCTTACAGGCCAGAAGGGAGTGGCATGCTGTATGTAATGCAATGAAACAGAAGGGTCTGGAACCAAGATTACTTTATGTGGCAAGATTATCATTTAAATTTGAAGGAGGGATTAAACAACTTCCAGATAACCAAAGCTGAGAGAATTTACCTCCGACAAACCATCTCTACAGTGTATTTTTGAGGGATTGCTATAGATAGAAGTGTTCCTAAGGTTTAATAGCTGTCACCAGATGTAATAACACCACAGTAATGAAAGTAGAACAGCTAATTACTAAGCAGATGCAAAATTAAATTAACTATCCCCAAGATCAATCAAGGGATAGACAAAGAGTACAGAATATGAAACCCAATATATAAAGAATGGAGGAGGAAGAAAAAGGAGGAGAAAAAGAAAAGAACACTTAGATTGTGTTTGTAACAGCATATTAAGTGAGTTAAGTTAGACTCTTAGATAGTAAGGAAATTAACCTTGAACCTTTGGTAATCACGAATCTAAAGTCTGCAATGGCAATAAGTACATACCTATCAATAATCACCCTAAATGTAAATGGACTGAATGAATCAATCAAAAGACATAGAGTCAATGAATGGATAAAAAACAAGACTCATCTATATGCTGGCTACAAGAGACTCACTTTAAATACAAAGACATGCACAGAGTAATAGTGAAGGGATGGAAAAAGGTATTTCATGCAACTCATAGAGAGATAAAAGCAGGAGTTGCAGTACTCGTATCAGACAAAACAGACTTCAAAACAAAGAAAGTCACAAGAGATGAAGAAGGACATTACATAATGATAAGGGGTCAATCCAACAAGAAGATATAACCATTATAAATATCTATGCTCCCAACACAGTACCATCTACATATGTGAAACAAATACTAACTTAATTAAAAGGGGAAATAGAATGCAATGCATTCATTCTAGGAGACTTCAACACTCCAATCACCCCAAAGGACAGATCAACCAGACAGAAACTAAGTAAGGACACAGAGGCACTGAACAACACATTAGAACAGATGGACCCAACAGACATCTCCAGAACTCTACACCCCAAAGCAGCGGAATACACATTCTTCTCAAATGCACATGGAACATGTTCAAGAATAGATCATATACTAGGCCACAAAAAGAGCCTCAGTAAACAAAAAAAGATTCAAATTGTACCAACCAGTATCTCAGCCCACAAAGTATGAAACTAGAAATAAATTATGTAAAGAAAATGAAAAATCCCACAAACACATGGAGGCTTCACAAGATGCTCCTAAATAACCAATGGATCAATGACCAAATAAACACAGAGATCAAGCAATATATGGAGACAAATGACAACAATAATTCAACACCGCAAAATCTGTGGGACGCAGCCAAGGCCATGCTAAGAGGAAAGTATATTGCAACACAGGCCCACCTCAGGAAAGAACAATCCCATATAAGCAGGATAAACTCACAATTAATGAAACAAGGAAAAGAACAAATGAGGCCCAAAGTCAGTAGAAGGAGGGACATAATAAAGATTAGAGCAGAAATAAATAAAATCAAGAAGAATAAAACAATAGAAAGAATCAATGAAAGCAAGAGCTAGTTCTTTGAGAAAATATACAAAATAGATAAACCCCTAACCAGACTTATCAAGAAAAAAAGAGTCTACACACATAAACAGAATCAGAAATGAGAAAGGGAAAATCACTATGGACACCACAGAAATACAAATAATTATTAGAGAATACTATAAAAAATTAGATGCTAACGAACTGGATAACTTGAAGAAATGGACAACTTTCTAGAAAAATACAACCTTCCAAGGCTGACCAAGGAAGAAACAGAAAATCTGAACAGACCAATTACCAGCAATGAAATTGAATAGCTAATCAAAAAACTATGTAAGAACAAAACTCCTGGACCAGATGGCTTCACTGCTGTATTTTATCATTTAGTGAAGGCCTAATACCTGTCCTCCTTAAAGCTTTTCAAAGAGTAGAAGAAGAGGGAATACTCCAAACTCATTCTATGAGGCCAGCATCACTCTAATACCAAAACCAGACAAAGGCACCACAAACAAAGAAAATTACAGACCAATATCCCTGATGAACAGAGATGCAAAAATACTCAACAAAATATTAGCAAACCAAATTCAAAAATACATCAAAAATATCATCCATCATGATCAAGTAGGATTTATGCCAGGGATGCAAGGAGGGTACAACATTAGAAAATCCATCAACATCATCCACCGCATCAACAAAAAGGACAAAAACCACATGATCATCTCCATATATGCAGAAAAAGCATTTGACAAAATTCAACATCCATTCATGATAAAAACTCTCAACAAAATGGGTATAGAGGGCAAGTGCCTCAACATAACAAAGGCCATATATGACAAACCAACAACCAACATCATACTTAACAGTGAGAAGCTGAAAGCTTTTCCTTTAAGATTGGGAGCAAGACAAGGATGCTCACTTTCCACACTTCTATTCAACATAGTACTGGAGGTCCTAGCCATGGCAATCAGAAAACAGAAAGAAATACAAGGCATCCAGATTGGCAAGGAAGAAGTTAAACTGTCCCTGTTTGCAGATGACATGATACTTTACATAAAAAACCCTAAAGAATCCACAACAAAACTATTAGATCTAATATCTGAATTCAGCAAAGTTGTAGGATACAAAATTAATACACAGAAAACATTCCTATACACTAACATTGAACTAGCATGGAGAGAAATCAGGAAAACAATTCTATTCACAGTTGCATCAAAAAGAATAAAATACCTAAGAATAAACCTAACCAAGTAAGTGAAAGACCTATACTCTGAAAACTGCAAGACACTCATGAGTGAAATTAAAGAAGGTACCAATAAATGGAAACACATCCCGTGCTCATGGATAGGAAGACTTAATAATGTCAAAATGGCCATCCTTCCTAAAGCAAGCTATAGATTCAATGCAATTCCTATCAAAATAACCACAGCAATCTTCAGCGAACTAGAGAAAATCGTCCTAAAATTCATATGGAACCACAAAAGACCTCAAATAGCCAAAGCAATTCTGAGAAGGAAGAATAAACCTGGGGGAATTATGCTCCCCAACTTCAAGCTCTACTACAAAGCCACAGTAATCAAGACAGTTTGGTACTGGCACAAGAACAGACCCATAGACCAATGGAACAGACTAGGGAGCCCTGATATAAACCCAACCATATATGGTCAATTAATATATGATAAAGGAGCCATGTGCATACAATGGGGAAACGACAGCCTCTTCAACAGCTGGTTTTGGCAAAACTGGACAGCTACATGCAAGAGAATGAAACTGGTTATTGTTTAACCCCATACACAAAAGTAAAGTCAAAAGGGATTAAAGACTTGAATGTAAGTCATGAAACCATAAAACTCTTAGAAGACAAGGCAACACAGGCAAACATCTCCTGAATATAAGCATGAGCAACTTCTTCCTGAATGCATCTCCTCGAGAAAGGGAAACAAAAGCAAAAATGAACTCATGGGACTACATCGAACTAAGAAGTTTTTGTATGGCAAAGGACACCATCAACAGAACAAAAAGGCATCGTACAGTATGGGAGAATATATTTGTAAATGACATATCCAACAAGAGGTTAACATCCAAAATATATAAAGAACTTACATGCCTCAACACCCAAAAAGCAAATAACCTGATTAACAAATGGGCAATGAAAAGACAGTTCTTTGAAGAAGAAATTCAGATAGCCAACAACACATGAAAAGATGCTCCACATCACTAATCCTCAGGGAAATGCTAATTAAAACCACAATGAGATATCACCTCACACCAGTAAGAATGGCTAGCATCGAAAACACTAGGAACGACAAATGCTGGTGAGGATGCGGAGAAAGGGGAACCCTCCTACACTGCTGGTGGGAATGTAAGCTAGTTGAACTATTGTGGAAAGCAATATGGAGGTTCCTCAAAAAACTGAAAATAGAAATACCATTTGACCTGGGAATCCCACTCCTTGGAACTTACCCAAAGAATACAACTTTTCAGATTCAAAAAGACATATGCACCCCTATGTTTATTGCAACACTTTTTACAATAGCCAAGATATGGAAGCAACCTAAGTGTCCATCAGTAGATGAATGGATAAAGAAGATGTGGTACATATATGGGATGCAATACTATTCAGCCATAAGAAAGAAACAAATCCTACCATTTGCAACAACATGGATGGAGCTGGAGGACATTATGCTCAGTGAAATAACCCAGGTGAAAGACAAATGCCAAATGATTTCCCTCATTTGTGGAGTATAACAATGGAGCAAAACTGAAGGAACAAAATGGCACCAGACTCACAGACTCCAGGAATGAACTAGTGGTTACCAAAAGGGAGGGGTGTGGGAGGGAGAAGGGGATTGAGGGTATTATGTTTAGTACACATGGTGTGGGGGATCATGGGGAGAACAGTGTAGCACAGAGAAGGCACATAGTGGATCTGTGGCATCTTACTACACTGACGGACAGTGACTGCATTGATGTATGGGTGGGGATTTGATAATATGGGTAAATGTAGTAACCACATTGTTTTTTCATGTGAAACCTTCATAAGAGTGTATATCAATCATACCTTAATAAAAAAATTTTTTAAAATGGTAACCTCCACACTTTCTCACATTTCCTGTCCATTTCCTTGCTTTATATTTCCTTTTTTCTTTTATTGAAACATATTTGGTATACATTATCATACTGATTTCAGGTATACAACAGAGTGTTTCAACAGTTATATACATTATTAGATGTTCACCCCAATAAGTGCTGCTACTGTCAAAATACAATGATGTTGCAATATTATTGACTATATTCCCTATGCTGTACTTTCATCCTGTGGTTAATTTATACCATGATTGGGATTTTGTGCCTCTGTATCCCCTTCACCTTCTTCACCCTCTCCATTCCCCACCCACAGCAACCACTAATATCTTTTTTGTTTCTATGAGTCTGTCTGTTTTGTTTGCTTGCTTTGTTTTCTTTTAAATTTCACATGTAAGTGAAATCATATGGTATTTGTCTTTCTCTGCCTGGCTTATTTCACTTAGCATGATACTCTATAGGTCCATTCATGTTGTTGCAAAAGGCAAGATTTCCCTTGCTTTATATTTCTATATAGCATTTATCACCTTCCAATTGACCATCTAATGCTCTTTCCCAACTAGAATATAATTCCATGAAAGGAGGGTTTTTGTCTGTGTTGTTCACTCCTTGTTCCCATTACCTACATAATGGGAACTTAGTACCTGAAGAACTGAACTCTGGGTCCCCATTTCTGGTGGCCAGAATGGGCTGAAACTAAGGGCTGCTGCCCACTCACCCAATTTTTGTTTCACTGCTTTGTTATCTGGGTGGCACTGGGAACCACAGACAGTGTTGTAGGAGATTAGGCTAGATTTGTGCCAGAGAGCTTGATCTGTGTGTGACTCAGTAATGCACCTTTATGTCCTGGCTCACCTGGGGACAGCTGACATTCCTGATGGAATGTAGAGCAGGAAGGGTGCTCAGGAGCTTCAATTATCACTTAGAGGGTCCTCCAGGTAATTGACCTGCTGCCAACCCCAGAGAGAAAAGCTCCCCTTCCTCCTTTCAACCTTATAGCAGAAGAATCTGTAAGTTCTTAGAACGTTCCTCAAGTGTTCTTTTTATGTATAACATTCATAGATGAGCAACCCTCCCACAGAAAGTTCTTGAATAAACTCGTGGGATAAGCAGCTGGTGTGGAGGAGGAACTAAGCACTGCTGTGAAAGAGTGGTGGAGAGCAAGAGGTGAGGCAGTGTGAGAGAGGTCAGGACATGCAGAACACTGAAACCGGACAGGCATATTGAAGTTCAAATCCTGGCTCAGATTCTTACAAGGTATGTGTTTTTAGGTAAATCATCTAACCTCTCTAAGCATCAGTTTCCTCAATAATAACAAGGACTGAAATAACTCACTTCCTGAGAATGCTATGAATATTGAATGGGTGGGAGAAAGCACATCCAGAATAATGGAGCAAGAATCTCTGAAAATCATTTCCTCCACAAAAGCAAACAAAACACTGACAAAAATTGCCAGAATCAACTTTTTTCAGAACTTTGGAAATTAACTAAAGGCTTGTGATAATCTGAGAAGCATTTATTCAAGTAAAATAGCTGAATATCAGCAAAAGCAGTGAGCTTTGTGGCATTTTAATTTGTCCTAACCCCACCCCTCTCTCCAAGATCCACAGTAGCCTTGAAAACCAGCAGCCTTGCAACTGTGATAGATGTGAAAACAAGCAGCCTAGCAGCCGCTGGAGGAGGCAGAATGAACTTGGAGCTCCCTCAAAGCCCCATTCCCAGAGATCAGTCACTATTTAACCTGCCTCGCAGTTTGCCGAAAAACTTCGTTCTCAGAGCCTGTGCTTATCTGATCTGAGAGTTGGCTGGTATCTGTGTGGATAGTCCCATCACCATGATGTTTGTCCAAAACAATCAATGTCAACTATTTAATATTCAACTGCCTGTGGCAGCATTACCAGTTGCAGCTAACAAGAGAGTGACCAAGAAAACAAACAAACAAACAAAAAACACCTTAAAAGGAATATCTGGGAAAATGAGATATCCATAGATGGCTTTTAAAGGCTTCTGGCATATTCCTGAGATTTCTTGAGAATCTAGAGGGTCATGTGTATGTGTAAGACTGTGCACATGCCCAGAAAGACTTGAGAAAGTTCTAAAATTTCACCTCTGGCTGATCTTGAGCCCCTCTACCAGTAGGAAGTGAAGGTTAAGGTAGACTCATTAAATACCCATGTGAATGTTGAAGTATACCCCAACATGTGCACAGAGCCCCTTGGCAAAATTTAATTCAAGGTATTTAAAGAAATCTCTAATTATTAGCTGACCACTAAGATACCCGAATAAAGACTTGAGTAGCTGCATACAATGAAGAATACAGACTTTACATATTCAGTCCAAAAAAAATATTAAACTAAAAACAAGAACAGCAAACCCTAGGGTGGGAAGGGGAATCTGATTTCCAGAGTTTCTATCTTATAGTATTTGAAGTGACCAATTTTCAGAAAAAAAATTATGAGACACAAAGACACAGGAAAGTATGGCTCTAAAACAGGGAGGGAAGCAAAAGAAAGGGCCCAGATGGTGGATTTAGTGGACAAAAACTTCAAAATATTGATTATAAATATGTTCAGAGACTTGAAAGAAGCTATACTTAGAGAATTAAAGGAAGAGTATGATGAAAATGCCTCACCAAAGTATTTATGATATCTCAGTAAAGAGATACAAATCATAAAAAGAATCTAATAGAAAGTAAGATTGAAAAGTACAAAAATCAAAAATGAAAAATTCACCAAAGGAACTCAACAGCAGATTTGAACTGTCAGAAGAAGAATCAGCAAACTTAAAGACAGGCCAATTGAGAATATCCAGTCTGAGCAACAGAAAAAGGATTAAAGAAAAATGAACATCCTCATAGAGCTGTAGGACATCATCAAACACATGAACTTATGCATGATGGGATTCCCAGGAGGACAAAAAAAAGAGAAAAGGTTGGGGTGGGTAGAAAGCATAATTGAAAAAGTAAAGCATAGAAATTTCCTAAATTTTATGAAAAATACATTCATCTACACATCCAAGAAGTTTGATGAATTCCAAGCAGAATAAACTCAAAAAGATCCACAAATAGGTATATCATAGTCAAACTGTTGGAAGTCAAAGATAAAAGTTGAATCATGAAAGAAAGAAAGAAAAAGAAAAAAAAAAAAAAAAAAAAAAAAAAAAAAAAGTTGAATCATGAGAGCTACAAGAAAAAAAAATGAGTCATCACATAAACAAGGGATCTGCAATGAGACTAACAACTGAGTTCTCATCAGAAGAGATGTTCCCTGATGACAGTGGCATGACATAGTCAAAGTGCCCGGGGGACAATGACTGTCTATAAAGACTTGTATATCCAGCAAAACTACTCTTCAAAAAAAGAAGGTGAGATTAATACATGTCAGAAAAACAAAAACTGATTTTGTCACTAGCAGACCTGCTCAAAAAAATTATTAAGGCCTTAGACTGAAATGAAACAACAGAAGACAGTAACTCAAATCCACATGGAGAAATAAAGTGCACAAATAAAGCCACTACATGGGTAATGTAAGATAAATTCTAACCAAAATAAGCAGGTGATGAGAGGCAACAAAGGGCCAGGCAGTTTATTTGAGCACAATCCCGGGTGATGTTCCCCGGTCTGGCTAGTTACAGGCCGGGGAAGTCACGCGCAACCAGACAGGTGGGGAGTTTTTAAGTAAGATAGGGGGAGGCAGAGCTTAGATTTACAGCAGCGTGAGGATTGGCTAGCCTAAGGCACATTTTTCAGGTTGGGAGGGGGCAGCAGCAGAGGACTTTGGCATGTCATCAGTGTCCGACATGCTCACCCCGCCTTCCAGTGCCTTCAACTTTACCTTCCAGCCTTTTGGTTATAATGGGCAGCGACTCGATCTGGCTACTTCCGGCTGAGAAGGGGCAGCACGGGTAGGGTTGAGGCTGGTGGGAGGCTAGAGAAGGCTTGGAGGGAAGGGGCGAGTACTGATGTACCCACATGGTCTTGTTCACTTCTACTGTCTGACCTCTCTATCGGTGGCCGGAGCTTCTAGCAGATATGTTGTCTTTGTCTCTCAGGACAGATATATCTAGCATGATCACTCAGGCTTTGCCCCGTCTAGTACTGTAGTCCGGACGATGAGAGACAGACTGAGGCTTGTTTGTAGCAGGCAGCCTGGAAAAAAGAATGGAAAGACGAGCATTGGGCGGGACAAGGGGGTATCTTTCTTAGGAGTGAGAAGTAAGGTAGGTAGGAGAGGTGTGTGGGGGAACTTGAGATAAGAGAGTATAAGGGTTAGGGACGACTGGGTGAAGAGGGATGACAGCTTCGTTGATTATCTGCAGGTCTTGAACAAGCTGTTAGGCTCCTGATGACTTCTTGACTGGAAGGACTGGAGTGTTACAGGGAGAATTAGTTGGTACCAGAAGCCTTTGGGAAAGGAGATGGTTAATGATAGGTAGGATGCCCTTGCGATGGGCTTGGGAAATAGGAAATTGGGGTCTAGAAGGAGAGGAGGATGGGTATTTGAGGTGGATGAGGACTGGAGCATGATGGCTCAACACTACAGGAGTAGAGGTGTCTCAGACTATCAGGTTAACGCAGGTTGATGGTACAGGAGGGTCTGTGGAGGGTTCAGGGCTACAACTTATATTGGCTAAGATGATGAGTGAGCTCAGTTGGGGATGACTAAGAGGCAGGAAGATAGAGGCACCAAGCTTGGAGAGGAGATCTCTCCCTAACAAAGGGAAGGGACAGGATGGGATGACTAGAAATGAGTGGGTAAGAAGATGGCTCTCAAATGTGTAGGCTACTGGACCTGTCTCTAGAGGCTTAGAGGGGGTTCCCGTGACACCCACAACCAAAACCACCAAAAAGGTGTGGCATCCTCTGTGTCCGCCAAAAAGGAGATGGACTTACCCGCTACCCACAGCGTGGCCCTGGGCTCGGCAAGGGTGATAGGGGTGTTTGAGTCTAGGCATCTTCAGTCTTCAAGTAGGCTCAGCAGGTCCGAAGGGGAGTCCCTTAGGGGGAACTGCCTCTCACGAGACTCTGTCATGGGAGGATGACCTTCCCCAACTGGGCACTCTGCTTTCTAATGACCTCTCTTACCACAAATTGGGCAGGGTTTAGTCTGTTTGTTGGTTGGGTTGGGGCATCTCTTTGCCCAGTGGTCTTCTTGGCCACACCAGAAGCAGGGTCCCGGAGGCTCATGAGCTCCAGACTGGTCTTTGGTGTGATGAGACACCTGTCCTGCTGGCCACAGGGCCGCCACGAAGGCTTGGGTTTGGGACACTGTCCTCCTCTCATGTTCTGTATCATGAGATATTAAAGACTTTAAAGGCCATGGTTACCAGGTCACGGAGTAGAGTTTGGGGTTCCTCTTCTGCCTTTTTAACTTACATCTTATGTAACTAATACTTGTTCTGGTGAAATCCAGTTCTTTACTAGTTTAGGAGTAATAAAACAGTGACTATAAATGACAAAAGACTTTCAAATGACAATGATTAAAGACCTGATGAGAGCTTACTGTAAGACAGTTAACATAAGGAAATTTGAATATTTTTTTAACACAAAACATTCAGTAACAAAGTTTAGCATCATTCTCCTTGACAGTGCCTTCTAGGCAATTTAGCAGGTAAGTTTATATCAGATAAATAAGCTAATTTGGCTAAATACTTTTTCTAATGAGAAAAAAAAAGTCAAATTGGCCAAATACTTTCTCTAATGAGAAAAAATTCTTCTGACATGTTCCAGGAGCCCTCTGGAAAATAGCAGAGTTAAATAGAGGTAAAATCACCTTTTTGAATTTGATTTTGGGAAGCTGTTAAAGTTTTTTTAAGGCATTTGTTTAAATAGAATCATAAGTTACTATGAAACAATAGTTATCTATTTAACTAGAATGACAATAAAAGATTTCAAAGGCAAATACAGAAGGTTACACAGTTATTAGCAAAGCTTAGCTTTTAGTTTTTTCATATTAAGATCTCATTATCTTAAATATTCAGACAACTCATTGAAACTTTAAGCATGAGAAACTGTTTTGATAAAATAATTAGAGAACCCTTTGCAATCTTTCACTATTAAAAGCAGACTAACAGTTAAGAAAACTTTGTTTTTACATTCAGTGTTCTCCTTTTTTAAATAAATAGCTGTCGTTTAGAACAATTACTTTCTTTTACCCTCAACGAAATAAATTTCCATTCTTTATACTTTCTCTTATTAAAACACACATCCTTTTAGCAAGTAGAGATGTTTTCTTCTTAAATAACTTTAATTAGACCTCAAAACTATTAGGAACTTTAATTTTCAGTGGACACTGAGAAGTGGGCTATTGTAAACCATTGCACTAGCATTCTTTAGATTAACAAATTCATTAACACAGTTTATAATTCCTGACACCATGTGCTTTACAGCATAATCTCTAAACGCAAAATATGTCTACTTAGCAAAACTTTAAGATTCTAGGTCACTACAAAAATTTTCAGGCTGCAGGCAGGCATACACACTGCAATACACAATCGCTGAGATGTTCACTTGCTACCCCCAGCTCACCCACTCCCAACAACTACGCCAGACCACTTACAAAATTGCGGGTGTGGGGAGGGTGTAGGGTCTGGAGAGAAAGGAGGCAGGTCTGTGCTGGGAGGAGTCTTGTCGTGGCTTCCGGAACCGGAGGGCGGGAGGAGCGTGTTCCGGTGGGGGAAGAGGGCGGTGAAGGCGGAAGGAGAGGGGGAGGGGGTGGTGCAGCCACTGGAAGAGGAGAGGAGCAGGAAGACGGTATGGTTGAGAATGTAGGACTTTAAGATGGCAGCAACACGGGGGAGGACAAAGAACTTAAAGATGGTGGCGGAGAGGGGTGGGGGTAGCGAGCTGAGAGAGGTGGGACACCAAGGTTCTCCGGTGGATCTGAAAAGGAAGAAGGACTGGGCAGAGTAAGAGGCTGACAATCCTTAACTGGAGATCGGGCCAGGAGAACCTGAGTCGTTGAACACAACATAAAGGTTTGGGTGGGAGCACAAAGTCCAAAAGCCTGCACATTTGGGATTTCACCCTACTTTCTGCTCTGGTGGCAATAATTAGTCAAGTTGTCGAGGAGGCCAAAATCGAAATTCCCTTAGGGGGCCAGTGAGATTGGTTGTCCAAGGGATACTGAGGCCCAGCCTCAGAGCAAGGAAAGACTAGCTTCCATTTGTGAACTTCCTGGGAAAAATATAAAGTAGCCAAATTAGAAATGAGACACCGCAGTGGGGTCTGAGCCTCTGACTTCGAGGGCTGGTTCCCCATGTCTGTGTCACCTCCCCAACTAATCCTGCTGAGAGGAGTGCCCAGCATCCCAAGCGTGCCAAGTCAGGGAAGATGGCCTGGGAGCCTGGGTGAGGGCTCCCACAGGGCCAGGGGTGGGCTGGTTGCCTGCAGAGGGTGGGCCAGATGCCCAGGGGCTGAATGCCCCAACCTGGATGTAGCTACAATTTTGGATGGACCAGGTGAAAATGGGTTAGGAAGGGAAACAGACTAGGGGAAACTGAGGGACTCACCAGAAAATAGTCCATGGAGCAGAGAGCAGGCTGAGGCCTTGGGTCGGGGAAGGAGGGGGCAGGGCCACCGATGGCCTGTCACGGCCCCGCGCTCATGCTCCTTCCCGGGTTTTGGCACCAAATGTAAGATAAATTCTAACCAAAATAAGCAGGCGATGAGAGGCAACAAAGGGCCAGGCAGTTTATTTGAGCACAATCCTGGGCAATGTTCCCCAGTATGGCTAGTTACAGGCTGGGGAAGTCACACGCAACCAGATAGGCAGGGAGTTTTTAAAGAAGGTAGGGGGAGGCAGAGCGTAGATTTACAGCGGCACTAGGATTGGCTAGCCTAAGGCACATTTTTCAGGTTGGGAGGGGGCAGCAGCCAGGGACTTTGGCACGTCATCAGTGTCCAACGTGCTCACCCCTCCTTCCGGTGCCTTCAACTTTACAGGTAAATGTAAACAGTACAAAATTTTTTTGGGGGGGAACTCTTTTCTATTTGATATAAAAATTACATAAACTATAAAACTGTGTTGATGGACTTGTAATGCATAAAGTCACAATGTCTATAAAAATAATAGCACAAAGAACTTTTAAAATTTCTTCCAATGGTGTTTTGTAGTTTTCAGTACACAAGTCTTGCAGTGTTAAATTTATTCCTAAGTATTTTATTCTTTCTGATGCTATTGTAAATGGAGTTTTCTTAGTTTCATTTCAGACTGTTCATTGCTAGTATACTGAAAAACAATTGATTTTTGTATACTGATCTTACATTGTATTACTTCAATAGTTTTGTTTTAACAGATTCCTGAAGATTTTCTTTATATAAGAGCACTTTATCTGCAAATATGGATAGTTTTCCTTCTTTCTTTCTAATGTGGATGCCTTTTATTCCTGTTGCTTGCCCAACTGCCCTGGCTAAAATCTTCAGTAGAGTGTTGAATAAAAAGGGTAAGAGTAGACATCTTTGTCTTCTTTCTGATCTCAGAGGGAAAGCATTAACTCTTTCATCATTAAGTATGAGGCCAGCTGTGAGGTTTTTTTTTGTCATGGTATCATTAATATACAATCACATGAGCAACATTGTGGTTACTAGATTCCCCTGAGACAGGGACCATGAGCTTAGACAGAATAGAGTGAGGGCCTCTGGAAAAAGCAAGGCAAGATATTTGCAGTCAGATCAGTGTAACTACATGCAAGGAACCCCCCCTACTGAAACTCTATGTTGAACATTAAGCTCTAGAGTCATTCTTCAGTGAGATCAGTTAATGTTCCCCAGATAAAGAAGAGTAGCCCATGTTTTATTATGCTAATCATTTTTAACCATGTGTAAGATTCACTTTAGCATACTAAAATGCCCAGGCTTATGTGCCATCTTTCCTCCTTCAGATCTGACAAGGTGATTTTGCAAACTGAGCAACTAATTTAGCATGCAGATCCAGCGGTAGACAGCATGGTAAAAGGCAGGAAGAATTCCATCTTAAAGATAAGATTGCATTTTAACACCCAGGAAGTATAAGAGGTAGGATTCTTTAGCAAATAGACAATACTTCAGCCTACCTTGGGGGCTGGGCAGGCAGCCTTTTGATATGCTCCCAGACCAAGATGCTGGTATCCCAGAGAGAAATCAAGGCAGGAAATTCCTTATGTTAAGTTAATTTTTAATATTCAGAGACCACTTAACAAGTCCACACCCCTAAGCTTTTTTTCATGTTCCCAAATATCCTCAACTGCCTATAAAACCCCTAGACAACGCACCACTACGGCTCTCTTGTCCCCTCTTGGCTCATGCCAGGAGCTCTGTCTGTCCTCTCAATATATCTCTCAATAAAAGTCTCCCTGGCTCTCCTACCTTGACTGTTTGTTAAATTCATTCTTCGACTCTGCAAACAAGAACCCTGGCATCACCCCCATTATCAAGTTCCCACCACATTCCCCATGACAGTCACTGTCCATCAGCATAGCAAGATACTATAGAGTCACTACTTGTCTTCTCTGTGCTGTACTGCCCTCCCCATGCCCCCCACCATTATGTGTGCTAATCATAATGTCCCTTAATCCCCTTATCTCTCACTCCTCCCCAGTCCCTTTCTCTTTGGTAACTTAGTCCATTCTTGGGTTCTGTGAGTCTGCTGCTGTTTTGTTCCTTCAGTTTTTGCTTTGTTGTTGTACTCCATAGATGAGTGAAATCATTTGGTACGTGTCTTTCTCCACCTGGCTTATTTCACTGAGCATAATATCTGTGGGTAAAATTATAACATTTTCAGAGTATCTCGCTTGGCTGTAGTACATTTGCATATCCTCAAGGGTGGAGAGAAGTTCATCTCCATGTCAATGGGTAATTACCTGGGCAACGGAGGGCGTGTCTGAACCTGAGAGTTAAGGGATGGGGCTTGCCTGCTTCTGGAATAGGGGAGAGAGACAGTGCTGGACTGCAGTTTATAAGCAATAAACGGGTTTTAAACTTTATTTCTCCCTTTGACTGATTTCAGTTTTCAGAGGTATTTTGCCCCGGGATTTCCTTTCCCTGGACTTACAATACCCTCTAGCTCCATCCATATTGTTGCAAATGGTAGGATTTGTTTTCTTTTTAGGGCTGAATAGTATTCCATTGTATATATGTACCACATCTTTATCCATTCATCTACTGAAGGACACATAGGTTGCTTCCATTTCTTGGCTATTGTAAATAGTGCTGCAATAAACATAAGGGTGCATGTGTCTTTTCGAATCTGGGAGTTGTGAGTTTTTTGAAGATGTCTTTTATTATGTTGAATTCCCTTCTACACATAGTTTATTGAGTGTTTTATTATGAAAGGATGCTGGATTTTCTCAAAAGGATTTCTGCATCTGTTGGATGATCATGTGGGTTTTGTTTTTCTTTCTCTTAGGAAAGTATACTACATTAAATTTCTTTTTAATTTTTTATTAAGGTATGATTGATATACACTCTTATGAAGGTTTCACATGTAAAAACAATGTGGTTACTACATGTACCCATATTATCAAGTCCCCACCCATACCCCAATGCAGTCACTGTCTGTCAGTGTAGTAAGATGCCACAGATCCACTATGTGCCTTCTCTGTGCTACACTGTTCTCCCCGTGATCCTCCACACCATGTGTACTAAACATAATACCCCTCAATCTCCCTCTCCCTCCCTCCAAACCCACCCTCCCACACCCCTCCCCTTTTGTAACCGCTAGTTCATTCTTGGAGTCTCTGAGTCTGCTGCGATTTTGTTCTTTCAGTTTTGCTTCATTGTTATACTCCACAGATGAGGGAAATCATTTGGTATTTGTCTTTCTCTGCCTGGCTTATTTCACTGAGCATAATGTCCTCCAGCTCCATCCATGTTGTTGCAAATGGTAGGATTTGTTTCTTTCTTATGGCTGAATAGTATTGCATCCTGTATATGTACCACATCTTCTTTATCCATTCATCTACTGATGGACACTTAGGTTGCTTCCATATCTTGGCTACTGTAAAAATATCTGTGATAAATATAGGGGTGCATATGTCTTTTTGAATCTGAGAAGTGGTATGCTATTTTATACATTTAAAATGCCATTTAAAAAATAGAAATGGTATTTCTATTTTTAGTTTTTTGAGGAACCTCCATATTGCTTTCCACAGTGGTTGAACTAGCTTACATTCCCACCAGCAGTGTAGGAGGGTGCCCCTTTCTCTGCATTCTCACCAGCATTTGTTGTTCTTAGTCTTTTCGATGCTGGCCATCCTTATTCGTGTGAGGTGATATCTCATTGTGGTTTTAATTTGCTTTTCCCTGATGATTAGTGATGTGAAGCATCTTTTCATGTGTCTGTTGGCCATCTGAATTTCTTCTTTGGGAAACTGTCTTTTCATATCCTCTGCCCATTTGTTAATCAGGTTATTTGCTTTTTGGGTGTTGAGGCATGTAAGTTCTTTATGTATTTTGGATGTTAACCCCTTGTCAGATATGTCATTTACAAATATATTCTCCCATACTGTATGATGCCTTTTTGTTATGTTGATGATGTCCTTTGCTGTACAAAACCTTTTTAGTTTGATGTAGTCCCATGAATTTATTTTTGCTTTTGTTTCCCTTTCTCAAGGAGATGTCTTCAGGAAGAAGTTGCTCATGCTTATATTCAGGAGATTTTTGCCTATGTTGACTTCTAAGAGTTTTATGGTTTCATGACTTACATTCAGGTCTTTGATCCATTTCAAGTTTACTTTTGTGTATGGGGTTAAACAATAATCCAGTTTCTTTCTCTTGCATGTAGCTGTCCAGTTTTGCCAACACCAGCTGTTGAAGAGGCTGTCATTTCCCCAATTGTATATCCATGGCTCTTTTATTGTATATTAATTGACCATACACGGCTGGGTTTATATCAGGGCTCTCTAGCTCTCTAGTCTGTTCCATTGTTCTATGGGTCTGTTCTTGTGTCTGTACCAAACTGTCTTGATTCCTGTGCCTTTGTAGTAGAGCTTGAAGTTGGGGAGTGTAATCCCTCCAGCTTTATTCTTCCTTCTCAGAATTGCTTTGGCTATTCAAGGTCTTTTGTGGTTCCATATGAATTTTAGGATGGTTTTCTCTAGTTCGTTGAAGAATGCTGTTGGTGTTTTGATAGGAATTGCATTGAATCTATAGATTGCTTTAGGCAGGATGGCCATTTTGACATTAATAATTCTTCCTATCCATGAACATGGGATGAGTTTCCATTTATTGGTATCTTCTTTAATTTCTCTCATGAGTGTCTTATAGTTTTCAGAGTATAGGTCTTTCACTTCCTTGGTTAGGTTTATTCCTAGGTATTTTATTCTTTTTGATGCAACCGTGAATGGAAATGTTTACCCGATTTCTCTCTCTGCTAGTTCATTTGTTAGTGTATAGGAATGCCACAGATTTCTGTGTATTAATTTTGTGTCCTGCAACTTTGCTGAATTCAGATATTAGATCTAGTAGTTTTGGAGTGGATTCTGTAGGGTTTTTTATGTACAACATCATGTCATCTGCAAACAGGGACAGTTTAACTTCTTCCTTGCCAATCTGGATGCCTTGTATTTCTTTGTGTTGTCTGATTGCTGTGGCTAGGACCTCCAGTACAATGCTGAACAGAAGTGGGGAAAGTGGGCATCCTTGTCTTGCTCCCAATCTTAAAGGAAAAGCTTACAGCTTCTCACTGTTATGTATAATGTTGGCTGTGGGTTTGTCATATACAGCCTTTATTATGTTGAGGTACTTGCCCTCTATACCCATTTTGTTGAGAGTTTTTATCATGAATGGATGTTGAATTTTGTCAAATGCTTTTTCTGCATCTATGGAGATGTTCATGGGTTGTTGTCCTTCTTTTTGTTGATGTGGTGGATGGTGTTGATGGATTTTCTAATGTTGTACCCTCTTTGCATCCCTGGAATAAATCCTACTTGATCATGATGGATGATCTTTTTGATGTATTTTTGAATTTGGTTTGCTAATATTCTGTTGAGTATTTTTGCATCTCTGTTCATCAGGGATATTGGTCTGTAATTTTCTTTATGGTGTCTTTGTCTGGTTTTGGTATTAGAGTGATGCTGGCCTCACAGAATGAGTTTGGAAGTATTCCCTCTTCTTCTACTTTTTGGAAAACTTTAAGGAGGATGGGTATTAGGTCTTCACTAAATGTTTGATAAAATTCAGTGGGTGAAGCCATCTGGACCAGGGGTTTTGTTCTTAGGTAGTTTTTTGATTACCCATTCGATTTTGTTACTGGTAATTGGTCTGTTCAGATTTTCTGTTTCTTCCTTGGTCAGCTTTGGGAGGTTGTATTTTTCTAGAAAGTTGTCCATTTCTTCAAGTTATCCAGTTCGTTAGCATATAATTTTTCATAGTATTCTCTAATAATTATTTGTATTTCTGTGGTGTGCATAGTGATTTTTTCCTTTCTCATTTATGTTTCTGTTTATGTGTGTAGACTGTCTTTTTTTCTTCGTAAGTCTGGCTAGGGGGTTATCTATTTTGTTTATTTTCTCGAAGAACCAGCTCTTGCTTTCATTGATTCTTTCTATTGTTTTATTCTTCTTGATTTTATTTATTTCTGCTCTAATCATTATTATGTCCCTCCTTCTACTGGCTATGGGCCTCATTTGTTCTTCTTTTCCTTGTTTTATTAATTGTGAGTTTAGACTGTTTATATGGGATTGTTCTTCTTTCCTGAGGTAGGCCTGTATTGCAATATACTTTCCTCTTAGCATGGCCTTGGCTGCATCCCACAGATTTTGCGGTGTTGAATTATTGTTATCATTTGTCTCCATATATTGCTTGATCTCTGTTTTTATTTGGTCATTGATCCATTGGTTATTTAGGATCATCTTGTGAAGCCTCTATGTGTTTGTGGGATTTTTCATTTTCTTTGTGTAACTTACTTCTAGTTTCATACCTTTGTGGTCTGAGAAACTGGTTGGTACAATTTGAATCTTTTTTTGTTTACTGAGGCTCTTTTTGTGGCCTAGTATATGATCTATTCTTGAACATGTTCCATGTACACTTGAGAAGAATGTGTATCCTGCTGCTTTTGGGTGGAGAGTTCTGGAGATGTCTGCTAGGTTCATCTGTTCTAATGTGTTGTTCAGTGCCTCTGTGTCCTTACTTATTTTCTGTCTGGTTGATCTGTCCTTCAGAGTGAGTGGAGTGTTGAAGTCTCCTAGGATGAATGCATTGCATTCTATTTCCCCTTTTAATTAAGTTAGTATTTGTTTCACATATGCAGGTGCTCCTGTGTTGGGTGCTTAGATATTTATAGTGGTTATATCGTTTTGGTGGATTGACCCCTTTATCATTATGTAATGTTCTTATTTGTCTCTTGTGACTTTCTTTATTTTGAAGTTTATTCTGTGTGATAGAAGTACTGCAACTCCTGCTTTTTTCTCTCTATTAGTTGCATGAAATCTTTTTCCATCCCTTCACTTTTAGTCTGTGTTTACCTTTGGGTTTAAAGTGAGTCTCTTGTAGGCAGCATATAGATGGGTCTTGTTTTTTTTATCCATTGAGTGACTCTATGTCTTTTGATTGATTCATTCAGTTCATTTACATTTAGGGTGATTATTGATAGGTATGTACTTATTGCCATTGGAGGCTTTAGATTTGTAGTTACCAAAGGTTCAAGGTAACTTCCTTAGTATCTAAGAGTCTAACTTAACTCACTTAATATGCTATTACAAACACAATCTAAGGGTTCTTTTTTTTTCTCCTCGTTTTTCTTCCTCTTCTATTCTTTATATATTTGGTATCATATTCTGTACTCTTTGTCTATCCCTTGATTGACTTTGGGGATAGTTAAATTAATTGTGCATTTCCTTAGTAATTAGCTGT
This sequence comes from Manis pentadactyla, assembly GCF_030020395.1. Lineage (NCBI taxonomy): Eukaryota > Metazoa > Chordata > Mammalia > Pholidota > Manidae > Manis > Manis pentadactyla. The sequence goes on from NC_080028.1 coordinate 101,062,126, forward strand.
TCTACTTTCTTTACTGTGGTTTTATTACATCTGTTGACAGCTATTAAACCTTAGGAACACTTCCATCTACAGCAGTCCCTTCAAAATACACTGTAGGGATGGATTGTGGGAGGTAAATTCTCTCAGCTGTTGCTTATCTGGAATTTGTTTAATTCCTCCTTCAAATTTTTTTTTTTTTTTTTTTTTTTTTTTTTAGATAATTATTTTTTATTGAAGGGTAGTTGACACACAGTATTACATTACATTAGTTTCAGGTGTACAACACAGTGATTCAACATTTATATACATGATAATTCTAAGTACCAGCTATCACCATACCAAGTTGTTACAATATTTTGACTATATTCCTTATGCTATACATTACATCCCGGTTGCTTATTTATTTTACAATTGGAAGTGTGTACTTTTTCTTGGTTGTTGTTGTTAGGGCATCTCTCATTTTTATTGATCAAATGGTTGTTAACAACAATAAAATTCTGTATAGGGGAGTCAATGCTCAATGCACAATCATTAATCCACCCCAAGCCTAATTTTCGTCAGTCTCCAATCTTCTGAAGCATAACGAACAAGTTCTTACATGGAGAACAAATTCTTACATAGTGAATAAGTTACATGGTGAACAGTACAAGGGCAGTCATCACAGAAACTTTTGGTTTTGCTCATGCATTATGAACTATAAACAGTCAGTTCAAATATGAATACACATTTGATTTTTATACTTGATTTATATGTGGATACCACATTTCTCTCTTTATTATTTTTAATAAGATGCTGAAGTGGTAGGTAGATACAACATAAAGGTAGAAAACATAGTTTAGTGTTGTAAGAGAGCAAATGTAGATGATCAGGTGTGTGCCTGTAGACTATGTGTTAATCCAAGCTAGACAAGGGCAATAAAACATCCATGGATGCAGAAGATTTCTCTCAGAACAGGGGGGGTGAGGTTCTAAGCCTCACCTCTGTTGATCCCCAGTTTCTCACCTGATGACCCCCCAGCGTAATTCCTCCTTCAAATTTAAGTGATAATCTTTTTTTTTTTTTTTTAATAATTATTTTTTATTGAATGGTAGTTGACGCACAGTATTACATTACACTAGTTTCAAGTGTACAACACAGTGGTAGAACATTTATATACATAATTCTAGGTTCCAGCTATCACCCTACCAAGCTGTTACAATATCTTGACTATATTCCTTATGCTATACATTACATCCCAGTTACTTATTTATTTTACCATTGGAAGTCTGTCCTTTTTTTTTTTATTTTATTTTTTTTGTGAGGGCATCTCTCATATTTATTGATCAAATGGTTGTTAACGACAATAAAATTCTGTATAGGGGAGTCAATGCTCAATGCACAATCATTAATCCACCCCAAGCCTAATTTTCGTCAGTCTCCAATCTTCTGAGGCATAACAAACAAGTTCTTACATGTAGGACAAATTCTTACATAATGAATAAGTTACATAGTGAACAGTACAAGGGCAGTCATCACAGAAACTTTCGGTTTTGCTCATGCATTATGAACTCTAAACAGTCAGTTCAAATATGAATACTCATTTGGTTTTTATACTTGATTTATATGTGGATATCACATTTCTCTCTTTATAATTATTATTTTTACTAAAATGCTGAAATGGTAGGTAGATACAAGATAAAGGCAGAAAACATAGTTTAGTGTTGTAAGAGAGCAAATGTAGATGATCAGGTGTGTGCCTGTAGACTATGTGTTAATCCAAGCTAGACCAGGGCAATAAAACATCCACGTATGCAGAAGATTTCTCTCAGAACAGGGGGGGTGAGGTTCTAAGCCTCACCTCTGTTGATCCCCAATTTCTCACCTGATGGCCCCCCTGCGACTGTGCCTGTCTTAGGTTGTTCCTCCCTTGAGGAATCTTACCCGTCTCTGGCTAACCAGTCATCTTCCGGGGCCATACAGGGAAATGTGAAGTTGGTAAGTGAGAGGGAAGCCTTATTGTTTGAAAAGGTTAGCTTTTTACTTCTTTGCATATTTATGCCCTGTGGCTTCTATGCCCAGCATTTGTCTTGAGGTATCTTTACCACTTGGAAGAATTATGATACTCGGTAAATTTGATATGAGGCACGAATTCTATTTAAGGGTTGTAATTAGGAATAAATGATAATCTTGCCAGATAAAGTAATCCTGGTTCCAGGCCCTTCTGCTTCATTGCATTAAATACATCATGCCACTCCCTTCTGGCCTGTAAGGTTTCTGTTGAGAAGTCTGATTTAGCCTTATGGGCTTTCATTTGTATGTGATCTTATTTCTCTCTCTGGCACCTTTTAACAGTCTGTCCTTATCCTTGATCTTTGCCATTTTAATTACTATATGTCTTGGTGTTGTCTTCCTTGGGTCCCTTGTGTTGGGAGATCTGTGGATCTCCATGGCCTGAGGGACTGTTTCCTTCTGGAGATTGGGGAAGTTTTCAGCAATTACCTCCTCAAAGACACTTTCTATCCCTTTCTCTCTCTCTTCCTCTTCTGTTACCCCTCTAATGCGAATATTGTTCTGTTTGGATTGGTCACACATTTCTCTCAATATTCTTTCATTCTTAGAGATCCTTTTTTCTCTGTGTGCCTCAGCTTCTTTGTATTCCTCTTCTCTAGTTTCTATTTCATTTATCATCTCTCCACTGTATCGAACCTGCTTTTAATACCCTCCATTGTGCTCTTCAATGATTGGATCTCTGACCGGAATTCATTCCTGAGTTCTTGAATATCTTTCTCTACCTCCATGAGCATGTTAATGATTTTTATTTTGAACTCCCTTTCATGAAGAGTCGTGAGGTCCATGTCATCTTTCTCAGGGGTTATATTAAATTTACTTTGAACCAGGTTCCTTTGGTGTTCATATTTGTATATGGCGCCCTCTAGTGTCCAGAAACTCTACTCTCTGGAGCTGCTCAGCCCCTGAAGCAATGTTGGGGTCGCAGGGGCATGGTATTGGTGCCTCAGGGGAGGAAAGAGATGTTTTTTGCTTCCTGGCTGCTATGCCTGTCTCCACTGCTGAACCAGTGGGCTGAGCACACAAGTATAAGCCTGTGTGCTTTGCATTTGTAGTTGCTGTAGACAGATCTTCCCTCTGGCTGGCCTACCGCCAGGGTAGGGTTTGCCATTTTGTGAGCCAGGTGGGGCTGGCCGGGAGAAAGATGGAGAAGGCTGAGTATCATGGAGGGGGTCCTTGGACCTGTGTAACCAGCCAGGGAGCTGGAGCACCTGGAAATTATGAAAGCTCCCAACCTGCTGGGCAGAGTGCACCCAGACAATTTTGTCTACCTGTCCTTTCTCCTGAGCAGTAAGCCCTGTGCTATCATTGCCCCTTAGGAGCCCTCTTGCTAAGGGCTTCCTTGTTAGGAAGTCTCTCAGACTGCCCACCTTTCTTTTGTCTCAGAGCAGCCGAATATGGATCTCTGCTTTCCACAAGCAGCTAGAATCTCTGTCTCTCTAGGGATTCTGCCTGTCTTTGCTTTCCAATCCCCTAATCACGAGAGTATCATGAAAGCACCATGAAATGTAGGTTTGTGCTTCTAGAGCAGATCTCCAGAGTTAGGTATTCAGAAGTCCCAAGCCTCTACTCCCTCCCTGCTCCGTTTCTCTTCCTCTTGCTGGTGAGCTGGGGTGGGGGGAAGGGCTTGGGTCCCTCCAGGCCACAGCTTTGATATGTTAGCCTCTTCCATGAGGTCTGTTCTTTTCTCTAGGTGTATGCAGTCTGGCACAGTCCTCTTTCCTGTTGCTCTTTCAGGATTAGTTGTATTAATTATATTTTTGTATTATATGTGGTTTTAGGAGGAAGCCTCTGTCCCACCTCTCACACTACCATCATTCTAATTGATTTTCTTATGTTGCATTCCTGTGATAAATTCCATTTGGTCATGGTAGAGAATTTTTTATGCTGTTCAGATTCAGTCTGCCAGTATTTTTTTTTCCTGATTTTATATTTGTAAGAATATTTATCTGTAGTTTTGTTTTATTTGGTTTCCTTTTGGTGTCCTTCTCTGGCTTTGGGATCAGGATAATGCTGTCCTCATGTAATGAATTCAGAAATGTTCCCTCCTTTTCCATTTTTTGGAAGAGGTTGAGGAGAATTGATGTCAATTCTTCTTGCAAATGTTTGGTAGAATCTTCCAGTGAAGCCTGTGTATGGGACATATAATCATGTTCTTTTGCATGTCTGAAAATTTTTCTTAGAAGCTGGCTGGACATTTTAAGTAATATTGTAGCAACTTTGGAGGCTGGTTCCCCCGTCTCCTCCCATTGTTTTTATTGTTATTGTTTTCTTAGTAATTTGTTTATTTGTTCAATGCTTGGCTGAACTAATTCTGAGACTGTCAGTTCCACCCTCACACTCCCCAGTCCTGTGGTGTCTCACCTCTGAAATCTCTGCTTAGATTTTTTACCTCCTATTTTTGCTTTTTAACCTGGCTACCCAGGGCCACCCCTGGGTCAACACAAGCCACTTATAGGCAAAGCTGGTATGTAAGCTTCCTCGGCCAGTTCAGTTTTTACCTGTCATTGCTGCTATTACAGTTCAGAGTTTATTAGTTTCTGCCTTATGTTAGCCAGAGATTAGCAACTTAGAGTTGTATGATCTCTGCTGAGAGGATGCAGCCCTGGGCACACACCACCTTCCAGATGGCCAGGGTTGACTGGGATATCATTTTAAATCCCGGCTTCCTAGAAGTCACCCCAAGTCAGAGCAATTTATTGTTGGGTCAGTGTTGGTCAGAAGTCCTGGTAAGCACCTTGTGCCAACAGGCCTCCACCTGTTCTGATGGGGCTGGGTGTGGCATGCGGAGTGTTGTCAAGTCTGCCCCATGTGTTGCTCTGGATGCTCCCAAGGGGATGCCGTCTCTGGCGCCCTGAGTTGTCTGTGACCCAGGAGGGCCACTGGGACCTGCTGATGTTCCTTCAGGCCTGGAGTTTTCTCCCTGGGCACGACTGCTGGGCTCCTCATCCTTGCACCCTGACTCCTCCTCTGTGCAGATGCCTGGGCCGCTTCACTTGAGCTGGGCATGGGGAGTGAGGCGTGCTTATAGGTGAGCACCTGGGTCAGGTGGGGTGGGAGGCAGCCCTGGTTTTCCGGGATTGTGCCTCTGGGAGTGGAGAGTGAGCTGGGGTGGGGTGATGGGGGTCTCTCGATGCTCGGCACTGGGACAGCTCCCGCCCTGCAGCAAGGGCTTGGGGAGAAGAGAGACTGGGTGCTCTGGGCCTGTTACATCGGCCCAGACTGGAGCTGCCGCAGCACACAGATGTCATGGTGAGAACCGCACTCCCTAGGGTGAAACAGTAGCCCTAGACTGAGCTGGGGGTGAGGACGTCCCGTCTTCTGGTCCCACGAGCCCTCGGTAGAGCATTTATAATGGTGCTTGGGTAGGAGATGCAGGGGGTCATAACTCAAAAGCCACAGACCCCTGCTTTTCAGAGGTTTGATAGAATTTCCTGAATGAATGTTTCTCTATTTGCTGTATGACCTTATGACCATTTCCAGAGACTGAGTGCTCGTTTTTGAATATTTTCACCAGTTCAGTGGCTGTTGTACTGGAGAGAGGGTCTGCCAAGTGCCTTACTCCACTCATACGGAAGTTCCACCCCTGCACCTAATATGTACCCTGGGGACATTTCCAGGCCATCTCCGACTGGACACATTCTTTTCCATTAGTTGCACAGGATTCCACTGTCTGGCTGTCTTGCCACATTTAAAACAGCATTTCCCAGCTGATAGGTATCCAGAAGGTTTCCGCTTTGTCACTATTGCAGGCAATGACGTATCTTCTCTTGTATCATATTATTTTTGACTCCCAGATTTGTTCCCTTTGTTCAGACCTTCCCCTGAGTTCCAGAATGTTAGGGCCGACTCTTCCTCTGGCAGGAGCTCTTGGCACAAGAGCCTCAGGCATCACTAATTTCAAGGCCCAAAGCAGGTTCTTGATTTTCCCAAGACCCTCCTCACTGTCCCAGTCACCAGCTCTTTCTCTCACGTCTGTGGGGATGAGCTGTATCATCCAACCGTATTGACTCAGGGAGTTGGCCCATCACTTGCATTTGGCTGAGTGTCAAAGGCAGGCAGGAGTGGGAGAGCTTTCCTGGGAAAGAAGGGTGCATTGACTGGAGGCTGCAGGTGCATTGACTGGAGGCTGGGGCCGGGGAGTGGAGGCAGTTCACTAGACAGGGCATCCTAGGTGACAGCATGGGGGAGCATATGCGGCTTTCTCCGGTTGATCCTAAGTTGGAAGCAGGGACAAAAATGAGGGAAGCTGCCAGGTATTGACCAAGGCTGGACATTAGGGGCCAATGGCTGCTGGGGTGGCTGTTTGGCTCCCTGGACTGGCCAGCGCAGGTGGGGGGTCAGAGCTCTACCCTCATGCAGGGACTGGCCATTGGACATGTGTATATTCAGTACTCCTGGTAAACAGGCCAATTCTACTTCCAAAATATAGTTAGAAATGAACTCCACCCTCCTAGTCTCCCCGTCAGCACGTGGGCCACCATTGCCTCTAACGCTGCCGGGACAAGAGGCTTCCTTCCATCTGCCCCCACATTTCCACCCTCTGCCCCTTTCCACCTACTGGATGCATTGCTCAGAGGAATCCTAAAAGGCAATGGGCTCATGATGCTCCCAGTCAAGTCCAGTTTCTCTCACCTTGGTCTATAAGTGCTCACCTGTCCATCTCACCTGGGGCGCTTCCCTCTACCACCACCCTCCAGCCCAGCCTTCTTCCTATCTCCCTCTTCTTTCTTCTGCATCTTGAAGACTTCCCCTCTGCCCCCATCCCAGCTCCCATCTTTCAGACCTTGGCTTGAATACAAACCCTTGGGACCAGGCAGACAAGCCTCCCTGACCATCCCATCAGCCAAGCCCCTGTCCAGCTGTCTTCTCTGTTCCATTTTAGCAGTTAAAAAATTGTGGATATTTTCATATATACCAAAAGCAGAGAGAAAAGCACAAGTTTCCATACACCCATCAGCCAGCTCTAATGATGATCACATTTGACAACTCTTGTTCAGTTACACTCCCTGACAGCTTTCAACAATATTTGAGTAGTTTATCCCAGACACCATTTCATTTGGCCCATCTGCAGCTCAGAACACACCTCAAAAGAGCCCTTTTATCTCTCACAAGGTCATAAACTATTATCTCACCTATACCATGACCTGTTCTTCAATGTCATCTAGCATAATGGGCACCCATGTCCTGATTGTCTTGGAAAAGCTTTTGTACAGTCGATTCTTCTGACCCAAGAGCCAAACAACAGCTCTACATTATACTGGTCGGTGAGCCTGAAAGCCTCTTTTTAACCAAGAGTCTCACCCCTCCCGTTTTTATGCTGGGTGGTTATTGAAGAGACAGGATTGGCTGTCCTGCAAAAGGTTGCACATTCTGAATTTCGCTCATCGCTTACCTGTGGTTCCGCTTATCTCTTTTACTTAGAACTAGAGGATCTAAGTTCTGGCCCGAAGGTAACATCTGTGATCCTCAGAACTGTGGGTCAATGGGTCTGAGCATGCCCATTCTTCACCCCCAGCCACACCTGAGCCAACTTCTGGATTGCCGTTTTTTAAACAATGGTCATTCTACCTCTAACCACTAGAGGCCAGCAAGGCCCAGACATTGGACCCAAGGGCACCCTCCAAGGCTGGGTCCCAGGATTTGGACCTCTTGAGGGTCCTGGGATGAGGGGTGCGCAATAACCAGAAGGTGAGTAAATGGGGCAGGGGAGCACGAGGTCCTGGGCACTTCAGAGAGGCCCCAAAGAGCGAAGGGCTGAACATCCGAGCTGGGGGTCAGCTCCTGGAAATTCGAGCACTGAATATTTCTGTGATTATAGAAGCATGAGTTAAAGCTGATAATCATCAGTGATAGCAGTAAATGGACCTAGGAGCACCACACACTTGCTTTTTACATCTCCTACACATACCTGCACAGGAGGTGCAAAGATGTGGACTTTTTTTTGGTATTATTATATGTTTTAGGTCTTTTCAGTTTTATTAAAGTATGATTTACATACAGCAAAATTCCCTCTTGTGAAGTGTCAATGCTGTGAGTTTGGGCAGATTTACAGAGCTGTGGAAAACCCTCACAGCCAGACATGGAAAAACCCCACCCACCTCTAGATTCCCTCTGTCCCTTTGTCAGCTCCTGCCCATCCTGCCCCCCAGTCCCTGGAAACCATGGAAGCCTATGGATAATTTCTGTACATGAGGCTCATGTATACAGAAGAGACAACTGGTTTTTTGTTTTGTTTTGTTTTTTTGCACATGGATGTCCAACTTTTCCAGCACCATCTGTTGAAAATACTACACTTCTCTATTAAATTACCTTGACATCTTTGTCAAAAATCAAGGGGTCTGTTTTTAGCCTCTCCATTTCATCCCCTTGGTCTGTGTGTTTGTTCTTTCCTGATGTCTGTGATGTCTTGGATCCTGTAGCTTTATGGTGAATTTTGAAATCACCTTGTATGATTCCCTCCAACTTTATTCTCCTTGTGGTATTGTTATATTTAAATTTTACAATTTTAGAGCTGGAATACCTTCATTTTTACAGATGAGAGACCTGAGGCCCCCAGAGAGGATGTGAGCTGTTTGAGGTAATATAACTGTCTGGGGCTCGAGCAGATGCAGCCCCCTATGCCCCCTTCTCTGTTCAGGTGCTTTTGGGGCAAAAAGAATTCAGAATCAGCTGTTCCAAAGCTGTAAATATTGAGAAAAGCACAATTAGTACCTGTCTAGATAAAGTTTAAATTTTGTGTTTCTAGTACATATGGAACAAAAACAAGGTTTTAAAGCCTACTTACCACATTACACCGTTTTTTGTGAATATTTTGGAAATCATATTTCTATGTTGCTGCCCCAGGTGAAATTTTAAATAAAAATCTGGAAGACAGTCGCCCAATGTGGGCCATCGCCTCATCCTCTAGCAAGATGCTTGGTGGTCCTCTCATGACAGTTCAGGTGATTATGAATGATACCACCCACTTGGTTTTGCCTTTTGCTGTTTTCAGCTTTTTTTTTTGTAATCTAAGCCACCAAGTAATTGGAGAGCCTGGATTTGAATTTGGCTTCATCTTCTAAGGTCTCTCCATCCATAGTGTCCTGTTTGGGGATGAGAACATTTCATTTGAATGGTGTCCTTGGGCACCTGGCAAACAGAGGGGTTAACAGAGTCTCTCCTCCCACAGGACTTAGTGGTAATTCGTGGGCTGGTGGGGCCGAGATAAGAGGTGCCTAGAAGACAAACACCAGATGGCCTGTGATCTGGCCCCCGCACACCTCCTTCCCGTCTGCTTCTCGCTCTCATCTCTGCTGCTTCTGAGGCTCAGAATTTGGATTCCTGGGTGTCAGGAGGAGAGCAGATGTGGGGAGGCCATTTTGTTTGGAGGCTGGGAAGCGAGCGAAGGGAACCCTGGAAGAGCTCGGCAGTAGTTGAGGGCAGTAAGGACCCCAGTGAGAGCGCGGCTGTGCAGGAGTGAGGAGCGGTCAGCCCCTGGGGATGCCTTGCCCATCCCGCCCCTTCCCTGCAGTTGGCCCAGGGACTGATGCTGGGACAGAAAGGCCCAACTCGCTCATCCCTGGGGAAATCTCTGAGGGGCTCCCCGCTTCAGAATCCCCTCCAGATCCACTGAGGCCACTGTTGAGTGCCCTGCAACCCAGCCTCTCCCTCTGTCCCCTCACCCCCTCTGTCAACCCCAAGGATAATCCCCTAATAAATCCCCTAAGGCTAATCTCATCCCAGAGCCTGCTCTCAGGAACCCAGCCTGTGACAAGCTCATTCCTGAGAGCTGCTCCTTTCCCCTCTGGGAAGAACTGACGCTGGTTTGGGGCATCAAGGCTGCAAAGGAGGAAGAGCACCCCATGGCTTTTCTGGCTGAGCAGTGACCTGGACAAGGCCTATTCCACCAGCTCAGCAAACAATGGATGGTTGGAGTACCAGCTCTGAGCAATGACCGGGGACAGAGGAGCCTGCTTAGGCCAACTCCAGCTGTTATATGTGCACAAATACAAAACATAAAATCTGGAATATATGTGTTGTAAAACCTGGATTATATATTATAAAATCTGAGATATATGGGTATATAGGTATATGTACATTAAAAAGCTATTTTTATATGTGTTATATATATACATGCACATACATATAAATGCACATCCATACATATATATAAATAGATTACATATAGGTATAGATATAGATACAGATGCCATTTAAAGGTGCTAGAGGGTGACCAAGAACGGAAAGAAACTAGAGGGAATCTTGAAAGACAGTGACATTTTTGAGTTTAGAAGAGAACACTCCTCAAAACCTACAGTCTTCTGGCTGGGAGTTTCAGAGGTCTAAGTCAGGGGCTGACAGAAGAGCCAGAAAGTTTTTCCGGGGTGTGATTCTGGGAGTGAAGGAGCTGCAGAGGGGCTGAGCTACAAAGTCTGAATATGCAATCCATCTAAACCTTGGCTGACCACTGAACTGCCGGTGTGGGTGGGAACAGGGCACTGTTGACAAGGCAGCCGTCAGAAGCTGAAATAACTCACCCACTGGGGAGGCAGAATTTTGAGTTTGAGTCCTGTGAAGTTAACGACCTGCTGAAACAAGAATTCAACACTCTTCAGAGGAACATAACAGAATTCAGACTGCACACAATGTATCATTCATAATTCTATATACATTATATATATGTTCAGTATCCAAAAAAAATTTTTTTTCCAGACTTGCAAAGAAATGGGAAAATGTGACCCATTACAAGAAAAAAAAAGTTAATAGCAATTCAAACAAAGTGGTCCAAATGTTGCAATGAGCACACGAAGTCTTCAAGGCAGTGATTATAAATATGTTCAAGAATGGAAAGATATATGCACAATTATTGAACAAAAAAGGGATTCAGGGAAGAAATGGAAATCACAACAAAAATCACATGGAAATTTTAGAGTGCAAAAGTATAGGAGCTGAAATGAAGAAGGAATGCATTCATTCATGTTTTGTTTTGAGCCCATGCGTTTGTTCTGAGGTTGGTGGGCCAGGGACCTTTATCCTTAGGAGGCATGACATCATCGCACAGCGTTGTGAGCCTGGGGTCTGGAGGGAGATAATCTGGATTCACATCCCAGCTCTGTGTTTGTCAGCTATTCACCCTTGAGTAAGCCAGCTGGCCTCTCTAAGCCTTGGTTTCCTTACTCCTACAACAGGGCTAGTATAGTTGAGTGCCTCCCTATCAGAGCCTTAGAAGGCCAACGTGACATGTGGTTAAGATTGTCCCTAAAAATCCCTTCAGTCACCCACAGAGCACAGCAGTGTGCTCTGCTCACTCTACATTGTAATTCTCACCCCAACTAAATATTGAGACCCATTTGGACTAAACTCAAAGCAGAAAGCAAAAGACAGCTTCAGTGTGGGTATCTGAACTTTCAAACATGTTCGCTTTTAAGGCAGCTGCCGTGGCCCTGGGTGTGGCAAGGCGGTGACGGAGGATTTAAGAACTGTCCCTGCCTGTCTGCAGAGTGTACTCCACTTTTACATTTTCTCCCACGACCTTAAATCATTTTAATAGATGTGTCTGTGGGGCAGTGTTTAGAGTACAGTGCGGATGGAAAGACCTGGGGTGGAGAGCCCTGGGAGAGGTTTATTCTTGAAACCCTGGCTGACCATTAGCTTCATCCAAGGGAGGAGGGGCCCTTAAAACAACACAGGTAACAAGTACCTCCCAAACCAACGAAGCCAGGGTCTCTGAGATGGGGCCCAGGCGCCAGGATTCTCACAAGCCTCGCAAGAAATGCTAAAGGCTGTCGTGGAGAACCACTGGCCCAAAGTCAGTCCATAATGTCCCCCTTAGGAGGCATGACAGCATGCCTCCTAATGTCCCTCTGTATGGTGGCACCAGCTTGGGCAGCTACTGTGAGATGGAAAATGAGACTGGTGCCTGCAAAACATCCAGCAGGGTGTTTATTAAGAGCACCTGTTAGTATCACTCTTCTTCCCATTCTGCAGATCAGAAAAATAGAGGCCAGAGGTCACACAGCTGGCTGATGGCAAAGCCAAGGACAGAAAAGTTAGGTGTGACGACTACCTGCTGTCCATATACTGCCCACCTACCTGGACTGAATGTTTCCTTGAACCTGGCTCTGCCTGTGATCATAGTCCCCACTGGTTAGGAGAAGCTGGGCAAGAAGACAGATGTGACAAGAAGACTGAAAAGTAGCCCCTGACAGCCAGGAGCTGGCCTGACATGTGCCACTCACCAGTGCTGGACAAGGCCACTCAGTGACGCTGACTAAGTGAGGTGGAAACCAAAACCTGAAAATGTGTCTAATCACAGGCAAAAATAACGTTGCTGTGTGAAGCACAAAAATACCAAATATCCCTGCGCTCCTGACTAAAACAAATGACTGTCCCTTCTTTACTAGTTACAGCTTACCCCCTGGTCGTGCCTCCTTTCGATGAGACTCATTAAGATATCCAATCACGAGTGAGTCCTGCATCCTGGCAGCACCCAATAAAGGGACCTATTTCCTCGAGCTTCCGTGAGCACCGAACACAAGTCCAAGTCCTGAGCCCCTTACAAGACCCCCGCCCCAGTTCCCTGTGCTGCGTGCTCTCCCTGGCTGCAATGAGTCAATAAACCTTCCTACAGGTGCATGGTCCTGGTGACAAGGCTGGGCCCAGCCTGAGACTGCAGAGCAGGCGGGAGGTAGGCTGGCACCAAGGGAGCTGTCAGGGACTGCACCAGGGCCAGGAGGGTCAGTGGTGAGCAGAGGGCAGCCCTGGGGCCCCGTGAAGGCCAGTCTGCCATCCGCTGCTACCCTCACATAGCCCAAGCTGACTGTCTGGCTGGAGTCAGGCCCTCGGTTGCCATAACAACCGGAGCCTAGCAGTAAAAATAGTAACTTATTTCTTATTCAACTTCTTTTGCTCTTGGATAAAAAGCTAATCCATTTCTATGCTTGTGTTTCCTTTTGAGAGTCTCCCTCTGGGCTCTGCTGAGCCCACCTGCTTGAAAGTTGACAGCAGGGGGTGGCCAGTGGGAGGTCAGCTGGCCAGCAGCCAGGGGAGGTCCAGCCCCAGACCTGTGGCTCCCCTCAGCCTCTGGGAAACTGTGGTTACCAGCAGGCGTCTTGAGCCTTGCCTGGACTTCCCTGGAAGAGGGGGCCATAGAGAGGTCAGGTCCCTGGGGGCTTTCCCTTCTGCAAAGCCAGCAGGCCAGCAGGAATCTTTTTGGGCATTGAGGTTGAAGGCCTAGGAGGAAGAGAGGCTTGCAACTGAGGACAGGTGTGTCATAGTGTGGCTGACAGTGAGGCCTGGGGCGGGAGGGTCAGAGCAACAGTGATGGATGTCAAGGTCAGGGGAGCAGTGAAATGCGGGGCACAGCCTTACCTGCTTCAGTTTGAATCCAGGCTCCTGAAGGTCTGAGAAATCTTCACAATAGGAGCCATGTGTGGGCAAGGGGCTCAGAGCCCGGGGAGCCAGGCTGCAGGGCAAGCCCTGCCCCCCAGATTGTGTGACCTTGGGAGGGTTCCCTGGTCCTCTCAGCCTCACGTTCTCTCTATTTGAGACGACAAGAGGTGCTGGTCACTACAGCCATGAGCGTCGCCAGTTCTTAACTGTGACTCCAGTAAGAAATAGGCTTTCCATCCCAACTGGGACATAAAATGTATACAAACATGTATGAACATGACTTGCTTTTCATTCTGTACAATGTGCTCCAGAATGTCTCTTCTGTTCCATTTTTTATACTGCTGCTCCCTGCCTGCTCAGTTGACACCATGATCTTTTAGGGCAGTGTTGTCCCATAGAACTTTCTGTGACATTGGAAAAAGTCCAGATGGTAGCTACTGGCCACACGTGGCTGTTGAGCACTTGAAACCTGGCTCGTGCAACTGAGGAACTGCATCTTACATTTTATTTAACACAGAAGTAAACAGTGGCAGGGGACTAGTGGCTATTGTCTGGTGATTACTGTACTGGAAGTCACAGCTCTAGTAGTTCCAGGCTGACACCTTGAAACCCACGGTTCTAAGGGACCCTTCTGCTTAATCCTTCCAGCCCCGACTCAGCCAGTGGGCTTCCTGCCCAGCTGGACCTTCTGATTCACAGCAGTCTACCCTTTGGCCTTCCACTCATGCTCCCCCTGATCTCAAGCTTACCTGGCGAAAACCCAACTCCCCCCCCCGCCCAATGCCTCTAACTGGTCCTCACCAGTAACAGGTGTGCCCACCGTGCACCCAGCATTAGAGCACAGAAATGAATTAGATGGAGTGCCTTTGTCTTTCTCCCATCTTGTTCTAGCTACCTTGGGATGGAGGGATTATTTTTCTGAATGTGTAGCAGGATCTCAAATCCAGCCTTGGTATAAGAAGTAGCAGGGGGTCGTCTGGGGCTGGGAACCAAGGGAGAGGAGGGGAAGAGACAGAGGTGTGTGTACAGGAAGGAGGGGCCTGCCCTTCAATTTGGGCACCTGTCCTTCCTCGCTGAAGGTTGTCTTGCCTCTAGCAGCCCCCAAGGGTGTCACCTCTTCCAGCAGGTGGCTTCCCGTAGCCCATAGCCCAGCCAAGGTCTCCTAAAGGAGAAAGCTGGATTTTGTAGAAGATGCAGAGTGGGGTGAGCAGATCCCTGGTACGCTGGAATCCGGCAACCACATGTGTGTCCCCGGTCTGGGCGTCATGAGGGTCATGAGGGTCCCCAGAGTCACAGCCTCTAGGTGGGGGTCCCCAGACAGCGTCCATTCCCGTCGGACCCCTTGCGGCCGTCGCGCCTCGCAGGGGCGCCAAGGCGGGAGGCGCCGGCGGTGCGGGAACGAGCGCTACAAGTCCGCCCCGGGCCGCTCCCCTCCGGAGGGGACTCCGTCTGCCAGGCGTGTCCACGCTCGAAACACTCCAGGCGGAGGGGACGCACGAAGCGGAGCACGAGGCTGCAGTCGGAAGCCCCCTCCCTCCCGGGGCTCCCCTCCCCCCAGCGCGGGCCGGAGGCGACGCCGGGCGGGGAGGGGGCCGGGCGCGGAGACCGAGGCGATTGGCCCGGAGCCCCCCGCCCCGCCCCCGCCCCCATCTGCCCGGGATCGGCGTCGGCGGCTGGGCTGCGCGCCCCCGGCGGCCCCCGCCCGCGCCCGCCTACCTGCTGCTCCCGCGCCTCCCGCCGCCCTCCCGCGTTCGCTCCCGGTGCCCGCGGTCGGAGCCCGGGCCGGGGGCTAATGGGACCGCCGCGATGTTCGCTCCCCGGCTCCTGGATTTCCAGAAGACGAAGTACGCGAGGTGAGCGCGGGGGCGCCGGGACAGAAGAGGTCGCTCTCGGACGGGGAGGGGAGAGGAGTGGAGGGGGGCGGCGGCGGCGGGGAGGGGGCCGCGGCTCTCCCCCGGCCCTCTGCGCGGCCCGGCTCGCGCCCCCTCGCCTACAATATCCGAGTTGATAAATGCGCCCCAGCCCACGCCGGAAGAAACCAGAACCGAGACGCGGTGGTCTTTGTGAGCGCCCGGCTTGGACCCGGGAGTAGCGAGGATTCCCGGCGCCTCCTCTTAGCGGGGCACCCTGAGGCGAGTCGCTGCACTTCTCTGAACCTCGATATCCAGGTTTGCAAGATGGGATAATGAACATCTCCACCCCTGGGGTCCCCGCGAGGATTAAGTGAGATGACCTCTGGGAAGCATTTTGCACAGCGCCCGGAGCAAAATCATCTGATAAAAGGCTTTGGCGCCCCCCTGCCCCGCCCCCTTGCCCTTTCGGCAACACCCCTCCCCTCTTTGCCCCTCATCCCCGACACCCTCACTGAAAGCAGGAGCAATGGGTAAGTGCTTGTTTCAGGTGGCGAAAATGAGGTTTGGTACCCAGGTAGACTAGCGAGTGGTCAGTGGTCTTTCCTGAGCCTTAAGTTCTACTTCCCCTATTGTTGAGTGGAAGCCACCTCCTGTCGCTTTGATCACTGGTCAAGCAGGAGGAGGGTCACAATTACTAAGTTTCTGTAAGACTTGGGGGGTTTGGCTTGCCCAGAAGCTGGTCTGAATGCCCTTTCCTGGAGTCGCCCTCAGCCCCCAGGGGTGGCAGGGACAGGCCATTCTGGTAGTTTGGTTCCTCGGCTCCTGGCTCCAGCCCCTGTGCCTGGTTCAGTGGGGGACCCCCAGCTTGCCCTGCTCACCTCTTCCCCACCCCCCTCAGGCCTTCTACCTCCATGGGTGGAGTGGCAGAAGGATAATGTGAGACCAGCTGGCATCATTTTTGATGTCCACGTCCATGTAGTTCATTGTTTTTTTGGGATTGTTGGGATCCCTGGTCCCATGAAGTCTCTGCAAGTCCTGGGTCAGACTTACACAGCTTGACCACAGAGGCTCTGGGCTAGCATGGATGGGGGCAGGACTGGGGCCTTCCTCCACCATCTCACTCTCCATTTCCTACGAGTGCATTGTGCCTGTCTCCTTCACAAAGTTGGGGAGTCCCAGCAGGAAAGGGGATGAGAGAGGAAGGACTTGGGTAGGCGTGCCTGTGAGTTTTCTCTGGGCTGGAAGGTGGGAGGGTCTGGCTGCACAAATCTCTGGTGTGTCCCTTGGACTTTCAAAGACTGTTCTCAAGGGTCCTGTGTGCTGTTATGAGGTGCAAGCTGGTGGAGTGTTTATCCACAGGGAAGGGAGAAGCCCAGGGCCTCAGGCTGCGGGCTGCAGATGTGGACACACCAGGAAAGAGCTCTGAAGCCTTTGCCACCAGCCTTTACCTGTCCTACACCTGTTGTGTGATCTTGGGTAGCTGTCTCAACCTCTCTGGATCTCAGCTGGTTGATTTGTAAAGACAAGAGGCTCGTCTAGATGCTCTAGGTTTGGACATTGGTGCTACCCGCTCTGTAACTGGAATAGCGCTCTGCAGCTGGGGAGGCAGGGGGCGGGCATGAGCTGCTTCCTTTAACCTTGCGTTGCTGCAGTTTCTAGGGGTGATTAATCCAGTGAGGAGATGGAATGCATCCATTAGAACTGTTTCTGATCCCTTTCTTCTTCGTCTGGCCCTTACTATCCTGTACTCCACAAATTAGGTCCTTAATAAAGGTTTGTTGGGCAAATGAATTTAATACTATAGTCCAGTGCTATCCAATAGAAAATTACACAAGCCACAGACTAATTTTACATTTTCTATTAACCATTCCATTAAACTTGTGGTTGATTTACCATTTGCCATCTCATTGTCATAAAAAGAGAAGAAGAAACAGGTGAAACTAATTTTTTTTTTGCTGAAAAAGATGCTTTCTTTTTTTTATTATTACTATTATTAATATTATTTTTAGGCTTTTTTCACATGAAAAACAATGTGATTACTACATTTACTCATATTATTAAGTCCCCACCCATATCCCAATGCAGTCACTGTCCATCAGTATAGTAAGATGCCACAGATCAACTATGTGCCTTCTCTGTGCTACACTGTTCTCCCCATGATCCCCCACACTAAGTGTACTAAACATAACACCCCTCAGTCCCCTTCTCCCTCCCTCCCCACCCACCCTCCCAAACCCCTCCCCTTTGGTAACCACTAGTTCATTCCTGGAGTCTGTGAGTCTGGTGCCATTTTGTTCCTTCAGTTTTGCTCCATTGTTATACTCCACAAATGAGGGAAATCATTTGGCATTTGTCTTTCACCTGGGTTATTTCACTGAGCATAATGTCCTCCAGCTCCATCCATGTTGTTGCAAATGGTAGGATTTGTTTCTTTCTTATGGCTGAATAGTATTGCATCCTATATATGTACCACATCTTCTTTATCCATTCATCTACTGATGGACACTTAGGTTGCTTCCATATCTTGGCTATTGTAAGAAGTGCTGCGATAAACATAGGGATGTGTATGTCTTTTTGAATCTGAGAAGTTATATTCTTTGGGTAAATTCCAAGGAGTGGGATTCCCAGGTCAAATGGTATTTCTATTTTTAGTTTTTTGAGGAACCTCCATATTGCTTTCCACAATGGTTGAACTAACTTACATTCCCACCAGCAGTGTAGGAGGGTTCCCCTTTCTCCGCATCCTTGTCAGCATTTGTTTTTCTTAGTCTTTTTGATGCTGGCCATCCTTACTGGTGTGAGGTGATACCTCATTGTGGTTTTAATTAGCATTTCTCTGATGATTGATGATGTGGAGCATCTTTTCATGTGTCTGTTGGCCATCTGAATTTCTTCTTTGGAGAACTGTCTCTTCATATCCTCTGCCCATTTGTTAATCAGGCTATTTGCTTTTTGGGTGTTGAGGTGTGTAAGTTCTTTATATATTTTGGATGTTAACCCCTTGTCAGATATATCATTTACAAATATATTCTCCCATACTGTATGATGCCTTTTTGTTTTGTTGATGGTGTCCTTTGCCATACAGAAACTTTTTAGTTCGATGTAGTCCCATGAGTTCATTTTTGCTTTTGTTTCCCTTGCTCGAGGAGATGTGTTCAGGAAGAAGTTGCTCATGTTTATATTCAGGAGATGTTTGCCTATGTTGTCTTGTCTTCTAAGAGTTTTATGGTTTCATGACTTACATTCAAGTCTTTAATCCCTTTTGACTTTACTTTTGTGTATGGGGTTAAACAATAATCCAGTTTCATTCTCTTGCATGAGGCTGTCCAATTTTGCCAACATCAGCTGTTGAAGAGGCTGTCATTTCCCCATTGTATGCACATGGCTCCTTTATTGTATATTAATTGACCATATATGGTTAGGTTTATATCAGGGCTCTCTAGTCTGTTCCATTGGTCTATGGGTCTGTTCTTGTGCCAGAACCAAATTGTCTTGATTACTATTGCTTTGTAGTAGAGCTTGAGTTGGGGAGTGTAATTCCCCCAGCTTTATTATTCCTTCTCAGAATTGCTTTGGCTATTCAAGGTCTTTTGTGGTTCCTTATGAATTTTAGAATGATTTTCTCTGGTTCGTTGAAGAATGCTGTTGGTATTTTGATAGGAATTGCATTGAATCTATAGATTGCTTTAGGCAGGATGGCCATTTTGACAATATTAATTCTTTCTATCCTTGAACATGGGATGAGTTTCCATTTATTGGTATCTTCTTTAATTTCTGTCATGAGTGTCTTGTAGTTTTCAGAGTTAGGTCTTTCTCTTCCTTGGTTAGGTTTATTCCTAGGTATTTTATTCTTTTTGATGCAACTGTGAATGGAATTGTTTACCTGATTTCTCTCTCTGCTAGTTCATTGTTATTGTATAGGAATGCCACAGATTTCTGTGTATTAATTTTGTATCCTGCAACTTTGCTGAATTCAGATATTAGATCTAGTAGTTTTGAAGTGGATTCTTTAGGGTTTTTTATGTACAATATCATGTCATCTGCAAACAGGGACAGTTTAACTTCTTCCTTGCCAATGTGGATGCCTTTTATTTCTTTCTGTTGTCTGATTGCTGTGGCTAGGACCTCCAGTACTATGTTGAATAGAAGTGGGGAAAGTGGGCATCCTTGTCTTGTTCCTGATCTTAAAGGAAAAGCTTTCAGCTTCTCACTGTTAAGTATGATGTTGGCTGTGGGTTTGTCATATACGGTCTTTATTATGTTGAGGTACTTGCCCTCTATACCCATTTTGTTGAGAGTTTTTATCATGAATGGATGTTGAATTTTGTCAAATGCTTTTTCTGCATCTATGGAGATGATCATGTGGTTTTTGTCCTTCTTTTTGTTGATGTGGTGGATGATGTTGATGGATTTTCTAATGTTGTACCCTCCTTGCATCCCTGGAATAAATCCTACTTGACATGATGAATGATCTTTTTGATGTACTTTTGAATTTGGTTTGCTAATATTCTGTTGAGTATTTTTGCATCTCTGTTCATCAGGGATATTGGTCTGTAATTTTCTTTGTGGTGTCTTTGTCTGGTTTTGGTATTAGAGTGATGCTGGCCTCATAGAATGAGTTTGGAAGTATTCCCTCCTCTTCTACTCTTTGGAAAACTTTAAGGAGGATGGGTATTAGGTCTTCACTAAATGTTTGATAAAATTCAGCGGTGAAGCCATCTGGTCCAGAGGTTTTGTTCTTATGTAGTTTTTTGATTATCCGTTTGAGTTCATTGCTGGTAATTGTTCTGTTCAGATTTTCTGTTTCTTCCTTGATCAGTTTTCGGAGATTGTATTTTTCTAGAAAGTTGTCCATTTCTTCAAGTTATCCAGTTCGTTAGTATATAATTTTTCATAGTATTCTCTAATAATTATTTGTATTTCTGTGGTGTCCATAGTGATTTTTCCTTTCTCATTTCTGATTCTGTTTATGTGTATAGACTCTCTTTTTTTCTTGATAAGTCTGGCTTGGGGTTTATCTATTTTGTTTATTTTCTCGAAGAACCAGCTCTTGCTTTCATTGATTCTTTCTATTGTTTTATTCTTCTCTATTTTATTTATTTCTGCTCTAATCTTTGTTATGTCCCTTCTTCTACTGACTATGGGCCTCATTTGTTCTTCTTTTCCTCGTTTCATTAATTGTGAGTTTATCCTGCTTATATGGGATTGTTCTTTCCTGAGGTGGGCCTGTGTTGCAATATACTTTCCTCTTAGCACGGCGTTGGCTGCGTTCCACAGATTTTGCGGTGTTGAATTATTGTTGTCATTTGTCTCCATATATTGCTTAATCTCTGTGTTTATTTGGTCATTGATCCATTGGTTATTTAGGAGCATCTTGTAAAGCCTCCATGTATTTGTGGGATTTTTCATTTTCTTTGTGTAATTTATTTGTAGTTTCATACCTTTGTGGTCTGAGAAACTGGTTGGTACAATTTGAATCTTTTTTTGTTTACTGAGGCTCTTTTTGTGGCCTGGTATATGATCTATTCTTGAACATGTTCCATGTGCACTTGAGAAGAATGTGTATTCTGCTGCTTTTGGGTGTAGAGTTCTGGAGATATCTGTTGGGTCCATCTGTTCTAATGTGTTGTTCAGTGCCTCTGTGTCTTTACTTATCTTCTGTCTGGTTGATCTGTCCTTCAGAGTGGGTGGAGTGTTGAAGTCTCCTAGGATGAATGCATTGCATTTTATTTCCCCTTTTAATTAAGTTAGTATTTGTTTCACATATGTAGGTGCTCCTGTGTTGGGAGCATAGATGTTTATAATGGTTATATCTTCCTGTTGTATTGACCCCTTTATCATAATGTAATGTCCTTCTTCGTTTCTTGTGACTTTCTTTGTTTTGATGTCTTTTGTTTGATACAAGTACTGCAACTCCTTCTTTTTTCTCTCTATTAGTTGCATGAAATATCTCTTTCCATCCCTCCACTTTTAGTCTGTGTATGTCTTTGGGTTTAAAGTGAGTCTCTTGTAGGCAGCATATAGATGGGTCTTGTTGTTTTATCCATTCATGGACTCTATGTCTTTTGATTGGTGCATTCAGTCCATTTACATTTAGGGTGATAATTGATAGGTATGTACTTACTGCCATTGCAGACTTTAGATTCGTGGTTACCGAAGGTTCAAGGATAACTTCCTTAGTATCTAAGAGTCTAACTTAACTCACTTAATATGCTGTTACAAACACAATCTAAGTGTTTTTTTTCTTTTACTCCTCCTATTTCTTCCTCCTCCATTCTTTATATATTAGGTATCATATTCTGTGCTCTTTTTCTATCCCTCGATTGATCTTGGGAATAGTTAAATTAATTGTGCATTTGTTTAGTAATTAGCTGTTCTGCTTTCTTTACTGTGGTTTTATTACCTCTGGTGACAGCTATTCAACCTTAGGAACACCTCCACCTGTAGTAGTCCCTCCAAAATACACTGTAGAGATGGTTTGTGGGAGGTAAATTCTCTCAGCTTTCGCTTATCTGGAATTTGTTTAATCCCTCCTTCAAATTTAAATGATAATCTTGCTGGATAAAGTAATCTTGGTTCCAGGCCCTACTGCTTCATTGCATTAAATACATCATGCCACTCCCTTCTGGCCTGTAAGGTTTCTGCTGAGAAGTCTGATGTTAACTTTATGGGCTTTCCTTTGTATGTGATGTTATTTCTCTGTCTGGCTGCTTTTAAAAGTCTGTCCTTATCCTTGATCTTTGCCATTTTAATTACTATATGTCTTGGTGTTGTCTTCCTTGGGTCCCTTGTGTTGGGAGGTATGTGGATCTCCATGGCCTGAGAGACTATATCCTTGTCCACATTGGGGAACTTGTCAGCAATTACCTCCTCAAAGACACTTTCTAACCCTTTCCTTCTCTCTTCCTCTTCTGGTATCCCTATAATGTGAATATTGTTCTGTTTGGATTGGTCACACAGTTCTCTCGATATTTTTTCATTCTTATAGATCCTTTATTCTCTGTGTGCCTCAGCTTCTTTGTATTCATCTTCTCTAGTTTCTTACTTATCGTCTCCTCCACTGTATCGAACCTGCTTTTAATACCCTCCATTGTGCTCTTCAACAATTGCATCTCCGACTGGAATTCATTCCTGAGTTATTGAATATCTTTCTGTACCTCCATGAACATGTTAATGATTTTTATTTTGAACTCCATTTTAGGAAGAGTCATGAGGTTCATGGCATCTTTCTCAGGGTTTATATTAATTTTACTGTGAACTACGTACCTTTGACATTTCATGTTTGTATATGGCGCCCTCTAGTGTCCAGAAGCTCTACTCTCTGGACCTGCTCAGCCCCTGAGGCAATGTCGGGGATTGCAGGGGAGTGGGATTGGTGCCTCAGGGGAGGAAAGAGCTGTTTACTGCTTTCCAGCTGCTATGCCTGTTTCTACTACCTGAACCAGTGGGCCGATCACACAGATATAAGCTTTTGTCCCAGAGCAGCCGGATATGGATCCCTGCTTTCCACAAGTGGCTGGAATCTCAGTCTCTCCAGGAATTCTGCCTGTCTTAGCTTTCCAATCCCCTAATCACAAGAGTATCATGAAAGCACCATGAATTGTAGGTTTGTGCTCCCAGAGCAGATCTCCAGAGGTAGGTATTCAGCAGTCCCAGGCCTCCACTCCCTCCCTGCGCAGTTTCTCTTCCTCCTGTTGGTGAGCTGGGGTTGGGGAAGGGCTCGGGTCCTGCTGGGCCACAGCTTTGGTACGTTACCCTGTTCCGTGAGTTCTGCTCTTTTCTCCAGGTGTATGCAGTCTGGCATAGTCCTCTTTCCTATTGCTCTTTCAGGATTAGTTGTATTAATTATATTTTTGTATTATATGCGGTTTTAGGAGGAAGCCTCTGTCCCACCCTCACGCCACCATCTTTAATCCTTCAGGTGAAACTAATTTTAAGAGTCTAGTTAACCCTTTATATCCAGTGTTATCATTTCAAGATGTAGTTGATATAAACAGAATTATTCATGAACTATTTTACATTCTTTCTTCTTACTCCTAGTCTTTGAAATCCGGTGTTACTTTATACTTAAACAGCCCATCTCAGTTTGGACTAGCCATATTTCCAGTGCTCAGTAGCCACATGGGACCACTGGCTGCCATTTTGAACAGCACAGGAATGTGCTCCAGGTCGAGAGACTGATGTTTGACTTCGTTTGTTTGGGCTGCTAGAACAAAGTACCGCAGTTTGGGTGGCTTATAAAAGACAGATAACTATTTCTTCCAGTTCTGGAGGCTTGGGGTCTGAGATGAGGGTGTCAGTGTGATTGGGGTCTGGTGAGGGCCATATTTCAGGTTATCAACTGCACACTTCTTATTGTATCCTCATGTGGCAGAAAGAGAGGTAGCTAGTTTTCTGGACTTTTCTTAATAAGGGCACTAATTTGATTCATGAGGGGTTCCATCCTTGTGACTTCCTTATGTCCCAATAGCCCTACCTCCAAATATCATCACCCTGGGAATTAGATTTCTACATAAAATTGTTTTTTTGAAAGAGAGGGACACAAATGGTCCTTAATAGTGTTCTTAGTTAAATGCTGTGTGCAAAAGATGCTTTCGCTCTCTGAGTTTCTGTATCTCAAAGGATGTTTGGGCCAGCTCATCTTTAAGTTTCTAACCTATATCAAGAAAGATACTTGTTATAAAGTTATAGGCATTAAAGACAGGTTAGTGCTGGGTGCAGGACTAGGCAAATTTACCAGTGGAACAGAATAGAGAGGCCAGAAACAGATTCATGCATATAGAATTATCTGATTTTTGACAAAGGTGGTGTTACTTATCAGCCAGTCTATTGAATAAATGGTGCAGAAACAATAGGTAATCCAGATGGAAACAATGAAACTGGAGCCCTAGCTTGCACCATACAGAAAAAGCATTTCTGGATGGATTAAAAATTTATAAGTGAAATTTTCAAAAAACTTGAAAACTTTTAGAAAATATAAGAATATCTTTTGGGCTTACGGGTAGCTGAAGATTTCTGAAGGCACAAAAAGTACAAATCTTAAAAGAAAAGATGGATAGACTAGACTCTATGAAAAATTACAGACTTCTATTTACCAAAAAAATGCCATGAAGACAATAGAAGACAAGCCACAAACACACGGACATATTTGAAACACATTTAACCAACAAGTGATTAACATCCAGAACATACAAAGAAGTGCAATAAGGAAAAGACAAATAACCCAATAGGAAATGTAAAAAGTCATTGTGCAAAAGAGAACAGAGTGCAAGAAATGGTTCACTCGCTTTGGATGTCTACCCAGGAGAAACTGGTGCACTTGTGTGCTAGGGAGATGGCCAAGAATCTTCTTGCTAGCATTACTGGTGGTAAGCAAGACCTGGAGATAACCCAAACATCCATTGGTAGAATGGTGTGTGTTCATATCATGGACTAGTTTCCTACAATGAAAATGAACCCCAGTTCCACGCAACAATAAAGATAAATCTCATAGATGTGTTGCGTGATAGCAGACACAAAAGGAGGTATGGATCCTATCATGTAAAGCACTCTAAAACAGGCAAACATCTCTGTGGTTTAGGAATATGTATAAAAAGCCAGAAAGTGATGATTGCAAAATGACATTAACAGTTACCTCTGAAGGAGGGCAGGAAGGTATACAGGGTGCTTGTGAGTCCTGGCATATTCTAATTCTTGACTTGGGAAAAAAAATAAGCAGGATTCTGTGTGCAGGGGAAGACAGCATCCTGGGCAACGCTTACTCACAAGCCACATGACACGGCAGGGGAGGCTGGGAAGTGTAGTCCAGCTGTTTGTGTCCATTGCTGCCTTCCCTAGGCCCAGAGCAGCACCTGGCATCTGAGTAGGAACCAGTCAAAATCTGGTGAATGAATACTGGCTCTGTTTCTTTGGACAAGCAAATTAGCCTCTGGAGATATTGCTCCCTTCTCTTGCTGTAAGGTGACTTTAAATGGGGGTCATGATAATGCAACTTTATGGTTATAAATGCAACACTGTGGTTATAAATGTAAAAGTTTATGGTTATAAATGCAAATCTGCGCTGCTTGGAGAACATTTTTTAAATTGTGGGAAGTGGGTATGAAAAGGAAAGCACATGTACCCTTAATCCCACCATACTGAGGTCATTATTTTTAAACATGCTGGTTTGTTTCCTTCCAGTCTTTTTTCTGTAGATACACTATAGCTAGCACTGTATCCTAATTTTTAACATTTGACCTGCTGTGATCCTGTCTCTGTTGTTTTTAAGAATTATTTGCAACCCCAGTTTAACGTGGGTCTAGTATCCCAACTCATGATTCTACCCTGCTTTATTTTATTATTTCCCACTTTTTAGGTTGTTTCCCAGATCCATTTCTGTAAATAATGCTGCCAGGGACATCTCTGCAGCCAGGTTTCAGTATTTGGGAGAATTCTCTGTGCAGACACATCCCTTACCTGTTGTCAATTCTGGGCAAGTTCCATGGCTCATTGGTTCCATGTGACACTCACTGGCTGTCCATTTTACAACAACCAGGTCAAGGGACCCCCACTAGGAATGGCCCCTTCAGTGCAGTTCTTGCCACAGTCTTGGAGTTGCTCCTAAGACTGAAAGAAGGTTGGGTCTAACTGTTCCTATGGTGGCATCACTGGGAAGTAGAGGGAGCTTGGAATTTGTGTTTTGATTCTGCCCCCCTTTGCTGGGTTCTCTTGAGCAAGTAACTTATTCACTGTGCCTTTCTTTCCTCCTTATCATTGAGGCTAATGCATGGAGCTGGTAAAGTAAGCAGAGGCCCTGGTAGGCCTTCTGCAGGTTAGCCCCCTGTCCTGCTACCTGACATCCCTTCAAAGCCACTTAGAACTGGTCCTCTTCCAGCCAGGACTCTGACTTTCTGGAGGTCATGGGTTTCATAAGCAATGCGTGCTCTCAAGGTGATGAGGATAGGTACGAGGAGCATGTAGCACAGTTCCTTGGTGCTGCAGAATGGTGGTTATTTATGTCATAGTTACTGGTACTTACAGTACATCTCTTTCCAGAAAGGATTTGAGGCAGTATGTAAAAAACAAGTTTCTCAAGATCCATAGGGTTGTCAGAGAAATCCTTCTGTCTCGGCAAGCCTTTCTCTGATGTTGGCAGGTTTGTGTGGATAGAGAAGGTGTTGGGGGGTGTCTCACTGGTGCTCTGTCTTGCTCAGCTACTGTGGGACAGGAAGGCCCTGGGCTTCACAGAGTAGGGGAAGGTGAATCCTAACCCTGTGCCAGTTGTGTGCCATCCACTTTCCATACATCCTCTCATCTAATAAATAGCACTTTTTAAGGACAGACTTCCAATGGTAAAATAAATAAGTAACCGGTATGTAATGTATAGCATAAGGAATATAGTCAAGATATTGTAACAGCTTGGTAGGGTGATAGCTGGAACCTAGAATTATGTATATAAATGTTTTACCACTGTGTTGTACACTTGAAACTAATGTAATGTAATACTGTGCGTCAACTACCCTTCAATAAAAAATAATTATTTAAAAAAAAAAAATAAATAAATAGCACTTTTTAATCCCTACCTAGTTTGCCTGAGGACTTGTGGAATCTGCATCCTCATTTGCTTAATCATTGGTGATTACTGTGCATATGAAAGCTTGAGAGGCACTGATCAGGACACAGGCACAAGGACAGGCTTAGGGACAGTGCCCCTCTAGTTTAAAGGTGGTTTTGCCTGAACATCACTCTAATAGGATTATCAGATATGCAATGAACTTGCTGCATCCTCCCCTTGTGCCCAGGGCAGACATCACTAAATCGATTGTGTGATTCACATCATTCTTCCCACTGAGCACAGAAGGAGCCTCAGATGCATCAACCTAGTCCTCCTGGTGGGCAGGAGCAAATCGATACCATGACCAGATAGATAAGAAGTGTGATTGACTTTTGGGTAGACTAATTCCCAACATCCAGACTCCCTCTTCTTTGCCCCACCAGTGTTCTTATTAATTGTCACCATAATAATGACATCTATCATTTACCAAGTGTTTTGTACATTCCAGGCTCTGCTCTAGGTACTGCATGCATAGATTCTCATCCGTTCCAGACCCTGCTAGACAGTGAAGTTTCCTCTCCTCCCAAAATGTCCTGAAGGAATCATCAAAAGCATGAGGGGTAAAGGCTGAGCCCTTGACTTCCCTGTGACTCTGCCATGTGGGCAGATCTCCAGCCACATGGCAGGAGCATTAGAGGTCAGGAGGAGGAGGAGAGAGGTTGGGGCTGTGCCAAGTGTATTGTTTGATCAGAGTGAGCATAACCAAGAAAATATTGGTCACCCTCACCATGACACTTGGGTGCACCAGGTATTAGTCTTTATTGCATTTGCTCATTGGTTGAACCAGTGATTACTGAGTGCCTGTGATGCATCATTCTAGGTGCTGGGGTACAGGGCTGAGCAAGACAAATGCCCTGCCCTCATGGAGCTCCCAGTCTAGTGAGAAAAGCAGATACCTGTATGATACAGCTCCAGGTGGTAATGAAGTCAGGTGAGGGTGTGAGGGGCAGGGTGGGGCCCAGCGGGGATGATGGTGCTTTTCTCATAGGACTGTTTGGAGCATAATGTGAAGAAGTGCATGTGAACTGGCATACAGGGAATGGTGCCTATTCAGTATGGGCTGATACAGCGTAGGGTGGGGGCACTTGCTGCCCTGGGGAGCTGTCCTTTCAGCACCTGCAGGTCTGGGTGTGTCCCTTTCCTCCTCAACTGAAAACCTGAGCTGACAGGCAGGTAGGGAGACATAGGATGTGAGATTTATCCATAAACCCCACTTACGCTGAGGTGCAGAATTGCACCTTCAGATTCCTGAGACATAGCCCACCCCTCCAGGTCTGTCCCAAGTCCCAGTACTCAAGCAGGGAAGAGTATGGCAGGTCCCGAATCTTTGCTCACCTTTCTGCAGTCAGATTGTGAGCTGCTTGGAGCAGGGTTGAACTGGGGGCTGTTCAAACCCTCTGTGTCCCCTGAGGGGCCAGAATGGTCTGGCATATAGTGGGCATTCCAGGCTTGTCCATTGCTTGGCCACCCACAGGTGGTTAGTTGGTTCATTGGTTCATTCAAAAACCTTGTTGAGAGCCATGGGCTGGGGCACAAAAATTAATCCTATGCAGGGCTTGCTCCCTCCCCTCCAGAAGCTCATAGTGTAGAGGAGGACTCAGTTTCCTAATAATACTACGTGAACCCATGCATAATTGAGATACTGATAAATGTCCTGGAAACGTATGGTTTGTGCTTGAGTGCTGGAGCAGGGAGCTCTTGAGGGTGAATTTGTTACTTTCAGTTATGAGTAACAGAAGCCTCAGTTTGAACTGGTTTGAAGCAAAAAGAGAAGGAAGGAAGAGGAGGGAGGAGGAGGAGGAAGGGAAAAAAAGAAAAAAGAAATTACTCGTTGTTGAGAACTGAAAACTCTATGAGTTTAGGTTCAGGTACAGCTGGATCCAGGGCCTCAAAGAAGACTCTGGACCATCTACAGCCCTCGTAGACTGAGAGTTTCCTTTTCCCTGCAGGATCACCACTGTTCTGGAATCGAGTCTCCTTGTCCTGGCTTGGATTGCATGCCCATCCTGGAACCTGTCACCAGGTTCAAGGGAAGGACTACTCCAGGCCTCAGTCTCAACTCCTCCTTTGAAGCTTGGAGTTTGGGAGTCAGGCAGGGCTTGGGGTTGGCGTGGGGTGCAGCTCCACCTGAACCCAATGGGAAGGCATAGCTGTAAATGAGAGTGGGTGCTGGTACAGGATTGAGAGGGGATAGATGATAGGTGGGTAAAAACTGCAGGTACCCAGGGCATTTGGTGTGGGGCCTTCAGGATGAAAAGGAGTTCTGGTGGGGGTGGGAAAGGGAAGGGCACCCGTGAGGGCGTGGAGGGGGAGGTGCACAGGTGCCCAGGGAAGAGTCTGTGAGGTGGAGGCCTGAACTGGCAGTGGGGAGAATGTGGGCTGGCCCCCAAGGGCCCTGGGGTGTGCTCCACAGCTGGCCTTCCTCCTGTGGGCTCCGTGGGGCTTTCAGGCTGAGAGCAGCAAGGTCTGCGTCCCCAAAGGGGAGGAACTAGAGAGAGGAGGCTGCTCCGGAGACTGCCGCAGCAGTAAAGAAGTAGGGGGCTTCCTGGGATCTGGGGGGTGGGCAGGTAGTGGCTGGGGGGGCGCCTGTAGGGGCCGTTTGGGGGACATCTGCTTGCTTCCCTTGCAGACCACGGGAGGCTTACTTGCCAGTGTGCCCCTCTACCCCAGAGCCTTCAGAATGTATTTGCTCAGTGCCAAGGTGTGCCCTGTGGAAAGAGATTTAAAACAAAGGAAATTTAGCCTTTAAAAGGAAGGAAGTTCTGATACATGTTGCAACATGGATGAACCTTGAGGACATTATGCTAATAAACCTAATAAAACGTTATTATTGCATCATACTAATAAGCTCATAAACAAAAGGATGAACACTGTGTGATCCCACTTACATGAGGTCCCTAGAGTCGTCACAATCATGGAGACAGAGTAGAAGGGTGGGCGCTGGGGGCTGGGGGATTGGTATTTAATGGGGACAGTTTGAATTTGGGAAGATGAAAAGGTTCTGGACACGGATGGCAGGGATGCTGCCCAACAATGGAATGTGCTTCACGCCACTGAATTAGACACTGAAGAGTGGTTAAAATGGTAAACTTATGAGTATTTTGCTACGATTTAAGAAAATGTTAAAAAAGGAATCTTATTGAAAATGGTAAATATGCAGATCTTTTATTAAGTGTGAGAGGGGCTTTAGCTGCCATGTAGCTGAGCCCACATCTACGTTCTTCCTGGTGCCGCGTTCTCTGCCCCAGGTGCCACCTTCAGCAGATGCCTCTGATTGGGATCCGATGCGGGTGCACTGTGGCGTGTCCCCAGCCCTCTGCTCCGGAATCCACCGGCAGTCTTGCTCTGTCCCCAGACCTTCGCGTTCTCAGGTGTCCAGGCCAGCTGCATCGTAGACTGTGGCTTCCTGTCGGAGGCAGTTTTTCCTAGCCGGACAGAGGCTCTGCGTGCGACTGACACTTCGCTGGTCCTTCTCGGCACCTTAGCAGAGAGGACATGTCCTCGGTGCCTGTCGGCCAATGTTAACCCTGCTCGCTTGGTCACGCTGGTGTCCACCAGGCTCTCTGCAGTGTTACCACTTGTCTTGGTAGTTAGTAGCATCTGGGAGTGGAGTATTTGAGGTTATGTAAATATTCTCCTCCTCTTTTTAGGCAAACTCGTTCATGATAATGAGAGACTAGCATAATGAACTGCTGACGCCTGTGGCCTCCCTGTAGTGAATACTAACATTGTGGCAAATTTGCTTCATCTCTGCTTTTTCTCTGTCTGGTCTTTGAGGACAAATCCCAGGTGACGTTATGTCAGTCCCTATTTCTAACTGGTGAGGACAGTCTCTTCCTTAGCCACTGGACCCCATCATGCCTGAGAGCATCACCAGTAACTCCCTTCAGATGTGGCCAGTGTGGCTGAGGAACTGGATGGCGGGCTTTACTGAGTCCTAGTGAATTCGCATTTATTCTGTCTCGTGGGGCTTGTGGCAGAGGCTTGATCAGATTCAGGGTCCAACGGTCATGGCAAGAAAGGCAAGAAGCTCCGCACCGTGTCTTTCCGGGAGGCATGAGATATCTGTCCGTCCCATTTCCCACAAGGCTGAGATGATCTGAGGCCTCTGAGGAAATCGCCTGGCTCTCGCCCTCCTTTGAATGTCCTGTTGCTCAGCAACCTGCCATCAACCTCTGCATCGTTGGTGATTGTTGTTGGAGTCAGTGGCTTCATCCGGGCCAGTTTGGGATGTTCAGCATCCTCCCCTAACAAAGACCCCAGCCCCGGGCATCCCTGCCCTCAGTGTCCAGAGTGGCTGGGTGGTCATTATCATCCAGGAGAAAGGCCTTGGGGGAAGGAAAGGCCCAGTCCTGTTTGTAAGTAGATGTGTTTTAGGGCCTGTAGGTGGTGTTTCGGCCTCTGTGAACTCCTGGATGTGCCCAGTGTGTGTGCATGTGTACACGTGTGCATTTTGCCATAGAAGGTGTGTCTCTGGGGGAATCTGATTCTTTGCAGCAGGCAGGCACCCCGTTCAGGAACGGAGGCCTGGATCCTGGTCATAGGGGATGGAGTTGGGCTGAAAACCAGTTTCACCAAGTCAGAGAGCCCTCTGCTTTGGAGTTTCTGCGGCTACCCCCGGCCCCAGGATGGCACCCTGGACCCTTGGCCACTGGCAGGGCCAGGCTATGCCAGGGTGTGTGGCACTGTGCTGGCAGGTGTGGCTGCTCAGGGCCTCTGCCATGTTCCACAGGCCCTGGCGAGGCTCCTCACCTGTGGAGTTAGAGCCGCCTTTGCTTCCCCCAGGTGAGCCCCAGCTAATGGTGCCCCGGCAGCGGGGAGATACTTGCTGGTTTTCTCCACGAAGTTCGTCCCAGTAAATCCCAGTCTGGGACATACACCTTAGAGGGTGTAGGATTTGTGGTCAGAGTTCTGGGTGAGGAGGAGGGCATTGTTTTTCCATGAGCGCACCGGGAATGGTCTGGATTGAAACCATATCGTGACATTGGGGAGGGGGATGTGCAGAGATGAAGATGTGGCCGGAGAGTGGCACACTGGGTTTAGGATGGGGGCAGTTCGGGGGTGGCCTGTCTCTTCTAGAGGCCATTGGAGGAGGACAGATGTCCCTGCCCAGGGTGGCCTTAGCTGTGGGGGCTGCAGGCCCACACTCTGGTGGCAGGGCCCAAGGAGATGCCCCTGAGGAGCCCCTGTTGCCTGGCATCCCGGAGTCAGGGTCTGGCTCCACCCTTTCTGAGGGGTTTCTGCGTCTGAAAAATGGCTTTGATAGCCCAGTGC
This sequence comes from Manis pentadactyla, assembly GCF_030020395.1. Taxonomy (NCBI): domain Eukaryota; kingdom Metazoa; phylum Chordata; class Mammalia; order Pholidota; family Manidae; genus Manis; species Manis pentadactyla. The sequence goes on from NC_080028.1 coordinate 101,094,244, forward strand.
TGCAAGCCGTGGAGTTTGGAGAGCAGCCCGGAAGTGAGTGCAGCTTCATTTTAGTGGGAGGAATCTGAGAACAGACCCTCATTATCTCAGAGGGAAGGCGATTCCCCAGGGAGCCTCGGGGAGGGTGTAGGGCTGGGGTCCGGCCCCAGGTCTGTTGGGCCAGGGCTGCCAGGCGCACAGCTCCAGGGAGTGCAGTTCACATGGAGTGCCAGGTGCAGTAGCCGGGGCCGGAGTTCCCTCCTGCAGACGGTGCTGGGGTCCTCGGGCCCAGCACCCCATCTGGTCTCGGTCCTTCCCATGAGTCTCCTTTCTGCTTCCTGCTCTGTCCCCGCTGGGGTTTTTGAGCCCATGGCTCGGTGAGGTGGCACCAGCCCAAGCACTGTTTCCCCTGCTGTTTCCCGAAGAGGGAGGCAAGGTGCTCTCTGCTCCGCAGGAGGAACCTGAATTCATGAATGGACACAAAGAAGCAGCCCACAGCCAAGCTGGACAGGGAGAGGGTGCCGAGGGCCTGGGGCCAGCTCAGCCCTGGGCTGGCCTCGCCTCCGTGGGACAGACTGACAGACAGACCCCCTTTGTCTGGAAGCCTGGACAAATGTCTTTAGTCCTCTGTCCCGGGGACCCAGGGCTGCCACTGCCAGGCACAGTCCCAGCCCGGGAGGGGCAGCTGCAGGTTCTTCTGAGCTGGGCTCAACTGGGAGAGAGGCAGCCTGCTTCTCTCTGGGGGCTGCAGGCCTGGGCCCAGGCCGAAGGAGAGGGAACAACTGCAGAAGCTCTGAGGCTGGGCCTGACTCCTCCAGGCGAAGTGGGGGAGCAGGAGGGGAGAGCGAGCAGCTGGATGTGCTCAGCTTAGGCTCCGGGGTGGGAGGCCCAGGAGGTGGGACAGGGGCAGGTGGCCAGCCAGCCTTGGCCTTGTTGTCTCGAGTCTGAATGACTTAATAAATGCCTCAAGATGACTGATTATTCAGTTATTTGCCAGCCACTACCTGTTGCATGCCTGGCTCTGCCATGGTGCCAGGAAGGTGAAGAAGATTCAGGGACAGTCCCCTCATTTCAGTCGAGGGGCCAGGAAGACCCAGAAACACCCAAATCCATGTCTTGTGCCATGGTAAGTGTCACATAGGCAGTCATGGAGTCCAAAGGAAGACGCTACTTTCCCTGCCTAGGAGTGCTCCAGGAGGAGAAGAGAGGGAAGGACATTCCAAGGGAGCAACAGCCAGTGTAGTGCCCTGGAGGAGGCAGAGGCAGGTTATGACCCAGTCTGGATGGCGGTGTGAGGGTAGGGATCAAGGAAGGCTTTTCAGAGGGGTCTTTTGACCTGGGCTTTGAAGGCTGAATAGGAGTTCTTTAGCTGGAGAAGAAGAAGGGATTTTTAAGCAAAGATACAGTGTGTGGAAGGCCCAGAGGCACAGTGACTATGGGCCATGAGAGTGCCTCCCTGGGTTGAGGAGGAATTGCAGGCTCTGAGTTGGGGACAGGAAACTGAGGAAGCTGATGCCCTGGGAATGCAGGGTCTTCTGGCTCATGCAGTTGCTACCTGCATTTTTGTTCTTGGCCTTGGCACTGGCTCATGTGCTTCTGGGTCCTCTGGGGCTCTTCCCTGGCCCATGAGACCTGGGAGTCTTGGTGTGGATTTTCCAAGGTGGGAGGGACTAACAAAGCCAGGGTTCTGGGGGCCTGGGGATGATCCCAGGACAATTTGCAACCAGAGCTGCTCGGACCACTGGCCAATGAAATGGTGATTTCAGTAGCTGGCAAATGGCCCTGTCCCTTCCCATCCTTTGCCTCCAGGGCCACAACCAGTCCTCTATCCTGGAGAGGATGCCCAGATACATTATATAGTGTAAAAGACAGATGGCAGAACCCTTCCCATCAGAACCACAGGCAGGGCTGGGAAGGGAAAGCTTGCACAGTGGGAGGTATAGACTAGGAGTCAGAAGGTCTGGATCCCAGGCATAGCTGCATCACCCCCTGGCTTGGAGCTCAGCTTCTCTGAATCCCTGGTTAAAGTGGCAGTTACGATCTTGGCCATGCTCAGTTTACAACAAGATGCGGAGAGGAGGACATTGGAAGTATTTGGGTAACCTGTAAGACAGGGATGTCTATACCCATGGCAGACATTGATAATTCATCGCTGCATTCCCTTCCCTCCACCTCTGAGTCACTCTCAGAATCCTTGTCACTCTCCAACTCCAGGCAGCCCTTACTAGCTGATCGGTTGGAGTTGACATATAAGTCAAAGCCAGTTTTCTGTCCCTGCTGAACCTGGTGTTCATGCTGCGGTCCCGGGGCCATGTCTCACCCCTGTCCTGTGGCACCCGGATGCCCAGAGGAGATCCTGCACCCATCTGGCAGTTTCTCGCCTCACCCCTGGGCAATGGCCAATAGCTCTCTGTCTCCATGGGTTTGCTTATTGTGGATATTTCATGTAAACGGAACCATATAATTTGTGACCTTCTATGTCTTCTTTCAATTAGTATCATGTGTTTGAGGCTTATATACACTGTAGGCAGGTATCAAAACATCATTCCTTTTTATGACCCAATAATATCCTACTGTGTGGATGGACCACGTTTTACCCATCCATCCATCAGTATGTGGCCAAGATTGAAAACCGCTGGCCTAACCCTCTGTAGCCTCATCTTCAAAGCAGAATAATACCATTTACTTTGCAAGGATGTTGTGGGCTTTAAATGGGACACTCTATGATGGGTCAAACACCAGAAAGAAAACAGTGTCTGGGCTCTTTGGGGGCTCCCCAGGGAGGGGTGAAAAAAATTCTTTGAGCACCACTGTGTGTCAGGCACCCCCTTATCTTAAGGTACCTGCAGGCTAGGTAGTATTAGCTCCTTTGACATACAAGGAAGCTGCAGCTCAGAGACAGTAACTAATATTCTCTAGGACACACAGCACCTTAGTGACCATGCAGAGATTTTCCACTCAGCTGTGTCTAGCTCCAAAGACCCCTGCTCCCTCCAGTTTAAGAAGGAATTCAAACTTCTGACCTTGTTCCCTTGCCAGCATGTGGCTCTGGATCTCTGCTCAGTCTGGGATCCCTCCACAGGGAGTTGCCCTCCCCACCCCATCAAATACTGTGGCCCTGGGGGCCATCTAAGCAGCATGGGCTGGCTGCAAAATGGGATTCTGTTCTCCAGAGAGGAGACGGGCAGACTCAGTTTCCTCGTTTGGTTTAACCAGTGACTACCTGCTTCCTAGAAATATCAATTATTTTAAGGGAAATTTCCCATAATGTTGAAAGCTGCCTGACTGCCAGCTCTGTTCTGGAACGTTCTAAAGTTTACCTATGCATGTCATCTGCTGAAAATGATTCCCTTGTCCTCCTGGGGAATGGGGTAAACAAGCCATTATAGACCATACAATGGGATGGCGCTCAGCAATAAAAAGGAAGGAACCACTGGTACACACAGCAACATGGCTGAATCTTACATGCACCAGGCCGAGTGAGAACGGCCACACTCAAAGGGCCGTACAGAGAAAAAGAGGATGGAAGGGTTATTTGGATAATTGCCAAGAACAGTAATGTTCGATTTAGGAACGTCCATCTTGTATAAAATAGGTTTGTCTCAGGTGTGTTTTAAATGGAAAATAAGTAAATACCTGTTTGGGAGTCAAAGAACATTCTCCTCCCCTAAGAATGTGCTTTGAATTTGTACACTAAATTCTCATTAGACATTAAAAAACGACTGTAAGACTACCATCTGCCTCCACTTACAGAACATCCTGGGAAAGGCAGAGCTATAGGGACAGAGCCTGGCAGTGGGCATGGGACTGGGGAGAGGTTTTGGGTACCATGGGGCATGTGGGCATTTTGAGGGGATGATAAATCTGTTATTTATCTTGATTATGGTGATAGACGACTTTCCACATTTTCCAAAACTCATAAGAAACTGTGCAGTGGGAAAAAAGAAAAAAGAAAAAAAACTATACCAAAAGGGCAAATAAGAAATTAATTAAACAATAAGTTCATTGTCCTCTTAAAATGCTTGCCTAGAGGTTTAGGAAGAAAGACATTAGGCTACAAGGAGTTAAAGAAAAAGTCACTGGTTTGGGGGGTGGTGGGAACTCCATTTCTTGGGCGTGTGCCCAGCCCTGGGGCCCTGTCTCCCGGCCTCTTTCTCTGCCTGGCATTCAGTGGCTGCAGCTCCAGTGAGGGACAAGGGAAGTTCTGTGGCGCTCAAAAATAAATAAAAAACTGTCCATCCGGGGTCACCACAGCAACCGTGACATCACCCTTGACCTTGGGAGGCTGGTGCCCTGGGTGGCTCATTGGTGTGTGTGCCAGGGGCAGAGGAGAGCTGGAAACAGATGCCGGAGAGCTCCCTCCACCGGAGACTTGGTGTCACCGCTGGGAGAGAGGTTGGCCTCTGCCCCCCTAGCCCAGCTGGGGGAGTGTAAATGGCACAGCCCCCTGGGGGCCTTTACTCTGAATCCATCCCAGTTAACACTGGTGGACCTGTGTCAGTGTCTCTAGGGCTGAATGCCCGCACACCTGGTGGCTGACGACAGACATTTACTCTCTCCCAGCTCTGGAGGCCAGGCATCCAGAATTGAGGCACCAGCAGGGTACGTTCCCTCCCAAGGCGCTGGGGGAGCATGTGTCCCGGGCCTCTCTCTGGGCATCTGGGGAAGCCGGCCGTCCTCGGAGCTTCTTGGCCTGTGGACGCCTCACTCCTTCTCTGCCTCTGTGTTGCATGGCCTCCTCCCTGTGCACCTCCGTATCATCTCCCCATCTTATAGGGCCCCAAGTCATGTCAGGGCAGGGCCTAGCCTCCTCCAGGGGGACCTCATCTTAACTAATTACACCTGCTCTGCTCTGTTTCTAGATAAGGCCTTGTTCTGGGCCTGGGGGGCTAGGACTTCCACACTGGGATTTGGGGGAGACAGTTCAATCTGTAACACCACGTTGTCGTAGCTACGTTGTATTTCACAAGCCAGTCTTGGCCACCGATGACTTCGTTCCGGGCCACCCACCAAGAAAGTGGGCTCATGATGGAATGGTTGTTTTGGGCTCCTGGGAAGGCTGTACTCATGTGGGGCCCTCACCTCCAGGGGCAGGTCCTTCATCTCTGTGGCTGTAGCCCTGCTAATCTGCCCCACGTGGTGCTCAGACTGGGAGTTGGAGCACTGACGTCTGGCCGGCTCAGCTCAGAAGCCTGGCCCTGGGACTTGCTGTCTAGTGGGGGTGGGGGTGGCGGTGGGCACAGGAGGGGGTTAGTTTACACATCTGTCTCATGGGCTCAGCGTGACCCTGGCTTTGTCACAGGTAGAGTGACCACAGATGCCAGCAGAGAGCAGTGGGGATGGGGGCCACAAATTGGGAACCCCAGACTAGTCCATGTGCTGAGGGGCCAGCATAGGAAAGACAGATCCCAGGGGTGCCAGGGCAAGTGGCAATGTCACGCCTGGTAGATACCCCCAGCCCTCCAGCCTTCACTCCCGCCCTGCACACATGCACTGCTTGCACACTCCCTGTCTTTTCATGCTGGTCCCTGTGCCAGGAGTGCCCTGACCTCACCTGCCATTCTTTCTCCAGGCCAAGTCCTCACTTATTTAACACTTGTGTGCAGGGTGCCCACCAGGTGCCAGGTGCTGTGCTGGGCACAGGGGATTGTGTGTTCCTGTGCCCTGGGAACCACAGACATGGCGTGGACCTTTCCCCTCTCAGGAGCCTTCCGCCTACCCTGTGTCCTTCCTCTGAACCCCTAGAACACCCACTGCCACCCAGCACATAGTCAGAACACAGCAAATGTTTCCTGTGAGAATGAGAAGCATCGCCTTAAATTGGGATTTCTGCTTGGCCCTGACGCCTTCAGGACTGCTAAACTCTGTCCCCACGCTGAGTGTAGAGCCAGCCTACAGAAGGTGTTTAATAAATGCTCTATAAGCTGTACTGGCATGGATGTAGCATATAGAAGGTGCTTATAATTCCTCAGTGAATTGTACTTGGCATTCACCCAGCATACAGATAGTGCTCAGTAAATTCTCAGTGAACTGTACTAGCATGACACCAGCAAACAGAAGTTGCATAATAAATGTCTGACCTGTACTGTATTGAGCCCTTTGTTCTGAACCATATACTCCTTTCCCATTTTTGTGGGTCTTCACTAGAAGAACTGGGATCTTGGGGAAGAATTTTTGGTGTTTTAGTGGAGTTTAACTCCATCTGGTGAATAACAACGGTTGGTGAAGTCTAAGGCAAACTGTCTGCTTCCCTGATTCTGAGCCTGTGTGGGCCGAGCAGGTGACCCCTGCCGGGCTGGCCCTGCTTGCTGACCCAAGAGCCAATTGCATGCAGATCTCAACCCCTGGTTCTTAGATTCTTGTGCCCCTGGCCAGCCAGGCTTACCTTCCCAGCCCAATGTGCACACCCTTGCACAGAGTCGCACCAGCCCAGCCTGGGGCCAAGTGCTGGGCGCTGGGCCATGGCCCCTCCTGACCTCTGCACTGTTGAATCCCCTTCATGAAAGCATGGTGGTGGTACCCTCTGCTTGTGGAACTCCAGTACCAATCAAACGAGGGAGGGAGGGGAGGGAACGAGTCCTGGAAGATTCCCAAAAGACACCAAATATCAGGAATGCTGAAGCCACCTGGCAATTCCACGTGTGGCCCTGTGTCCAGCAGAAATGAATGCAGGTGCTTCCAAAAGGTGTACACGTGAATGCTTATAAGAGTCTTAGCCCTGCCTGGCATGTCTGCCTCCAGCTGACTGGATATAGGAATTGTGGAGCCTCCCTCAGTGCAATACTGTCCTGTAAGGAAGACAGCCGATGGCTGCATCAACACCATGAATGAATCTCACAGTCACCTGGGGCCAAAGAAGCCCGAAGGAGGGACTGTGATCCCATCCATAGGAAGTTCAGGACAGCCTGAACCGCAATGAATTGGGGGGAGATACCCGCTGGGAGGGGGCATAAGGGTGCTCTCTGGGGTCTGGGAAGTGAGCTCTGCTCCTCCCTGGTGGGGCCGTGTGGACATGTTTACTGAGCTGTGCCCTCGGGGAGCTGTGCTGTGTGGCATTGCACATAACGGGAAAATGCTGCACCCCAACATTTAGCAAAGGTTTCTAACAAAACCTTATTGGGGATTAGGCACAAAATATTGGGTAGTTAAAAAAAAAGTGTGATGAAAGTGAGAGGGGGAGGAAGAGGGACCCTCTCTTCCCACCCGTAGGGGCTGAGGTCTTCAGGCCTCATGGGAATCTGACCGCAGCCGCTCCCAGTTTCCTAGCCGAGCTTCCAGGAGTTGTGCCTCTCATTCCAGGTTCATGAACCGCCGGGTCCCTGCCCACAAGAGGTACCAGCCCACGGAGTACGAACATGTGGCCAACTGTGCCACGCATGCTGTGAGTCGGCTCTGGGGGCTGAGAGGGACACTTCCGGGGTGGGGGAGGAAGGCAGCCTCTTTGTCCTCGGAGAGGTTCACCGCCCCTTCCCACGGCACTGCCCCAGGTGGCTGGGAGAGTGAGTGGGATCTCGAGGGAAGGCCACTGGGTGGGTTGGACGGCAGTGCTGGGCATGCCTCTCTTTTGCTCTAAGAATCTTTAGTGGCTCCCTGGTACCTGCTACAGCATCCGGACGTCATAGCAAGCTCCCAGCCGGGTTTTAGCTCGTATGTCTGCTCCCCTCCCACTGCCCTGCTCTTCCCCAAGGAGCCAGCATCTGAACACACTGCTCCCTAAATAGAAGGCACAACTCTGTGCCTTTGCACAGGCTCTTCCCACTGCCAGGAATGCTTGCGCTCCCCACCACAGCCTTGCCTAAGGAATCCTTCTCTGGGCAGTGAACCCCTCTGAGAATCTAATGAAAGGTCTAGTCCTACATTGTCCAGTTCAGCAGCCACTGACTCCATGTCCCTGTTGAGCCTTAGAAACACAGCTTGTCTGATATGCTGTGAGTATAAAATATACTCCAACTTTTGAAGACTTAGCATGAAAGAATGTAAGATATTTCCTAACAATTTACATTACTTACATGTTGAAATGATATTTTGGATATATTGGGCTAAACAAAATATATCATTAAAATTTGTCTCACCCACTTATTTTTCCTTTTTAAAATGTGACTACAAGAAAAATCTAAAATTCCCTGTCTACTGGCTGGTGTTGGCATAGATCCTTTCTGCAGAAAAAGTGCTCCCAGCACACAGAATTGGGCAAGGACTTCCTGCCCTGGTGCTTTGGAGCATCCTGACACTTCTCAGAGGGGACAACAGGCAAACGAATTTGGCTGAGGGAGGAGTTTTCCAGGTGGATGTGATGGGTAGGAACAGTCTGCTGGTAGAAGCTACATGACATGTGCGGCCACAGAGAGGCAAGAAGCAGGGTGGTGTGTGTGGGCACCTTGAGGCTGGGAGTACCAGTGATGTGGCGTGGGGCCAGCAACTGGTGATGTCCCTTAAAGGCAGGGGTCTTGGCTTCCTGTCTTACCACTATGTTCTCTAGAGATGTACTGTCCAGTATGGTGGTCACTGGCCTTGTGTGGCTGTTGAAATTGAAATCAATTAAAATGAAATAAAATGAAAAATTCAGTTCTCCAGTGGCAGCCAGTCACGTTTCAAGTGCTCAGTAGCCACATGTGCCTAGAGGCTCTCCCATTTGACAGTGAGGGTCTAGGACATTTCTATCGCCTGGGAAGTTGTGCTGGCCAAGTGGGTCTGGAGGGTAGGGCAGGCAGGGTGCTTGGGGAAGCTCAGGAGCCCACGCCGAAGGCTGTCCCTATCCCATGTCCACTTCCAGCTCTGGATCATTCCCAGCATCCTTGGCAGCTCCAACCTCTATTTCCTGTCGGACGACGACTGGGAGGCCATTTCCGCCTGGATCTACGGCCTGGGGCTGAGTGGGCTCTTCGTGGTGTCCACTGTGTTCCACACGATCTCCTGGAAGAAGAGCCACCTCAGGTACCTCTGCTCAGCCACGGGAGGGGGTGCCTGCTGGGGGGCGGCCAGGGGCCAGGTCCACTGAGGACCGTGTGGTGAGGCCGAGCCTGGGACGTGCCGGGTGAGCCAGGAGGGTCCAGGGCATGACCCTCACACCGTCTTTGCCTCGGACTGGCCAGGGCCGCATCCTCCAGGGGTAGTGCACGTTGCCCATGTGAGCCTCTTCTCTGAGAGGCCCCTAGAGCAAGTCCCCAGCTCTCAGGGTGGCCACCAGGGGCCCTCGTAACTACCAGGATTGTCGCCTCCGGGCACCCCTTGGGTTCCAGGCACTCTTCAAATGTCATGCCCTGATCTTTTCAATAATTCTGCAGTGTAGGCATTAGAATCCTGGATTAAAAATTTTTCAGTTTGTTTTGTTTTTAAGTTTTTAGGAAATTGTGGTCAGTACACTCAATGTGAATTGACTGTCTTGACCATTTCTGTGCCCAGTTCAGGGCATCAACCACGTGCACAACCACAGCCCCGCCATCTGTCTCCAGAATTTGCTTATCTTCCCACACTGAAACTTGGTCCCCATTAAATACCAGCTCCCCATGCCCCTCCCCCAGCCCAATGCCCACCATCTATTTTGTCTCCGTGGATTTGACGACTCCAGGGACCTTACAGAAGTGGAGTCATAAGGATTTGCCCTTTTGTGACTGGCTTATGTCACAGAGCAAAATGTCCTCAACCCAAGTTGTAGCAGGTTTCAGAACTTCCTTCTTAAGAAGTTAAATGAGTACAGTTGCGCCGTACATGCACACCATTCTGTTGACCCGGTCCTCTGTTCGTGGGTGCCCGGGTTGCTTGCACCTCTTGTGACCGGGCCTTCCCTGAGCATGGTGTCCCAGGGCTCATGCACACAGCGGCACGCACACCCCCTGTTCTGTGGACGAGGACACTGGAGCTCGGAAACTGAAAGGCCTTGCTCCAGGTTCTGCAGCTGGTTGTGTCCAAGCCAGAGCTGGTGCCAAGAGCCCAGGGCTCGCCCCAGAAACCAGGGGATGCCAGGGCCAATCGCGCTCAGCTGCAGTGGCCACACATCCCCAGGTTCAGGGTCCCCCTGGCCAGAAGCCCCATGATGTTTGGGGTGTTCAGTCCTTCCCACGTGGACTTGTCCACAGACACATGGTGGCTCGTGTCCTCTGAAGTCAGTCGTCCAAGAGGACAAGGGAGAGGCTGTGGCACCTTTTTATGACCTAGCCTTGGAATAACACACCATCATTTCTGCCATCTCATATTGGTTACACGCATTTGCCTTCGTCCTCGTGGGAGGGGGCTACACCTGGGTGTGAATGTCAGAAGGTGGGCTCCTTGGGCTCCTTCACCGTTTTGGAGGCTAGCTGCCACCCTGGTCAGACACACTGAGAGCTGTGGTTCATTCTGCAAGGTGAGGTCATAACAAATAGCACATGTCTGTGGAGTGCTTCTTGTCAAGCACTGTGCTAAGTACTGATGCGCTTAGTTCTTTCAGAGGCCCAAGGTGGGCTGGCGACAGCCTCCCTGTTTGACATAGGAGGGAGCCCAGTTCTGGAGACAGTAGGGAACTGTTTCAGGGTCATAGGGTCCCTAAGTGGGGCTGGGATTCGAACCTAGGCCTTCTGGCTCTGGAGCCTGGACATGAACTAGCATGCCAGAAACCAGGGGTCTTTGGTGGTGGGGGCACACATAGTTTTGTTGTTTTGCCCTTTTCTTTTAGCCACTGAATTTTTTCATCATTGCAAATGCTTTGGAAAGCCCAGTATATAAAACATAAGGGCCGAGTCATCCTGGTTAGAGCACAGGAGTTGGTCAGACCTCCGCCTCACAGGGAGAGGGCTCCCAGTGGACCTGTGGGTGCCTCCATTCAGCCCTAGGGTGTAGGGGGCCTGGTTGCAAACCACCGCTCTGGGCACACACAGATGGGGGCCCTGAAGTCCAGGGGGTGGCTGCTGGCCGGAGGTGGGACCGCCCCAGCGCAGGTCCCGACCAGGCTCAGCCTGACCGCCGCCCCTCTGCCCCAGGGTGGTGGAGCGCTGCCTGCACATGTTCGACCGCATTGTCATCTACTTCTTCATCGCGGCCTCCTACGCACCCTGGTGAGTGCCCGCAGCCCCGGACCGGCTGGCTTCCTCTCCTTGAACTTCTTTCTCTATTGGGCTGGGTAATATGTTAATTCGGCACAGAAGAGCGTAGGTAAAAGATGCCCTCTACCATTTTCCTTCCTAGAAGCAACTACTTATTACCAGTTTCTGGTATAAAGTTCCAGAGTTATGTTATGAGCAAAAGAGCAAGTGTGTGTGTGTGTGTGTGTGTGTGTGTGTGTGTGTGTGTGTGTAATTATTCAGTCATAAATTATGTTTAATAATTTGATTTGATTAAAAATATTATTTAATAGTTTGTATTCAATAATTATAGATTAAAATATATTTATAGATTGAATTTAGATACATAAACTAAACACATAAGTATATTTTTATGAAATATATAAAAAAAACAAAATATGTACATGTACATAAATATATATATACATACAGTGTGTAAATATATGTTTTTGTATATGTGTACATGTAAGTGTATATACACATTTGTGTAATATATGGACATACAGACATATATACTTATATTTTATATTTGTAAGTGTAAATTTATACTTTCCTCCTAGAAAAGGAAGGACACTGTACACACCATCCTGCAGTTTGCTTGCACGCTGTGGGTGATATAGCTGGGGATGTCTTTCTGTATTAGTACATTGCAAATTTTCCTATTCTTTTTTAAGATAGCATGATATTCTCTGGCCACCCCTATTTACGGGTACTTATTGCATTGGGACACTCCATTACTTTGCTATAATAAACAGTGCCACAGAGAATGTCCTGTGTGTCATTTTGTACACATGCCTGGACGTTTTGCCTGGAATCATAAGAAATTGCTTAGAGGCAACCTTTTCTGACCTATAGAAATAGTGGGTTTCTATGGTCAAGCCTGGTCTTTGTGGGATAAATTTGAGGGTTGGACGTCTGAGTGGCAGGAGAACCTCTTAGTAACTGGGCTGACTGTCGCCAAATCAACCTCCACAGATTGTACTAGCTTAAACTCCCCCAGCAAGTGACTCAGGGTTTTTGAACCTGATTTGGTAACAAATCCTGAAAGTTCTGGAATAAAGAAACACTCGGCTTCAGGCCTCACGCACAAAGTCTGGGAAACCATCTAGCCCTTGTGAGGGAAGAAGGACCATTTTGCCCACAGTTGGTGACCATGTACTGCATGGCCAGGTGGTGCTGGGGCTGTGACACTGAGGGTCTGGTCAGTGAAGGGGACTCTATGACAGACCAGTGAAGCCATGGTGAGACGGCCTTGTGTACATGCAGCTGTTGGAGCTCAGAGGAGGCAGTGGCCTGGCGTGGGGGCCTCAGGAGGACTGCCTGGAGGAGGTATGCGGCTCTGAGGATCTGCATGTTGGCCTCTGAGGAGTGGGGAGCCACAGAAAGTATAGATCCAGGTGAGGGGCAGCTTCTGGATAGGTGGGAGGCCACTGAAGCATGCCAAGAGCAGAGGGAGAGGAGCCAGCTCCACAGGAGGGAGCTTATTCCATGCAGCCACTGGTCAGCCCTAGCTGCCCTCAGGCACCACCTGCAGTTGCCGGGAGCTGGGTAATGCCAGGTTTCCTCTGGATGTGGCCTGGCCCAGTAACACACATTTCCAGGGCAGTGCTCTGGCCGTCCTCCCCTTGCTGATTTAACGCTGGGTTTCTGGTCTTTATCCCTCACTGTGACTGAGCACCAGCTCTGTGCCCATCCTGTACTGGTATCTGGGGACACGCAGGAACAACAGCACAGGCCCTTGTGGGGCATGTGGTCTCACAGGCAACACGGACACAAGCTTTCAGTGTTGCTACGAGGAACTGAACCACAATGGTGGTAAGTGCCGTGCAAGCGGGGCACAGGTACGGACAGGTGTCCTGTTTTGGGGGCTGTTTTGGAGGAGGAATTGGCAGAATTTGAGGGTTGATTGGATGTGGGGGATGAGAGACAGAGCAGCTTGGTGGTGACCAGTTTCCTGGCTGGACACTGGGTGTATTGTGCAGAGGGGACATGGTGCTAGGTGGTGTGGAATTATTTGATTGGGTACTTTACCTTGTATTCCTTTGGTTTTCATGCTGTTCCCTGCAGAGCTCTGAAGGTTCCCAGAGGACCATGAAGGGGGTGTCAGTACAAATGGCTCTGTGCTCCCCCATCCCTGCTTCAATAAAAAAAAACTTATTTTTTGTTTTAATATTTGTTCTTGATGGCTGGACTTTATATAAAATTCCTGCATGTAACCTTTACTTAAGGAAAGGGTGTAAAAGACAATTGAAAATCTGTGGCATAGTAAAAAGAGAATAGATGGTGGTGTCAGCATGAAGATCTGGCCCTGGGCCAGCCTTTTCCTAGCCAGGGGCCCCTGGACAATTACTGGATCTCTCTGAGCCTCAGTTCCTGATCTGTAAAATGGAGATGATGACAGTGCATACCTCCCAGAGCTGTAGCAAAGAGAGATGAGCTAAGGGCACTGACCAGCACACAGACGTCATTCACTTATTTTAACTAGGCAGTACCATGTCACGAGTCACGGAGAAAAGTGAAGAGATCAAGTGTGACACAGAATCTTCCTTGATGCTTCAGAAAACAGATGAGTTGCGAACATTGAGGAGGGCAAAAGAAACATCACTGCGCTGCTGGACAAGGAAAAAGACACAGTCCAATGCCGTGATTTCAGAGTTAGAAGGTTCTGTAACAGAGTGGAGCAGCAGTGGAGTATGAGGTTCAACCTCATCTGTGAGCAGCTGCCCCAAGGGTTCCTGCCAGTAACCCACACCTGCAGGAGGCTTCCTCATCCCTCCTCTCTACTGACTGGCAGATGCTGGAGGAGGCTCCGTGGGAAAAGTGTGAGATAAGGAGATGAGCAGTGGGGCCAGCTGATGGTCACAGGCTGAGCCGCATAGCTCTGATGGCTTTGGACGGTGTCATCTCACTAATCTGCAACCACGTTTTTCAGATTCCCTTCCCTGCAGGTTCCAGGTGGGATGGTGGAGGTGAAGCAGCGCCTTCTGGCGTGCAGTACCAGGGCTATTGCTGACACCCCTTGTCCTGGAAATGTTTGCTCATCTTGATACCCAGGCATCTCCTCCTGCAGTTCTCCTGGTCTTGGACAAGATCATCTGGAAGAATGCACATTTTTTAAAAAGCCAAAAAATTAAAGCAGTCTGAAAGCAGCTTATAGAAATGATGGACAGAGACAAATCCTTCAGATGTTGAGACTGAAAAAAAAGAAATCACCTACAAAGGGGAAAACTCAGGCTGGCTTCCAAAATGTGGCTGCAAAAACCACTCAATGCTGAAACACAGCATTGACTCTTGTGCAATTTTTCAAAGGTAGGCTTCAGAATAAACCGTCTAGTGAGGTTATCACATGAATGTGAAAAGAACAGGTAATCATTTTCACAGCTGAAGTCAGAGAATCCAGTACCCATGACATGTTCTTGAAAAAGAACTACTTTGAACGACAAAATCTAGCGAATTAAGAGAATATTTCAAAAAGAGAACTCAAGCACGGTAGTGAACCTGGACAGTCTTTAAAAAAGCAAACCGATATCAAAGAGTTGTGTGGATTACAGCTAAAGAACAGAATGTGAATATTACCAACTTTGAGAATGTGCAACAGAGTATCTCTAAGAAAAATGGCAGCTGGTGTGGAACGCGTGAGAGCTCTTGTCTTTCATAGCACATGTCTTTCATTAGAGTTGACAATGGACACATAAAAATTAAGAAGAACATCCTTATGCTTTTCATAATTTATCTTAACTTCAGAGTCAGGAGTGAGTTCTATGGTGAAAAAATGGTTGCTTGAAGTTCAGCAAATTTTTCATTTTCATTTTCTTATGTTAAAGTCAAGTTACAATTAAATATAATACTTCTGATTTAAAAAATGACCTGTGTAATTAGATTCTCACCCTTTCTCCCTTCCTTCCCTGCCATCCTGTCCCTGCATCTGTTTCTCTGCTCCACAGGCCTTTCTACCCATTGACCTATTTTGGTATCTGGAGATCTGGAATGATCTTCACTGATGGTTCCTTTGGTAATGGGTTGGGTTATTATTTTTTTTACCTTTAAACTTTCCAGTATTATTTCACTTTTTAATAATGACAGTTGGACTCTAGGCAGGTTGCTTTTTACTTTTTTTTGGCAGAAGTTTTACATAAGGTTGTTCTCATTCAAGAAATTCATTCCAGAAAAAAAGGGAAAGGACCCCACCCCGGCCACCATCACTGATAGCTATCCCTTTCTAGATGAAACCACTGCTCCTGCTCGGGAAGGGGCTCAGATTGGTTTCTCTGCATTTACACCTGTCTCTTCATGCGTACAAACAGTATGGCTCTGTTATCTCAACTCCCCCCACCCTTGGAGATCTATCCATGTCAGCCCAAACACGTCATCCTCATGTTTTCCAAACTGCTGCGAATATTCCACTGGATGGTGTGTTAGTCGGGGTGTAGTTGTAAGGCAGACATCATACACTGATTCGAATATGGAAAATGTGATAGAAAGGATTATTAATGGGAGATTGAAGTAATGGAAAATGGGCTAATGAGAGGCAAAGACAATTCCGGGAATCCAGTAGTGGCAGATAGAAAGGACATCAGCTCCCAGCCCCGCCTCATCAGCAAGGGCACAGCCTCGGCATGCTGGACAGCCGAGAAGACACCAAGGTGCCCCTGGGTGTGAGTTGCTGGAAGTCAGCCCTCGGTGTGCCAGGGTGGGGGGTGCCACCCACAGGAGGGGCCAAGCTTCATTCCTTGTTCTGGGCCAGGAAGCTTCTGGGAGCTGGGTGCCCCTGGATGGGGCAGTTGAAGAAACACCTCTGGGCCAGTCAGTTATGCAGACAGCAGCTCAGAATCAGCCTGCTGGATGGGAATCCACTTGTGCTCATGGGGGACCCCTGGCATGTACTGTGCATGTGAAGAGCGGGTGCAGAGGCACAGGCCTGTACTGTCAGGGGCCCCTGGCTGTGTGGTCCTGTCACACAGCACCCTGGAGACCCCACTGGGCTGGCAGTGAAGAGAAAAGCTGCCAGGAAGCACCTTCCCTCCTGCAAAGTCTGTCTGTCACCCCCTGGTGACAGTTCAGTATGGTGCCCCCTGCATAGGAAGGATATTTCCTATGGAGGCTTACAGAGCGGAATTTGGAGTTGAGAGCAATGAATTGACGACCAGCACAGAAGAATACTGTCCTTATTTCCCTCCCCCTTTTGGTAGACATTTGAGTGGTTTTCAGGCTTTTCCTATTGGGACAGATGAGTGACCTTTCTGTGCCTCCTTGTGCCCCTGGGGCCGCGAGACTGAGCCCCTGATGCGAGCACCTCAGGGTGTCGGATATGGCCAGGTTGCACCCCAAGCAGAGTTCACTTGTTTAGTCCTGCTCGTTGGAGATGCCCTTTCCCTTCATGCTTGGACCTGATCAGTTTTGCTAATTTTCCTTTAATAATCGTTTGTTTCTACTTCTTCTTCCTTCTCTGCACACTTCTCCCCATGAGAGCCGTGTCCCGTCCCTGAGGCCATAGGGGACAGGACTCCTCTGGGGTCAGTTTTCTGTGACAGGCTGGCCATGGAGGGCTGGGTCCCAAGGCCCCCCTCAGGCCATGCCCTCTGCTCTCTCTCCCAGGCTGAACCTTCGGGAGTTGGGCCCCTGGGCCTCCCACATGCGTTGGCTGGTCTGGATCATGGCCTCTGTTGGCACCATCTATGTCTTCTTCTTCCATGAGCGGTAAGCTAGAGCTGGGGGCTCAGGTGGGTGGGGTGTCCTGGGGAGATGAGACCCCAGACGCATAAGGGCATAGCTCTGCCTGGCATCCCAATGCTCAGGCCCCTGGGTGGCCACCAGGTCCACATCCCATAGGGTCAATCTGAAGAGTCTTAGAAAGACCTGGTAGGTTCCTAGACCCACTGAACCATGTCACATGTTACCTGCCCTCCCTGTTAGCAGATAAGAGACTCTGAGCACTTCGGACTCCTGTCACATCCATCCATCTGGGTGACAGGATGGGAATAATTACATGGGGAAAGAAACAGAGCTATAGGTGCAAAAGGAAAGAACAGACCCCTGGAATCTCCAGGGACAGCCAGCAAGTGTTAATTGATACAGCCACTCGGATGGATGGGGAGTGGCTGCTCAGGCGCTGTGGGGGAAGGTGCTGGGATTGAATAGTAATGTCTGCCTGGGCTTGAGCATGGGGAGTCTCCACACGCATGCCACCCTCATGTCATTCATGGATGTGGAAACCGAGTCTCCAAGAGGGAAAGAGGTGTGCGCAACTCCCAGCTCTGAGGGTACCTGTTGGGTGTAGCTGGCTGAAATCTGAGCCCAGGAGTGCTGGGCAGAGTGAAGGCCCTTCTCCTCACCCTTCTGGACAGGGTGTCGCCTTCTTCCAAGAATGGGGAGCCTGTCCTGAGGCCAGCATGGCTTGTCTCCCTGCCAGGTACAAGCTCGTGGAGCTGCTCTGCTATGCCGTCATGGGCTTTTTCCCTGCCCTGGTCATCCTGTCTATGGTAAGTCCCACCATCCGGCCTGGGGCCTCTCGTCCGGCTGCAGGAGATTGTCTCCAGAGAGTGGCTCTGGAGATTGTCATGTTGAACCCTCTCCTCTTGCAGACGGGGAAGTCTGAGGCCCAGGGGTCGGCTGCCTGTATGCACATAGGCATGCTTGCCTGTGTGCTCTGCCTAACCAGCATTGTGGTCATTGACCCCCTACACTTCAGCTTTCCCTTCTGCTTAAGGATTAAATAAGAAAACCCATGAAAAGTGATCAGAATGGTGCTTGGAACATAGTAAGTACCCAGTCACTCAACTAAATCTTTAATAACGTAACTGGTGACAGGCAGAGCCAACTGTCAGGTCCCCTGGCTATCTCTGGTGTTTCTGCATCCCTAACCTGCTTCTTGGCACATGAACCTGACCGGAGGAGGGGCAACCAGTTGGAAACATTTACCATGCACTTGCTGAGCCCTTCCAAAGTGCAGGAGGCTGACCATTAGATCTTACTTCCTCACCTGGGTGTCTTGGAGATGGCTCTGACCACCCCCCACCCTTGCATTCATGGCACGCAGGCTCAGAAAGGGGAAGGGGGTGGTCAAGTCAGGCAGCCCCGCCCTGACCGGCTGAGCTGGGGTTTGGCCCCACAACCTCTGACTTTGAGTACTGGGACCCAGAGCTGCCCCTCTGCACCCTGTGAGGGGTAGAGTTGTGCAGAGAGAGGGCTGAGGACCTGGCCAGGGAAGAGGAGCAGCTTGCGTGGCACCAGCACTGCGGGGATCGCCTCTCCTCTCTGAGCCTCAGCTGCCCATCTGTCAAACGGGCACAATAAACTCAGCCTGCGTAGTACCTGCTCAGGCCAGTTAACAGTTTATTATTTTAAAATTATATTATTAGTAGGTGTTAAAGTTTTATGTAGTCAAACCTAACAGCTTTAAAAAATTTTTTTTAATTTTATGGCTTTTACCTTAAAGTGTTACAATAGAAAGGCTTCCCTTTCCCAAGGTTATGTAAACACTTATCTATATTTTCTCCTGTTTCTTTTATGGTTTATTTAAAATTTTTAACTGCAGAATAATGTTTATTCCCTCCGCAGTTTCTGTATATGGTGATTCCTCACCAAATGATTAGCTAGATCTTCCATTTATCTGCCATTTAAAAATACTCCTTCTCGCATGTGTATATATATATATATATATGCATCTGTTCTGAGATTTGAAATGCTCCATTGACTGGCCTGTTTCTACCCTTGGACCAAGCCATCTTACCTATTGTGGATTTCTTTGCATTTTAACCCTTGGCACTGAAGTCTTGACCCATTAGTCATCCTGCTCATGATTTGAATTTAGCTTTACAGATGACTTTCCCCCTTGCCCATGTTTATTTTTATTTAAATATGTATATTTAAGTTATATCTATTAAATTAGAGACTAGCCATCAAATTATGTATTATATATATTTAAGTACATATATATATATATATAAATATATATATATATATATGTCAGGGTATGTTTAAATACTGCAAAAAATAAGTCATGTCTGAAAATGTATAAAAGAGCAGAAGACCCTCTCCCCCTGCCCCCAGTTCGATGCCCTGGGTGCAACCACTGCTAAATCTGTTGTGTATCTTTTCCATTTCTTAATTTATATGATGGATTTATTGTTAAATCTCCTATCTGTGCATGTGTAGACACACTGACTTTTTCTTTTACAAAGTGAGATCACACTGTAGGTACTATTCTGCAGTGTGCTTTTTGCACTTAGCACGTGTTAAGGGCATGTTTCCAGGACTGTCACATAGAGTAATATTTGCCTCGTGAAGCCATTGATTGGGAGCAGGTGTCAGAATCTCCTTTTCAGGGATGAGTAATATTCCACTGTGTTTATCCATTCATCTGCTGATGGACACTTGAGTTGCTTCCACCTGTTGACTGTTGTAAACAGTGCTGCTGGGAATCTGGATGTACAAGTGTCTGTTTGAGTCCCTGCTGTCACTTCTTGGGGGTAAATGCCCAAATATATTAAATTTTAGAACAGGTAAAAAAGTCTATAAAATACTTGGAGAATTTGGTAGAAATGCATTGCATTTGGGACTTAACCTGGGGAAAACTGACAACATCACAGCATTGAGAAGTCCACCGGGGAACTGGGGCTGGCTTGCCATCTACATGTTTTCGTTTTGGGTGGGGGGAGAATGGCTGGCTACTCCTCTGACCTGTGCCCCCCCCTTTTTCTTGCCAACAGCCCAACACCGAGGGCATCTGGGAGCTGATGACCGGAGGGGTCTTCTACTGCTTGGGCATGCTGTTCTTCAAGAGTGATGGGAGGATCCCCTTTGCCCACGCCATCTGGCATCTCTTTGTGGCATTTGGTGCTGGTACCCACTACTATGCCATCTGGAGGTACCTCTATCTGCCCAGCACCCTGCAGGCCAAAGTGCCCAAATGAGGTGGCCCAGACTGCATGGGGCATTTGTGCATTTGGAGCAGAGCAGCATGGGAAGTGTGTCTGTGAACATTAGCCCAGAGCACAGTGCCCAGGCCCATCTGCCCTCCCATGGGCAGGGCTTTTGATGGGTCTGAGGATACTTCTGGTGACAGCCAGACCGTCCCTTAGGTTCTAGGTGAGAAAGAAAGCATTAAGTCATTTTTACAGAGGAGAAATTAACCCCGTAATGTGTTTCTATTTTAGACAAGTGTTTCCTAAAGAGCCAATAGTAACATTGTCAGAAAAGGGAACAGACATTGTTTTGCAAATTGGGAAAAGATAGGCCAATATGTGCTTCCAAAGTTCCTGGGGAATCTAGGAAGGAGTCTGGTGGGTTGTTTATGTGTTTATGCTCAGCTGGCCAGGGCTTTCTTCTCTGCACCAAAATCTTGGCTGGGGAATTGTCCCCTGTTCAGGGAAAGTCACCCAACTGCAGGAGCTGGGCCTGGATCCCCTCCCCAGATAGTGTATATCTGTGATCATGGCAGACATCA
This sequence comes from Manis pentadactyla, assembly GCF_030020395.1. Taxonomy (NCBI): domain Eukaryota; kingdom Metazoa; phylum Chordata; class Mammalia; order Pholidota; family Manidae; genus Manis; species Manis pentadactyla. The sequence continues at coordinate 101,114,704 of NC_080028.1, forward strand.
CTAATCAATGGCAGCATGGTGTGGTATCAGAATTCTCAAGACGGTGCTCTGGGCAGCCTCTGCCAATTGACTCAGCACTGACAATGGCACCTGTTGCCTGCCTGGTGTGCTCTGCAGCTGGATGGTGGCCAGACCAGTAAAAAGTCTCCAGTTTGGGGAGCATGTTTATCTCCTGACACTATGCTTCGACTCCCTCTCCCTTGTCCCATTTGGGGAAGCTCCTGGAGTGGGAAGTTTGGGGGCAGTAGAGGGAGACTGAGGCTCACACCCTGAGCAACCCCTGACTTCCTGCTCTACCATCACTGCTTAGTGCAGAGAAGCGAGCAAGCAGGGCTGGAGAGGCTGTTACTTGGTCATTTCTTCTCATGCTGAAAAATCCAGAGAAATTATGAAAGCCATTCATTACAGGGGACAAACAGATCCCGGGGACCTGCTTGCCAGGCTCCAGATTTGGTGTTCGTGGTGCCGACATTCAGATCTTGCTTGGTGCCAGTCATGGTCCTTAGAGGCTCCTCAGCTGAGCCCCAGAGGGAAGGCCTTGCTGATGTGAAAGGCATCTGAGCAGAGTGTCTGGAGCACTGCAGTGTCTGGAGTCCCTGGTAGTCCAAAGACAAGGCTTCCAGGGACCTGGCCTCACAGCCACTCCTGGGCCAGCTGCTCCATACCTGCCACATGGATGTTTACTGGGGAGGACATTTACTGGAATCTCAGAATCTCTGTCTCAGGTTAGATGGGCTTCCTTCTATGACCACCAACCAGATTCAAGTGGGCAAAGATAGAATGCCTTATGCTTACTTAGTTCTAGAACATTCCAGGGTATTTCAGGGCTCCAGCATCTGGAATCTCATGTGTCCAAGCCAGTATTAAATCATTTGACACATTCCTCAGAGAGTGGGTTCTGAGCTGGGACATGCTTTGGGGACGTTTTGTCCTCTTGCATGTGTGTGTATGTGTGTGCGTGTGTCTGTCTGCACTCACCCATGGAAGCTGCCTTTGTTTGGTATGTCTGCCCTTGCCGAGCTCACCAGGTATCTCTCATCCATTGTGGTCAGGGCTGGAGGTCAGGGGGAGCGGACACTTTGTAAGGGAAGGCAGGCCTGGTTGGGGGCAGGGACACTGTGACATGGACATGAGGCAGGGGCTCATGTGAGTTCTGGGCTGCTGTCTAGGGGACCTCCCAAAGCATGGTGCCATGCCAGGCTGAGATCAAAGTCCTGTTACAGGGCCAGTGCTGGGCTCCTGGGGCAATGACCTGGGACTTCTTCAGTGGCCCCACAGCTCCTGCTGACCTCCTCATCTGATACTGGCATCTCCTTATGCCCCCTCCTGCTGGGTATGTGATCTTGTATTTTCCCCTAGACAGTTTGCCTTGTAATGAGGTACCAAGCCCTCTGATGGGCACTCTGTTCACCTCTCATCCATCACTCCTATTTGTCCTTCAAAGCTGTGCTCGGACATCAGCGTTGAGGACCTTCTGGCCTTCTTCTGACTTAGGAGTCCCCCTCCTGCTTCCCAACACCCCCTGTGCTCACCTGCACCATAGCTTAGAGACCTGTCCTTTGTTTCCCTGGTACTTGTACGTGCCCCTTACCCAGGAACTCCTGGAGGGAGGGGCTGTGTCTTGCTAGATTTGGGATGAAATCCAGCACCCACCTTTTGTGAGGGTTTGGGCCAATTCCTGAACCTCTCTGTGCCTCAGTGTCTTCAGCTGTGAGATGGGTATAGTACGGCAAGAGTCAGGATTATCAATGTAGAACAGCTAACCTCATAGCCTAACTAGCTTCCTTAGTTTGCCCACTTGGAAAGCCACGCCTGATAATGGATGTTTCTTCTGGGGTGTCAGGAAACCAGCAAGGTGGAATTTTCCGACTGTGAACAAGCTGGAGGGTGTTGCGTAGGGCTGTGGCCATGTTCCTCCCCTCTCTCCAATTCAGGACATGTCTCCACACACCCTCTCTTCCCCAGCATCACTCTGAAAGCGAGTTGCCCAGGATTCCACTTCATCCAAGCCCAGACCCTCCTCCATGCAGATACTTCTGGTAGACACAACATAGGGAAAAGAAATATAAGGAATCCCAAATCGACAGAGAAACACCAGCTCACCTAGAGGCATGCTGTCCAGGATGGTGGCTATTAGGTGCAGGCGGCAATTTAAACTTCAGCCAATTAAAAATTTAAAAAGTAAAAATTCAGTGCCTCAGTTATACAGGCCACATTTTAAGTGTTTCATAATAATACTTTCATAATAATATGAAAAGTGGCCAGTGGCTACCTCTTTGGACAGCACAAATATAGCCCATTCCATAGTTACAGAAAGTTCTCTCGGATGATGCTGGTAGATCAGTGGCTCTCAAAACTTTTTGGTCCTGAAACCCCTGGGTACTCTTAAAAATTATTTAGGACACCAAAGAACTTCTAACATTCATCATACTAGAAATTAAAACTGACAGTATTTAAAAATACCTATTAATTCATTTAAAGATAAACTCATTACATGTTAACATAAGTAACATGTCTTTCTATTAAAAATAACTATATTTTTCCAAACAAAAACTGACTTAGTAAGGCAGGAGAGTGGCGTCATTTTAGTTTCTGCAAATCTCCCGAATGTCTGGTAGCAAGATGGCAGGATTCCTGTCTGCTTTTGTGTTCAGCTTGTGATATCTAAGCCATCAGGCAGCCTCTGGAGGACTTTGCATTAAAACATAGGAGGGAAAAGGACAAATGATGTCATAGTATTATTATGAAAGCATTTGACTTTTTGAGCCCCCAAAAGGGTCTTGGGGGTCTCCAGGGGCCCAGACCACTGATCTGGAGTTTTCCTCTCCATCTACAGCTGGAACCCTCCATCCGTGGTAGTTGTCACAGACACACACTGTCCCCGTTTTAGCTGAACCTGGAGACTTGGCAGGACAGGGAAGTGGGGGTGAGGTGGGGGTAGCGAGCAGCGGTCTGGGAGACCCTTTCCATGTTATCATTGTCACCGTGACACCCGGCACAGCCGAGCACATGAAAGGTGCTCGGGGCACATTGGCGGAACGAGGCTGGTGAGCTTTGTCTTAGCTTGGTCTCTACCTCCTCCTCTTCTGAGCTTGGAGGGGCCTGGCTGGGGGGCCTCAGGGAAGTGCCGGCCCCTTTGCATCAGCGGTTGGAGAGGCATGTTCACAACCATGGGCTGTCTGCCCTGGCCTTTACTCTTGGTGGCTCTGAACATCAGAATACAAATTGGAATGTGAACGGGAGGCTCCTAGCTAGTTTCTCCCAGCTCAAGTTTGTGGTGAGATCGGACTCTACCCTGAGTGGTCTGCCAGCCCTTGGGAGTACAGGGTGGTGAGATGGAGCCCTAGGTGAGGGGGACAAGGTGTTAATGGCGATGAGTGTCAGGGTGCCTCTGAGGAGGGGCCCAGAAGAGATGCACTGAGGCTCGTCTGTAGTTTGAGGGAGCATATATCCAGGTGACTGGGAAGGGGAGTTGTTTCCTTAAATATAAGAGCTTTTCATTAATATGGTATGTACTTATAAAAGTTTCAGAAAATGCTAGCAAGGTAGAAAATCTTTTAGTCTCTCTGCCTCAGATAACTGCCCTTAACCTTGTAGGGTTTATTCTGTTTTCCCCACTCAGTAGACGGACTTTTACTTTGGTGTTTTCTTCTGTTGCCATACATGCTTTTACATCCAATTTTTTTAAACTTTTCAATTATTTTTCCTTACGATTTCAAGCCCTTTGTAGACAATATTTTAGAAGTCTACCTTGAATGGACATACCACAATTTCACAATTTTTTAAATTCAGGAGAGATATGTAGATAGATCTAGATATATCTGTGATGAGATTCTCTCGACAAAGTTTTCCCCTTAGACCACATTAAGAAGTTACGTGAAACTTGCCTCCTGCCGGCTGCACCTCAGGCACCTGTTCTGCCTGCTGTCATTGGATGGGACATTCCCTGCAGTTGGTCACTGTCCCTGGGGGGATTCTGGGTATCCAGGGACCCACTGCCTGGGTGCTGCCAAAATGCTGGTTTGTCTGGAAGATTTGGACTGGTCAACTCTAGGTGGCTGGCGGGCAGAGAGGGAGGAGCAGGTTGTCAGGGGGATGCTGCAGATGCATAGCTGTGCGGACCAAGTGGTGCCAAGACCTCATCCTGCCTGATGCTGTCAACTGGTGGGAGTTGGTGGGGGTATCGCTGTGCTTTACATGCCTATGGTGCCCTGGAGACCAGGTGTGAAATATTCAGGAACTCAGCAAGTTGTTAAAACCAGTGTCTGTGCGAGTCTGGCCAAGGTGGGAATGTTGACACTATGGAAATGGGCAAAGGCTACAGATCAGAGCTTTGCATTTTGGGAGAGCTAGTTTACCAGCATGCCACTGTGTAGCATGCAGCACCCTGTGCATTTGGAGCAGAGCAGTGAATGTAATTGTTTCTGGGACCCATGGCTGCCTTCCATCCCCCTCTTTATCAACGGAACAGATAGTAGATGCACAATGGGGAGGATGTGCACATTTACAGCCATGGTCTCTTGGGTTTCTCCCCACAATACCTGGCAAGACAAGATTACTGCTTCCATTTTGCATGGGGGAAGCTGAGGCTGCTCAGAGAGACTGAGTGAGTTGTCCAAGGCTGTCCAGCGGTAAAGGGCAGGGCCTGGAGTCCAGGTCGTGGTCCTTGGGTGTCATGTCCTTCCTCTTTCTTCGAACTGAGCTCTGGGTCAACAGGTGAAGCATCTCCTTAACATCTGGGGCCCCTGCTGCTGCTACCCTAGCTGCCCCATCTCTGACCTGCTGAAATCTGAGCTGTCAGTTTTGCCTGTGCCTGGGGACGCTTGAGGATGAGAACACCGGTGTCCTCTGCTTCTGCCTTTGGGTAGGCCGCCCCAGGGGACTGGCGAGGGCTGGGATGCTCCCCAGTGGGTGAGGACACTTGAGCCCAAAGCCTCCCTCATTTCCTGGCACCCTTGAGCCCTGAGCTCTGGGGAGGCCCTTTATTGCTGTGCCTGGTCAGGGAGGCCCCAGGTTGTCTCCTATGGTTCTCACAGCCATGCAGCCAACTTTCCCCACTACAGCCACAAGAGAAAGGCATATTTTTTTAAAGGATTATGGATCCATACATAGAGAAGAAGCAGTTTTTATTGACCTGGCGTTTTGGGGTGAGGATCTGGGATGTGCTGGGCCAGGCACGGCCACGACAGATCATCATGCTCTATGTGGACTCTCCCTGCCCACATAACCTCAACTTGCAATGTCCTGACAACCTTCTCTTTGAAAACCTGGCTTTGTGATGAGATCAAACAGACTCTTGCTCTCAAAAAGTAGGAGGGCTAGGAGGGGAGGTGTCCACATGCCAGCTGTGGCTGGCAGCCCCTATCTAGGGGTTACCCGGGTGCCCTGGCATCTGCCCTTCCCAGGGTGTGGGGCCGGGCTGTGGGTCGCATGAGTCAGCTGCTCTCTTCTGTTTAGTCGCAGATGTGTCTCCCACTGTGATTAATACCCCCATAAGAAATACACTTTACACTGTGATCCCACTGTGTGCGTCCATCCCTGATGTGTGGCCTACTGTGTGGTACGATACTGCCTGCCCTGCCCGTCCACCCTGCCCCGTCTCATCTCACCCTGTGTCATTTTCTCAGGTTGCCAGTTGCAACCCGTGGAATTGATTGATTTCATGGCCCACAAGGGTGTCTGAACCTCAGCTCTTAGTGGTACTCTTCCGGGAAGCCCTGGTCATCAGTTCTAGGGGCTTGCCATCTATCTGCTGTGATTGGCAGGGGTCAGCATGGTGCCATACCTGGGGAGCCTGGGTGCCTCAAGGCCACATGGGGACAGCTAAGGAGAAGGAAATTAGGAGATTCTGAAGATGTGGTTCCTCAGAACCCAGACCCCACTGAGAGGAATACAAGGCCAGATTTGTGGGTGTCACGTCTAGTGATGGCTCCATGTTCCGGGGGTTGCCCTGGGGCTGGCAGGTCATAGGGGCCTCGGGTGGGTGTCATGCGTGAATGTGGTCAGCATTAGTTCAGGCAAGGTTGGGAGGGCAGGAGGGAAAGAGTAAATCCGTTTGAAAAATGAGCAGACCCAGTTTTGGAAGAGCTGCTTTGCCTCTGTAAGCGATTTCAAATTTCAGACTCTGACTCTGCTGTGTGAATCTCCTGCCAGTCCTGTTTACATGGCCATGTTCGCCAGGCATCTGTCCCCTTCTGCATCTTGCTGCTTGTTATGGCCTTTCTTGCAGGAAACAGGAGCTCTGGTTATCTTTCATGCCACTTTTATAGACCTATCACGTCTCCAGTGTTTTTAGAGTGGCATTTGTGGCTTGACTTTTTAAAAAAAATGTCCTGCTGGTACTGGACCCTTTGTGTGTTTGTGAAATGGCTATTTTGTATTAACACAGTATTTGGTAAACATTTGTATTAAGAAGAATAATCCTGCCAGTGAATGTAATTGTTTCTAGTGGAGTAGAAACAACATTAAAAAAATAAATAAAAATTCAAGATGCCTCTTCTTGCCCAAAGTGTCTTTTTAAAATTAAATTTGTCGATCCTTTTTATAAAAGCAATCTCTGCTCATTGTAAAAGACTTCAAATATCTAGAAAAGTATAAAGTAACTAAAAAAAACCCCTATGTTGGCTATCCATTGCTGTATAACAGTTTATCCTAAAATATAATCTTAGAAACAACAATACTTGTCAGGGTCTCTCATGGCTTCTGTTGGCCAGGAGTTCAGAGTCTGGGCCTCAGCTGGACGATGTGGGGGCTGGTGGGCCTCTGAAGGCATGTCCACTCACTGGTCTGGGGGTCGAAGCTGGCAACTAGCTAGGGCCTTCTCTGGGTAGGTTGGCCAAATGCCCTGTTATAAAATGCAGATTTGTTATTTTTCAGATGTGGTGAGGCCAGCAGATCAGGAGATGATTGCCATTGAAAAGATAGTTTGTCCCTCACAGTTCCTAAAAGGAGGGGCTGCCCTGCAGGGCCATATGGGGAAGCACCAGGGTCAGGCGGGAGGCAGAGGGAGCAGGAGGAAAACATAGGCACGAGCCTTTATTGTGATTTCTGCAGGAAGGAACAGGCGAGATGAACAGGCGGGCTTAGGATGGGCTAGTTTGAATGATTCTGGGGCATAGGGGCTGCCCCTGGTTGCCAGCTACTTGGTCCTGGGGTGATGAGGACAGGGGAATGCTGGCCTGAAGGAGAAGAGCCAATAGAGGACTCGGGAGGTACAGTCTCCAGACTGGCTGGCTTGCATAGGAAAGGTGTGCTCACAGGTGAGTTGTTCTGTATCTCTAGGATTGGCTAACCCTGAGGGGGCAGTCTCCCCATGGTCAGTAAGGCCCCAGATATCAAAACAGCAGAAAAGACATCCTTAACACACACCCACAAGTGACTTCCCCATGTGGCCTGGGCTTCCTTACAATATGGTGGCTGGGTCCCGAGAGAAAAAGAGCCAGGCTAGAGACATAACATCTTTGATGGCCTAGCCTTGGAAGTCATGCATCCTCACTTCTACCTTATGCTGTTGTTTGACGCAGCTACAGAGGTCCTCCCAAGATCAAGGGGAGGGAGTGCAGGCTACCTCCCCACCGCCTGTTGGAGAATACAAGTTACAGGGTAAGAAGAGTGTGAGGACGGAATATGTACTGATGTGGCTATCTCTGGAAATTGCAGTCTGCCACAAACCCCCTCACCCAGAAATAATCACCGTGAATATTCCCTACCTATGTTGCTTGCACATCTTTTTGGGTGTGATTTTACAAGGAAGAAGTAATCTGTCATTGAAATTCTGTGATCTCAGGCAAGTCCATTGGTCTCTCGGCTCCAGTGTGGACACTGGACTAAATTATGGGCTTTCCCATATCTTTCCTCAGGTACTAGGAGGAAGACCTCCAGCTGGACCAAGCTCTGTCACCCCACATTTGAAAAATGGCCACTTGTTCCCAATGCTCAGTAAAAAAAAAAGTTAATGCATAGTGTTTTCTCAATCTTATTATTTTTCTCATATGTCTCATAAAACAAATGGTACCTCTAACAAATATTCACAGGCAACACATCAAGGAAACAAATAAAAAACTAACATTAATGGAAATGTTATACCGCACCAAGCTTGTTTGGTTCAGCAGTGTGTTTCCTTGAAGCCACTTGTGACGGTGTCACATATTTTTGGCTAATGAAATTGATCCTAACTCCTATCTGAATTAAAATACAAGTTTTCAACCTGTTCCAAGTCCCAAGAACACTAGCATCTCCCAAAGTTTCACCACACAGTCTAATAACCGCGAGACTAGGTGACTGCTTATGTCCCACCCAGCTTAAAATCTGTGACCGTTAAGTAAATGCGGTTTAAGTTTCTTCAGAACAGAGCAGACACTGAAGAGTAATTTGACATGATCTATTTGAATGCAATTGGCTGTTTTCTTTGTTTTAGATGAACATGTCCACTATCCCGGCTCTATTCCGTACCTATATGCTAATGACTTTGGATCAGTGTTTCCCAGTTAAATATCTCACCTGAGCTAGAGCTCTCCAACCACATGTCTATTGGCTATTTATGTCGGAATATACATATAAACTTCAGACTGAATAATACCAAATATCATTACTCTGTAGTCCTGGGACCCTGTACCAGCCATCCCTTGGGGACCTGCACTTTGACCTTAAGCAGGTGCTTTTCCTTTGGGCTCTTTTGGGCCTCTCCTTGATCAAGGCCCAGGGCTCTGCCACCCTCTGGTGGTCACAGAGGACAGCTCAACACTCCATTTTTGTCCAGTGGATTTTGTTCAATCCTGCAGGGTAAAGTCTTGCTCACCTGCCAGTGGGCATGGTGCTGAGATAAAGGTGAGTACGACTCAGTTCTTGTCCTTGGCAAGCTTTCAGTTGAGGGAGGGGGTAAGAGGTGAGGTGGGTGGAAATCTATTAATTCCTTTGTTTATTCATTTAACAAATATTCATTGAGCCCCTAAGGAGGGCCAAGTGCACGAGTAAAGAAGATAGATGATAAAGGCGCCTACCTTCCTGGAACACAAATCTTAGTATATGTTAAATATACAAAGTAAATAGAAATAAAACAGGGAATGAGGTAGAGAATGACTGCAGGGGGTGGCCATCAAGAGAACAGTCAGAAAACAATAGTGGAGCTGAGTTTTAATGAGAGTAAGGTGCCAGCAGACATGACAGGGGGAGCATTTTAGGGAGAGGAGACAGCAAGCAAGGGGGAAGGTTTCAGAGGAGGGAATGAGCTTAGTGTGTTTGGAAACAAAAGTTCAGTGTGGCTGGAACTCCATGACAGAGGGAGAGAGCAGCTGGAGGAGTCAGCTGGGGCCGGGTGGGCTAGGGTTTGGTAAGTTCTACTTTATCCTGTGCAAAAAGGGAGTTGTAGGATTATAGGGTGAGGACTTAGAATGACTGATTTGCATTTAAGGAACATAGTTTGATAAAACATGGACTTGGTTAATAAAAAGATAAAAAATAAAAGGCTGTAGGAACACAGAGGCGGGGTGTGGAGCCAAGTCTGGGGGGTCAGGGAGGCCTTCCTGGATAAGGTGTGTTAGTTATCTATTGCTGCATAACAAATTGCCCCAGAAACTTAGTGCCTTAAATCAATGATAAACATTTGTCATTTCACAGTTTCTGAGGGGTGGGAATTTGGGAACAGCTTTGCTGGGTGGTTCTGGCTCAGGGTCCCTCATCAAAGGCAGGTAGGATATTGGTTAGGACTGTGTTCATCTGGAGGCTCCTGGAAGGGAGGGCCTGCCTCCCTCCAAGAGGGCGCACTCCCCTGGGGTGGGCGCTGGCTGTTGCTGGGAGGCCTTGGTTTCTCACCAAGTGGGCCTCTCTAGGGCTGCGTGAGTGTCCTCCCAACATGGTGGCCAGCTGCCCCCAGAGCAAGCGATCTAAGGGACAGCAAGGGAGGAAGCCACTTTCATCATGTTGTTCCAGAAGTCATGGTGTCATTTTGGCAACATCTTGGTGGTTACATTACACGGGTCAGCCCCATTCAGCATGGGAGGGGGCTGCACGGGGACATGATAAAACCAGGTGTGAATCACTGAGAACCACTTTGGAGGTTGGCTACCACATAAGTAACACCTAATCTACGTTTTAAGGGATGAGTAGAGATTGGCCACGTGATGAAGACTGGTGCTCCTAGCTGAACTGTGTCGCCCTAAACTTCATGTATTCAGCCCCAGACCCCCAGGACCTCAGAATGTGACTGTATTTGGAGAGAGGGCCTTTAAAGAGGCGATTAAGATAAAATGAGGTCAGTGAGGAGCAAGGCGGGCCCTAATCCAATCTGCCTGGTGTCCTTATAAGAAGCAGATTATGAAGCAGACACAGGAAAAACTGTGAAGCTACAGGGAGAAGATGGCGTCTACAGGCCAAGGAGAGAGGCCTCAGGAGAAACTGACATGGCCAACACCTTGATCTTGGACTTCTAGCCTCCAGAAAATAAATCTCTCTGAGAAAATAAATTTCCATTGTTTAAGTGGCCTGGTCTGTGGTATCTTGCTATGGTGGCTGGAGCAAACTAACACAGTTGGGAAAGGTGTTTCAGGGCAGAAGGAATGGCCTGAACAAAGATCTGGAGGTGGGAAACAGTGCAGTGATACTAAACAGTCGGCATCTGAAGAGCAGGGGCTGGCAAACTTTTTCTGTGAAGGGCCAGACAGTAAACAGTTTAGGTTTTTCAGGCTGTAAAGTCTTTGTTGCACAAAAACCATTATGGACAATATGTAAACAAATGGGGGTAGCTGTGTTCCAATAAAACTTTATTTACAAACACAGCAGCCCAGGTTTGGCCTGCCGGTGGTAGTTTGCCAACCCTTGCTGAAGAAGACTGCAGGGAGGAATGGGAGATGGGCCTGGATCATGGTGAGAAATACCTTAGGAGGAAAGCACAGGCGTAACCCTAGACCCTCCTTCCAGCTCTGATACTTGCCTATCCAGGATTGGGGTGCAGATACATGTTATATATATATATGGGGAGTCCTACAAAGGTTCCTGCATGTATGTGAGGAATCCTATATAGGGTATTATTTAATCACACAGTCCCAGGCTCAAATCTTGGCTCTACTTCTAGCTGTCTGACCTCTCTGAGCCTCTATGTCCTCATCTATGGGAGGACCACTTACCTCACAAGAGTTGACAGGAGCTTTAAATGAGATGACCTAGGAAAACCCCCTTGCATAGGGTCTGGCATATAGTAGGTGGTAAATAAATGTTTCCTTCCCCCACTTTTTGCAAATATGGAGTTACTAAAAATTATTATAAACCTTTATGCCCCAAAAGCTAGGCTGTTAACAAAAAATTTCCCTCCCGGGGTCAGAATTCTGCATCATTATATCCTAGGTTACATGAATCTCCAAGGTCTAGACCACGAACAGCATGGTACAAGGGGCCTGAATGTGAGAAGCCTTTCTCTAAAGTGAAACTGTAGCTGGACAGTTAGTGCCAAAATGAGCTCTAAGGACACGAGCTTCTTTTAAAACAAGTTACCCAAGGAAGGCAGTTGGGCCATAGCCCTGGAGCTGACCTGGTCCCATTTTGCATCCTTTTAAGCAGGAATGCCATAATCTGATTTGTCATTTAAAACTGGCTGCTGGGTGGGGGTCAGACTGTAGGGGAGGTGAAACCCGCCACCCTTGTCCCCTTTCAGTGTCTTAGATGTCCACATTTTGGGGCCACCCCTTCCAGTAAGTGCTTGCCCTATCTTGTGCTCTCCTTTTCTTGATCCTGTTTATAGGGGACTAGAAGGTAGGGACAAAGCATATCACCGTCCCCTAGGGCTTGAGGACAGTACGTGGCACCACGGCTTGGCAGTGGCCCCGCCCCTCGAAGGGCACTCAAGGGTGGACTGAGTAGCCCCCTCCCTCCTCTCCACAACCAGCCCCGCCCCCCCCCCCAGACCCCACTCCTGCCTTTCAGGTCGCGCCCACGTGCATTAATTAGCCGACAGGTGGCGCCAGCGCTCAGCCCAAGGCCACACTGGCTCCGCCCCTACCCTGGAGTCCCCGCCCCCTTGGGGCCTGGTCCCCGTCCATTGGGTGGCCGGCAGGAGGAGCAGCGCCCAGACCGCCTCTTCTCGGCGACGGCCCCGCCCCAGAGGCTCCGCCCACCCGCAGGCCCCGCCTCGTCCGTTGGCGGCCGACAGGAGGCGCAGCGCCACGCGCTCCGCTCTAACGGCGGTGTGGGAGCCGCGCGGGAACGCGGGCGGCGGCGGGCTGTGCTGGAGGTGAGTGTGGGGTGCGCGAGGAGCGGCGGCCGGGGCCCCGGGCGCTGAGGCTGGCCGGGCGGGGAGCCCGCGGGGCGCGCACCGAGCATCTGCCGGGCCAGGCTTATCCAGTTGCCATGGAAACCGGCCGCCGTCGGGCCCCGGGCGCGGCTCCGTGGGGGGCGGAACCCGAGGGCCGGTGAGCGCCGGCTACGGCGGCCCAGCCTGCGGATTCCAGGGGTCGGCTTCGGCTCTCGCCCCGAGACCCTGGAGCCGGGACCCGAGGGCCGTGCATTAATTGGCCGCTCGGAGGCGGGTTCGGCGGCGCGGGCCCGCCGGGGAGCCAGGCGTAGGGTCTGCACCCTCCTTCCGGGGCCGGAGTGACATCCCCCGCCCACAGCCCGTCCTGGTTTTCCAGTTCACACAGCAGTGCGTTCCCCACTCGTGTGCCAGCTGAAGGCATTGTCTCCCAGCTATTTCTGTACCACTTCCAGCCCCTCGACAAACACTGCATCTAAGAAAACAGATGTTAGGTTGGAGTTCCTGGGGGCCCCACGGAAGAAAACTGGCTTATTTCCCATCAGAGAGCCGGTGGTGGGGCCTGCAGACCTGCAGACCTGCCTGCTGGCTCCCAGCACCCCATCAAGTGTTTGGTTAATCTGAATTGCCCAGAAGAATTTTCCAAGTCACTCGTGATTACAGGTGTCACTGGTTAGCACAGGCCACCTCTTGTGCATTCCAGAGAGGAGCCAGTCCTTAATCCCACTGGTGGAAAAAGTCCCCTCTCAAGAGTCTAGCATGTCAGAATTAAATCTGATTAAATTATTTTTGTATTTAAAAGCATGGGCTCTGGCTGGAGCTGTCAGGATAGGATTTATGGATGGTGGGGATGAAGCAGAGCCTTCCAGTCTATCCTCTTCCTTTCATTCCTTGCTGGAAACGCTAATGGATTCCACATTGCAGTGCTGGAACGGCCTTGCCCCTCCACCCATTTTGTCAGCCCCGCACTGACCTCGCTTACTGCTCACTGGTTTGACTTGAGCTTGTTTTCATCAGAAATTGGACTCTTCCCTGAGAACAAGGGAAACACACCCTCGAAGAGAAGTAAATGCCTTGCACCCTTTGCCCGTAAATGTGTGGATGAGAAGGAGAAGGCAGGTCATGCCTCCAAAAACCCAGATCTGGTTGCCCCAGGGTGTGCCCCACTCCGCAGGGCGCTCCTGAACTCTTGTCTTCCAAAAATGAGTCCTTCACGTTTGACAAATGGGCTGGCCTGTGTTCTGTGATCATCCAGAAGGTGGACGAGTAAGCAGTGACTGCCAGCAGTGGTCACTCTCTGAAAATGGCCACAGAGAGAAGGCTCAGAGGGAGAAAAGCCTCCTGATAAAACCTAATAGGGCAGGGTCTGTGTTGACTGTACTTGCTGGGGCTTAAGGAGTTACTGTAAGGAACGGGCCCCATCCTCTCCTGCATTTTCTCTCCACTCTCTGTGACATCATGAGACTGCTGAAAAGGAGGAGGGTGGCCACTTCCCAGACCCTGGGTGGGGACCAAGCCGTTGTGTGTTTGTGATTTTCCATTTCTTTTTTTTTTAAGGCAGAACTGTGTGAGCCTCAGACCTTACAGAACCGGGATCCACCCCTGGGTGTTAGCAGCGGTTCACTTGTGCATTGTATCTGGGCACCTTTTAAATGCCTGGGTTCACTCAGGACTTTTTTGAACATAGGCTTTTTCTGCTTAGATATGGTTTCCATAGTTTTCAGCATCGTGTTTAAATTTACATGCAGACATCATCTCAAAAGGCCACCCTGGGTTTGGGTCAGGACCTCGGGAGCTGTGCTTGAAGGAGGAGGCTAGGTGAGGAAGTGTTTGTCGGGGGTTCAGGTTCTTTGAGACTATGTGGTGGCCCATAGGCTTCTGAGCAAGGAGTGTCCAAGAGGCATGACATTTGAGAGGCAGGGCTGTATACCTTTCAGAAGGCTCAGGTTGGAATTGGCAGTGGCTTGAAGCTGCTAGTCTGGCAGTCAAAAAGCCATGCATTTGTGTGAGTCCTATCCGAAATGATTTTGTTGTAAATTAAATGGAATTAAAATTTTTAAGTTAAATGGAAGCCTTTGATGGGTCCGTGGCAGAGGCCATAGCCAGCTCTGGCCTCCTTAGGGTTTGACAAGGAGACTTGTCCCCCGTTCCTCAGTGGTGGAGAAACAAAGCCCTTGTAGCTGGACTCGCCGAGGCCAGGGAGAACCTCCTGTGCATGTTCTGTACAGGGCACATGGCTGTTTTAAGCAAGTTCAAGTCTCCCAGAAGCCTGTGTATAATGAAGGACTTTGCAGTGGTAAAGTATGAGCAATAGGCTGTAGCAACAGGTGGGGCGCCCCCACCCCACCCACAAAGGGCAGGCATTAATGTTCAGAGTCCGTCTTTGGTGCATGAAGTGACCAGAAGGGTCCCCTGAGAAAGGATGGTGACTGATGGCCCAGGGCTGCTCTGGAGGACTGCTGGGTCTGGTTTCCACCTTCATGCCCCGCAGCCCTGGAGACAGTGGGGAAGAAGCCCAGTTCAGTGCTGGTGTTGGCGCCCAGACATCTCATGGGGCAGTTCCCTCCTGGTCAGTGGGGTCCTTAGGTTTGGGGGCTCCCTCGTCACTTTCTCCTGCTGGAAGCAGTCACCTTTGCTTCCGAAAGCCTTTCCCAGTGCCTGCAAAGCCACGAGGGCACTAGGCTTGTTGTGCACTGACATTTGTCTCAGTGGCAGAACCCTGGTGTTACTGGACTGTTCCAGAACCTTGAGAGGGCAAGCAAGGTGGACCTTGCTTCTTTAATCTGTCTGCTCGGTCTTTGGGCCCCAGCACAGCTGTGGGGCATGGAGTCTAGAGAGAGGTGCCTTTGTGCAGTATTCCACCCCTTCATTGCAAAGCCTTAGTTTTTACAATGCAGAGACCATCTTCCTTATATTCCATGCCCCCTGCTGCCACAGAGCTTTGGGGGAGCCTGATTAACTGTCTTTTGAACTCGAAGCCACTAGGAACACTGAGTGCAGTAGAATTCGGATGTTATGACACCCCAGAGCTCTTTCCTAATTTTCCCAGTAAGATTGTATCTCTGCCCCGGATGGCCCGAATGCCAGGCGGGAGGTGGTGGGTGGAACGCGCACATTCCAGTCATGCCTCTGCTGGTTCCGAGCAAGCCCACTGTGTCCCTTGTAGTCATGTGGACACCACAGTACTGCCACCCAGGGAAGCCGGTGGCCCTTGAGGAGCAGCACTGGCAGGGTTTGTGTTTTGAATGTCTGATGTCTTATTACTCTGTTCATGTGGTGCGGCTTTGCCTGCTTCCTAGTCCCATTTGTGTTTGTGATGGATTTCCCACCATCCAGGCTGTGGTGCAGGAGAGACTGAGTGTAAGGGGATGAGGTGGTCTGCACTCCCGGTGGCTGTAACTCTTCTTTGGTGTGAGTGGGTTAGATGGTGGGCTGCTAGATGAGTGTGGGCCAGCCCCGCTGAGATTCCCCACTGCGAGGGCCACTCGCTGGCTGCCGCTGTTTCTCGGCTGCCTGCCATGCAGAGTGCACCGCCCAGCGCTTTGCTGAAGCTGGAACCCTGTAGCGGAACGGCTTGCCTTTTGGTGACCTCATCATGCTTCCTGGTAACAGTTTTCCTAGAAGGGCACCTCAAACCTGCTTTGTCCTCTGAGATCCCTGCCCCCTTCAGTCATAACGTGGCTCAGGTCTCTGTCGGGACTTGGCTGAGGGTAACATGCTTTTGATTCTATTGGGACGTGGGTCCTGGGAGGTGCCCCAGGAATTTTAAGTCCATTAAAATTCACCCAAGTGTCATTTGCTCTTGCTGCTCCTGATGGGCGATGCTAACCCACGCTATGTCTGTCTCCCAGGACGCGGCCTTCCCCTGCTGTTGGCTGGAGCCCTCAGTTGTTGTCCATGAAGAGCGGCCCACCATGTTTTATGGGACCCACCTCATCATGTCTCCACCCACCAAGAGCAGGCTGAAGCGGCAGAGCCAGCTGCTCTCCAACATGCTGTCCCGGACGCTGAGCTACAAGTACCGTGACCTGGACGCCACCTTCTCCAGCCTGGGCACCAGTGATGACCCTGCGGAACTCTCCACCCAGCTCTCAGCCCCCGGGGTCCTGAAGGTGTTCGGGGACAGTGTCTGCACAGGCACCCACTACAAGAGCGTCCTAGCCACTGGCACATCCAGTGCCCACGAGCTGGTGAAGGAGGCCCTGGAGCGTTACTCCTTGAGCCCCGAGCATGCCAGCCAGTATGTGCTGTGTGATGTGGTAGGCCAGGCTGGTGACTCCGGGCAGCAGTGGCAGGCCAAGTGCTTTCGGGTGTTTGGGGACAACGAGAAGCCTCTCTTGATCCAGGAACTATGGAAGCCCCGAGAAGGCTTGTCCCGGAGGTTTGAGCTGAGAAAGAGGTCAGATGTGGAAGAGCAGTCAGCCAAGGATGTGGACACCATGACAGCAGGTGAGGAGGGGCGAAGGTTGAGGAAGATCCGGGGGCTGCTCAGGGGGGATGACCAGGCAAAGGTGCAGTCTGCATTCTTGAGTTGCTGGACTGTTGGACAGGTGGGAAGGTGTGTTTGCTCTGAAGGGACAGTCAGAACCTCTGTCATGGCCTTGGAGGACTTTCTGTTCACTGCTTTGCCTGAGGCCCTGTGGAGGCTGTGGTTGGTACTGTAGGGCACCTGCTGGGGTCTGGTGGCTCCTGATGTAGTCCTGTGGCACTGTAGGGCAGATTCCTCTTTCATTTATGATCACGGTCTGGCCCTCCAGCAGTCATGTCATTAGTAGCAGAGAGCCATGCACACCCTGTCCAGAACAGGTGGCAGACGCGTTACTAGAAGTCCTATAGCAGCTGAGGCACTGGCTGATTCTTAGGGCTAATGCAGTAAAAGACAAGAAAGTCTGATCTCCATAGGTGATGGGGTGTGTTTGGGTGTGCACGGGTCTGTGGGTGCGTAGGGCAGTTGGAGGAGGGTCCAGCCAGGAGAGTGGGCAGCTGAGTCCCTGCCCCCGGGCTGGAGGACTCTGGCCTGGGGCCACTGCTCTGTGTCTGCCTATTATTTAGTTGGTGGAAAAAAGCTGACTATCTTAGTAGGTAAACGCCATAAAAAAGTTTCTTCAAATGCCAAAAGACCCTTTAAAGCATGTCAGATCATATTTCACTCTTTCTTAGTTTCCTGTAGAAAATTCTGGCTTTACCTTGTGGCCCAGAGCAGAAGGACATCTAGGGGCCTGAGACTTGTCACTTGATGTCATGACAGTCAGGGTGGAAGGGGCCTTGAGCCCTCCTGGCCTGCTGAATGTGTCCCTGAGGTGTTGTGGATGCTTGTTGTCTCTAGTTCTGCTTCTGGGGTGGGGTCTGCCTTGCACCTTTGGTATGTGGAGGTGCGGTGCAGCAGGGCCGGCGGGGGGGGCCCTGGGGTCACTTGGGCCTGACCCAGACTGCGGTGTTGCACGGCTCCAGGTGCCACGACTGGCATCCAGTCACAGGCCTCACGCACATTTCTTCACCTCTTTGGTCTCAGTTTCCTGATCTGGGGAATGAGGGTAGGCCTCTCAACATCACAGGGGGCAATGAAGTGATGTGTGCAAGTACTTAGCCGTGCTCAGCCTGGCACTCAGATCGCAGCTGTGTGTTGTTAGCATCTCCCACGCGTGGTAAGCAGTCTGTTCTGTGTGTGTACAGGCAGAGGCATGCCAAGGATGGGGTTAGGGGTCCTTCTGACATGCCAAGGATGGGGTCAGGGGTCCTTCTGACAGGAGCAGTATCACTTGCGCTCTGAAGAGTTGCTGGCATGCGGTGAGAGTGAAAAGCGGGCCAAGGTGTCATTGACGTTAAGTCTCCTTGGGCGAGCACCCCCTGACTCCCCCACTGCTTAGGCCCTGGCTCTAGGTCTGGTTTTCCTCCCGACCCTGCCTTGTCATGATCCGGCGGACTCTGGCGCCCCCCCAACCCCCTGCATTCCAGAGACTTGCTAAGGGTGGGGTGGGTGCTGAGGGCCGTTCTCAGCAAACAGTCACTGTCAGCTCTGAGACTTCTCTGGTGAATGGAGAGCAGAGAGCACATGGGCCAGGGTCAGCCCTGGCAGTCCCCAAGGTCCCTGTGCCCTGGCTACCTGGGAAGGGCCTTGGAAGGCCCGCTGTGTCACACAGGTGATTGTGGTGGGGCCTGTGGGGACAGATGCTGTCTGTGGGAGGCAGGGCTTTGTCTCCTGTTCGCCAGCCCATTTGGACCTGTTCTTTTTACATTAGTTGAGGCAAGAGAAGGCCCATTGCCCAAAGCCTATTCAATTTGAGGTGGCTTTACAAAACCTTTCAAATAAAGAGTCTATTGACCCGGACCGGTTTTGCTGACACACTTCTGAGCTGGAAGCGTGTTGTGTTACCTGCCCAAAGCAGGCCTCCCAGACCCCAGAGAGATGTCCTCCCTTGCTTGGGGTGTGGTCTGGGGCACTGCTGGGCCTCCTGGCCATGCTGTCCCAGGGCCAGATATGCTAAAGACGGCGTGGGGAGGCCTGCTGGGGGAGGGTGCTGAGCTAGATGGCAGGCCCCAAGGTCAGCTGAGGACAGACCCAGCCGCGGCTCGGGGCTCAGAGTCCAAAACCTGTAAGTTAGCATCTTTGTTTGGTTATTCTGATGATACATGGATACATGGACACAAACATGTGCCCACTGTCACATGCAGGGCCGGATTGTTCCCCTGTGCAGTCTGATGCGGCTGCTGTGGGATTTCAGGTGGCCCTCCCCATATTCCTTTACGACACCTCTAAGATTTTCTCACTATCTCAGGATGGAACCCAGGGAGCTGAGCCTTGATTCTGTCCCTGCTTCCTGAGAGCTGCTTGGTGGCAGTAAAGGCAGCCCAGTGTCCCCCCACCATCCTCAACAGTGGGAACAATGGAGTGACTCAAAGTGGCTATGATGTGGAGGCAGGTGGGGACTGAGGGAGAGTTCAGCTTCACAGTTGGTGTGTGTTGCACTCAGTTGGAAATGAGAGAGAAGCTGGAACTCGCCATCTGCCCTGCAGGGCAAGGGGAGGTTGTCACCCCTGTGATCCCAACACCTGTGGTCATGTCCCTGCCTTACACGCCCCTGGGCAAGGGGGCTCTTCACTTCCTGGGTGGCCAGTCTGGGGTGAGCCCCCAGGATGCTGTCCACACAGTGCTGGGCTGTTGCTGTGAGGCCGCGTGGTGGCATTTGGTGCTGGGAAGCAAATGCCTGCAGAGGTGGGTGCCCCAGGGTGGGCACCCCAGCGTCTGGGGTGGTATGCACCCCTGCAGAGCCTGTGATGGGCCCTGGGTGCTCTGCCTTCTTTCTCCAGATGGCAGGAGAGGCTGCCCTCCTCCCCGGTGAGCCCACAGTCTGCCTCATGCGGTAAAAGTGGGGAAGGAGGGGACTACCGTCTGGGTTTACATGTGCGTGCACTTGTGCGTATGCATGAATGCTGGCCTTTCCAGACTCCACTGCCCCAGTGGGTTTCCTTATCCAGGTGAGGGCTGCCACAGTAAGGCTCTAGGCCTGGCTGGCAGAGAACTGGGCTCACTGTTGTACTGGTCACAGAGTCAGCCTTTAGCTACAGCCCACAGCGTGCACCATCGAGGCTCTCTGGTGCTGAAGAGGTGCTGGGATGGGAGATGGGTGCTGGGAGCTCACTGCAGGCCTTCTCCTGAAGATTAGCTGGGAGCCCCAATAGAAGCAAGCTGTGGGGGGTGGGGTGGGGTACCAGGCTTCCCCAAGCTTCAAAATCCGCTTGGTTCTCCTTTACCATTTGGGCCATTGTCACACACCCATAGTAATGCACTCAGGCACTTTTGGGTTTTGTTTTCCATAAATATTTCCTTTTCACAACTGCCAACTTCCCCCTGATTTCCAGAGTATCAAAATATTGTGTGTCAGTTCTGGGAGAGAGGTGGCGGGTGTGGGTGGGGCTGCAGAGCAGCTCATAACTTGCATTTTGCCTGAGGCCAATGTTCAGGACCTGTGAACATGGCAAGGCCTCTGGGTCCTGTCACTGAGGTGGAGACAGTAATCAGTTATGCTCACTTAGGGGAGGGGTGACAGTGGGCCTTGTGGTTTTTGTCAGCGGCTGGGGAAGAGCTAGAGAGAAAGGTTTATTTGTGTTTCCAGGATGAAAGACTGTATTTAGACGGGATTTTCCAGCCTCAGCCTTGCTGATGGCTTCATTGAGGGGGCCACCCTGCTTGCCGTAAGAATCCAGGAGCGGTCCAGACTGCTGGCCATTAGATAAGGGGCCCGAAGGCAGATAGATGCTCAATGCTCAATGCAGAAAGTGCTGGGGAGCTCATAACTAGGGCAAACTGTTTGAAAGACATAAAACCCAAGAGGAATCAGCACAGGCATGGCCAGGATGGACACTGCAGAGGAGGAGTGTGCCCAGTGAAGGTCACATGTGCCCCCGGGGACCCAGGGCCCTTGGGGTGTCTGGGCACTGGGAGAACTGTCACAGGCATGAGGTGTCAGGTTGAGGGGCTGAACCAGAACACCAGAATTCTCAACCCACAGCTTCTGTGAGCTCAAGTTCCCAATTCCCCATGTTCCTTGGCATTTGGTCCCAAATTGGGATACCTGACATGCGGGAGTAGATGTTTATTGGCTGTCATGAATAACTAGTGATTTTATAAACTAAATAACACTTAACTCATATTTTCTAAAACTTCTTTACAGTTTTACTGAAATTGATTTTAAAATTCTAGAAATATATTTAAAAATTTTCATTAGCCAGCACTTGCTGTCTACTAGTGCACCAAACTGACCTGTTTCTTGATGTCTTTTGTGCTGTACCAAGCTGCAGTAAAGGGGATCAAACTTTTCAAAGTTTTCCTGAAACTGGGAGACATAAAAGCAAATTGTGAATTTGGATAAATGGAACTAGAGATCCCCACTTTGTCCTGTCAACCATCTGAAGCATTTCCAAGAAGTAATCACATATTAACAACAATGTTATTATTTACATTTAAACCATGTTGATATCTGTTGGTTCCCAATAGTGATTTACAATGCTGGTTGAAAGATTTGGGGGGATATATTTAAATCACACGGAGTAGTGTCTCTCATGGGTTTAGAAAGCACACTCATGTAGACATGCTGGGGAATGCTAGCCAAGTGTCTTTTTCTTCTGAAAGTTAAAGTGGCAGAAATGTTTCCCAAGGGTTTGAAAGGTCCTGAACACCTGTTCAGGTACATACAGGGTGAAAAGAGGAAACGCAGCCAGAGCGCACCTCCTCTGCTGTCCTTGCACGGACCAAGCCTGTCCTTGTGTAAGGGCCCTGCTCTCAGGATAGGTGTGAGTGAGACAAGCAGGGGTGGGGGGACTGGCCTTTTTAGTTCTGAGATCTTTATAAAGCCCTGGTAGTTGGTGCATATGGTTTGGGGACAGGAACACTTAACTAGATGGAAGAACAGAATAGAGAGGGCAGAGGCAAACCTGTGTTGACTGACCCGATGGGGATTTAGTGCCATGTAGGGTGAATCACAAGTTGTGGGGAAAGGATTTTGTAACCAGGTTGGGGAAATTGGCTTCTGCTATATGGAGAAAAATAAAGTTGGATCCTTACTCCAAAGGCATTAAAGACCTACATAGCAAAGGTAAAATTATAGAGCCAAATGAAAGATTTCATAAAGAAGGCTTAAAAGGCACAAATTATAATGGGAAAAGGTAGATGGATTTGACAATAAAACAGTTTAAACTTCCTATTCAACCAAGGACACTGGATAATCAAGGTTAAGATCTACTCATGCTGCTGATGTGAACCCAGTTCACTGCTTTTGACTGACGCATACTTTTACATACACCACATCATCCATTCCCCTAACCAGGGATGCGCAGGTTAAATCCAGCTTCTTCCTCCCACAAACAGTGGCACAGTAATCCCCTTGAGGGCCTGTGCAGAGTTCTCTGGGAGTATTCTCCCGGGAATGGAATTTCTGGAATATAGCTATGTCTGCTTCATGTCCCAGTAAGCACTGCCAGACAATAGCTGCTCCAGAAAGGTTACCGTGACAATGGTGTACTTTCTTGTGTGGGCCTTCCACGTCCTTAGGCTCTGATTATGAGCCTCCGACCCATGAAAATCTCCCTGGAAACATCTTCAAATCAACAAATGCCTCAATGTCATGGGTCACTAGAGTCATGTGGCCCTAGAATCTCTGCAGGCAACTGGATTGATTGCTGTGAATTGAGTCATGAAATGATTTTCCAAAGGTCACAGTGTATAGATTTGAAACTGCCCCTCTACCTTATCAAAACTGAAGAAATGGGTCTTTTGGATATTGCTTAGCCAGTGACTCAAAGGAGAAATAATCTTCTTTTTTGTGTTCATTTTTCAGCAAGTGTCTGTTGAGTGCTATACTACGTTAGGTACTTGACTGTGTGTTGGACATACAGCAGCTGACAAAACAAATAGTTCACAGTCTCATGGAGCTAAGAGTCTAGTGGGAAATAAACAATTCCTTGGAAAACAATTACAAACTGATGTGCTATGAAAGAATACTTGTGCTAATTTAGCACAGAGACCAGGGAAGTTCCCTCTGGAGGGATGAAATTTCAGCCAGTCTCAAAAATGACACAACACTAACCAGGAGAAGAGTAGTGGATTGGGGGGCGGGAAGAGCTTTGTAGGCAGAGGAGATAGCACGGTGTGCAGACCCGGGGCAAGAGAAAATGAAGCACATGCAAGGCCCTGAGCAAGGCCCCTGGCAGGAGCAGGGGAAGGTGATGGATGAGAGGCCAGAGAAGGGGGCAGGGGGAGACCAGCCTGGGCTGTTAGGTATGTAGACTGTAGACTACATTTAATGTGAGGCTGAAGGGGTTGAAAGACCACTTTGGCTATTAGGTAGAAAATACTTTGAAAAGATCAGTAATAGGAGATTCATTAGGGGATTGTAGGAGTCTAGGTGAGAGGTGATAGTAGTTTGGACTAGATTTATGAGGGAATAGGTAGAGAGAAGTGGAAAATCCCAAATATATTCTGTAGGTAGAATCAACAATATTTGTAAATGAACTGGATGTTGAGGGTGAAAAAGAGTGAGGTGTCAAGAATGGCTCCCAGGGTTTTGGTGTTCAGAAGAGAATCTATTATAAAAACGTAACCTGTAAACAGGTGATATTTAAAGCCATGAAAAGGGATAGATTACCTAGGTGGTGAATGTACATGATGAGGAAAATGAGGGCTTAACATGGAAAGTGGAAGAATGCCAACTTAAAGGCTAAATAATGGAGGAGGAGTCAGCAAGTTAGGCTGAGGGGAGGCCAGAGGTGTACAAGAGAACACAAAGGCTGTGCTGCCATGGAGGCCAAGACACAGCTCTTATGGGTCAAAAGAGATGCAGACCATAGGCTCCACTGGATTCAGCAAGTTGGAGGTCACCAAAGACCTTACTGATAGCTGTTTTGCTGGAATGTTAATATGCAAAACATATTGAAATGGACTGAAAAATAGGTAGTTATATTTCTGGCAATATTATTTATCTTGGAATTTTAAAATTAATTATCCTGGAAAAAGCTTTTTATGTAAAGTACCTGGAAGTGCTAGATGAAATCTAACAAATTTCCTTTTTAAATGCATAGTTATACCCAAGAAAAATAAAGTAAATGCCTAGGAATGAAAAAAACAAAGAGGTACACTAAACCGTAAGAATCATAGCTGATTCTGAAGCTGTAATTGCCTCAGAGGCATTTGCCAGCCTTTGTAACCCAGAAACTTAAGTTTAATAGCTGTGCAAAAAGAGACATAGACCTTGGGATCTTCAGAGGTTGGGAGTGGAACTGAGACCCCCAAATACAGCTGGAACTTTTAAGGGTAAGATATTGAATGTAAAGATGGGACAGGAAGAATCTTCTGCCTGGTAATAAGAGATGACAGTTATCTTTCTAAACCTGAGCTCTGGGTGGGGAAAGCTTAATATTCTTCCCTAGAATTGAAAACCACTCTTCATCTCACATGTGTTTGGGGTTCAAAATTATACTACTTAGGTGATCTGACTAATCCTTAGAAAAGAAACCAAAGTACAGTGTACATAATTTGATGGTGTATGAGGACAGCTGACAGAAGCAAAGCAAATTGCCTTGGCCAGTACATCCACACAGGTATCCCAAGCCTTGCCAAAGATAAGCTCACAATCCAAAATTACAAGACAGCTATAGCATCAGACTCTCAAAAACATTAGGAAGTGGAACCATTAGTTATATAATATTAAGTATATTTAAGATGTTTGATGAAATAAAAGGTAGAAAGAAAACAGAAAAGAACAGAATATCATCCAAAACGGCTGGGAAATTTTGGAAAAGAACAAGATAATGTTTCCAGTAAGAGAAATGTGTTTTTAAATGGATACTTCAGTGATGGCTTACGCAGCAGACTACAACTTTAGAGAGGATTACAGAGAACTGACAGGTAGAGCTGGCTTCACCCAGCAAGAAATATGAGTCACGAGGCATGGAGAACAGAATGAGACGGTCTATCATATGCCTACATGAAGAAAATAAGAGAATGGTAGGGAGGACACGCCAAGGACGTGCCTGAGAATCTTCCTACCAAGCGTGCCCTGCGTAAGAGGAACGAGTTCACCCCTTGACATCCCGGGGCGGTACTTCCTGGCACTAGGGGCCGATTTTCGCAGCTGCCACAAAGATGCGACAGGTGAGCTGCAGGTCAGCCTGACGGCAGACGACTCACGGGAAGCTCGGGGAGCAGAAGTCAGCGCGCGGGAGCCGGAGGGGCAGCCCCGGCAAAACTGTCATCCAGACCCCGAGGTGGGGACGCTGCAGGAGCCGCTCTCACCCGCCGCCCCGTCCGCGAGGGCGTCGACCAAGGGTGCGTGCTGGCGCGAAGGCCGACGAGACGCCCCGGAGAGGAAGTGGGCCTGAGGCATACGAGGGAACAGCAGGGACTCGGTGGCAGGCCTGGGTGAACGCAGACAGCAGTACCAATGAGGCCCCAAACCTGGGTGCGCCCCAACATGCACCCCCGCCTGAAGCCCGCGGACCCTGAAACTACAACTCCCGTGAGGCGCCCGTTGCGGCACGCAGGCACTCTGGCGTGCGTGCCGTGCGTGGCTGTTCTAGACCGTCGCACCCAGGCGCCATGTTGGGGCCGAGGGGACAGCGGAGAGGCGCCCGAAGCAGTGTGAGCGGAGTGGGAGCGGGTTGGACTTGGGCTGGTAGGAGCCCCGCCCCTCCTGCCTCAGCAGATCATGAGCTGGGCAGCCGCCGCGGAGGTCGCGGTGGCGGGGGACGTGGCGTGGCGGGGCCGGCGCTAGACATGATGCCGTTTCCAGAGACAGCCCCCGCCTCACAGTGGACCCCGCCGCCGCCCAAGCACCACGGCATTCCCTCTCCCATCAGTTTAGCTGCCCCCAAGGAGACTGACTGCGTACTCACCCAGAAATTAATTGAAACCCTGAAGCCCTTCGGGGTTTTTGAAGAGGAAGAGGAACTACAGCGCAGGATTTTAATTTTGCAAAAATTAAATAATCTGGTAAAGGAATGGATACGAGAAATCAGTGAAAGCAAGAGTCTTCCACAAGCTGTAATTGAAAACGTTGGAGGGAAAATCTTTACATTTGGTTCTTACAGATTAGGAGTACATACGAAAGGTGCCGATATTGATGCGTTGTGCGTTGCACCAAGACATGTTGATAGAAGCGATTTTTTCACCTCCTTCTATGATAAATTGAAACTGCATGGAGAAGTAAAAGACTTAAGGGCTGTTGAGGAGGCATTTGTACCAGTTATCAAACTGTGTTTTGATGGAATAGAGATTGATATTTTATTTGCAAGATTAGCACTGCAAACTATTCCAGAAGATTTGGATTTAAGAGATGACAGTCTGCTTCAAAATTTAGATATTAGATGCATAAGAAGCCTTAACGGTTGCCGTGTAACTGATGAAATTTTACATCTAGTACCAAACATTGACAACTTCAGGTTAACCCTGAGAGCCATCAAGTTGTGGGCCAAATGCCGCAATATCTATTCCAATATATTAGGTTTCCTTGGAGGTGTTTCTTGGGCAATGCTAGTAGCAAGGATTTGCCAGCTTTATCCAAATGCAAAAGCATTAACTCTAGTACATAAGTTTTTCTTGGTGTTTTCTGAATGGGAATGGCCAAATCCAGTGCTGCTGAAAGAGCCTGAAGAACGGAATCTTAACTTGCCTGTGTGGGACCCAAGAGTAAATCCCAGTGATAGGTACCATCTTATGCCTATAATTACACCAGCATACCCACAGCAGAACTCCACATACAATGTATCTGTTTCAACATGGATGGTAATGATTGAGGAGTTTAAGCAAGGGCTTGCTATCACACATGACATTTTGCTGAGTAAGGCGGAG
Source organism: Manis pentadactyla (assembly GCF_030020395.1). Classification (NCBI taxonomy): domain Eukaryota; kingdom Metazoa; phylum Chordata; class Mammalia; order Pholidota; family Manidae; genus Manis; species Manis pentadactyla. Next base: position 101,141,283 of record NC_080028.1, read on the forward strand.
TGGTCCAAGCTTTTTGAAGCTCCAAGCTTCTTTCAGAAGTACAAGCATTATATTGTACTTCTAGCAAGTGCACCAACGGAAAAACAACACCTAGAGTGGGTGGGCCTGGTGGAGTCAAAGATCCGGTTCCTGGTTGGAAGCTTGGAGAAGAACGAGTTTATTACATTGGCTCATGTGAACCCTCAGTCATTTCCAGCACCTAAAGAAAACCTTGACAAGGAGGAATTTCGTACGATGTGGGTGATTGGGTTAGTATTACAAATGCCTGAAGACTTGGATGTTCTTAGTATTGATCTCACCTGTGATATTCAGTCTTTCACAGATATGATTTATAGGCAAGCAATAAATAATAAGATGTTTGAGATGGATATGAAAATTGCTGCAATGCATATAAGAAGAAAGGAACTTCATCAACTACTAGCTAATCATGTGCTTCAGAGAAAGAAACTGCATTCAACAGATGGTGTCACATTGACAGCTCTGAATGACAGCAACCTTGACTTGTCTGTGGACAGTGAAATCAGCACATCTATGCCATCATCTACTAGCTCTATGAAGACCGGCCTAAAGACTGGCAGTTCTCAGGGCAGAAACAGCCCTGTCTCAGCAGTAATGGCAGCATCTGTGACCAGCATACAGGTTACTGAAGTTTCTTTGCAAGAAGTGAGCCCTAGTGAAAGCTCGGGGGGTGCATCGAGTGAAAGCGTTACTCAGATTTCCTCACAACCAGCCCTTTCTCCTCCACTGAAGCCCATGGTCTCCAGAGTTGTTTCTTCATCGTGTCTGGTAAACCATCCTTCAAGGCCTTCAGGGAGCACAGCAGCGAACATAGCTAACCCTGTGGTGGGAGTCTAGAGGGTATTCGCACCTCACAAACAAGAAAGGACCAACGGAACCAAGCAGAAGAGGAATATCTCAAACAGATGAGTACAACTCCAACTGTTCATATGGCGGCTTCCTTGTTGGCCTCACAGAAAACATCCCGTGCAGACGTTTCTGCTATCCCAGCTCTGCAAATCCTATTCCTGACAGACTGGTAAAAGCAGGTCCATAAACAATGGCTGCCAACTCAACCTGTTGTCTTCAAATGCTAGAGGAGGAGAATGAAGGGTACCAAACTTGAAATGACGCAAAATAGATGTAAGCTTGTTCGGCTCACTTCCTTTACCTGGCTAATCTCTATCAGAAGTCCAGGTTGGTATGTGAAGCTAGAAGTACTATTATTAGTGTGTCAGATTAGTGATGTGTCAACAGCAGTTATATTAACTATTTCAAAGGACTGTTGCCCTTAAAGAGAGAAAAAGAAAAAAAACCCTCCAGCTCTATTTGTGTCCATGATTGACATCTGGACTGGATTTGTTTCATGCACTGTTGGGGAAAACTTACAATACAAACTGGTCTCAGAATGCCTGATACTGATGATGCACTTTATGTATATTTTTATTAGGAAGTAGAACTAAGTTTAGCTTTTTCAGCTTGATGAGATTTTTTCCTGAAGAGTCTTCTTCATTATTAATTTCCAGACTGGATGTCATTGTGCAGTGTACTATACTTCAGAAAAGACATAAAGTGTATCTAGCTCAGTCCCTGGCGGGTAGCTGTAGCCCTTTAAAATGAAATGTCAACTCTTACGGTATATATTTGGCATTGAAACAGGAATTAGGGTATTTTTCATTTTGATGGACACAACTAAGAAATACACTGGTTTTATCGGTGGAATTGTTTTTAATTTAGAGTGTATATGATCACCAAACAGCAAATATTGTCTTGGAGCCAACAAAACTCCATATTCTTTTGTCCTTAATCACACTTATCCTAAAAAAAAAAGAGCCTTTTGCCTTCTCCCTTTCTCTTTGCTTTTATGCACAAGGTAGGCTTGTATGTTGTTTCATTAAAAACCTCAGAATGCTAGTATTTTCCTAACCATGATGTGAAACAACAATCCTGTGGCCACATGGCGTGAAACACTAGATTTTGGTTCTATGGCTAATATTTTAGTAAAACTTAACTGAAAATAATGAGTGAAATGTTAACCATCTGAATAGACATTTAATGTCTACGTCTACTCAAAGAATATCTGCTCATAGTAAATTTCCAGTTTAAACACATAAGCAAAAAGGCATTTTCTCCAAGCATTTTAAACCAATTTTTTTAAATGACTTACTAAAATTCACCAATAAATTTTGCATGTACAAATAAAAAATAATTTCTTGCAAGCACTTGACATTGGTCAGCTTTCTACTCTTGTTTTATCCTAGAAAAGATTAAAGAATACCTTTCTTTAAATTAAAAAAAGGCCATTCATAATTAAACAGTAGGACATCCATGTTTATGAAACAAATGACAGGTTTTCAGTCAGCCTGGTTCTGGTTCTTCCCCTCCCCGAGTCGTGTTTCCTTGCTACCATGTGCACATTTTTCATGCTAAACTACAATTTCTTAAACCCTTTTCCTATCCTAGATTAGTTCTCCAAAGTTGAAATATGGTCTCTTCCGTTTAGGCTATGCAGTAATTGAGGCTCCCTTTCCACCCCCACTTTCTGATGTCTGGTCCATGGTGTTCCTGTCTCTCACTTCTTTGTCCCGTGGTCGCCACCACCGCAGCAGTAAATCAGGTGAAGTGTGCACGACGCCTGTGTGTTTCCAATAGCTGTAGTGTCAGGTTGAAATTGTCAGGCAAATTTAGTCTTGTCATTTTGTTTACACATTTGGAAAATTGGTTGATTAAATGTGTCATGTAACTATCCTTGTTTGACCAAGCTGAAAAGTGGGAACTTTCTAGTTTTCATTACCTGAATATCAGACTATTTTTTTCATATGATGTATGTAAGTGTCTCATGACTGGAGTTTGCTTTGTCTTACAGTACCTGTACTACTTGTATTTTTCAAGTGCTATTTTGAAAACAGATGATGTATTTCTCCATGAAAAACAATAAAAACAGCGAAGAAGCAAGCACAGGGGTTTAAATGTAATGGTAAGAGGTCACATGTTCTTGCATTGTTCTGGAGGAGGTAAATACACATGAAATTTTTGGCTTTATTAAGTCAAATTCATGTTATGAAGTTAGGGGAACATATATATGAATATGTTAAAACTTCAAAAAAGGTAAAAACTGAAGTTAAAAATTTTTAATCCAAAGGAAGGCAGGAAGGAGGGGGCATAGAAAATAAACATAACATCTAAGACGAAACCAAATACATCTGTCACTATATATAATAAGTGGACCAAACTTCCTGACTGAAAGACAGAGATTGTCAGATTCCATGGAAAAACAGTGCAGCTGTAGGCTATTTTATTTAGGAGAGACACACCCAAAATGTAAGACATAAAAGTATGGAAAAATATGGGCTGTAACAAAAAGAATGTTGGGGTGATGATACCATCCCAACAGATTTCAAACAAATAATTACTAGGGACAAAAGGGACCACTGCTTTAATGATAGGAGAAGGAAGGTAACAGGAAAATGGAGCAATTTAAGACTTATTTTCACTTAATGACTCTCAACATAAAATAATGAGCAAAGATTAACAGAAATTGCCAAAAATGTCATAGAAGATTTTAAAACAGCTCTTCCATTAATTGACGTCAAGCAGACACAGAAATGAAGGTAAACAGTTTTGAACACCACAGTGCTTGGCAAACTTTTTCTATAAAGGGCCACTTAGTAAATATTTTCAGCTTTATGAAGCCCATATGGTCTCTGTCTCAACTACTTAGCTCTGCCTTTGTGGAGTGAAAGCTGCCCTAGACAATATGTAAACAGATGGCCAGGACTGGATTTGTCAACCATCCCTCCAGCTGCTGTTTATCATCCCTGATCTATTGGACATTACAGAACCCTCCAGCCAACAACTGGAAAATTCTCAAGCACTGGGCATGTACAGAAGTTAACCTCATGCTAGGTCAGAAATCCATACTCAAAATATTTCAAAGTATCTGCTTCACAGAACATGTCCTCTGACTACAGAATCATAGGTTAGAAATCAGTAACAGCTAGCATAGAGCATTTCCTCCAGACAACAAAGCTCAGACCATAAGGAAAGCGGTTGAGAACAGAATCTCTTCACTGTATCAAATAACAAACAGTGAAAAGCAGGCTATAGTAGGGAGACAGTTTTATAATACGGAAAACTGATGAGTGATTTCTTTCTGTGATATATTAAAGATGCCCCCCAAAATCTGTAAAAATACCAAACAACCCAATAAAAAATGGCTAAAGAAGTACATAGGCATTGCACAGAAGAGGGACTAGTGTAGCTGTAAACACAGGTGCTCAGCTTTGCTAGGAGGAAGGAAAACCTGAAATAAAGCCACAGGGAGAGTTTACAGAAGTGAAGTCTAACAACATCCAGATTTGGGGAGACTGAGGAGCAGTGGAACTCTGACTCAGTGCCTGTGAGTGCAAATAGTTCAGATCCCTTTGGGAGACTGATCTTTTCTAGTCCAGTAGGCCTGACCGCACCATGTTCCATTTATTCTATTTGCAGGGCTCTGCCACCATGCTGTGGGGCACCTGTGTGCTTCCTCTCTCTGGTCCCCTTACCCCTCAAGGTGCCTGCTCTGTGGGCTACCTCTGCAGCCATGTCCAGAATTCTACACCACCTAGTTTACCTGCAGCGTGCCCTGTAAATGCCATACTTTTCTATATATGCCAAGGTGTCAGAAAAGTCAGGAGGCACTCTCCTAGAGAGCTTGGTCTCTTGGGTCACCAGGAGGAGAGCTTGGGAGTGTTTGCAGCAGCATTTGCAACATCCTAGAGCTCAGAGCAGCCCATGCGCCATAAACGGGGGCTGCATAGACAGACCGTGGTGTGTTCATGCAATAAACAGTACAGAGCCATGAGATTCAGTGAACCATAACTACACACATCAGTGAAGCTGTATCTCATAATGCTGAGGAAAAGAGGACATTGAAGAAAAGTACACAACATGATACAATTTATATAAAGGTTTAAACACAAGCCAAGTAGACCTCTATAATTTAGGGTTACAAAAATGTGTAACATAACTATAAATGGAAAATAAGGGAATGTGAAACATGGAATCCAGAACAGCGGCCCCCATTGGTGGGGTGAGCAGTGGGGGGTGAGGAGATGGCTTTTGGGACTCAGCGAGACCAGAAAGGTTCCACTTTTCTTCAGGGGAGGTGGTAGATGAATGGATGAATAATTCATTTTATTATTAATCTAAGTTATAAATACTTTCATATGTGTGAAGTTTTATAATAAAATATCAATACCAAAGTGATGTCTTAAAAACCTCTTCATCAGTTAGGAATTGCATTTGGCCAGATAATAATAGCTAAGCACAACATAGGTTTATTTTCTTTCACATCATGGAGGTTTAAGTTAGTTCAGGGCTGGCTGGCTGGGTGGCTTTCCTGCTCTCCAGGGACCCAGGCTGCTCCTATCAGCCCCACCATCCTCGAGGTGCAGGATGATTGCCAGGCCGTTGCTGTCACATCTGCATTTAAGGCCAGAAGAAGGAAGGAAGAGGGGCAAGGGCAGAGGTATTCCTGCAGACTGTGCCCTCCTTCCCTGGAGCTCTCCTAGAAGTTTAAGCAGTAACATTCCCTCATCTTTCTGTGACTGAAAGTTAGACATATGCTGGCTGGCCTATCTGCAAGGGAGACTGGAAATGTTTTGATTACCCCATCATTCCCCCCATTATGCTATTAGGCAGAAGAGAATGGGTGCTGAAAGGCAATGAGAGTCTTTTACCCAGACTCATATTTAGAAGTTCAGACTGTTCCAAATAACTCTAGGATCAAAACAGACCCTCTAATGTGAATCACAACTGAGCAGTAGTGAACATGCAACTTAAGTGGTGCCCCTAACAAGGGTTTTAAAAGGAGGGTCACAGCCTGGAATGCTTGTACTAGAAAACAGCAAAGACTGAGAATTGATGAGCTGCCTGCCTGCGTAATTAGTTAAAAAGAAGAATAAATAAATCTAATGAGAGAAGGAAGTAATAAAGAGCAATGAGTAGAAAAAAATGCAGTACAGAGCACCAATAGAATGAAGAGTAAGTAGGTTCTTTGGAAAGACTGATAGTCAAAACTGGGAAGACTGATGAGGAAAAATAAGGATGGTATCAAAGAGCAATCCTAGGGACTCAAAAGAGGATATAGTGCAAACACAGTAGAGGCTTTTTAAAAGGCTCTTATTATAGATAGCTTATGCCAACAAATTTGAAAGCTCAGATGACATGGATAAGCTCCTAGTTAAAAAGATAACCTACCAAAACTCACTCAAGAAAAAAAAATAGGAAACTTGAATAGACACACAACCTTTGAAATAAATTGCATAAGTGGTTTGAAAATACACCCAAATAAAACCAAAACAAAACAAAGCAAAATCACAAAAAATGTAAGACCTGAAGGTTGTACAGGCCAATTCTTCCTAATATTCAAAGGAGAAGGTTATTCCAACATTGTACATCAGACTACTCTAGCAAAGAGAAAAAGAAGAAACATTTTATGAGATGAATGTAACCATTACATCGGAATGAGAGAAGGGAAGTATGATAAAAATTATCAGCCAAGTTCACTTACAAATGTGGATATAAAAACCAAACCAAACCTAGAAATGCATGTGAAATCATCATGACCAAGGTCGATGAATCTCTGCAATGGTAAGGTGATTTAACGTTTTTAATGCTGGCTGGGGCTGGGGCCCCCCACTCCTATCCACCTAGATGCCAGGGTGCAGTGTCCTCACAACACGGTGCTGGCATAACCCAGAACACGAGATCAGAGCAAGGCCCAAGCTAGGGTCCTCGTGACCTAACCACGGAAGCCACACCTGCTATTAAACAGGCACTATTCACCATGGGAGGAGCCTGGGAAAGGGCAAGGATGCCAGGATGGGGTCCTCAGGGGCCACCTAGGAGAAGTGGGGGCACATAGCTGCACTGCAGAGGGGGCAGTGGGCTTCCGTGCAGCAGACAAGGCACGCCCTGGATGGGCACAGAGCAAAAGGGTGGATGCCATCAGCAGTTGCGAGCAAGCGGACAAGGGTGCGAGCTATAGGATGCTATGTCAGCCGAGTTGTTAAAAAATTGCAAAATATTTTTCAGAGATACTGAATACGGGTATATACAATATTTAGCCATCTTTCATATATGGTAAAATGTAAACAGCACCCAGGAATCATGCTGCCAAGTCTGTGTAGCTGTTACTTCTGAACGGTAGAGAGGATGCTTGTGGAGAGCTGTAGTTTTCCTTGTTTTTCAGGCTGGGTAGTGGGCACACTCATGTTCATGACTTTGTTCTTCATGCCTGTCTGGATCCTGAATGTTTCACAGTTACACCGAAGGGTGAGTAGGAGAAAAGAGTCAGGCATGTGTATAGACAACTTTTTCATGGTGTTTGGCTGACAAGGAGGCGCTGTAACTCACGGGCATGGGACCCAGGCCAGAGTGGGTGGCGGTGCAGGTGGGATGAGTCCAGTGGGGAGAGGCCCACCCCCCGCAGTGTGGTGTGTTACCCAACTCCGGCGCCCTCTCTCCTAGTTATGTAAATAGTACATGTTCATCTTGAAGAATCCAATAAAGTAAAGAGAAGAAGGGTCACCCGGAACCCTGCTCCATTACAGCACCATGAACCATTTCCCCTTTTACATATAAAGCATATGAAGAGTCTAACAAAGAGTATAAAGCAAACAGCAGAGCAGCCTGCGCTGGGCCGAGCGCTGGCCGCCCACAGCCCTGCCTCCAGCCTGCGGTGAGCGGCGCTCTGCCACCGTGATCATAGTGCGTCGTCCCCCTCCCTCTGCAGGTGTTTGTACCTAAACAGTATAGCTCAGTGTTGCCCAGATTTGAACTTCACACGAGCCAGATCGTCAGTGTGCATCTTCTGTGCCTCCCCTCGCCATGTTTGTGAGGCTCCTTCGCACCCCTGGGTCACGTCACACCATGTGACTGTCCTGCTCCATCCGTGCTGCTCGATGGATACTTTGGTTGCTCCAGGTCTTGGGCAGTTACGATAGTGCCTCCATTCTCATCCTCAGCCCCGTTTTGGGTTTAATCAGAGGCTGGCAAAGCCGGTTCTCCCTCAGGGTGCCACATGCCCCGGGCAGCTCAGCCTGCTCACAGGGGCACACTTGAAAAATTCAGGGCCTTCAAACTGAAACCAAGGCTTGAGGTTTCTGGACCCCCCCAGGTCCTGTAAATTGGAACACGGCTTTTAAAGGCCTCCTTTGTTTTTTCTTTCCCCCTCCCCATTTTGATTAGTGCCAAGGCAACTCTTCCCACAGCGCCCAGGGGTGGGGTGGGAGGTTATGTGGAGCTCCCTGTCTCTTCTGTGTTCTCATCTCAACATGGGGAGGGTCTCCTTTAGACGCACCAATGTGGGGGGATCCCAGGATTTCAATTTCTGTCAACACCACTGTTCTCATTCCCTGGAACTGGCACATGTCTGCAGGACTAAAGGGGCCCCACGCACTCCGCCCTCTGGTCCTGTGTCTCTGATTGGGGCCCGACAATTCCTTCCTCTGCTGTTTCCGCACCCCTGTCACCAGCTACAGTTGTTTCCAGTGAGAATGTTGTCCAAAGTCAACTACCTAGTTCTGATTAGACCATTGTATTTTAGTGAACAAACACCCCTCTTGATGCTAACAAACAAAACACACATATTTAACTTCACATAAGTGAGTTCATGTGGTGTAAACTTTTTTTATCATGGGATTCTCTCCCCACACCAGGGCCTTTGCCATTCTGACTTCTTCTAATCAAATAGCCTTACATGTGCCTGTGTTAGTTTTCTACTGCTATATGACAAATGAGTGCAAACTTAGCAGCTTAAGTGACTCACAGTTCTGCAGATTGGAAGTCCAGCACCGCGTGGCTGGAACCGCAGTGTGTCACGGGCTGAAACCAGGCTGTCAGCTGGGCCGAGCTGGTGGGAGGCTCTGGGAAGAGTCCAGTTCGGCCCATTCTTACTGTTGGCAGAATTCAGGGCCTGTGGTTGTAGGATTCGGGCTCCCATTCCCCTGCTGGCTGCTTTCCTGCGGCGGCTCCCAGCCCTGTCCCTCGTGGGCCCACACCTACTGGCGGCAGTTCCCCACCAGCTCTCCCTTGTTCTTTGAATCTTTGCCTTCCTCTCCACTTTTAAAAGGTCGTGTTTTAGGTTAGGCCCACCTGGCTAATCTCCCTGGTGATAAACCCAAAGTGAACAGATTAGTAAGATTAATTACGCCTGGGAACACTCTGGTACCATATAACAAAGCGTGGGAGTGTGTTCACTCATTCCCGGTGCCTCCCCACTCAGGGGAGGTGGCCAGTCAAGGGGTTGTAGAATGCTGGCTGCCATACTCTGCCCTTTGGCCCCCAGTGGCCCCATCTGCACCCCATGTGGAATGCACTCACCACCCCCAGGTTCCCCACAGTCTCAAACCACTATAGCATCAGCTCAAGCTCCAAATCCCATCCTTAATAATGTAAATCAGGTGTGGAGGAAGCTCTGGTATAATCATTAAGACTCTTCCACCTGTGAACAACCAAGGCTGGTGATGTGGAGAAAGGGGAGCCCTCCTACACTGCTGGGGGGAATGTAAATCAGTTCAACCATTGTGCAAAGCAGTATGGAGGTTCCTCAAAAACTAAAAATAGAAATACCATTTGACCCAAGAATTCCACTCCTAGGAATTTACCCAAAGGAAACAAAATCTCAGATTCAAAAAGACATATGCACCCCTATGTTTATTGCAGCACTATTTACAATAGCCTAGAAATGGAAGCAACCTAAGTGTCCATCAGTAGATGAATGGATAAAGAAGATGTGGTACAGATACACAGTGGAATATTATTCAGCCATAAGAAGAAAACAAATCTTACCATTCACAACAACATGGATGGAGCTAGAGGGTATTATGCTCAGTGAAATAAGCCAGGTGGAGAAAGACAAGTACCAAATGATTTCACTCATCTGTGGAGTATAAGAACAAAGGAAAAACTGAAGGAACAAAACAGCAGTAGAATCACAAACTCTAAGAAAGGACTAGGGGTTACCAAAGGGGAGGGGTGGGGGAGGGCAGGGGAGGAGGGAGGGAGAAGGGGATTGAGGGGTATTATGATTGGTGCACATGGTGTAGGGGGTCACAGGGAAGACAGTGTAGCACAGAAAAGACAAGTAGTGACTCTGGCATCCTACTACGCTGATGGACAGTAACTTCAATATGGTATGCAGGGGACTTGATAATATGGGTGAATGTAGTAGCCATAATGTTTTTCATGTGAAACCTTCGTAAGAGTGTATATCAGTGATACCTTGATAATAATAATAAAAGACCCTTCCACATGCGGACCTGTGGCCCCGGAGGCTCCCAGCCCAGAATAGGCTGTGGGACAGGCATAGGATAACAGGCGTTCTGGGTTGAAAAGGGGAATGGATGGTGAGAAGGAGTTGCTAGTCCAAGACAGCTTGGAAATCCAGCAGGCAGACTGCAGCTGGAGTTCCCTGGTTAAATGTTAAGGCCCGGGGTGGTCTGCTGGCCTGTCTTGGCCCAGAGCTCCCTTCCTTTTCCTGAAAGCCGGTGATGTGTGCAGTGGGTTGTCTTCAGCCTGCTTCCTGTCATGGCCTCCTTTCCTCTAAGCTGGCGCTATTTCTGCTGGTGGGATTTTCTCAGGAACCTGGAGGCTGGAAACGAGCACTCCAAACTTTCTCTCTCAGGACTGGAGGGGACTTGCCCCACTGGACAGGGGCTATGCACAGGCACCTCCCAGGGCAGCCCCCACTCTGTGCTCTGCAGCGTCCTGGAGCCCTGGCCTGGCGAGGGAGCCTGGGAGGTGCACCCTCAGCCCCCGAAAGGGCCTTTGGTGTGTCAGGGCACCCTGACTGTGTGTGGGGCAGGACACCTTCAGCCTGTCCTTGCACCATGCTGTCCCACAAATGGGCAGGGCGCCCGTCCTGCCTCCTGACATTGCTTGTCACAAGGCAAGGCTGAGAATTTTCATAGTCCTCCAATCCTGGACGCATTCTGTTTAATGAGAGGAGCATGGAGAGATCCCCCTCATTACTCTGTGGGAAAGCTCTGTGGCTGTGTGCTCAGGGTCACCGCACAGCGGGCTCTCCCTGCCCAACCTCTGCCCTTTTCCAGGAGCGCACCCCAAACTTCCTCGGCTTGCTTAGGGTCTAGATTCCCGCTGTGCTGTTCCTGGCAGTGTTGGCGTCCTCTAAGGCAATGGAGGGAGTGCTCCTCACATCCTTCTAAGCCCTGGCAGCAGCATCTTTCCTGCCCACATTCCCACAGGTGGATGTCTGAGCACCGGGTGCTGGGCCCTCCAGGGGGGTCTCACTTGGCTGTGATCCAGGGCCGTGGTCCTTTCTGGAGAGCTCAGGGTTGTTGGCAGGATTCACTTTCTTGAGACTGTAGGACTGATGTCTCCCTCATTTATCTTTCTTCTTTTCCTTTTTTTTCTGCGAGCTGTTGGCCAGGGGCCACTCTCAGCTGCCAGAGCTGCTGTTAGCTCCTTGCCCTGCAGCCGCTCCCAGCTCAGCAGTGGAGAGCACCCCCGGGCAATCCCTTCTCACACTTCATCTCCCTGACTTCATTTCTGTGGCCAGTTGGAGAAAACACTGCTTTGATGACACTCATGTGATTAGGTTGGGCCCACTGGGTAACCTCCGTATCTCAAGATCAACTGGTCAGGAACCTTAATCATATCTACAAAATCTTCTTGGCCCATGAGCATAACCATGGGAATATCCCAGGGGCAGAGATTATGGGGGGCATCTCAGAATTCTGCCCAACACAGTGACCTGCTGTGGTTTTTCTGTGTGTAGATAATCCTGTACAGATCTACTTAAGTATATACATGCATGTGCTTTTGTCAAAAGTGTGTCTTTTTTAAAAAAATGGGGTCACATACTCCATTTTCTGCATCCTTTGTTACCAAACTCCTTTTGAAATTTTCCCATATCATCTTATTATGGTTCTAATTCATTCATTTTAGGGATCATGGAATATTCCACAGTGTGGATAGGGTACTATATATATTTTGGTATCACTAAGAATAATTTTGCAGTATATATCCCTGTAGGTTCTGTATTTCATCAAATAAAAGAGGCTATCAATTGTAAGATTGCAAGTACCTACTTACCACTAAAATGAAAAAATACAAGGACACAGTGCTTTAGTATTGGGATTCTTAGTTTTGTACTTAAAGAGCTCTAATAAACTTAAAGGTTTATTTAAACATGGATTGGAATCTGTATTCATTTTGTACATACAGAAAAGGATAATTATGAGTGAAATAAACTTAAAGTCTGGTTCTTTTCAATTCAGAGCCATGAGTGTGTACATTCCACACAGCATAATTTTCTGTGCCCTCAGAAATACTGGTGTACTCAAGAGGGTGCCCCACTATTATCTCTGGGATTTTCTTCTAAGCCATTGGCATGAAATCTGCCTGTTTGCACACAACAGCTAGAGCTCATGTTCATTCTTCAGGTGATCCTTAAATGGCATGCTGGCTAACATCCCACATGCATATAGCATGCTTTCCAGTCCCCAAGATGTTAAAGTGTGAAAGAGTGTGTGTAGAATTTAATGGAATATATACCAGAAGTGTGCCTGTTCATTCTTTCATTCACTTAGTAGTTTGAAAAGTATATATATTTGGAGACTTTCACTTCTTTTCACCAACATTAATATATGTGCATTAAAACAATGGTTTCCCCACTGCTAATTCAAAACAAAACATAGACTCCACAAATGTCAGTTCCCTTCCCACTTGGCCTTCCCTCTTCCCAGTTTGGAACTCCCCAGAGGGAGTCACTTTCAAATATAAACTATTCTGTTTGGGGCATTTAATTCCACATCTTAAAATAACCAATGTATCCCACTGCTACTTGATCTTTAAAGCTGGAGAGCTGTCTAGGGAACTCTCACCAGGGGGATGAGACCCCGGCTCTTTTCGCCTCCCTCTTTAAAGGCATCCAGCTGCCGTGTCCATGTCCTCTCAAGATAGAGTTATGGTCAGATCTTTAATTGCTTGAGTAATAGCTTAACTGGGTATAGAGCTTGAGAATGAAAATAACTTTCTTTCCTTGAATTTTGAAGGCTTTGGTCCACTTCTTCTAACTTTCATTTGTGTATTCTGACCCTTTTTGCATTTTTACCCTCTATGGAATATTAGACATGTAATGGGACATTTTAATAAAAAACTCATGTTCCTCAATTCTTAAAAATTTTATTATTCCTTTGGCGATTTCTTCTGGCTCTTCTATTATGCAGGTTCTGAGTCTCCTGGACGGGCATATGTTTTTCTGATGTTTTCTTCTCCTAGGGCCTCTTTCCTTTTTGCTCTACTTTCAAAGCTATTTTGTCAACTCTGTCTTCGAACCGGACTGAGCATGGGAGCTCAGTGGCCTGCGGGGTTGAGGGGGTGCGCAGATGCAGCCTGGGGCAGGGGACCTGCTCTCAGGGGCAGGGAAGGCTCTTCTTGGGTGTTAAAACAGAAGATCACTAAGCTCTGGGACAAGAGAGCCAGTTCTCTGGCCAATCCTGGGAATGCCTGTCTGGTAGTGCTGATGGAAATGGTCCCTTCACTAGGTGCTAGTTTGCAAGGAACTCGCCATGTATGCTAGCTTTTGTGTTCCCGTGATCCCACCAAGAAAGGGCTTAGGCATCTTGGGGAAATCAGATGTGGCCTTGGGTTTCAGCTAAAGAAAATTCTTGATCATGCTGCAGTGTTCTCAAGGCCATGGCTCTGAAGGCTCTGTTTCCATTCGTGACTAACAAATGGCTTAAGCATTTCATCTGCTTAGTTACCCTTATCTTAATTAGGTTAGTCCTGCTAGAGAGGGGATGTTATTCCCTTCTCAGGAGTATAATTAGTATTAGAAGGTTGAAGTTTTATCCTGGAGATAATGTTTGTCAGTACTTTGAAATGAAATTTCTCCCCATTTTAAAAAATAAGGCATATCCATTGTTGAGAATTTGGAAAATTAGGGTAAATATAAAGAAGAGGGCTAGTTGCCTATAAAGTTTCCTGTTGGGAGAATATCTCTAAGCATGTTGGTGCCTTTCATCCAGTCTTTTCTCAGCATTGCATTTTTTTTTTGTACATAATTTAAATCAACCTATCTATGTAGTTTATGTCCTCTTTTTTTACTTAATATATTTATTTACTCATATTGTAAGTATAATTTTTAATGCCAGTGAATGGGTGTACCTAACCAGTCCCTATTGGATTTTTAGTATGTTTACCATTTTTCTCTATAAATAATGATTATATAAACATCCTTGTACAGAAATGTTTGATTCCTTTCTCGTTATTTCTGTAGGATAGCAACTTAAAAGTGGAATTCCTTTGTGGAAGGATGGAGACATTTTTAGATATAGACGTATCTGTGGCTAAATATTGATGTAGCTGGCAACATGTCAAGAGCTGTTTTAAAACTGGGCTGGGATCGGTGCCACTTTATGTCCCCTGCAGTTTCTGAGCATGTCCATCTGTCCTCATCCTCACTCCCACGATTCAGGCATTTAAACTTTCTGCTAACTTGACAGGAGAAACACGTCTCATTGTTCACTTTGCTTTTCCTTTGGTGTTTGTGAGGTTGATCAATCTTCAGATGTTTACGAGCCATTTCTCTCTCTCATTCTGTACCTGGCTCTCACTGCTTTCCTCTTCTTTACTTGGAAAAACTTCAAGCACACAGAAAGTGGATGTAGAGTAACATGATGAATTTGTGTATCCCTGACCCAGCTTAAGAAGTAAGATGTTAGGTATCCACAGAGTGCTGGGGCACATTGCTCCCTTAGAAGTGTCCACGGATTTCCTCCGGGGCACGTGGAGAGGACGCTTGTGGAGCTCAGGACATTTGCGTTTTGCCTGGGAATCAAGTTGCTGGGTCACCTGCAGGAAGGAAGCCCTTGGTGGCTCCTTGGACGTTAGCCATGGGGCCCTGGGGAGGAACAGAAGCTGCAGGGCTGGCAGTGAGCAGTGGGCGCTGGCACTGTGTGCCCACTGTGGACAGCATGCTACCAGGAGGGAACAATACTCGGCTCCTCCCGGCAGCAGCTGAATTTCAGAACAGCTAGTGTGGACCAGGGTGGTGTAGATAGTTACCACGGGCTGGTCGGAACTGTCTGGTCTGGGGAGGCAGGAGGTAGAGCCCTCAGCCCAAGCCGCACCATGCTCCTGGTCCCTGGTTCTCTGGCTTAAACCTCACATTTAAGGAGCTGACCTTGTCACTGTCTGTCAACAACCTCTTCAACGTGCTCGGATGCGTCCATGATCAGTTTCCCTTATGATTAGC
Source organism: Manis pentadactyla (assembly GCF_030020395.1). Taxonomy (NCBI): domain Eukaryota; kingdom Metazoa; phylum Chordata; class Mammalia; order Pholidota; family Manidae; genus Manis; species Manis pentadactyla. The sequence goes on from NC_080028.1 coordinate 101,156,548, forward strand.
CCTGTACCCCTGTGTGAGAAGTCTTTGCATACATGTGGTCATGAAGCTGTCTTCCCGTTTTCTTCTTCCCACCCACTTTATGTTCTACCTTTTACATCTGCATCTGCAGTCAGTCTGGGGTTAGTTTTCACGGATGGCGGGAGGGAGGAGTCCTGACCCATTTTCTCCCATACTGAGGGTCGGTTGGTCCAGGGCTGATCATTTCTCTGCGTATGTGAGGCCCTTGCCCGGCTTGCATCTCTCTTCCTCTGGTCTGTTTGTCCTCGTAGCAGTGCCATCCTCTTTGTTCTGGGAACTTGCAATACGGCTGCAGGTCCTCTAGTTCTGGCGTTGTTGTGGATGTCCAAGACCACCTTAGCCCTTGCATCACCATACACGTTTCATCAGTTTGCACACACAGCTCTGCTGAGGCTTCACTTGGGAGTGCACTGCCTCAAGCTTATACATTAGTCTGGGGAGAACTGGCATCTTCACAGTCCATGCACCTGCACTCTCCCCTTCCTGAAGTTTTGCCAACAGTGTTTGGTAGGCTTCAGTGTACTGGGCTTGCACATCTTTTGGTGGATTCTTTTATGTTTCTTGACACTATTATAAATGGTATCTTTTTTTTATTAGGGATCACTTAAAAAAAAAGTCTAATTTCCCCCAATTTTGGTAAAATCCCCTAAACCAGGAATGTCTCATTGCTGCATCAGTCAGCAGTCATAACCAGGTCGCCAGGTAGCAGACATGAACAACAGAAGCTTTTCCAAGTTCTATATATTGTCTCAAACCTTCAGAGTCCAGGGAGAAAAGAGCAAACAGGATCCGGAGGTAAAACCCTCAGGTTGAATTTATTGTCCTAAATTTAGTGACGTTCAGGAAAAGAGCTGTGTTTTTCTTTCCACTGCTGTTCTGGAGCTGCAGAGCACAGAGCTCATGACAGGAGCTGAGGCGACAGTTACCGGCTGTTTCCAAAGTGGATTTTGCCATGCTTGGTATACAGAGTCCTTTCCCCTTACCAGCATTGGGACATCTGTGCCAGCTTCTTGTGGAGGGAAGGGGGTGTGTGTAGAAGAGCCGTCCCCCGCCTCCCCTGCTCAGATGGCTGCCGTGCCCAGGAGTGGCTGACCCAGGGGATAAGGCACTGTGGACTTCTGCCCAGCCGAGCTGCACACAGGCAGGCTGTTCCCTGGGGTTGAGAAGGTGGCCTGAGCCAGTGGCCCAGGCAAGGGAAGCTCAGAGCTCCTCCTTTGAGCACATGTGCCGTGAACAGATGTTGGTGTTCTCGTGTCTCCACCACGCCACACCTTCTGCACATTTGGAGCCCCATCCCCAGTCCCTGAGTGGGAAGCCAGTGGTTCAGGAGCAGGCAAGGTGGCCCCTCAACATCCCAGGTCAGGGCCTGTGATTTAGCTGTGATTCCTTTAGGAGGCAGCAAGGGTTGTTTCAGAATCTCTCCCAGCTCTACTGTCCTGAAAGGTTGGAAAGTAATCACTGTGCCTCTGGGTCTGGGGCCCTGTGTATCAGCAAGTGTGGGGCAGCAAAGTGGGTCCCCTGTGTGTCCTCAGGGTGGGAACAGGACAAGGTGGGCCTGTGTGTCCTTGTGGGGAGCAGAGGCCTCTCCAGGTTCCAGTTACGCAGACCCTCCTTTTGTCCTCTGCTAGGGTGTTTCTTCTTTTTCACCAGAGGCAGATACAGTGCAGTGAAGAGGGGAGCCCCATATCTGCCACCTTTCAAGGAACTGAGAAACCTTTATCTAGAGAAAAATTAGAAATCCAAAACTCAAATTGATGGTAGGTGCGTGAGTAAGTTTTCCAAGCACTCTGTGCATTTCTGTTTTCTCTCCCGGTGGGATTGGCTTGGGGGTGGGAGGCGTGCCTGGCAGTGGTTCCTAGTCCTGGTGCTGTGTTCCAGAAGCTTCTGGGAGCTTTTACAAACTATAGATTCATGGGCGTCCCTCAGATCTCCTGACTCAGACCAGAGCCTCTGATCCGCCAAATTCAATCCCTGGGCAGGGCCAGGCCTCCCGATTCTGTTCAGGTCTCGGCCCTGTGGGGAAGCTCCAGAGTCACACAAGTGAGAGGCCTTCGAGGCATTTGTGATTTTTACTTCAAGGAAGTTTTTAGAACTAAAGAAGAGTGTAAACAGTAATGTAACTGACACCTGGGTATCTTCCATAATCGGCATTAAAGTTTTTATCATATTAGAATTTTAAAAAATAAAACAAAAACATTACATATATAAAGTTACATCTAAAAATGCATTCTGTGATGTTACCCGTACTCTGTGAGCTATAGGACATTCCATTATATACACCCAGCCCTCCCCCACCCCCAAAGACGGCCATTGCTGGAGGTTGCTGTGTGCCTTCTCTGTACCGGTTTTAAAATAGCATTGTGTGTACATATGTGCAACCGTGAGTGGAACACAGGGGTATCTGTGCTACTTAAGGGGTGTGAACAATTGCTCTCATGCCTTACGAATTACCCTCCGGGCTGCAGTTCCTGCCCACCACTGGTACACGCTGGGCCTTGCTCCTCTGCAGCGTCTTCGTCCTCCTGTGAATGCACAGTCCTTATGGGGGCGCTGGTTCACGGCTGTCCTTGCACAGGTGTCTGAGAGCGAGCAAGGGTCCCCCTGCCTGTGCCGCCAGCTGGGTGTGCGTGGGGTCTGTCTGCTGGACTCTGTGGGGTGCCCTGCTCGCAGGCTGTGGATGCGCTGCAGCTTCCCTCCTGACTGCTTTGAGCCAGCACTCCTTGGCCTGACCTTTCAACACTCACGCAGACCCCCAGGACCCGTTATGGAGACCAAGCTTCAGTATTTAAAACTCTGCAGGTAGTTCTGGTGTAGGTGGGGCTGAGAGCCACTGCTTTAGACAGCCAGGTCAGAGAGCCCTTCCCTGGGTGCTGGAAGGATCATCTTCAGGGGGATCTCCCTTGGAGAAAGGGGTCCAGTCGGCTGTGAGCTCCCATGAGGGGCTGCAGCCCCCAGGGACACTGGCCTCAGTCACTCAGGCCTGCTCTGGGAGGTGTCTGGGTGCCCCTGGGAATCTAAGAGAAAGGGGCAACTTTCCTGGGCCCTGACACTGCCCTGGGATCCCAGGGTTTCTGGGTCTCTCTGAGGTGCAGCCTCTCCTACAGCCAATCTAGACGGAGGAAAAGCCTGGGGATGAGAACATCATTTCGGGACTGGTTTTAAATCGGTCTTCTTTCCGGTATGGCCTCATAGTTGTGCAATGATGCCACAGGCCTTGGGGTCTGCCATTTGTAAGAGAGTAGCTGGGGACTGGCTTCCACTGCCCCCCTGCCCCGCCTGCCCACCCTGTTCTTCCCACACCCTGCCCCCCACCTGCCCTGTTCTGCCTGCTCCCTGCTCCCCCCCACTCCTGCTCCTCTAACCCTTCCTGTCCCCCTGCCCCCACCAGCCCCTGCCTACTCCCCCTCCCTTCCCCACCTGCCCCCTTCTGCCTGCTCGCCCCTCCCCCTGCCCCCACCCACTCCCGCCCCTTCCCCTGCCCTTGCCTGCCCCTGCTTGCCAGTGTCTGGTCGGCTCTGCGGCACTCTGGGTGGACAGCTTCACACTGCGGCTGGACTGGCCCGGTCTCCTGCAGCCTGGGTCCCTGCGGGCTGCAGAAGAGCAGGCTTCCTTCTGGAAGGGCAGGTGGGTCTTCACAGGCGGTGCCCTGGCTCTGGCTTGCCTGCTTCATTCCTCTGGCTTTGTCTGGTTTTGTGAGGAATGGTTGTAGGAAGGGATGCTGCAGATGGGGACAGATGGAGGCTGTGAGGAGGGGACTTGGCAGAAGGCTCAGAGAAAAAGCACCGGGGTCAGCCAAAGCGACCAGAGACTGGCGCTCTGGGTTCCATTTGGCTTCTTGGCTCTCCAGCAGCTGCAGCATTAGTTTAAAAGACACTGCCTGGGTGTGTGAGGCAGTCTCACGGGGTGTGCATGTGCGTGTGTGTGCGCGTGCATGTGCGTGCCCGCGCTGACTTGTGTCGGGATGGAGCAGCTATGCTGCCCCGGACAGTCCAGCGGCTCAGCGGGCTGGCTGATGTGGGCAAGTGCACTGCTGTCTCCTTATAAACTGGGGGGATCCATGAACGTTTCTTGTCTCATCACAGCACACGCCATGCTTGCACACACACACAGATTGGTTGGCAGGACGGGACAGGTGGATGAGCAGGATGGGGATGGGGCAGCACATGGAAGCCCTGGCAGTGGTCCGGCAGGTGCGTCCCCAGGGGAGACTGAGGAGTTGGCTGGCAGGGCCGGGTGGGAGTGTGTTATCAGGCTCCTGTGGGGCCTCAGGGTGTGGACAGCTGGGGTACCTGCTCTTCAGGGGAGCCCCGAGGTGCCCCAGCCTTGTGCAGACGTGGTCAGCGGGGATAGTCTGGCCCCCTCCAGGGCTGCTGGACAGAACAGCGACTGGCGTTTGGAAGGGTGGCTTCACGACATCTGAATTCAGAAGGGCTGGAGGGGGGCCTTGGGCTTGACTGTTTACACTGCGCTGCTTCTGTTTCAGGGATAAATGCCCAAGCCCGGAGGCTTCAGCGGAGCCGGGCCAAGGGAACCCCAGCCCTGGTCGCTGGGGGTGCCCAGAGCCCCCCTGCATCCCAGCTGCGCCGCACTGTCAGCGAGACCAGCCTGAGCCCGGCCGCAGCCCAGGGCCCCGAGCAGCCCGAACAGGACGCCATGCGCTACTCCCTCTACGAGTCGCCCCATCTGCTCCTCCTGCAGGGCTACAGCCAGCAGCACGTGAGCACTGCCCCCTCGCCTGCTGCCCAGGGAATTCTCAGAGCAGAGGCCCCCTAGCCAGGAGCTAGGTCAGCTATGAGCTGTAGCTTGTGGGGCTGTAGTCACTCTGGGGAAGATGAGGGGTAGAAATGGGGTGTGTGGGGGCCACCACGTGGGGCCTGTCCTGGACTCTGGAAGAAATGGGGCTCCCTTATGCTTTCCTTCCAGAGCATTCTCTTTGTCCAGGCTGCAGGAGGAGACAGTGGGGCAGAGGGCTCTGAGGATCTGCCCAACTCCTCTGCACTTACCCAGCGTTTGCCTGGCCCCAGGTCCCCTCACAGAGAATTCTCTACCACCTTCCAGATTGGGTCTCAGGCCACTTCCTGGCCTGGCTCTGGGGAAGGGCTTGGGCAGGTGACCAGGGCCCAGGCCTGTAGTCTCCTCCAGGCCAGTGTGCAGGCTGTGTGTGCCTCCAGGGCAGTGCTGGACCCTCTCAGAGGAGGCATGGGAAAGAAGCCACCTGCCGCCTACCCCCAGTGGCATTCTGACCACTTGTCAGAACATCCCGGCTGGAAGAGTCTGGCCCTTGGCTGACTCCACTGGGCCACTGCTCCTCCTTGGCCTGTCCTCTGCTTTCTCTGAGCTACCTTCCTGCTCCACCGTCAGTGCACATGTTGGGCGCTGGGGCCTCTGGTGCGTGGGTGTGAGGGAGGCTTCTGTGCTCGCTGAGCTGTGGGGGTGCTTCCACACGGCCTGTCGTGGATCCCTGGGGGGCATTGGCGGCACTTGGCCTGTCTGTGAACCAGCGTCGGTTTCCAGGTCAGACCTTATCTGGCCTCTTGCGTCTCAGAGCTGGAGTCCTCCCCGTGTGTCTGCTGTGCCACTGTTCTGAGAAACCTCCCCAGGGACAGGGTGGGTGACAAATGGGGGACAGCTGGGGGCACACAGCAGGTTAGGAAGGGCTCGGGGGTGGGGTGTCCCAGGCCCAGGTTCTGGCCACACAGCTTAGGTAGCCAGGGTCCGGGACACCTTTCCTCCCTTCCCACTGACAGAACTGCCTGAGGTCGCGTCCTGCCCTGAGGTCTGTGTTTGCATTTCAGGACAGCCTGGTGTACCTGCTCAACCGGGAGCGGCACACCGTGGGCCAGAGGACCCCCTCCAGCAAGCCCAGCGTCAGCCTCTCAGCACCGGATATCCTGCCCCTGCACTGCACCATCCGCAGGCTGCAGCCCAGGGGCCGAGAGCGGGTGGGGACCAGGCTCGTACTGGAGCCCATCCCTGGGGCACCCGTCTCTGTCAACTTCTCCGCACTGGGTGGCCAGTCGGTGGAGCTGCGCCATGGCGACCTGCTGTCCCTGGGCCTCTACTACCTGCTGCTGTTCAAGGACCCGGAGCAGGCCCAGCCCCTGCCTGCCCAGGCCCTGGCCCGCCTCCGGGCTGCACCACAGAGCTGCAGGCTGTGTGGTGCTGTGCTCCAGGCCCCGGGCGCCCCTACCTCCATGCGGGCTGTCCTCCCCCGGCCGCTGCACCTGGAGTTCGAGCCGGAGGTGGAGGATGCACTACTGCAGAGGATCATGACACTGATTGAGCCAGGCAGTGGCGACCACCAGCTGACCCCGGCCTTCCTCCTCTGCCTTTGCATCCAGCACTCGGCCACCCGCCTCGAGCCTGGTGCATTCGGGCAGCTCCTGCTCAAGATAGCAAAGGCCATCCAGGAGACAGTCTGGGTCAGTCACGGGGTGGGGTGGTTCGCTGTCCCAAGTCCTGGGGCCACGGGAGGAGCTGGTGGGGGCTGTGCCGCTGCCTGGGTGGAAGTCATGAGGCTCCCCCCCAACCACCCAGCCCCATGAGGCCCAGCTTTCCCTGCAGGCCCACACCTCCCAATCCTGGAAGCGGGACCACCAGGGAGCCTGGGCTATTGGCTGTGGCCCCTCCCCCTTGGGGGCTTGGCGATGGGCTTCGTGAGCTCCTGGCTTGTGTTCCTCCCTGTTTCCCAGCCATGAGCCAGGTGCCCAGAGCCCTGAGCCCCCGCTATATCTGGCTTGGGTGCCCTGGGCTTCCTGCCGGGGCACCTAGCACCCCACTGCACAGCCCCCCTTGCCAACTTGTTTGGGGGACACTTTGCTCACTGGAGACCTTTTCTCCAAGACAGGGTTTCTAGGCCAGGTACTATGCATGTCTGGGCAGAATTCCTAGTTGTGGGCCAACCTGGGCCCTGTGGAGTGCTGAGCAGCACCCTGGCCTCCACCCGCACATGCTGGGAGCACCCTGCCCTCCAAGGATGCCTGGTAGTTACACACAGTCCTTCACAGAGCCCTCCATGAATCTTGGTCATGCTTACCCTGGGGCAGGTGCGGAAAAGGGAAAACATTTGCCTGTGTAGATTCATCAGATTAAAATCCGCACTTAAAACGTTTGAAACTTTTTAAAAGCAAAAGCCACCACAGGCAGCTACGAACATCCAAAGGCTTGAACAGGTGATCTGAATGGGTTGTGGGTGTCCGAGCTGCATCTCCAGGGTTCCCCGGGTGGACCCGAGGTTAGTGTCCCCCGTGTGGTTGCTTCTCTCTGGGTAGTCGTGAGTACTGCTGGGTGAAGCCCGTTCAGTGTGAAGGCCTGACCACATCAGGGCCAAAGGTGACCTGGCAGTCTGGGGCTTAGAGGTTGAGTTATAAACCACCATCCTTTCCCAAGTCTTCTCTGTGCCAGGCACTCACTAGTAAATCAGATGCCATTCGATTTAATTCCTGCAGCAGCCCTGGCAGCAGGGGCACCGTATCCCACGTCACAGCTGAGGAAACGGAGGCAAGGAGGTGTAAGTGACCCCTGCAGGAGCAGGGTGCCAGCTAGAGCCGAGTGTCCCCAGTCCCTGCCCCACTGCACAGGCAGGGGAACTGAGGCCCACAGAGGTGACCTCCCTTATCCAGGGCTGAGCTGGTAAGCCAAGGAGTCAGCCTCCAGGTCACACCCAGCATTCATAACCCTCTCCCTGACCTGTCTGGGGCCTGTGCAGCTCATTGCTCATGTGCCTCTTGAGCATTAATAGTTCTCTCTCTCCACTGTGGCCTCTGGTTTCTCACCAGCTACACAAATGTGTGCATCTTGGAACCAGTAACAGCCAGTGCCTAGGGCTGTGCTTAGCCAGACAACCTGCTGCTACAGCAGAAGCAATTTCTTGATTAAAAGTGGCAGAAAATGTTGGTTGAACCTGAGTCCCTGTTGGGACATTAAATGTATCTGTAAATACTCAGCACATAGTAATCGACTTCGTGTCACTGTGGCTGACATTTAAAAGTGTATATATTAAACTTAAGAATAAGATTGTTAGCAGAATCTTCTTTCTGATATTTGTAAAATGTCTTCACTCTTTCTTAAATGGCCAGTTGTTCTGTAAGCCAGATGCTGTGAATGTGGGGATCGTACTCAGGAACGCAATGGGAAGATAGCAAATCAAATGGAAACAGAGCTCAGAGTGAACAGTCAGCAGTGTGGGATGTCTGGGACAACTGCCCTATTTTGTGTGTTGACGGTGTAACATGTATTTCATGGTCTCACTGAACATGTCCATGGTAACCTGTTTTTCCCTTGCTTGTTTTTCTTCTTTATAATTGTAGGAGAAAACCAAAGAGCTAGCAGAGAAGCAGGTGCACCTGTAAGTATGGCCAGGTTCCCATTCCTGCCCCTTAGGCAGTAGCTCCCTGTAGACCTGCAGTTCCTGGAGGGGCGCCTCTGGGGTCAGCTCTGTGCTCTGCACACAGTCCTCCCCTCTCCAAGAGGCCATTCCCACTTCTGTAATCACCACCCTGGGCAGCTCTGTGTTTGGGAAACTTCTCCAGCATGCCTGTGAGCCTCAGTGGGCAAGACCCTCTCTGAGTCTTCTCTCTTCAGCCTACTTCTTTAGGAAAATGTTCAACTCCCGGTTTTGAGATGGGACAGCGTGTCTATGCCAGTGTCTGTTTTCACGGGGAGCACTATTTCTACTCTTCCCCACTGCTGGTGGGACTTGGGCATTAATGGTAAAGACGTGCCCAGCCGGTGACCCAATGGTCCCACTCTTAAGAGGTGCCATAGAGGAACACTGTCCCGGGGAGGGCAGGGGACATGCTGCAGAGGCCGTTTGTTGGAAGTGACCCACATGTGCTGTGGCAGCGGTGCGATTATGTGGCAGCAGTGCGGTGTTTGCTCGGCAGTGGGGAGAGCGGCTGAGCTGCCAGGTGCTGCCTCCGTGCAGTGGGAGCTCAGAGCAATGGCAGCAGAAAGGGCACTGGGGAAGGCACCCGCCATGTGGTTCTGTATGTGTGCTCGTGCTTACGGAGTCCGCAGCTCACCCATCTGCTTACAGAGCATACGCAGGCTGTCACACCCCCGGGAGGGGCCAGCCAGTGGTGGCTGGTACTGCCCACCATGGGGACGGCCACACAGGGGCTGTGGTCAGAGACGTTGGCCTTGTCCTGGTTGTGTGCACAGCTGCCTGTGAGCTGGCTTATCTGTGCACGCCTGGTGGGGGAAGTAGGAGGAAGCTGCACCAGCCTCCCTCTCTCCAAGAGGAGCCCAGGCTCGGGAGAGACCCAAGCCTTGGTCAGGAGCAGTGAGGCTGTGGAGTGCCCAGCTGTCCCCAGGCTGCGAGTGAGGCTCTGACCTCCTGTTGCTTGCACACTGGTGCCCCCTGGCACCTGCTGACACGGGAAGCCCCAGAGACCACCAAGTGGCAGACTGCTGGTGCAGGGGGTAGCCTCTGGCCCTCAGGGACGATGCGCAGCCCGTGTGGGGGCAGTGGCAGCTGCATGAACGTGCGGCTTTGCACAGGGACAGTGGGTACCAGAAGCGTGGGGGTGTGGGGTGCCAGAGCTGAGTGGGCATCCTCCTCACCAGGTGCTGGGCCCTGGGCCCACAGATGGGGCGGCCTTACTGCAGCCATCTGGGCTGTGTTGTTAGGCATAAAAACAGCCCTGTGCCCATCCCTAGGAAGCTCTTTTGTTTTTTCTTTTTTAAAGTTATGAACTTCCAAGTTACAGAAAACCACAGAACATGCCAGTTGCCTGTGAGCCCACCCCTGAATTTAACGTTAACACTCTGCCCCACTCGTTTCAGATCTTTGTATTCTGGGCTTCTTTGCAAATAGGCTTCGAACTTAGTTAGCTGCCTTTTCTGCATCTTTGATCACTGTAAGTTTTTTCTCTTGAATCTGTGAACATGGTCACTACATTAGAAGGCTTGCTGAACCATGATTGAATTCCTGGGATGAAACCACTGGTGGCTTGTGGTTGAACACAGCAAGAGCCTTGTGCTGTTTTCTGCAGAGGCCGTACCACTTTGCATTCCCAGCGACACAGTCTGAGCCAGTTCCCTTCCTCCCTGGAACAGGAGAGAGGTCACCTTGTTTGTGGACAAGTGAGGTTATGTCAGGGAGAGGAGCAGGACTGTGACAGGAAGGAAGCTCGGGGAGGGAGTCCGAGGTCCCACCCCACTGCACAGCAGGGGACGGGCACGGAGGGAAAAGGCCTCAGTTCTCCCAGGACACTTCCTCATGGCCCTGCCACCCAGTGACCCCAGTGGCTTCTCCCATGGGCCCAGCTCCCCAGCAGCCCTGGTGCCACTGTCACTCTAACCACGAGACCCTGAGCTGCTCGTGGAAGTAGCAGGCTGGCCCAGTGGGATTACAGAGCCTGTGCTCTGGGCCGGCCTCAGGGCAGCACTTTCCTGGCCTGATGCCCTGCAGCTGCCTGGTGCACTCCTCAAATCCACCAGTAAGTGACACTGCATTGTTGAGGAGTCCTGGGACCACTGGACAGCCAGCCACATCGCCCCCAGACACACCCGTCACATCTCGATGGTCTGGTTTGCTTGTGAACACCCCTGCCCATTTGTCAGGATGGTGCACAGGTATGGCCATGACAGCGCCAAACGCAAACCCTGGGCTGCTGGAGCGCCCCAGGCACTCTCGGCGGGGCTGTCACAGGCCAGGCCAGGCCAGCTTGCTTACCGCTGAGCGGGTGTGGCCAGATGAGTCCTGCCAAGAAAGGCTTGTGGTTGACATTTGACATCGAGGAATTATCAGGGAGCTCAGCGCTGCCTCAGAGGTGGGGTCAGGACAGTACCGGGAAGCTTCTGTCTGCAGCAGGTGACTCACAGACACTAGGCCCTGCATCCTGGGGCTGGCACACGAGAGATGCAGGAGAGAGGGCTGGAGTAGATCTGAGCTCGGAGGAAGCCCCCCAACCACGGAACCTTCCAATGAGGAGGCAGGCAGCCTTGATGTTGCTGCTGTCCCGGAGAGGCATCTCCACCCCAGCTGGCCATCCCCCACCGTGTAATGAGGATTAGGGCCTAGCTGTGTGCCGGCTGCTCTTTCTGTCTTAACTAACCGAACTGAACGCGCACCTCTGTGTTGAAAGAATCAAACAGTGCGAAGAGTTTGTGATGGAAGCCCCACCCCACCACCCCAGTCCAGCCCCTGACAGTCTCAGAGGCGGCCTCCACCAACTGTTGCTCCAGGTTTTCCTAACAGTCCCTCTGAATCTCAGCGACACTCTCAGACGCGCTCTCGGTGCTCCGGCCTTGGATGTTGCCGTTGGGCTCCTGCGGGAATGGAGCACTTAGTTTTGGCTGTGCACCTTCCCAAATATTCACGTTACTGTTTGTGTCTGCTGTTAACTACATTGTTCACTTAAATAATATGCTGAGTGTCATCTCTCTTGTACTTAAATGACACCCTTACTCAGGTTTCTTGTTCTAACAATGTGGGCTATCCTCTCCCCATGCATACACATCTCCACATATTGTCTCCTCACATTCACGGCTGCCTTATTATCTCATTCCAAGAGATATGGTATGAAAATACTGTCTTTAACAGAGTCCTTTACCAGTGGCAGTGGCCAGGGGCAGCCCTTCCTGCTTCGGTGTCAGATGTCAGGCTAGAGGCTATGTACCTCTGCTTGATTTCCCCAGCCTGAAATGGTATGGTGACAAAAGGTAGCTGTTTTGTCAGTGTCCGATGATACGAATGTCTTCTGGGCACAGAGTAGCGGGCTCGGCCTCCCCGGGGAGTGGTCCAAGTGTAACTCGCTGTCTGTGTGTCTCGGTAGCCAGGACCCCATTTCCTCGGGCAGCTTTACCATGGCTGGCCTGGTTCCAGACCTGCAGCACATTCTTTTCTGGATGTCCAACTCGGTCGAGCTTCTGTATTTCATCCAGCAGAAGTGCCCACTCTACATGCAGAGCTTGGAGGACGACCTGGATGTCACAGGTACAGTGGCCTGGGCGTGGTGTCACCTTGCCATCACAGGGTCGGGTTGGCCATGGGCTACGTCTGGGCCCCTCTGAAAGGGAGTGGAGCTGGTGGTCTGGCTTCCCTGGTGCCTCATGCACAGCACCGGCCCTCTCCATCCCGCCACTTCACGCGCTCAGCGCAGGCCAGCTGTGTCCTGTCTGGGGAGGCAGGGGACTCACAGGCACTGGCGGGAAGAATGCGGTGCATTGGCCGCATGCCAGCGCCCCTGACACGGGCACTGCTATTCCACAAAGGAGGCTCAGTGCCCACAGGAACCATAAGAGGGTGTGGCTCGGATGTGGGGAGGGTGCGTGTTAGGGCTCGCGCACTCCAGTGGGAAGTGCTGCAGCATTCAGAGGCTGGCTGGGCAGTCCAGGAGGGCTTCGCAAAGAGGGTGGCATTTGGCGGGGCTCTGAGGCCTGGGTGGGGATTTCAGCCAGTGTGTGTCTGACGGGGCTGGGTGGGGGCCTGAGGTGGGACCTGGGATGGAGCTGGGGCAGATGTGACAGCCAGGCATCCAGGGGCCAGGGCCACAGCTTCATGTGGACCAGCGTGGCTTGGCCCCACACAACCTTTCTCCTCAGCAAAAACAAAGCCACCCATGTCCCTCCCTCCTGTTTGTGGGGCCTGTCCGGGAAGCTCTAGGCCATCTGGATAGGTGGCCTGGCGGCCTGGCTGGCTGCTGGGGACCCAGGCTGCTGCGGAGGCTGTACCTGAAGCTTGGGAAGGAAGCCAGTGGGCAGGACGGGCTGGCCCAGGCTCCCCAGGGCCTCTCTCTGCGGGATGCTATGGTATCTGTGCTCAGCGGTGTCTTCCAGGGTGGCTGTGGGCTCCACGTGAAATAACTGCAACCACACAAAGTCAGCCTCATGCGGGTGGGGCCCTGCCGTGGCCCTGGTACCGACGGGCTGACTCTCTGACCCAGAGGAGGGGCTCCTGTGGCCCACCGGGCGTGGACTGGTCCACGCAGCTGACTGTTGTGCCAGGAGGCCTGGAGGCCGGGACTCAGGCAGTAGCCAGGAGCCGGGCTGTGGAGACTGGCTGGACCGAGGGCCGGCTGGGCAGGAAGCTCTGGCCAAGCTGAGCTAGAGAAGGAATGGGGCCCCCATGGAATCCGAGCCAGGCCCTGAGGACTGTGCGGTTTGGGGAGGTGGGCCGCGAGGCTGACTGGCCTCGTCGTGGTTCCTGAGCATTACCCCGCTGCACAGTGAAGAGGGACAGCAGTGGAATGTCTGTGGCCCCCTGGGCCTAGAGTCTGGGCTCCTGTGGGTGTGTGGAGTGGAGAGCCAGGTCCTCCTGTGTCCCAGGGGGTGTCCTGGGCCTGCTGGTCTGTCACCTCCATCCTTGTTCCCTGGGGAGGGGGTACTCTGTGAAAGGCGACCAGTCAGACCTCTGCCCAGAGGCCTGGATCTGAACGGACCTGTTGTCTGGCTTTTCCTCTGAATGTGACCTACAGGCTGTCACCTGCAAGGCCCCGTATCCCTCTCCCCAAACGCACTGCCTCCTCAGCGCCTCCAGCCACCCAGGACTGATGTTGCAGGCCCCTCACGGCTTCTGAGCAGAGTCCCACAGGCTCTCTGGGACTTGGCACAGCTGGCGAGCACCTGGGCCTCTGGCTTGTCGCACATGCATGGTGTCCTGTGTGAGATGTCAGGAAGTCGGGGTGGTGACAGGGAGCCCCATTTATTCTGGTCTGGCAGAGGCAGCAGGGAGAACTGGCTCCCCACCGAGACTTCTGGGCTCGGAGTTCACAGGCGAGTCCTGCTGATGCTCCTCGTCTGGCCTGATTTCAGACACCGTGGTGAGAAGCTGTGGTTCCCTTTGGGCCCACCTCACCCCAGCTGGGCTAGTGTGTCCTGCACAGGGCCCTGCGTCTGTGATTCCATGAAGAAAGCTGCTTGCAGTCGATGGGGGCTCTGCTTCCTCTGCTGCCTCTTTTAGGAGGAAGTTATTTTTGGTGCAGGTCCCGGGGCTCGTGGAGCCCAGGCGATGCTGGGAGAGTGAGCATATGGACAGCCAGGCCCGCCTCCACCCACCCCAGGAACGCAGGCAGGGGAAGACACAGCATGATCTGAGTGTCCCAGAGACAATGTCCTGTGTTGGGCCGGTGCTGGGGAGCTCAGAGGAAAAATGACATCAGCCAGAGGGCAAAGGCCAGGGTAGAGTCGGTGTTTTGGTCTCCTGACCGTCAGTGGGAAATTTCTGTGGGAAGAATTCTGAAAACAGATGTTGTACCCTGAGCCCAGGACACCTCACTCACACAGGCAGATGGAAGATCAGCCCCTCCTTGGCTGGTGGGGTGGGAGGGGGGGGGTTGATTTTATTCCCTTAAAATTCTCCTGGATGCCTTCATGGCTGTGCCTTGGGGCCTGTAGATCTGGGGAGTCCTCAGTCCTGGGGACCCCGATGCTCTGAGAGGCTGGGCGGGTGTCCGCGTAGCTGGAAACCCGGCAGAACCACAGCAACAAGTGTGTCAACTTGTGTTCAGTGACGTCTGGGAGACACGTGTGGCCTCTGATCTGTGTGAACCCAGCCTCCTCCTGCTGTGCCCTCTCCCACCAGGACCCCCCAGCCCCACAGGGGTGTTGGTCTGCTTTCCCAGACAAGCCTATGGCAGAGGAGGCCTGCAGTCAGTGCCCTGGCCCCACGTCCAGGTCCCCCAGTGACAGAGTTTGGAGCTGGGCTTCTTGGCCCACGTGCCCACTGGCTTTGACAGGCTGTCAAATGTGTTCAGTCTGTGTGGGCTCCGGCCAGCAGTGGGCCAGCCTTGCATGTGTGTAGCCTAGAGCCTCTGGAAGAAAGCAGTGCTCCAGCCAGCCCACACCCAGCAGCCTGTTAAGAGCCTCTTGTTTCCCCAGGCCCAAGGCCCCTCAGGTCGCCCAATCTGCCTCTCCTCCAGGGTCTAGGGAGCAGCTAGGGAGCAACCCCACTAGCATCCCAAATCAGGTCCCCATGGAGGTCCCAAACTAGACCTTGCAGGCTGGGTTCTGGGGGAACCCTGGGGGGCCGGAGGGCCCCAAGGCCTGAATGGAGAAGCACCGTGAACAGCAGGGCAGGCAGGCCAGGTTTTTTGCAGGGGCTGGTCTTGATGGACTTGCACACCATTTCCTTTCCGTTGGTCCAGAAGCGAGGAGGCTGGGTCACGGGGCTCCTGGGGGCCCTACTTAGTGCTTGGAGCAAAGCTTGCCCTGTCAGACCCAGGGCCTCCCTCCCACAGCCGGGTCCATGCTGCGTGTCACTCCAAAGGCTGCTGCCGAACATGCAGGGATTGAGAGCCGCTGGGGATGGGCCGAGGTGCAGCCCTGTAACTGTCCATGCCATCCGCACTGGACACTCCACAGCTGCTCACCTGTAGCTCCTTGGGATGAAGAAATGAGCACTGCAAGAGAAGGACGGTGGCGGGGAGTGCCGGGAGTCTGCATCCCATCCCACTGCCGCGTGTTAGCAGGGCCCCAGGCGCCAAAACACAGGGTCCCCTCCACATGCTTCCACCTAGTGGAGGGCCTCTGGGCTTGGAGACACGGTTTCCAGTTTGGCCTCTTGCCATTGCAGGAACCCTCTCAGAGGGAAGGAATCACCTGGCATCTGCTGACAGCCCCCTCAGTGCCTGGCAGACCTCCTGCCAGCACCCCCCGACATGCACCAGCTGTGAGGCAGTGAGATTCCAGGGTCTCTGCCATGGGCGGAAGACAGCAGTGTCTTCCCTGAAGCCTCTCCCTGGGGTGCTGGTGGTGGGGTGCAGGATTTTGGGTTTCTCCCTTCTTGAAAAAATGTCATGATTCCACGGACATTTTTACATGACATCCACCACATGATTCCAGAACATGATTCCACATGCCCGATTCCAGCTCTCCTGAGAAGCTTTGGCCAGGTGTCCCCTTGACCTGTGCTCCGAGTGAGTTGAAGTGCGGGGCAGTTGGTTCTAATGGAAAATGATCCCAGAATCTATTACCAAGCTTCTGATGTGCTTGGTGTTGATGCAGTACTGACGTGCTTGGAAGCGCGATGCCTGGATGTCTCGACCACCTCATTCAGCATCTCAGGACCCCTGGGGACCCTGCAAGAGGTGTGGCAGTCAGGGCTGGGGTCACCTGGGCATGCTCTGTGCCTTCGGTTTATCACATTTTCCAAACCCAAGATGGGAGTGTTTGCAGGTGCCTCAGGAGGCGACTGAGCAGGTGTTTGGAGCCACTGCCCTTCCAGGAGTGTCCTGCACGCGCTCCGAGGCCCAGCAGCCCCATGCGTGACCGGTGACCAGCTGTGCTGTCTCCCACAGGCTCCAAGGAGTCGCTGCTCTCCTGCACCCGCACGGCCAGTGAGGAGGCCATGGCGCTGCTGGAGGAGGCCATCCTGCGTGCCTTCCAGCAGTGTGTCTACTATGTCTCCAAGGTGTGCACCGGCTGCCCCTGGGGGAGGTGGGCCAGCTGTTCTGCTCCACTCTTCAGGGGAATCTGGGGAGCTGGGTGGGGTGACATGCTCCCCCACCTGCTACCCAAGGGTCTTGGACTCTGACTGCCCGAGCCCGGTGTCCCGGTCCTCACCTGGCTCTGGTCCCTGTCGTGCAGATGCCAGCCTGGCTGGGGCTGGCACTGGGGTGGGTAGAGGGCTGCTGGCTGGCCCATTGAAAGGCAGTGGTGGCTGTGGCCAGTGGCCCCCTGGAGGGCATGTTGCGAGGGACAGCCTACTTCTCCAGTCTTTTTGGGGGCCCAGTCTCACAGTGACAGCCAGCCTGCATTCAGAAGCCCAACTGTGAGAGACCCCCGGGTGCCCCCCACTGGGATCTCCTCCAAGGGCCAGAGCTGGGGGTACTGTGTGCTCTGGAGGGCACTGTGGCCCTGCCCCCTCCCCTGGCCCTCCAGCAGGCCCAGGGGACCACCAGCCACTCTTTCATCCAGTAAAACCCCTCAGATGACATGAGAGCTGTGAGCTTCCCATCCAGACCCGTGGGGAGTTTCCAGCCCCACACTGGTGCCTGTGTGCACCTCCTGGTGTCGTCTGCACATGTGACAGGAGCCCATTGAGAGACCCCACCCCAGGCATGGGAGCTCCCCTCCCATGGCACTCCCCGAACACCGAGGCCTGTTGAGCAGGGTGTAGCTGGCATCTCCCTTTCTCCCCAGTCCCTGTACCTCTGCCTTCCGGCCCTGCTGGAATGCCCCCCTTTCCAGACGGAGCGCCGTGAGAGCTGGTGCTCAGCCCCCCAGCTGCCTGAGGAGCTTTACCGCATCGTGTCCATCTACCAGGCCACCCTGGACCTCCTGCAGCAGCTGCAGGTCCACCCTGAGATCGCCTCCCAGGTGCTGGCCTACCTCTTCTTCTTCTCCAGCACGCTGCTCTTCAATCAGCTCCTGGACAAGGGTGAGGGCCTGGGGTCGGGACCCACTTGCCTGCAGAATGGCTAGCGTGTCCTCACCAGAGGCCTGTGGGCTGAGGCCCCGAGACGACTCCTGAGAACGGCTGTCAACCAGGGCATCTTGCTCCATGGGGTCCGGATTGGTGGATGGGGTGGGGGGTTGCGGGCAGGAAGAGGGTAGGAGATGTTGCAGAGTGTGGTCCTGGAGGAGCAGGGAGAGAGGAGGGAACGGGCTCAGGGAAGTGATGTGACCTCTGACCTGCCTCTCTGCACACTCTCCCCTCACGGCAGACCTTCCTCCATCGCTCTGCCCAGGGGTTCAGGGCACAGTTCCTTCCAACCAGAGGCCCTGTGTGGGGACATGAGAGCAGGGCTAAGCCCATGGCACACACATATGGCCCTCAGAGCACACGTTTGGCAGGGGGAGGCTGGGGAGGGGTCTGCAGGCAGGATCGGTGGGAGCAGGGGTCTCAGCTGTAGGCCTGAACTATGGCCTTTTGCACTTGGGATTCCATGGCTGTCATAGCCCCTCCGTGCTCTGCCACCTCCCCCTCCCTCCCCTACCCCACCCCCACTCCGAGGGACCTAGAGCAGGTTAGTTGCCTTGGAAACCCGTGTAAGGTCTCCTGTCCTCAGAGGCTTAGCAGTGGGAGGACGGGGCTGGGGGCCAGCTGGGGCCTGGCTCCCTCTGGTGCACCTTCTCTGCGAGGGCAGCTGGGCATCACTCCCTCCTTCCCCTAGGCCCCTCTCTGAGTTGCTTCCACTGGCCCCGAGGCGTCCAGGCCTGCGCCCGCCTGCAGCAGCTCCTGGAGTGGGTGAGGGCTGCCGGCTTCGGGGAGGCCGCAGAGTGCTTCTTCAGGAAGCTTTCCTGCACACTCAGCCTGCTGGCCACTCCCAGGGCCCAGCTCATCCAGGTAGGACAGCACAGAGAGTGGACAGGGGGTGGGGTGGGGTGCATGCTGCTGCCCTTGGGTGACTGGCTTACAGACCAGGCCGCCCCTGCACCTGGCCTCTGGGCCTCTGGGAATGTGTGGAGTTACTTCTGTTCCACAGCTGCTCCTTCCCGTGCAAGGTAATGACCCCAAAGATATCTGTGTCTAGTCCCTGATCTTCAACCCCATGTGGCACTGGGCTCTGCAGAATCAAGGTTAAGGGCTGGCCCTGAGATGGGGAGATGACCCTGGGTCATCCAGCAACCCAATCTAGTCATGTAAGACCCTAAAAGTGGAAGAGGGAGGCGGAGGGATGGGTCAGAGAGACAGGACAGAAGGAAAAGGAGGGATTCAACCATCATGCTGGCTCCGAGGATGGAGAAAAGGTCGGGCCAAGGGGCGCAATGACCCCCAGAAGTTAGAACAGCCCTCAACTGGAGGCCAGCATGGAAATGGGGGGCCTGGATGGTGGCAAGAAACTGAATTCTAATCAAGGAAATGGATCCTGCCCTGGAGCCCCAGAAGGAACACAGCTCCCTGATTTTCGCCCAGTGTGCCTCGGGCTGGATGTCTGACCCCAGACTGTACATCAGGCACTTGTGCTGCTCTAACTGCTGAGTTCATGGTCATTTGTTATAACTGGAAATCCATACATGCCTCACGCTCTTCCCTCACCAGCTGCCTGACAGTCATCACAGACGATCGTGAAACCAGACCAGTGGTGTCCCTTTCCTGCAGAAACACGGGACGCACACAGCACGGTGCTGAGGGCTTCCCGGGCAGCTGGGGACTGAGCCTGCCTCCTGGGCCGCCTGCATCTCCAGGCAAAGTCCTGAGCAGACTCCAGTGCAGCATGATGTAAATGAGGGGACAGTGGACCTTCCAGTTAGGTATAAGAAGTGCAGGAAGTCACCTCCATCCAAGGATCAAAACACAGCATCCCACCCATGCATGCGGCCACTGCAGTTGTCACTAATGCAGTACCTGGGCAAGTGGCTGCTCTGCGTGTGCCCCCCGTTTAAGCTCCGCAGTGACCTCTGCTCCCTGGTGCGGTCACTCAGCCATCAGTCATGGAGCCATTGATCATTCAGCAGATAATAAGAAGCTCCCATGTGTTAGCCACCCTATACCTTGTTCAAGTGTCTTCTTTTTTTCAAGTTATTTAATTTTTATTATAAAAGCAAAACATTTCCCTAAAGAAAGTTCAGAAAATGAATTTACTTTGCTTCCTCCCAGAATACCATTACGCAAAAATCAAGCCATACTTTCCAATGGCGGAAGCCCATGTGGGAAGAAAGAAAACTTGGAGGAGACAGAGACACTTTGGAAGCTCAAACACAGAGGGGTGAACAGCGACCACCTTACAGATCTGCAAAGGACTACTGAGAAGCGATCCAGTTCACCACGGAGCCGCCAGGAGACACAGGGATTCCTGGCAGCAGGCACGTCTGGAAGTTGAGGTGTGGTGGGGCTAAGACAGAGGAAGAGTGTGTGGTGGTTCACTCGGTGGGCACAGCAGCTGGGGCTAAGCCAACACCAGTGCTGAGAACTGAGCCATCCATTTAAGGGCACCAGAGAGCCAAAGAAGCCATGGGGCAAAGGGTAACAGATCCATGGAAGGGACCCCAGACAGCTGCTCTGTGCTGTGCTCCCTGGGGGGCCTTTGGCTCGCTGGGAGCAGGACCCGTGTGATGCTGAGAGCCAGGCCTCGTCCAGTAGGGGCCAGAGCTGGGAAGAGACTGGAGCAGACTTGGCATCTCACAAGCCAGAGATGAATGTGACATGCTTGATGGCCTGAGACCCATAAAAGTTTCCTGTGACATGTGCCAAAGTTCTGGAGCTCCAGGCTATGGGATGGGAAAGACTTTACAACTAAGCAAAAAACCCTGAAAAGCAGAGAAGAATTGCTAGGTGTCTCACAATGCCAAGGAGCAAAGATTTGAGTTCAGGATGCTAAGGGAGTAAGCACCAGGCTCTTGCATGAAACCTTGGTGGGAGTGTCAAGCAGAGGCTGGGCCAGCCAGCCCACCCTGCTCAGCCCCCACTCGGTCTTGAAGATGCACCATCCAAACCCATGGACGCAGTTAAAGCTGTGCCACGAGGAGAAGCTTTAGCCTTAGATGTGTGTGATAGAAAACAAGGAAGGCTGAGAGAGTTGATGGTCAAGCAGGAAAGAGATAAGCAGATGAAACCCACCAAAAGTGGGAGGAAGGAAGGAACAGAGAAGAGCAAAAACCAGTGGAATAGTAAACAAATATACAATAGAGAAAAGCAAAAGCCAGGAGTTGGTTCTTTGAAAAGTTTAATGAAAATGGGAAGACACAAATTGCCAATATAAAAAATGAGGGAGGGGATATCACTCAGATCCTACATTAAAAATTAATAATTGTATCTCAAAAGACTGGGACAAATTTTTTTAAATTAATAGTAAGAAGATATTATAACCAACTTTATGCTGATAAATCTGGTAATTTAGATGAAATAAATAAGAAAAAGAACACTTATTAAAGGTGATACAAGAGGAAGTAGGAAATCTGAATTGTCTTACATCTTTTAAGGGAATCCAAAAAGAAGATTTGAGGTCCAGATGGTTTCATCGGTGAATTACTTTAAACGTTAAAGGGATAAATGAAGCCATTATTTCTTAAATTCACCCCAGAAACTAGGAAAAGAGGACATCCCATCTCATTGGAGAAGGCCAGCACAGTCTTGATACCAAAACCCAGAAGGGGATTTAAGAAGAAAAATTACACATGAAAAGAGGAGTAATTTCATTAATCATCAGAGAAATCTAGTTTAAAACCACAGCGCCTTCAAAACCAAACACATGGGAAAGGCAAAAGCTGGAAAAGCCAGCACGCACCCGGGGTGGGTGGTGGCAGTGCCCCCACATGGCCCTGGGGCTGCGTCGGCTGGAGAGGCTGGGAGCTCTGCCCACCTAGCAGGTCCCCGAGGGAAATGCTCGCACCCATCTTTTGCATGGTGGACAGGGATGTGAAGAGCCCCACTCCTCCACAGCGGGGTGGGTAAGAGTGGGGTACACTCACGACTGGGAAATGCTGCACAGCCGAGAACGTGCCAGCACCTGCAGGCACACGTGAACCCATGTGGTTGGGGTCAGGCTCAGGAGCAGGCATTGTGCTTCCCGCAGTCCAGGGGCAAAGCAGGAGAGCACCTGTGGCACTGGGCGTCAGGATGGCGCCCATGGGGGTGCTGGGGCGGTGCTCCACATGAACCCAGGCTGGGTGCACTGGCGCCTGCTCTTTGGGACAGTTATTGAGTGATGCACACCGATTTGTGTAGCCTTTGTGTACTTGTTGTACTTCAACAAAAATGCCCAGAGAAGGACGCAGCAGCCCAAGGTGCTCAGCTGCCCCTGTTCAGCATGACTGGGTGCCGGCCTGTTTCTTACTCTGGCAGAAGACGAGTATATTTCCACAGTGTTTAAAACAAAGGGTCTCCAGGCTGGGGAGACCAGGATCCCCTCCTGAAAAGGGGGCTTCTGAGTGGCAAAGCATCTACTGAATGTCGGGCCCGGCATGCTGGCCCCACACAGCTTGGACCCCACATGGTCAGGCCCCGGCACGCTGGCCCCTCGCGGCTCAGGCCTGTGCTCCCCGAGCAGGAGGTGGCTGACTTGACAGACCAGGGTGGCCGCTCAGGTGGAATATGGGGTGACTCTGGGTTTCCACAGAGAACCGGCCAGGCCAGCATGGTAAGTAGCCCTGGATGCCAAGCCTGGACTCAGGCAGGTGTCGCCAGGCAACTGTTAGCACTCACCTGAAAGAGGCCCGGAGTAGAGGTGGGAGGACAGGTCAGGAGCCCACAGACTTCTGTAAAGGTAGTAAGTGGTCTTGGCACTGAGGTCTCCAGCCCAAATTCTTGTTCTTGTCTTTAAAGTCCTTTAAAAATGTGAAGCCGGCCTTAGCTTGAGGGCCCTATCAAATAAGCTTGGGCAGTTTGTCACCCCCTGAAACAGTAAAGGGAGAAGAAACAGTAAAAAGAAACATTTATATTGTCATAAAGATAAGAGAAAATACAGTATCCATAGCATAATAACAAGTTCCATAAATAAAAGAAGAAAATGAATTCTTGGAAATTAAAACTATGACAGCAGAGAAGAAAAATTCAACAGCAGGGTTGGAAGATGAAGGCCAGGATATCACCCAGAAAGCAGAGCTGGTAAGGTGGGAAGGGGAGGCACTCCGACCCTGCGCAGGATGCTGCCCCCGCTGCTCGCCCTCCCCTCGCCCACCCTGGAGGACCCACAGGCTTGGGAGGGAAGCCTGGATTCCAGGAACGGCAACAATCTGGAGGAGCCACCTTGGGGCAAACGAAGGCTGCCTCTGGCTGGCCTGTGGAGGGTGGAGGCTCGGGCTGGGGGTCAGCAGGGCGCTGGCTCCTGGGGCTTGCCCTCCCCTCCTCTGGAGCCTTAGGATGGGATCGAGCCTGCCAGGAAGAGGCGTGATAACCACAGCCTCTTAGCATCGGTAGTAAAATCAAGTGAGAGAGTAACAGGAAGAAAGATGGGGCGCTGAAGGACTGATCAGGGAAGCCCAGCGCCCAGAGCTGCCCACAAAGAGCGGAGCACCAGGGCGGGAAGGGAAGGAGACAAGGTCATTCCCAGACCCGCGCGTCCTGAGTCTGCGATTTGTAGACAACGTGCAGCCAGTGGGTGAAATAGCACAGTGCTGGCACGGGCTTGCACCCCAACACCCGGCATGGCAGAATTTCAGAAGAGGGAACCCAACCCCCCGAGCTTCCAGAGAAGAGAGAAGCGTCCTGATGGTGCGCAATGAGAGCGGTTTCTGACTCACTGCGGGCAGCTCGGGATGGGGCAAAGGAGCTGCCTTCCAGGTTCCAAGCCCACTGATTGGGGCCGGAGCTCTGGACCAAACTCCTGCCATGGGGCAGGCAGAGCCGGACACTCCACTGGTGAGGTCAGCGGCGGCCCCCCAGGAGCCCTTTCCGGGAAGCTGCCAGAGGGTGTCTCACAGCGACGAGGGTGAGCCTGGAGGCAGAAGTCGGCGGCCAGGCCACCAGGATGGGAGCAGGGGCCCTTCAGGCTGAGACAAAGCTGCCGTGAGGCTGCACCAGCTGTTGAGTGGTACAGTCACACCAAACAAACCTGCGGCTCCCCAGGTGTCCATCTGTCTCCGTTAAAGAGGCTTTCCCAGTCCTGAGAGCGCAAAGGTAGTCTGTGATGCCTACGGGATGTGGTTTTTGCCTCCATGCACATCCTAACGGACCAGATCTCTTGTGCATGTGAGGCAGGAATCCTGTCTCACTTTACCCTAATCTCCCAGTGGCTTTTCCCTCCTTTCCCAGTCCTGCTTGTGTCTGATGAGGGGCATATCCAGTGGACAAGGCATTCACTGTGGTGCCTGCTGGCTTCTCCCAGGAATGGCCACCCCAGCCAGCTCTCCCCCCAGATACCCATGAGCCGCCATGGGCGAGCTGCCTGCTGGAGGGTGGCCCTGCTGCACGGGCTCTGACCCCTCTGACTTCACTGCCTGCCTGGATCCCAGGGGCCTGGGTATGCTGGTCTGGAGCCCTGCCCTCTGCCTCTACCCCAGAGCTGCCCTGGGTGAGGCTGTGCCACCCTGGGCCTTTGACTGTGAGCTTCTTCTTGTCACCCAGATGAGCTGGGCAAACCTGCGGGCTGCCTTCCCTGCCTTGAGCCCCGCCCAGCTGCACAGGCTGCTGACTCAGTACCAGCTGGCCTCAGCCATGGGCCCCATGAGCGCCTGGGAGCCGGGTGTCCAGGACAGCCCTGATGCCTTCAAGTCAGGTAAGCCCTCCTCCAGGCAGCAGCAAGGGTCCTGAGGGCTGTGCTGGAGCAGATGGGAGCGGGGGCTGGGAGGGCTTCCTGGAGGAGCTCTGGAGCAACTGGCACTTCTACCCTGCACTGCCTTCCTCTGCAGGTGCCCTGCTCTGTCCCCCGCCTGGGGGCCCGGGACCCCCACAGTGGGGACTAAGTCCCAAGCTCCAGGCTCAAGTCAGAGGTCCCCCGTGTCCTCCTGGAGCCTGAGGATGGGGGCTTCACCTTGTGCCTGGCCACTAGGAAGAGAGCAGGGTCTCCACACAGGATGCCACCTTACCGACCCCTGAGAAAAGTTCCTGAGCATGCCTGGCATTCATGCACACACACTGTATATGTGGATATAGACATCCACATATATGTCTTATAAATTAGACATGCATTTCTTGACCTGAACATTACATATAACACAAAACAAAAATGGAATGTAAAGGCTGGTAGGAGATACAGATAGAAATTGGGCTTCCCCACTGTCCTGGTCCCCTGTGTGCTTGGCCTGGACTAGAGGGACTCTGAGTGGAACTGTGGGCTGCCCCTTCCAATTTTCTGAGGCCTGTGTCCGGAGGTGCTCACGTTCAGAGATCAACATGCACACAGGCCATGGGATCCAGGGGAGCAGGCGCTAGCTTGGAGAGAGCAGATGTACTGGCTGAGCCCGCTAGGCTCCCAGCACGGGCAGGCGGCAGGCAGGAGGGGGCACCGGGGCGGAAGTCCTGGAGAGCAGGGCCTTGTTCTCTGTCCAGAGCTTGGGCTCAATGCTGGGTGGTTGCTGGGATTCAGAAGGGATGAGGACGCGTCGTGGGCAGGTCCCCCCTGCCTGGATCCCCCACTCGCCCATCCTTGTTGGGTCTGTCTGCTCGTCCTGGGTTCCCACAGTGCCAGGCGGGGCTTCAGGCGAACCTGGCGAGGGGCAGGCAGATTCCTCTGGGCCAGCTGGTCATGCCATCCTTATCCCCTGCCTTCAGAGGATGTCCTGGAGTCCTATGAAAATCCCCCACCCATTGTTTTGCCGAGCGAGGGCTTCCAGGTGGACTTAGAAGCCGACTGCCTGGACGACAGCATCTACCAGCATCTGCTCTACATCCGCCACTTCCTGTGGGGCCTGCGGAGCAAGCCTATCCCAAGCGGTGGGGCTGCCCAGCGGGGGTGCCCCGAGGTACCCCAGCTGAACACCCTGTCCTGGCTCTGGCTTTGATAACTGGGGTGGGGGAGCAGAACGTGGAGGCAGCACCTGGCTGCTGCCCCGAGGGAAAAGGCAAGTGGGAGGCCCCTCGGTGTCAGGTGGCCTGGCGTCTGAGCCCCTTCTCCCTGCCCCCACCAGGGCCTGCACCATCCCATCCCTGAGGGACATCCTGAGAGCCAGAGCTGCCCCCTGGCTTCCAGGGCCCCCAGCCGAGGAGCCTGTGAAGCTGGCCCCACGTGCTTGCTTCCTTCTGTGGGGGCTCCCCGTGCACAGGGCCTCTCAGTAAGGCAGCCGAGCCGCATGAGCCATGGGGGTCCCCAGGCCGGCTCCCCCCACACGGACTCCTCTTGCCTGCTCACGCCTCCCAGCACCCCACTTGGCCTGGAGCCTATTGCCCCTAACTGGCCCGAACCCGACGGCACCTGCGGGAAGGCGCTCCTGGAAGCGGGGAGGAATGGACTGAGTGGCTTCGGGGAGCCACCTCTGGAAGGTGAGGCCCACCCCCAGGCCCATGCCTGCACCGCAGTCCCCAGACCCTGCTGGCACCTGGGCAGGTCCCCTCGGGTCATTCCACCCACAGTCCTGGTGGCACGTTTGGCCGGGCTTCTCAGTACCTACCTGCTCTTTTTCACCTGTATCCCTGGGCGTTGGAAAGGGATGAGGCCCAGGCAGTGGGGACCCCCTGGGGGCTTGAGGGTGTTGTTCCACCCAGGATAGGGGCAGGGATGGCTCGGGAGATGTGCATTCAGCATCGGGGATGGGGTAGACACCGGAGGCGGCCGAACTGAGGCCACTGGGGGCAGGGAGGCAGCATGTGCATGTGTGTGCGTGGCCGGATGGGCTGCAGGTGAAGCTGATCAAGGGTGAAGCCACCCCTGCCAAGCCCAGCAGGGCACTCGGCAGAGCTCCTGCAGAAGCGGGAGTGTGTCTTGAGGACAGGGGTCATCTGGTGAGCTGCTGCTGAGGTAGGAAACCTGCTCAGGTGTGCTGGGATCAGAGCCCCAGGGCTGTGAGGAGGCCACTCGGACCAGGCCCCGGCTCTGCCAAGGCCTGGCCTGATCTCGTGGAGAAGGCATGGGCCCCTCAGGGTGCTGAGTGGGGGCTGCAGAGCCAGAGAGAGCCCCAGCCCAGGGTGGGGCAGGCTCCCTGGAGTCCTCGTGTGGCAGGGAGCCCTCAATCGGTAGGGTGCTTAGAGGTGTTGGGAGAGGGCAGGGGGCTGGGGAGGCCTGGGAGGGCAGACTTGGGTAAGAGCCTGAGCAGAGCCCTCTCAGCCTCTGGGAACAGCCAGCCTCTGATGGGTCAGTGTCCTGGGGCAGCCACGGTGGGGAACAGAGGTGTCCCTTCCAGGTGCATGGGGTGTGGCCCACAGCCCCAAAGAGGCATATCATTGGAGCTGCACGAGTGCTTTCCCCTGTGGAGAAGTGGCTGAAGAGGACACCCCTGGGCCCCTCACCCCAGCCCACCCTTTCTTGCCCCCAGGAGATTGTGCATCCCCCGAGGATGACCAGCCCCCTCCAGCCCCCTCCAGCGGCAGCTCCAGCACCGAGGACTTCTGCTACGTGTTCCTGGTGGAGCTGGAGCGTGGCCCCTCTGGCCTGGGCATGGGCCTGATTGACGGGATGGTGAGGCCCGCCTAACTCTGCAGCCCCGGTCACATCCTGTGAAGGGGCCACATCTTGTGGACAGGCCCCCAGCCTGTGTGGTCACTGTGAGAGGAAGACAGGGAGGCCCACCGAGGGCTTGGGGCAGGGGCTTGTCAGGGGCATCTCTGGAATTTGAGAGACGGGAAGGGGTTTTGACATGCAGCAGCCACTCCCCTAGACTGCTTTGCTGCCTCTGCTCAGACGTCTGTGTCTGTCCTGGGCCTGCCTGTGGGGACAGTGATGTGTGCAGGTGTCCTTGCAGACACACTGGTGACCATACAAGCGAGCCCTTCCAGGGATCCCCAAGCTGCAGGGGCCACAGACCCCTGAGGCTCTGCTTCCCCCCAGCACACGCCACTGGGTGTCCCTGGGCTGTACATCCAGACCCTGCTCCCAGGCAGCCCCGCAGCGTCAGAGAGCCGGCTGTCACCCGGAGACCGCATCCTGGAGGTGAACGGCAGCAGCCTGCTGGGCATCAGCTACCTGAGGTATGGCGGCCTTCCTGAGGGGCTGGGTGGGCAAAGCCACCTGGGCTGGGCCAGGGTCAGGGCCCCCTGTATGATCAGCCTTGCCTACTCCCCGATCCCACAGGCGGTCCAGTCATTGCCCCATTTTAGAGATGAGTAAGTGGAAACATGGCCCTCCACCTGCTCTCCGTGTCCACCTCTCCCCCTTCCCTCCCCTCATTAGACCTTAGATGACAAAGCAGCCGCCCAGGGGCTGGGGGCAGGGGCAGCAGCGTGAGCACAGGATCTGCCTCGTGACCCCGTGACTCCTAACACTCTGTCCCTGCCAGGGCTCAGTGTTAACTGTAGGGCCACCGCACCCATTCCGGGGGAGCACATGATGGCCAGGCCCACACCCCGCCCTGTCAGCACTGGGTGACAGCTGGGGTGGAGGGTTGGGTCTGCCCCAGGGCACCTCCAGAAGCTGGGTCCACTGCAGCTGGATGGCTGCCTGCGAGCTGGTCCATGCTCTCCACACCCCTGCATTGGGTTGCAGAGCAGTGGATCTGATCCGGCACGGGGGCAAGAAGATGCGGTTTCTGGTTGCCAAATCCGATGCGGAAACAGCCAAGAAGATCCGCTTCCGCACGCCGCCTCCCTAGGTGGGCCTAAGGATGCCCCCAGTGCACGTTGCCCTGAGGTCCTGCCAGCTTGTTCCTGTGTGGGTTCCTCACCCTGTGGACAGTGTACATCTTATTGTATATTTTATTTATATGACAGATAACACTAAGTTGTGATGTTTGTTGTAGAGCGTTTGTTTGAGTATTTTAATGGAGAAGAACAGATTCAATAAACTATCTTTCATATTCTTAGAGCAAGTGCTGTGTGGAGTCAGGGTGGGCACTGTGCCAGACTCCCCAAGGCCCAGAGGGATGGCTGGGGGCTCCACAGGAACCCCCTCCCTCCCTGCCAGTGAGGGAGAGACCCTGGGAGGGCAGGGGAATCACTGTGATGACAGAATGGTTTTAACTAACTTGTCTGCCTCCACCCTGCCCACTATCAAGGAGTGACAGGGACATGCCAGGGACACCCCAGCATCCCCAAAAAGGGCTGGAGCTGCCAGCCAGGTGGTTTGCTTTTGGTAACTACATGCTCAGTACAGTCCCAAGAAAGGGTCTAGAGGCCCCCAGAAAGTTATAAAGTGAGAGTCCTGCCCAGGCCTCCTCCCCCAGCACTCCCACCCCACTTTCCTTTCTGACCCCTGATGCCACGGCCTGACCCTAATACTAGGCTCTTCATCTGCGGCCTGGCTGGCGGCCACCTGGTCACTGTGCCTCCACCCCGGCAGGAGGCCAGCCTCCTTCATCCAGCTGACCACGTGCAGGGCCGTGTTGGTGGTGTGATGATAGCGGGGCTGGGACACCCCCACACTGTGCTCAGCAGGTTCAGCAGCGTGGTGGCAGGCGTGCAGGCGGCTCCCGTGACCTCTTCACAGTGCACAGAGCTTGTGGCTGGGCTCTGGGCCGGGGTCCTCATCGTTGGAAGGAACAGAGAGACTCAGGGACAAGGGGATCCTGGCCAGTTGGCAGCAGGTGCAGCCCTCACGTGGAAAGGGGTCTGGGGGGGATGCCTAGCCATGGCGCGGTGTCCTGGGTCCTCCCGGTGCCCTACGCCCGCAGCTCCATGCTGCCCCCTGGTGAGCGCAGCCGAGAGGTGCGGGAGCATCTGCCCAGGCTGTGGGCGGCTGCTCAGGGCAAGGCTCCAGGGCTACACTACCAAGTTCCCAAAAGGCGAGGTAAAATGTATTTTTCAAAAAGTCATTTTAAATGTGTGACAACCTAAAAAGAAAATGTACGGCTTAACCTAAAATCCTTGGAGCCCAAAACTGAAATGAAGGCACAAGTTTGTGGAGACTGGTGGCCGGCCTGAGGCCCGCTGAGTTATTGGTCTCAACCCTTCACCCCACTGCTCTGCGGGAGGGGGAGTCAGGGCTGGCCATCCAGGCTGCAGAGTCGAACGGGGGACCCCATGTGACTGCAGAGCCCCTGGGAGATGGCGCGCCCGCAGCGTCAGCCGTTGGAGCTTACACGCTGAGCCCTCCGAGTATGTCACAGGCATTAACGTGGTGAATTCTCACATCAGTTCCTTTGGGTCAGGACTGTTATCCCCATTTCTCAGAAGAGGAAACTGGAGTGCTGCGAGATTGTGATTTTCTCCATCATCAGCCGTTGCCATAATAATGCTGTGAGGAAAAGTCACAGACGCAGGGTCTGCAAAGTCATTTGCCCCCAGCCCTGCTGGAGTTGGTGCCGGGTGGCAGCTAGGAGTGCACCATGCATCTGCCACCCTGTGGCCCAGGAGTGTTCTTCCCGGAGCAGCGGCACCGTGCTAGGCAGCAGCCCACCTCCCAGGCCACATGCAGCTGCCCTCACTTCTGCTGACAACCTGCTGGCCAGGTGGGCAGCTCACCCAGACCCAGGCCACAGCATGGCGAGCGTGAGGATTACAACCCCAGGAGTGAAGAACAGAGACCAAGGATTCAGTCTAACAGGCGGCGGCCAGCCAGGATTTGAAACCGGTAGTTGGACTCCAGACCCTCGGCCACCACAAGCCTGCCCTGCAAAGGAGATGGCCTTGGTCCTCAGGATCAGGACTCGCAAACTAGCTCTTATGTAGGTTTGGAAAACACCCTGCGCTGAGCACTAATTGAAAGTAGCACCCAGCAGCTGGCAAAAGCAATAGCGTTTTCCCTAGATGAAATTACATCCCCAACCCTGCCCCCTGGACTTGCCACTCTAGGGTTGAGTGGGGTCGGATGGGCTGGCACCGCGCGGCAGGGTGGGGGCTGGAGGCTCATTGAGCAGCAGCGCCACCTGGTGGCAAGACCATCCCAGCACAGGCGGAGCCAAGGCACAGTCTTGGAGGGGGCGTTTTGGGGCATCTTGGGGCAGCGCTGACTTAAAATGCACAGCAGTAGAAGCGCTAGGGCTGTGGCGTCTCCCCCACTTGGGATAACGTGAAAGGATACCTGGATTTGCTCTGTGTAGGGCTCCTGGTGGCAGGCGGTGGGGTCCCTGGGAGCCCTGGCTGCAGTCCTGTGGTTGGCCCCTTACATCCCCAGGGCCAGCCCTCCCCACCCTGCAGTACAGGGCAGCAGCTAGGGGGCTGCCTGCTGGGCCCCCTTCCTCGCCTTCCCCAGGCCGAGGAGGGGAACAGACCCTGCATATTCACACAGATACTTCCAAAAGGAGATTTATTGTTGCTGTGTCTCTTCTTGCCCCCAACCTGCCCAAAACAAGGAACAGCAGGACCCAGAGCAGACAGCTCACGTCCAGCCACAAAGGGCGAGAGCTATAATCAGAGCTGTTTCACCACACAGCCCAGCACGGTCACGGGAGAACGGGCTTGGGAGAAAGAGGCGAGCACCCCGAGGAGACCGTGACAGGTGTGACCAGCACCGAGGGCCAGAGACCCATGGGGGCGCCTGCTTTCTTCCCTGAGCACGGGCGCCATGGCTTGGCCGCTAACTAGGCTCTGGATCTGCGGCCCCAGCTGGCGCTCACCTGGTCACTGTGCCTTCCCCTGGCAGGAGGCCTGCCTCCCTCTCTACCAGCCGGCTGACCGTGCGCAGGGCCAGAGGCAAGGCCGTGTTGGTGTCACGGTGGTAGCGGGGCTGGGACACCTCCACACTGGGCGTGAGCACGAACTGGGCCACACTGGGCATCTTCAGCAGGTTCAGCAGCTCCGTGGCCCGTGTGCAGACGGCTCCTGAGGCATCCTCGCAGCGCACGGAGCTCGTGGCTGGGCTCTGGGCCAGGGTCCTCATCTTTGACAGGAACAGAGACACCCTGGGGACGAGGGGGCCCAGCAGTGCAGCTTCAGCTCGGAGAAGTGAGACAGAGGCACCGACATGCCGCCTGCGCCCGCCCAGAGCCTCTGGCCCGCAGACGCCGGGTCTGCAGCTGGGACAGGGGGACCCTGGACGTTGCTTCCTTCTCCACAGGAAGCCTGTGGGCTCCCTCTTTACACCCCCGGATGGTACCTGGGGATCAGGTCTTGGCTCCGGGAGGCCAGCTTGGTCAGCGTGGTCATGAGCACGGTGGCGACCTGCGGTGGACACTTGGGAAGGGCAGCTGAGGGGCGGGACTGGGTGACCTCAAACAGCAGGGCCTCTAGGACTTCGAAGAACCTGTTGATCTGCTCCACGGTACACCGCCGGTCCCAGGACACCGCCAGGTACTCGCCGATAGCCCACACCTGGCAGGGACACATGTTGGCCCCACGTCCAGGCCCTGCTGTGTCAGGGGCTGGGGTACGTAGTTGGTAGCCTTACCACGGAGGTGCGCATAAGTCCTGTGCTGAGGGGGCTGCTTGTGCTTCCCACGAACTCCAGCAGCTCTTTGGCCAGCTCGACCACCAGGACGGGGTGCAGCTTACAGAGGGCCAGGAATTGCGAGCTCAGCACTCTGCCCAGAGAGGACATGCATGAGCTGCAGCACAGCCCCACAGACCCGGCCCCTGCCGCCCAGAACACGAGCCAGGAAGTAAACAGGAAAGTCTCTGAGTGCCAGGTGGAGGAGAAGGTCCCCAGAGGAGGGCCTGGGGCTTGGCTGCCTGTCCTCCATCCTGGGCTTGCGAGTGGAGGGGGACCAACTTGCATGTGTCAGACCTTCTGGAATGGGAGGGCGACTGGAAGGCACTGCAGAACAGGGACCTGGCCTGCTCTGAAGACAGCAGGCAAGAGGGAAGGAGAGGGCGCTGGAATGTTCAGGACTGGGACATAGGGGTCTGTGCAGTAACCCAGGAAGAGCCTGGCCTGGAGATGGCACTGGGGGTGGCAGCCTGGCAGAGGGACTGAGGGCCACCAGGGACTGGTGAGTGGCACCTTGGTAGCTGCATGGGAAGGTGGAGGATCCAGGCTGTGATGAGCTATGTGTAAGGAGTCACTGAAGCCAGCACAGGGCTGGGGCCATGCGGCTGCAGGAGGGGTGAAGGCCGCGGGGGTTGACAGGAGGAACGCACCTGTGCACATGGGCTTCATACTGTGGGACCTGGTACAGCGAGTCGCTTCTCTCCAGGAGCAGCAGGGCCAGCTGGTTGGCTAGGGCCCCATCTGCAAACTGGGGGTCAAAGTGAGACAGACCATGCAACCTGGTAGCCAGGCCCCTGCTCAGGGCCAGCATGTGCACCCTTTCCTGTGACTCTCGCTGATCTTCAGCCATATCCACCCCTTTGCCACCAAGGAATTGGAGGCTCCACAAAGGTCAGGGGTGTGGCCATGGCCCTCTCTCTGGGTGGCCCCTCTGCCGTGCAGAGGACCTGGGAGGCAGACTCACCTCGGTCACTGCTGAGAAGAAGGCCTGGAGCAGGGTGGGCACTGCCTGGGCACACTGGACAACCCGGGCACAGCTGGCCATGGGCTGTAGCAGCTGGTGGAGTGGGGCCAGCCTGGGACACAGCACAGCCCACTGAGCACCCACCTGCCTGCTCCCCAGCCCCACCCAGTACAGGGACACACTCTGGACATGAATCCATGTGACCCCACACGCCAGTGGGGTGCCATGGCCTGGGCCAGGGTCTGTAGCCATGCACACTGCCCTCCTCAAAAGGGGTCACCCTGTCCCCAAGCACACCCTGTGCTGACAGGCCCGCTCCTGTCATCAGCCACCTACTCCTAGGACGGCCTTGGTCCCTGGGACCCAGGGAGGCTGGTGTGGGGCTGAACTGCAAGGGGCCTGGGTCCCAGTCCTGGCTCTCCTGCTCTGGGGGTGCCAGGCCTCTGTTTTTCCTTCTGTAGACTGGAGGCGTCATGGCACCTACCTCCCATGGTTATGAGGATTCAGTCAAGCGGCTGGGGAAGAGGTGGGCCTGAAGCCTGGTGGAGGAGACCACAGCTATGTCTCCAGGTCAAGAGGCCTGAGGCCTGGGGTAGACCCCAGAGCCCAGCTCCCTGGGATAGGCTCCGGCTGCACACAGCCTGTGCTAAGGGCTCAGGGTGCTCCTGTGTCCTCTACGGCGTCGTGGGCCTGGGCCACCCAGCAGGAGCCCTACCCCGGGGGTCCCTGGCCAGAGTGGCCCCTACCGCTCTGTGGTTCCACTGGCTGTGGCCCGTAGCAGGTACTGGAAGAGGGGCTGGAACTGTGGGTCCCGGAGGGCCTCCAGGCAGCTGGGGGCCCTGAGGGAGGCATCCCAGAGCGGCCTCTCAGATGCAGCCGGTGATGATCTGCGTGTGAACAGACACCCCAGGCTGGACTCAGACACAGGCATGGGGCAACAGAGGCCTGGCTCAGTTCCTGCCTTCATGGACACCCACTGGCCAAGGAGAGATGAGCAGATGTACGGCTGAGTGAAAGGCAGGCCGGAGGCCCTGGGCCCAGAGAGTTGCTCTGCATCAGAGGTGGCTCCCACAACAGCCAGAGGAAGGAGGAGGGTCCTGTGCTGGAGAGGCAGGCAGAGGGGAGGGACAGGGTCGGTGATGGCGAGGAGAGGGGCTGGCTTATAAGACCAGGCAGCATGGGCAGGGCACTGATGGGCTCACCTGAGATGCAGGTCCAAGGCCACGGTCAGGCATGGCAGGTCCAGCAGCGCATGCAGCATCTCCACGGCTGTGCCGGCGTCCACCAGCGCTGGAAGCAGCACCACGAACTCGGAGGTGAGGGGCGGGCTGTTCCAGGCCAGGAACTGCAGGGACAGTGGAGTCAGAGGGGAGCCAGGGGGGCATGTCGGTGCGCAGCCCGGCCGCGGAGCGTCAGGTGGGGACAAAGCCAGAATCGGCCACTTCATGAGCTGCTGTTGGCCAGGAGCTGTGGTGGCCCTTTGCACTGTGACCCAGGGGGCCAAAACACCCCATTTGTTTTTTTCCCTTCATTAGGGCCTTTTTTGCTTCTGTGTTAACTTTATGCCCCCAGTTAAATCAACTTCTTCTACTTATCATATTTGTTTCTCTCTAATTAAAGGACGAGGCCTCCAATGGATTTTGAAAAAGCTACGCAGTGACATACGTCACAGACACACCAGAAGCCCTTGGCACCAAAGGGCTGAACACACCCGGTGAGGCCCCAGGTGAAGGGATTTTCCCGGGTGCTAAAATCTGAACAAATTCTGTGAGCACCAAACCACAAAGTCAGCCCTAATCAGCCCTTCCCAGGAGGACTGGCACGAGGCCTTCCCAGGCTGCGGTATGTAGGGGGAGGTGTGGCACCTGGGGCTGCCCCGCACTCCCTCCACCCTGTGTTCCAGGCCTGGGAGGGCCCGGGGCCACGGTCACAGCCACGCTTCACCTGCAGGCCCCTGGGCGGAGAGCACAGCCTGGGGGCACTGAGCACTCCTACCCGGCACCCCAGGCCCCCGTTGGCCCACGGATGCCGAGCATGCCTTGAAGAGGTTGGGGAAGCTCAGTTTGAGAATGCCACGGTTTCTGCCAAACAGGGGAAGGTTGTCCCTGCAGAACTGGATGAACTCGAAGGCCAGCATCGGGCTATGGAAGAGTTCGGAAGGGATCCTGGTAAACAGATGCTGGTAGATGGCTTCTGAGTCCACTGCAGCAGCCTCCCCTGAAAGGCATGATGCCCCGTCAGGGCGGAAGGCCCCAGACAGGAGTCCCCCTACCATGAGGACGCCCCTGCTGCCGTTAGAGCCCTCAGAGTCTCCACAGCCATATGTGTCTTGGACACCAAAGGCTCAGAGACGTCCAGCCTGCAGGAGAAAAGCTAGTGGAGCAGCGCTCTGCTCTTCCCAAGTGCCTCTGGCCACAGACTGATTCCTCTGAGTAACGTGCGCGGAACGTTCTTTGGGAGGAGCGGGCTTCAGGGCACCTTCCACCAGACTCATGAACTCTCACGGCAGAGTTCTGAGACAGAAAGCTGACAGCATTCAGTTGGCTACATAAATCCATTTTAAAACTGCCACCATCTACTGCTAACAGTCTATCCCAGCAATGCCACCCTACAAAAGAAGGAGGGAATGAGAGCAACATGGAGAAAAGCCGCCCTTTGGCATGAGCTGTGCTGTCTCTCAGAGGCCCAGCAAGCTCCAGGGGCCTCACAGGCCCACGTGGCAGGCTCACCATGGTTCAGGAAGAACTGGGCAATGGGCAGCAGTGCCTGCACGCAGGCCAGGTCCCCACACAGCCACGTGTGCAGGGCCTTCAGGCAGGAGAGGGTGCGGTACAGGAAGGAGGGGTCCTGCCTGCAGAGCATGTCCAGCACCAGCACGGCCTCCACCAGGCACTGTGGAGACAGTGGCTGCGTTTGGAGGGGGCCAGCACCAGCCCCGCCCTGCCTACCCCTGTCCCACCCCGTCTGGCGGGCACTTACCGCTTTCTGCAGGTCGGAATCACCCTTCCTCAGGGCTCCTGGTGAAGTAAGAGAATCAACTGGTTTCTTTGGCAGCATCAGAGCAGCCAAACGAGATGCGCACTATGTTCTGCGATCTCAAAGAGAGGGCGGTGAACCCCGCAATGGGCAGAGCAGGCGTGAGGCGGGGACGGATGCCTGGTGGGCAGGGTTTCTTCTGTCCAATGTCCAGGACTCTGGGGCTTATCCTGGAATCCAAGGCCCCCAGGGAGACAGCTGCTGGGGCTCCAGCCCCCACTCCCTGAGCAGCCCAGGCACCCCTGTGGCCAGGGAGGCCACGTGGGGACTCACGTCGGCAGCTTTGCTCGATGAGGCGCTGGCAGTACTCAAAGGCCTTCTCCCTCAGCTGCTCCTGGGGCGGTAGCAGGCGGCTGGCAGCAGAGGTCGCAGAGAGCACAGACAGGGTGGAGCCCTCCAGCTCAGACTTGTCATCTGGGAGCGAGGGCAAGCGCTCAGCAGGATGTAGGAGCTTTGCACATGCAGGCCACTGGCCAGAACGCAAGGAGGGCCTTGGGCACAGACTAGCCAGGTGTGGGCGATGCCCAGCCCCAGCTGCCCACACCCCCACAGGCCACCCCAGGGAGTTCAGGCTCTCAGGACTGCTCGGCAGTTTATAGAGGCCTTCGTCAAGCTCTCCCAACAATCTTGTTGATGGCTGCCCTGAATGATCCCCTTGGCTTCTCTGACTTGTCTGGGAAAGGCCGCCTGGTGCTGAGGATTGTTGCCTAGCCAATGTTGCCCAGGGGCCCATCAGGTCCCACTGGCCTACTTCCCGAGTCCCGCCTGCATCCCACCTGTGTCGGGGGTGCTGGGACCCTCAGGGCAGCTGAGTAGCAGCCATGCCCTCAGCATGGAGAAGGCCTGCACGTTCATCCACTGGTCCTCTGTGAAGTGCTGCCCAGTGGACAGCACCGTGAAGAAGTCTGTGGCCACTGCCCCATCAACCTCGGTGACAGGACCTGGCTGCAGGAGGCAAGGAAGGACAAGCAGCATGGCAGGACCCCTGGGCGGGGAGGCGGGGGGCTCACAGGCACTGGGGGTGGGGCGGAGGAAAGGCTGCGTGGGAGTGGGAGCTACCACCCTGAACGAGGTCGCCCACGCTGCTCTAGAACCAGGGGCACCCATCCTTGTTAGACACATAATTGCTGGCACCCGAGTTAAGAACACAGCCCTCCATAAGTGATGGGTGCCCTCCACGACCTCTTGCCAGCAGGTCCTAGGTCTCAAAAGACCCACTTAGCATCACAGGCTGGGGGGCTGTGACCCTGTGTGACCCCCCCCCCAAATGGAAATGTTCTGGAACCAGGGCAGGTGGAAGGACAGTTAGCGGGACCCTTTGGGAGCCCCAGGACAGGGAGGCTCTGAGGCTGCATGCCTCACCTGCCGGGTCCTGGATGTGGAGAAGAAGCCTCCAGAGGAATGTGTGACCCCCTGCTGGACACTGGCGTAGCGGAGCCAGTCCACCAGCCTCTTGCTGAGCAGGTTGGTGTGGTCTGCGGAGGGGAGTGGGGAAGGGAACAACACGGTGGGAACTGTGCAGTCCCCAGGCTCAGGCTGCAGGTGGCACTAGCAGCCTTTCATGAAAGTGAGCAGCTGCTGGGGACATGCTGTGCCCTCAGGAAGGGCGAATACCTTCACTGAGGGCACCGGGGACCAGGCTGGCGACCTTCCACACGACTGGGAGGAGGTACCGCAGGCTGGGCCCCTCGGGCTGCCGGCTCTCAAGGACCTTGAATGCGCGCTGGCCCACACTTCTGACCACCTCCTTATCACCCTTCAAGTCAAACACAGGTAGAATGTGATGCGCCGCCAGGCCCAAGTGCCTGGGCAACGAGGCATTTGGTCTGAAAACATCTGGGGACTGTTGAATTCAGAAGATTGCTGGTCAATCAGTGTCATCACATGATGCCACCGCTCACAGGCATCTGGGAACGTTACCAGAGCAGCCCAGGCCCTGTGGTCTGAAGTAGCCTTCACAGCGTCCTGGCCACTGCCCTAGGAGTGAGGGGTTAGGAAGGAGGCAGGGGAAGGAGCAGCTGGGTATCTCTGCTCATTCCAGATGTATCCTCGCGCCGGTGGCAGGGCAGCCCCACAGCGGCCACAGAAACTGCCGAATGGAAGGGGAAGCTGAGCCGAGCCTGCCACGTGACAAGTCAGCACCTGCATGGGGACCACACGCTGGCACCAGGGCCACCCAGGGCAGGGCGACACACCTGAGCAGTAACAGTGATGTTACCTGGGCCAAGAGCACGGAGGCCACCAGGCTCAGCTGCCGGCTGTTCTGGACGTGGTCACAGGACAGGCTCAGGCTGTCGGAAGGTGACATCTCTCTCAGGACAGCGACACAGAGAAGCTGCAGCTGCTCGGGGCACGTGGGCAAGTAGAGGGTGGTCTGCAGCAAGTCCACACAGGTCTTCTCCAGCCTGGGGCGGCAAGGCCATGGGGGGGGGCATCTCACCACAAGAGCACCGGCCCCCCCAGGGCTCCCCCTCCCCAGAGAAGCTGCCCAGGGCCCTCGGGCAGGTGCAGAGAGCTCTTTATATCTGAGGCACTGGTTTAAGTGGACACAAATCTTAAACACCAAAGGGATGCTGACACCTGCCTGCCAGGTGCTAATGAGGTGTGCCCCATGGCTGCACATGTCAGGAGCCCAGCCCCAGGCCCACCATAACCCACAGATGATCACACTCACTTCCTGTTGTATTTCGTGGCTGAGATGATGAGGAAAAGCCTCTGCAGGGCATCAGCGGTGTTGGGCCCCAAGTCCTTCTGCAGCAGCTGACTGACCCGGGAGCAGAACCTCCTCAGCTCCTCGCCGCGGATCTCCCTAGGCAAAGGGGACCATGCTGGCAACCTGGGGTCGAGGGTCCCGCCACCCTGCAATGTCTCGCAGGATAAATTTGCTGACTGGTCATCTGGAATGGTTCCTCTCCCCTGGGATCCAGCGATCCACTGGGTCGCTGCCGCCTCTGCTGGGCAGGGCTGCTGGGGAGACCACCCCTCCAACGGGTTATGACAACCGGTCTCATTAACGGAGCCTCCCTGCATTTTGATTTTGTATTCCAGGAACAGAACTAAAACTGACTGAATTTAGAGCCAAAGGTAAGGGGAGGTTTAGTCTGAAATTAGTTGTTTTCGAAAGATGCCTTCAAAGAGCCTTTAACTTTTGGGAACAGGAGTTAAATCTTACATATTAATGGGCTAATATTATGACACATTGAAAGGTTTCTGACTCTGACACTTATTTTGATTAAAAAAATGTATCTATTGAGCACTGACAACAGGCAAGATATTGAACAGAGTCTCCAAATGGAACCCTAAAAGGCAAGAAAAGGGAACATGCCAACGAGTCCCTGTACTGGGGACCTTGGGTGGGGCTCTGGGAGAAGGGCCATCTGTGCTTTCCCTGTGTGTCCACTCCCCAGGCTGTGGCTGAAGGCTACTAAATCCATTCTGGGAATCTGGAACTTTGAACTGAGACAGACAGAACTTCCCCAGCACTGGGGCTGACAAGAAGGTTCCTGAATGCCTGGAGCTGGGGTCCTCATTTTTTGTTCTCTCTTGAAGGCTGGCAGATAAAATCCCAATGAATTCTCTTCCACTCCTTGCCTCCCTCCTGCCCCCCTGCCCCCATTTTCATTTTTTACTCATAGCCAGAGTTGGACTTAATCACTTACAAACAAAAGAATATCCCAGTGGGATGAGGGGGAGGCGGACAGACGGAAAGCCAGGTCCTAGTCTGTTTCTCACTGGGATAATGAGGTAGGAAGAGGCTGCCAGGTGCCTCCCAGGTGTAACAGGGCTCTTTCCCAGAACCGTGGCATCCTTGTCCTACAGTAATCCCTTCTGATGTAGTCTCTAAATCACAGGATTGCTTCTAAAAGGGCTGTTGCTCAAACTCCTACAGCTCCCCAGGGCTGTCAGTCTCTAAAACTCCTACAGACCCTAAGGACGCATCCAGGGCCCCTCCCCTCCTGACTTCTCTAAGATCTGTCACTCACTGTTTCTCTTGCTTCTGACCCTGCGTACAGACCCTCTGCCGGAAACACTCCTGGCTTCTTCCCTTCTGGGTTAACTCCTCACTCATCCTGGGCATTCTGGGAACCTC
This sequence comes from Manis pentadactyla, assembly GCF_030020395.1. NCBI lineage: Eukaryota > Metazoa > Chordata > Mammalia > Pholidota > Manidae > Manis > Manis pentadactyla. The sequence continues at coordinate 101,196,371 of NC_080028.1, forward strand.
CGCTGACCTTGCTGCACACCCTGTCCGCCCTGATCTGAGTCCCAACTTCTTCACTTAGTCTTCAGCTTACCAGAGCTGCTTCTGTTAGCTTTCACCACCCCGGCTTTCCATCTCTGAAAAATTCAGAGAAAACTAAAATTCATTCTAAATCCTAACTCCCTAAGCCTTAGCCATTTATTTTAAAGTACCAAGAAAAACCACAGGCTTAATTAAAGTAAAATGCAAAGCGAAACTTGGTAGTTATTAACTTCCCTCAAAGCCTAACAGAGAGGAATTGTAAGACGCATATAGTTTGCTTCTGGGTATTTGACCACACCCCACCCTCACTTAAGACAGAGAAGCATTTCAATAGTGAGGGCTGTTCCTTCGGCCTGTCATTCCATGAATGCATGACCCTGAGTAGAAGGTTAGCTGGCAGAGGTAAATCCAATGAAATTCTGAGGGGGCTCTCAGAACCCGTCTCTTGGCAAGAACTTTGGGATGAGCACATCCCATTTTGAGTGAGATGTTAGTATTTAAAGATATTTTCATTTAAGATAGCCTCTAAATTCAAATTCAAATGAACCTGTACTGGAATACTGGAACTTGAATATAGGAATATCTGTTCAATCTTGAAGGAAAGACAGACTGCTGAATGTACTGGGAGATGGTGCTGCAAATCCACCAGGCACTTTCCTAACAGATTTTCAAGAGTCATTTTGACCACAGATTTCTGCCCTCTTCACTGCCTTTAGAACCTAATCTGCATTCAAGTTCTTGCTTTACTATAATCACAGCAGCTGCAACCATCCTAATCTTTCCCACCAACTGGTCCTCCACCGTCCAGTTTTGGGTTTTTAAAAAAAAGTTTAGCATGGGCTTGTGGTTCGGCCTGCATTTTTTCCTTTTAAACAAGCAGCATCAAGTCTTAGACTGTCTGATGGACTACAGGGTTTTGGTCCAAGCCTACATTCTCCTTTCTCCCATGCCTGGTTAGTTGGTGAGGAAGGGGCTGCCGACTAGTTAGTGGGAGGGAGATCAGAGCCAGCTGCCGCTGGAAGACGGCGGGTAATTCTCAACCCATCCAATGCAACCGCGTGAGAGTGGTCTTCCTAAATCACAAAATCCTCCCCTGCCTCCTCAAGGTCCTCAGCTGTTACCGAATTCCTGAGCTTGGCACACGGAGCTCGCCAGGGCTCAATCCCAACAGGCTCTCCAGCACTGCGCGGCTTTGTGCTTCTGACCCTGAAGCAGCTGGCAGCCCCTGCCGGGCGTGGGGTTCTCACCGCCAAGCCGTGGGCCAAGCAACCGGCGGTCCCCGCCGGCTTCGTTTCCGCTCACTCTTCGGGCGACACCTGCTCGGGGCCGGCTCGCCCCTGTCCAGACCTCCCCGCCCGGTGCCGGGCCGGCGCGGCCCCCGTCCCTCGCCCTGAGACCACCACTAGGTGCAGCCCGAAGGGAACGGCCGGGGCACCTGGCCTGGTGGAGCAGACTCTCCGCCCCCGCCGAGAACATCCCGCCGCCGCCGCCGCCGCCGCCACGGGGAACGCCGCCCACGCGCTCCCGCCGCTCCGACCTCCAGGTGCGCAGCCTGCAGCCCGCCGGCTTCCGGGTCGCGTCACGTGCCGCACCACGCGGGGAGACCGCCGGCCAATGGGCTCTGGTGGAGCGTCCGGCGCTGGGCGGGGCCATTGGTGCTCCGGCCGCGGCTCCGAGGCGGCTTTACTCACCTTGCGGGGCTGCGACCCCTTGGCACCCCGGCTCCTCGGGACCACGGCACACCTGCACCCCGGGACCCTGGAGCCCGGGACGGCGTCCGATGGGCGTCCGGCGCCGACCCTGCCTGCGGCCTCTCCGCCGTTGCCCCAGTTCTGGGTTGTCTCATCACCGCCCGCAACTCCGCGGTGTGCGGATCCTGTGCGCAGTCCCACCGCACAACGTTACACAAACTGCGGCTTGTGGGCTGGATGCACGTCCCGTGTATTTAGCACCTACCATAGGCTGTACTGCTGCCTTATTACATCCCCACCATACCCATACTCAGGCTACCGGCACCTATCTCAGAAGAGGCAGCAAGTTCAGAGAAGTCCAGTTTTAGTAATTTTAAAAGATGCGTTGGCCACAGTGTTTCCACTGGTAAACTGCGTGGGGACACAGGCGGTGACAATCCAGCGCGATAAATGCTGTTACACCCTAAACTGGGTAAGTGGTACAGGTGGAAGATTTCGGGAGGTACTGGCGGCTACTATGAGCCAGAGGGTGTCAGACCAAGCGGTGGGAGGGCTGGCCCTGGGGGCTGGTACTGCAGGCAACATGGAGCCCTGCCTCCTGTGGCAGAAATGCACTGATGCTTGGAAGCAAGATAGGGAGTGGAATGGGGGAAATAGGTGTAGTTAGAAAAGGAGGTTACCTCGGCCAGGTAGAGGCCATGAGGATGGAGAAGTAGGCGGTCAGCAACCATTCAGGGGTACGATTTGTAGCACCTGGTGATTGGTGGATTTGGGGGCGGGAGAAGGAACAGAGGAAAACCAAGGACAACGGCAGGTTTCTGGCTTACCAGGTCGTGCCCTTCACTTGGCATTGGGGCAGGACAGGATGAAGGTTTGCGGAGTCCTTCAGCGAGCAAGCACTGGCAGTGTTTCAGGTTCTGGGGACTAGTGAACGGGACTGGCCAAGTCCCTGCCATGATGGGATTTAACAAAGCCAACAAAGACGACTGCTATCAAACACACCGACGCACAGGAGCCTAGCAGTGACGAATGCTGTGAAGAGAAGATGAGGCAGAGCAGGACAGTGCTAGGTTGTTGGGCGCTGCTTGAATAAGGGGCCTGGGAGGGAGAAGCAGTGAGAAGACGCCCAGGAGGGAGAGGCCGGGGCGGAGGGAGGACAGGCTTAGCACTCACCTGCGGGAATCCCGGGCTCTGTGCCGCCCTTGTTGAGGACAACTGGTGCCAAGCCAGGAGATGGAGCGTCTTGCCAATGGGTTTCAGCTCTGGGCAAGGTCAGTATGGTCCATTGTGACCAAAGAAATGATAGTAGAACATTCTTGGGGTGAAAGGGTTATACCCAACTTTATCTCCATGGTGGCAGGTCAGTCACTAAAAATCCCATCCACTCAGAGCGAGTCTGCATGCAGCAAGCCAGTCTCTGCCTCTGGGCCTCTCTGCCCACACAGCCGTCCCCAGGGCCTCTGTCCTTGCCGCTGCCACCACTTCAGCCTCTGCTCTGCTCTCGCAGCCTTGCAGCTGTGCTACCGCATTGCCCAGAGCACGGGGCGGAGCTCTTTATATAGAGTCAATAGTAATGTATTCCCCACACGTGTGTAGTGAACTAGCCAATCAGGGCCAAGTGAGTATCCTGGCCACAGGAACTTTCATTTTTCCCACACGAAGGCACTCCAGGTATTTTACTGGAAGTTCTGTATACAGAACTGCCAAGTAGGTGAAGAACCGGAAGGGGGCGAGGAGCAGCAGCTACTCTTAACACGGGGACACAGGGACGAGGGAAGCCTGGCCGAGGCCCCGCAGAGCTGGACCTCAGGCCTGCGAGGACGCACAGCGTTTGCCGAATAAAGTTGCTGGCCGGGGAGCCTCCTCCTCCTGCGTTCTCGTCGTCTCGCACCTGCAAGGAGCCCGCCAACCAGAGGAGGGGCGGGGGCTGGCAGGGCGCCGCCCCCCGTCGCAAACCAGAGCACCGGAAGTTGGGTCTGAACTTCGGGGTGAGAGCATTAGAGATGTGGATTGGGTGGGATTTGCTCCGTTACTTGAGCTTTGGCTTACACATCCAATTCCTATGTATTTGTACCTACAACATTTGAGAAAAGGAGTTCAAACTTCATAGTTAAAGAATGTTAAAGTAAAACATAAGGTGCACAAATCTCAAATGAACTTGAGGTTTTACATTTCTATTAATGATATGCTGGTAAATGGTTAACTGTCTCTATGGGAAGGGGGAGTGGGGACCTGCAGCGTGTGACTGTTTCCGTGATGTAAATACTCCCACCAGGGGAGTTTCAGGATACCAACCCAAGGTCACTGAACAGTGGCCCACCAAGACTGTCCATGCAGATGCAATGGGTGTGGGTAACCTGAGATCAGAGATAATAGTAAAATAATAAGTGATAAATCATAATGAGTATTACCTGTTTTTAATGTAACTTATCCAAGTTTATATAACTACAATTTTAATAAAGGGTCAGCTGGCTCCCTAAACTGAAAATTGAACAAGCAGCTCTCACAAGCTGGTTCCAGCACACCACTGCTGAAACCTCTGTAGCCACTGAGCCACTGCCCCTGATCAGGAGAGGATGTTTCCAGCCCTCCAGCCCCCAATACTCCCTGTGCCCCTTCCAGGGCAACACTCACTCCCCTCCACCCCAGAGGTAACCGCTAGTCTCCCATTTATCACCACACGTTCATAAAATGGAAGTCTACAGTACTCAGCCTTCTCTGATGGCTCTTTCCTCCAACTTAAGGCCTGTGGGAATCATCTGCTGTTTTTTATTGCCGTGTATGTTCAATGTATTACTGTGACTTTATCATGATTTATCCAGTCTACTGTTGATGAATGTGTGGCTTGTTTCCGAGTTTGGGCATAATGAGTAGCTGTGAAGCAGTCCATGTTGGTGGGGTGTATGCTCACTGCTCTTTGGCACATACCCAGAGGGCAGCTGGACTTTAACTGAGGACTTCAACTATGTTCTCTCTCTGTAGGAACCGTCCCCTCCCTCTCTCCACCCACCCCCAAGTGATATTACCACGGGTAGTATTTGACTGTTTCGTACAAAATTGACATTTGTGTAAAATACTATTTTAAGGTATTCCAAATGAGAAATGGTTGTCTTAAAACCAAAAATTAAAAAAGATGCTATTTAGCTAATGCAGCTCCTGAAACTAATTTCACTCTTGCTCTTTGTTTAAAATCTTAAAATACAATGAATCTGCTGATACTATGTTAAGGCTGCAGTTGGACTCTGAACAACGGAAATGAGTAACCTGAAGGAAAGTGGAGTGTTCCCTTCAGTGACAAGTATAAAATTTGAAAGACAGTAACGTACATATCTAGCTGAATGAGTCACAGGCACAAACACTAGAGAACCTTCACAAGAGATGTGTTTGTGACAAACACATTTTTATTAAACCCCAAGTCCTGGGTGGTCTACCACAGAAATGCCCAGTGTTGTCTTAGGAGACTGTTAAACTCCAGGTGCCCTGAGAGAGGTGGCCCACTGCACCACAGCTGACATGCATGGCACCACCTAGCCTGCTGGACGTGCCTCAAGGCAGGGCATCTGTGCTGCAGATAAAATGGAACTTTGTGGGGGTTAAAGGCCCCAGCTGACTTTTGAACCCAAGTCTATCTGACGCTGGCATCCACACCAACCATCTTTCCTCCGCTCAGTACCTAGAATAAGCAGGGCCTAAGAGAGAGCATGCACGAAGCTAAGTGAAGGCAGGTACCCGCATCTGCCAGGGGCCACTTTTGGTGGGTGTCAGGGACCCACAGAGATGGCTGTGGCCCCTGTTGGCATCCCCTTGCCGAGCTGGGGTGCCCAGGATCAGGGGACACTCCAATGGTTCCTCCTTGTTCAGGGGCACATGTGGACTGTCTTCAAGTCCCTGAAGCTGCAAATATTCAGGGAACTCAGGATGGGTGAGCCCTGGAAATCAAGGCACCTCCACGATCATGTCCTTTGTCAGACTGCTCCTTCCCAGGAGTGAGTGCCAGAGGAGGAAGGGGAGAAGCACAACTCCCGCAGAACAGCCCCTCGGGGTCAGGTGCCCCCTCCAGGCAGTAGGGTGCATGTCCAGACCATCTGCCCTTCTGTGTGTCTGTCCCTCGCAGTCACTTACAAGGACCACACAGAGCCCTGGTGTCATTTCTTTAATATATAATTTTATTTCTGGTTATAGAAACAAATGCTAAGAGGAGAAACAAAACTTCCCCATCCACATACAACAATTTAATAGATAAAAGAACAGTTAAAAAAGAAAAACAAAAAGTAGAAATCTTAAACTTTGTTATAGCTTTAAAACATTAATGTCTGATACAATTAGAAATCACATTCAGATCTCAAACTTTAAAAAAAAAGTATGGCTCCTTATTAAAAAAATACTGTATCCCATTTGAAATGAAAATGCAGGCCGGCCCAGCTGTCTGATGAGGGCGCTGGCCCCCTGCCACTGGGCAGGGTGTTTGCACTCCTCGCTAGGTCTCCATGGGCCACGCTTACTTACAGGTGGTGGAACAACGCAGTGTGACGTGACCTGACTTCACACCCAGCGCTGGCTCGGGAACCCAGATTTCCACGTTATAGGATACCACTGCTTTTTAAAGCACTGATTATTAAACATACTGTGAAAAATACTTTAGACAGCAACTGTAAAAAAAACACATTCATACACACATACACACACACACCCCTAACACCGCCCCCCAGATTATCTTTACAGAATTATCAATCAGATAAGAAAGAAAAATCTCAGTATGGGGTTGAATACTCCCTCACACGCACAGAGTTGCTGGGCATTTTGGAATTTGCAGGATTTGCATGGCTTGCGAGTCTGAACTCAGCCTAATTTAAGTGAGAATCTGGGACACACTTTGTCTCTTTCCACCCCAACCCCCACCCCAAAATGGAAATCAAGCCAGTAAGTTAAGGTATGGGGTATCCAGAAAGCCTTTCCTAAAAGGAAGTTGGGAAGGAGGGAGGGAAGGGCCAGACTGAAAATGCTGGATTTTAAATCCCATTTTTATTACTGAAAAAAAACCAATTCTGGACCAGTTAGCCCAGAAATTTAGGGGCTAAGAGCTTTGGAGGCCACAGCAGAGTTTAATGTGCCTTAGGCCAGCTAACTTCATGCAGGAAATTATCAGAAGCAACTCAGAAGGGCAAGTCCTACTGGGCAGGTTAAGAAAAATGTTCACGTAAGAGGCACAGAATCTATTTAGTATTCCGACCACTGAAACATTAACCCAGGGCATGTCTCAGGTCTAAAGGGCTACATCCCTCTCGGCCTGGCCTCCCCTGCACTGTTTACTGTTTCTGACCTGGAGAAACCCACTGATAAATCTGGATGAATCAAATGAGCAACCTATTCCAGAAGAGATGCCTGAATAAGGAATAATAAACCAGAATTCTTCAAATTCTATTTTGACTCTCTTAAAATAACTGGGTTGGGGCAAAAAAGGACAGAGTAACTTGGGAGACACTTTGGTCACCCCAGGAAGTGATGAGTGGCCAGCCCCAGAAGGCACCCGAGCTCTCTGGCTGGGACCCGAGGGGCTGTGCAGCCAGCATCGGCTGGTCAGCCAAAGTAGAGAGGCGTGTCAGCTGTCTTTCACTGGCTCCCAGAATTTTTCTTTTCATGACATTTTCTCAATCGCTACAGAATGACAAGCAAGTGCAAAGCAGAAATGGAATCCTCTGAGTGGGGTTTCTCCCTGGAGAGAAGTCCAGAAGCGGTGGCTTCTCCCTTAGCTCCTCCGAAGTACCAACAGCCAGAACCAGCTGCTAGGATGAGCCAAAGAGACTAAGGACGCCCAGGTTCACTGATCTTGTCACAGGCCTGTGTGAAAACACTGTGCACGTGCTGTCCCTGGTGGGGGTCCTTGCCTGATAATGGCTAACCTGCAGGAGGACATCGTCTCGCCAACCAGCTGGGGCTTAACATTCTGGGACAAGGACATCTCAGGCAGAAGCCGGGGTATTTTCCAAATAGGGAGTGGGGCCCCCCATAAGCAGCTGGTACAGACATCCTGTCAATGTGATGGAGACACAGCAATGTTCATCAAACTTAGAGAAATGAATCGTTCTAACTGCTCACCTCCGCTTAGGTGCCCTGTGCCCCCAAGAAGCTTTTCAACACCCTGGGGGAGGTCAGTGCAAACTCACACTAGGCAGCCCTTGGGGTTTTGCCTGACCATTCTGGGCAGCAGCCGGGCCCCTGGACCCTTTGTGCTGACCAGGAACGTCCTTCCAGCAGCAGAGCTGAGCAGCAGCCTGAGCCTGGAAGAGGGGGAGCTAGACTGGGCTAGAAAGACTCTTCAGCAGAGACAGCCCCCAAAAAGGCCTGCCAATGCCTGCAGGGGAAAAGTCAACTCTGCAAGTGACCTTTCTTTCTTTCTGACATAAAACAATTCTCCCTGGACATAATCAGTAAAATGGGCCTTTTATTTCAGTTCAGGGTTGTATCACAAAATCCCACTCTTCAAGCTGCTGTCACTTCTGGGGTCAGGCAACAAGGAGGACAGAGGAAGCAGCAGTTCCAAGCAAGAACTCCTCACGCAAACCAAACCGACAGAATTCTGCCCCGCAGGGGCTGACCTCAAACCGCAGGCCTGAGGGAGCAGCCCCGCGGTATGGAGCCCAGCGCGCCACCTGCAGGGCGTTGTCGTCAAACGCAACATCCTGCAAGCACCACCTGGGACATGAAAGGTAGCAGCTTCGCTGGTATTAAAGGGAAGCTGGAGCGGTGGATGGATGTCCTGCATCAAACACTGGAAAGAACAGTAAGTATGGGATAGAAAGAACTGTGTCCTGAGCGTTTAAAACCTAATGTGGAAAACAAGGCCTCGGGAAAGGAACTTACAAAACATAAGAGAACAATTTGAAAATAATGGACAGAAACTGGGCAAGAGACCACTGTTACAGCCACATTCTGCCCTGGCCCCAAACAGCCACCATCACCATGAGGGGCAGCCTGCAGGAAGGTCAGCCTGTCTTCATAGCAGCACGTTTGAATAATTTATTCTTATTAAATAATATTGCTTCTAGGCAGAGGTATAAAGGCGGCTTGTGAGAGGCTGTGGGAAACATACTTTCCCGTAGCCACCACCAGGCATGGGAGAGTGAGTCAGGGTCCCAATGGATGCCTTTGCCCTGACCCACTGCAGCTGCACAGCCACTGCAGGGTGGGGCCTCCGTTCGGCAACTCTGGCACCTGTTACGTGGCAGGGTCTGCAATCATCTTGTGGCTGACTTACTCTGTAACGAGCGTGCTCTGGTAGCCAGCACCAAAGTGAGAGGCCTGCCCTGAAGCCCTTTGTCAGGGGAGCAGTGTCCCCTCGGAGGTGCAGGGGTGTGAACCCCACACACAGACGGTCCCTCATCCCGGACAAGGCCACTCAAAGGCAAAGCAGAATTTGAGGCTGTTGGAGAAACACAGATCATTTGCCAGCACCAACTGTACTTATTTCTACACCCTAAAAGCACTGGGAAAAATAATTTCTTCTTGAATATTTCCTCACATTCAACTAAGTTCTGCTGTCTCAAAGGAGGTCTGTCTTCTGTCTCTGTAAAGTTAAGGAACTGACCCCACAGCCAAGGAGAGCCTTCTCCCCCTCTGGACTCTGAATTGCCAAGGAAGAGCTTTCTGTCTGCAGAGATGGTGCATGCGGCTCTCTGGAGGTTGATGGCTCACCTGAGTGTCCCTGGGGGACCCTTTCTGAAGGAAATGGGCCCTAGCTGAATGATTCCCATTGGCCTGAATTGATCTCTCACCAGAACCAGAGGAGCAGAAAGGGACAAAGGGGCTGAGATCCAGCCTGGTCTGAAGCCCAGGGGCTGGGCAGCCTGAGGGCAGGTGAGGCCCCTGCCCTTTGCTGTGGTAAGCTCCACTACCACCACCCCTCGGCTCAGAAACCAGGCAACGACTCAGAACCCATTCTCACCTCTTCCATGTGGTCTGGCTCTTAAATAGAGAAAAAAACCCCACATAAACAAACAGCAAACCCCAAACATGAACCAAGACTGAGAGGGATGCTGACGGGCCGTGGCTGTGAGTGCACAGGCAGCCCACGGATCCACTGCTCCTGGCGCTGGCCTCGTGGACCCCAAGATGGGATCCTGCCCCCCAGAGCACAGGACCACTGCTGAAGCAGAGCAGGAGAGCTGTGCCTGCTGCATCCAGATGGGCCATCCTGGCATGCATCTAACTTCACGAGGCGATTTAGGCTGTGTAATCTTTAAGGACTTAAAAGAAGGGGAAAAGGGACAATCTACTTAAGACCCTCCAAGGCGTGCACTAGAGGCCTGTCTCTCCTGGGAAAGTTTCAGCTGGGAGAGAAAGGGGCAGATGGCTCACGGCAGATGCTACCATCAACTCGGGCACCAGGAGCCCTGCCCTCATGGCCTTACGTGTCCTGCGCTGCTGCCCTCGCTGCCCCGGAACACTGGGGGACTCTGACGTCGGCACGGGACAGTGTACAGTCCCTGCCACTGTGAGCTCTCTCGAACAACCCTCCTCACTTCCAAGTCATACTTGACTGCTTTCTGGGAAATGCTCAACTATTTAAAACCTGTTATTTCTGTGCTTTCCTTCCTATGTAGAGCGTGCGTCTCTGCATTTGGTGCTGGCAAGTGTGATGACTAGAGAAGTGGGTGCCAGGTCCTGGATGGCGAGGGAGTAGCTGTAACAATAGGGCCAAGTGCCTTGTGATGGAGCACAGTAGAAGGAGAGCCTCCCCCAGCCTGCACACCCCTGGCCTGGCCTGGCTGATCTCTTCATGCAGACTTGAGTCCCTGGGTGACCAGAGAGAAGGTTCTCGGACCCCAAGGCTACAGTGACACCAGCATCCCGCTAGAATTGACTTTAGCTTCCCCAAGCTCAGCTGGGGTGGCCCACCCTCTATGATCTACTCTTGTGCTGAATTACGGGCTGCCCAGCCTCTGAGGACCACAGCCCCTGGCCCCTTCTGGCCTGGTGCACTTGTCTCTGGCTGGGGAACTAGCCTTGGGGAGACCATCACTTTTCAGCTCTGAGGATACTGGGTGGCCCTTCTGGCTGCAATGTGGGGTGCTGAAAATTCTCAGGCCTTCTGGCTTCCAGCCCCAGGACTTGTGCTGGCATGAGCCAGGCATGCCATCGGCTCAGACAACAGCCCACCTGTACCCTAGGGGGGCAGCTCCCAGGCTGGGCCCTCTTCTCCCTGCCCAGGTCTGAGCTGACCCAGCAGGAGCTGAGCAGGCACAAGCCCTCCACGTGGCAGCAGGGCACCCGCTGACCACAGTCTGTTCTCCCTCCCAGCGCCCCTCCTCCTCCCTGACTGCTGTTATCACACACATGGATGGATTCTGGGGTCGGGCGGTGTGCTCTAGGCAGATGGAGGCAAGCCTGGGTGGGTCACAATAGTCCAGAGCAAGCGTCCCTGGAACAAGCCAGTGAGGGGAGGGGCAGAAGCAACAGGTGGCTCTGGAAGCCCTGTTTCCAGGCCTGTGAAGGTGGGGCCCTCAGCAAGGAGGTGCACGCCCCAGCCCTGCTTACTCATGGTCTCATGCCTACTATGCACACACCAGACACTTCCAAAGAAAAAGTCTGTAAGATACCAGAAACGTCCCTGTGGAACAGAGTGGGGTCTCTCATCACTGGTGGCCGGTAATGTCTGAGGACAGGACACCTGGCCACTTCCATCCTGTCCTCATTTCTCTGCAACTTCACCAAGGCAACTTCACAACAGAGCCCCTTTCCCACTTAAAGTCCGGGGCTTGAAGAGGCCCCCAGAACAGGCCTCCATCCAGGTAGGAGGTTGACTGGCCTGTTCCCCTACCCAGCTGTGGCTGCAAAGGGAGAGGGAGCTCTGGCTGTAGCCAGGTCACACCTGGACACACGCCAGCCTGGCCTGTGCTGACTCGAACGGAGTTCCCCGGCTCCCTTTTGTTCTGAGCCAGCACCTGTCCAGCCGGGTCCCGGGCCCCTGCGACCTTCTGCTCTTCCTCCGGGGGCTCTCTGAAGTCTGTGGCTCTCTCAGCAGAGTGGCTGTTGCAGTCAGGGAAGGGCCGGCAGCTTTGCTGGGAAGAGAGAGGCTCACGTTGAGAGCAGGCTGTTTCTAAGACGAGCCCCGTTTGTGCCGGGGGCTCCAGGGTCTGCAGAGTTTGTTCTTGTTTCCGGCTGTGCCCACCCAGGAGGATGAGCGCCAGGGCAACTAAGCTCAAAGCCACCTTTCACAGGGACATACTTAATGTTTCCTGGGAATATTCTCCAAGAGAAGCTGAAGGATGATGATCTGGACCCCAAACTGGGCCACAAACCAGACAGCACTGGCTCCCTGCCCACAGTGGTGACAGTGCCATGCAGTGTAAGCTCACCCAAGGGAGCAGCTGGGCTCTCACCATGCCGCAAAGCCCACCCCCAGCTGCTGCTTGCTGACCCCAGAGCCTCTGGTCCGATGGGTGCAAGAGACAGTCGTGACTGAAACAGCAGGTGAGTTTTGGGGAGGTAAAGACAACCACACCTTGGTGGGGAAGGCGGTGTGAGAGGCTTCCGCTCAGCTTGAGTGTCCCGTGGTGGCTGCTGGCACCGGGACATGGGACCACAGAGAGCACGGGGCCGTTTTTAGAGCAACATATCTGTGCTCATTTTCCTGCCAGTTGGTAGGCTGCTTCTGCCTTGAGCACCAGCTGCCGTGGTGTTAAGGCCCCGCTGCCATCCAGGCACAGGCAGGGCTGCAGGCCGATGCTGCACCCCGCAGGCTCTTGACTCATCTTCCATCCAAACCGTTTGCTGCCTTGAATACCAATCCAGGAGGCCATGCATCTTTCTTGAAGTTAACAGAGAGTGGCAGACTTACTCTTCGAGGGGATTAATGCCAGTGAGAACCACAGACTCATAGTTACTAAACCGTCTGCAGATGAAAATATCAAAAATAGATGATCCCTTCAGTGTTTGCCTCAGCTTTATGATTAAGCCTGAATTCCACATTTTCAACAGAATAAGAAATGCCTGGAGTCCAAAGCCACACCAGAACCCTGCCCTCCAATTAATGCTGATACTTCTGACGTTGCCTTCTGAGGGAGAAGACGCCATCGAACAATATGAAACAGGGCAGCCCTGGCCCTTCTCCTGCCCGGGCCCCATCTCTTCCAAACTGGGGTTTACCCCTCCCATCCTTTCCCTGGGCTTCTCCTGCCTGGCCCCCATCTTTTCCAAAGCGGAAGTGACCCTGCTGTTCCTTGCCCTTGGAAGGCCTTGGGGTCGCCATGCTGCTCCATGTCCGGTCCTCCTGGGGGCAAGGGCTGCTCTGGAAGCTGTGCTTCTGCTTGTGGCCGGGTCTGCCTGGGACACACGCGGAGATGTGGAGCGACGGCCTTTGCCCCAAACCATGGCAGAGGCCTGGGAGGAGACAGTGCTGAGGGAGGAGGAGGTAAGAACAAAGAATTCCCAGAATCATACAATCAGCTGTCTGAACGTGTTTATGTGTTTTGTTTTAACCACAGCAGGGGCAGGAGAGAAAATGACAGGACGAGTGCGTCCAGGTGCAGGCAGATGAGGCCGTCCTGTCCGTCTGGCACCAAGCCTGGGCAGCATGGAGCCTTTGCGTTGTGGCCTGGTGGTCACGAGGGCAGCTGCCACATCAGCTCCAGAATTCCTGTGGGTGTGCGTCTCACTCCACCTGCACGCGGCAGCCTCACTCCCCGGTCCCAGGCCCCTGCAGGCCGGTAGCCGTGATCACACCGGCCTGCGTGGTTATAGTCCCCCCGGGCTCCTCCACGCGGGACCTTTTGACCTCAGGCTCCCCAGTGGCAGGGGCAGAGATGGCAGCCGTCGTTGGGGTAGTGGTGGTGGTGGTGGCGGCCGCTGGTGCTGGCTCCTCGGGGCCCACCTCGCATACCCGGGCGACCACCACTGGCGTGGACGAACTAGCCTGGGCTGCAAGGAGCTGCAGGGGGCTGGTGAGGGCTAGGAGTGGAGGGAAAAAGAGATTCACATTGGGACACTGCTCAGGACCAGCAGCGCCTGCTCGGCACACCAGCCGATGGCTCTGTGTGGGGCTGAGAAAATTACTCACACCCTGCCCCTCGGCCTTTCCTTCCGGGTCTGTGACTTTCTCACGCCACTCCCTGCATGACCTGGCCTGCTCTCTGCCCAGGGATGCCATGCCCCGAGCTTTCCCTCACTGTTGCTTCTGCATGTGGATCCTTGCAGACCCCTGACGGCTCTTGCCCTCACCTGCTGCAGGTTCTTAACAAATGCCACCTGCCCTGAGCCCCTTCTGCAAAAACTGCACCCCTCCCCACCCTCAGCCCCACCCTGCCGTCTTGGGGCTGGCATGCTGCCCGCTGCTACTTCCCTTCTCTCCTTGAGCCTGTCTTGCCCGAGCAGGGGGCAGCTATGGGTTGTGGGGCCTGTGCCTCTCCCCCCGGGGCTCTCCTGGGCGCCACCACACTGCCTGGGCAGAGCAGGGGCTCCACCACTTGGTCAAACTGACTGGATGACTGGATTATTGGAGAAACACTCTTGCTGCATTGCCTGGGGGCTGAAGGATAGGGCTCACGCTGAGGGCGCCAGGGTGGGGCAGGGCCTCACCATATGTGCTGCCAGCTAAACTATTCGTGGAGATGGCGTGCTTTCCATTCTGAGTGACAGCCCGGACTGGAAGATGGTGCTGCCCGATGGTCACTGGCGTGGCTGGCTGCAGGATGGTGACCGTGTGTCCGGTGACCCCAGGGGCCATCTGGCTGGCCACCGTCTGGATGACCCGGCTGGCGGCGGGGATGGTGGCAAATGCAATGGTGGGTTTCTCTTCCAAGCCTACAGGAATACAGTGTATGAGACCCCTGACTTTGCCTAGTGCAGCCGCAGCAGCCTGTTTTCATTTATCTCTCAGCAGGAAGTCTGGTAATGGAGGTGAAGCGAATTGCGGGTTTTTAGCATTTACACTGGGAAAAAATGTTGGTTCTCAAAAGAAAAATCCCACTTTTTGAAATAAAATTAACAGAGTTTTAGAAAAAAACTTAAATACCTTGAACTTTAACCCAAATTTTTCTGAGAAAGAAAATGTCTTATTTAGAATGAAATGACTTGCATTTGGAGCCATAACTTAGTCGTCTTTCACCAAAATGCATCTGTCGTCATGACACTAGTAAGAGAAGAAATCACTGCTGAGATTGAGCCAACAGTGGTCCTTAAGACCAGGAGATGTTAATTCAAAGCATTCCTGGGAGGGCCTGTGCAGACCTGAGAGTCTTTTGGCTGTGTTTTCAATACTGACCCCACTCACTCCCTGGGACCCAGATTTCTGATTTAGGAATTTTAACTATTTTTTACTTTAAGTGACTTCTAAGGACTCTGCACCGGGGACTCTAGAGAAATCGCCCTCCGGATTCCCATTTTAGGCAGGTCCCATGACCTGGTTCGGTGTCACCTCAGGGGCTCTGGGATTGGAGGTGACAGTCTGCGAGGGGGAAAGCATTTCTGAGGATGGTGAGGCTGATTCAAAAGGACTCACAGGTGGCAGCGAGGTGGGGCAGCAGCCCGGGAGCCGTCGGCCCCCGAGGTAGCTGTGCCCCAGCTTGCAGGCTCTGAGCTCTCACTGAGGCTGAGGACTCCGCCTCCTGGATGACTCCCTACCAGCCCCCGCCACACGACCGCACAGTATGTTACCTCTGGCTTCGCTGCCCAGGTCCAACACAGCTGTGCCTGCGGCTTCGTGTGCGCCCCCTGCCGAGGCCTGACTGGCAAGGATGTATCCGTTGGCAGAACTGGCAGAGGTGGTGACCACCCTGAGCATGGTGACAGGGGGTGCCTGCTGCACGACATGGATCGCATGGCCGGGAGGCTGCTGGGCCGTCACTATGGAGGCTGGCATGTAGGCCACGGGTTTGGCCACTAAGCTGGGAGGTCGGGGAGGCATAGCCATGATCACGGGCTGGGCACTGACAGGAGAGCCTGCACAGAGAGGGAGCAGGACCCTGAGGGCGCGGGCTCAGCAGTGGCTCTGGACATGCCCTGCCAGGGCACGACAGAGTCCCCCACATCAGGTGAAAGGCCACTCTTACCGGGTGCACTCTGGGAATACCGATACTCTGGAACAGAAGCTAACTTTGACCCGAAGTCAGGGTCGTGTGGAATGGGTGAGCCCTCCCGAGACAGGCACTCTGGAGTCTGCAGGCCGGTAGAACGAGGGGACATCAGCCCAGGGTGAGTGGGCGAGGCTGGAGCACTCCTGCCAGCGGGAGAGAGGCCATGGCGGTGAGGAGACATGGGGAGGAGAAAGGGCATTCAGCAGATCAGTGGCCACCTAGCACCCATAGCCCGTGAGGCCTCTGCCCCTGTGCCTGATGCTTCTCTCTGTCCTCAGACGGTGCTTTCAACATTAACATTCCCACAGTGACAAGCTGCCGCCTGATAAACATGCCACCAATGCAGCATTTAAAGCCCCAATCACTGGGAGGCGGCCGCATTATTTGTGGCTTCCCAGCAAAAACCATGATCCAGGCCCTTTTCTTCCCAAAAGGGTCCATCCTCTGCGCTATCAGCATAAGCTTTGGCATGGTGGGAGCCAGCTTCCCTGGGAAGAGCCCACGTGGAGGGAACATGCTGTTCAACTCGCGGGTGATGGTCCCCAGAAGCTGGCTCCTTGGCTGCTTGTGCCCAGGAGCTCAGCCCTGGCTTTCTTCTCAGGGGTGGCCACACAAGCCCCGAAACACAGGGCCCACCCAAGCCAGCGGTGCAGGATTCTGGGTGGCCGGATGTGGCCCAAAGTGGCCTTTGTCTTGTGTTTATAACCAGCACGGGCAGTCTTGGGAGCAGGGCTCCAGCTGCCTCTGCGGAAGGGGAGCTGCAGGCTGGCTCCCCGGTCTCCATGGCAGGGACCTGGCATGCTCCCCCTGGCCTTGCCCCCAGTCTGCCCTTCTGCCCCCATCACCTCTCAGCTTGGGCACCTGTCCTCCACCCTGGAGTCCTGCTGCTCGTTGTGATGCTCAAGCCAGCAGTGACTGGTCCCTCCCACACTGCAGACTGCAGTGGCCTTGATTCTCAGCACCAGAGTCCAAGTGCCCAGTTCCCCTGAGATGGCTTTCCTCTACCAAACCAGCCCTGTCTGCTACCTGCTGCCTCCCTCCAAAGAAACCCAGGCTCTGGAAGCCATAGACTCCTCCCTCTCCCTGAGACACAGGCGACACCAAGCCTCTGCCTGATCCTGCGGCCTGCAGCTTCCCCTATGCAATTTCTACGTGGCATAAGACTGGCGTCCGCATCTGCCAGTGTGACCTTGAGGATGGCCACCTCGCATCTTTAGAGCTGCTCCTCAGACAGGGTTTCCCGAGCAGTGCAGGGCACACAAATCACCCAGTATGACTCCGCTAGCTGGCTGACGGCTGAGCCACAAGCAACAAACTGCTCTGGTTACTGTTATGGGTTGAACTGTGTCCCCAGAAGGCTATGTTGGGGTCCTAACTTACAGTGCCTCGGGAGGGGACTTTCTTTGGGGACAGAGTCTTCACAGAGCTGCTCAGATTAGATGAGGTCATGGCAGTGGGTCCCAGTCCAGTGACCAGGGTCCTCATAAAAGGGGAATTTGGACACAGAGACACCCAGGGAGACAGCCACGTGAAGATGGAGGCAGAGGCGGGCAATGCCGCTGGGGGCTGGGAGAGGCCCAGGGCAGGCTCCCCGCCCGGCGTCAGAAGGACCTGCCCTGCCCACACCTTGATCTCTGGCTTCTGGTGCCACAGCTGAGGGATAATGCGTCCCGGCTGTTTGCGGCCAAGTCAGTGGCACCTTGCAGCCGCAGCCCTGGCCGACTGACAGCTTAATACAATTTCTCTCTGCCTTCCTATTTTAAGCAGGGTGGTGTTCTGAAAATCGGAGTTCAGCTGAAACATCCCGAATGATATCAAAACACTTCTGAATTCCTATCTTATGGATACGACTGTCACCTCCACCCAATTCCTACTTTGATCAGACAGTAAGGCTCGGGGCAGACTCGCCCAGGAAACGAAGTGATGCCTGAACACATGTGCAGTCTTCCACAGCCACATCTGAAACAATACCTCCAGACAGAAAGCATGTGCCATGTTTCCTTCCAGTGGGATTCCTCTATCTCTTCAGCCAGGCCTTTCCCTGGATGGGCAACCTTGGGGAGGCTGCTGGGCATGTCCACATGCAACATGTACCCCTCTGGACCCCGCTCACTTCAGGCCTTGGCTGGTGGGCAGGCAGAGCTGCTGGGGGTGGGAGAGGCCGCCCAGGCCTGCTTACAGGCAGGGGCCGCATCCCAATAGCACCTCCATTAGTGACAAGCTGCTTGGGCTCCACCATCCTGCTCGCCGGTCTCTTCTAAGACACAGCACCACATCGGGGACCAGGTGGCTACAGGGCGCCCCAAGCCCTCCAACAGGAAGGCTGATCCTTGGGAATCACTGCAAGCCGCACCCCACCCTGCTCCTGCTCCCCGAGATGCCATACCCACCGCAATACACGTTCCAGCTGTTAAGAACTGCCGCGTCGGAGGGGCAGCCAGCCGTCTACTTACCGACTTCACCTTTACACAGTTCACCGGTTCCGAGATACTCTCTTGACCTCTCAAATAAAGGCCAAGGGTTTTAAATGCCAAAAATACTACTGGAAACATGGTTGTCTGGGGGAGCTGGACCTCCAACCAAGGAAAGCAGAGGCTTACCTGGATGACAGAGGCCCAAAGGGGGTGCGGAAGCAGGAGACGCCCCTCTGCCTCCGTTTTCGGAATGCCTGCTCCACGAGCTTGGCTTCTGAGGCAGGGTCTATTCGCCAAAAAGACCCCTTCCCAGGCTCCTCCTGGGAACGAGGGACTTTAATAAAGTAACGGTTCAAAGAGAGGTTGTGTCGGATAGAATTCTGCAGGAGAGCAGAGACAGATATTCACCAGTTACTAGCCAACTGAAAACAAACCCCAACTTGCCCCAAACCTGAACCCAACAGATGTGAAATCAACAGGTGACAGGAGCCTGGTGTCCATGCCAGAGGCTCTCCACGGGGGCTGGGGGACTGGGCTTCCCTGGGGAAGGGCAGAGGCACAGTGGCAGTTTTTACCATCAAATTCAGCATCATGACATTCTTTGTGGAAAAAGTGAGACACACAAGCCACAGTCTAGGACAACACTGAGCTCAAAATCTGTACTAAATCGCTAAGCAATAATCTGTTACAGGAAATAGTGACTATGGAGAAAATATAAATGAGTATAAAGTGTGCTAGTGATGCCTAGGGTAGACAAGTCTTCCAGTCCTGTACAAAGACAACTGTATTTATGGACACACAGTTTACACATGTGGACTATTTGTAAATAGTGTGTACAGTGTATTTCCAAGTCAGCACTGGACTAGACCACACGGGAAGCATAAAGACTAGCAGGATGTGTAAACTGGTCTTCGCGTTTCTGGGCTCAGAGGGAGGGCAGGCTGTTTCAGCCTCAGCCGTGGATCCTTTTACACCTGCCACTGGTCAAACCTACAAACATCCCTGTGCCCTTTTCTGTTTGTCTTAAAGAAAGGAATGCGCCTGTGGACTTTCTTGTTCTGAGTGGCTGAGAGCCGGTTCTGGGGCTCGAGGCCTCACCTGCCAGCCTTTGTCGGCTGTGCGGTAGTAAGGGTAATGTTTGGTGATGTGGGCATAGATCCCGCTTAGTGTGAGCTGTCTGTCCTGCGCGGAGGAGATGGCCTGCACAATCAGCTGGGCGTAGGAGTATGGCGGCTTGGACTCGTCCTGCAGGGGAACAGACAGGGCCGTCAGCTCAAGGGACACCTCCACAGCCCATCCCGACAGAGCACACCCTGCTGGCAGGACAGGAAATGAAGAGTGTGCGGGCATTGGCCCCGGGACCTCTGCCTGGCTCGCCGGCACACTTGCATTGAACTAGAGATCTGTTTCTGCCTCGTGAAAAGGGAAATTAGCTTTTCATCAGAACTCATTTCTGAGACTTCTCACCTCCTCTACAAATTGATTTAAAAACAGTTGGAAAAGAACAAAGATACAAAGCTGTGATGAAAAAACTTGTCATCCCTCCCAAAAACTGTAATTAAAACTCGCTGAAACCCTGTCACCAGCAGATGAATGAGGAGGATGCAGGACAGAGGCCGAGTGGGAGGTGGCATTGCCCAAGGTGCCGAGATGTGGTGCCAGCAAATGGGCACCATGCACGATCGGGAGGCAGGGGACGGCCAGAGGGTCCCACCAAGTGTGGCTCATTTCCATGCGGCCACCCGGCCCGTTCACCATGTGGCCAAATGTAGGTGAGGGTGCAGACCTTGGGGCTGTCCCCTCCGGACGTGTCTGCCTGCTGCTCCGAGGCGGCCTTTGCTGCAAACTCTGCTGCCAGCTGCAGGTCTGAGGTCACGTTCTGGACAAAGCGGTAGCCAGAGGAGCCGGCCCCACGGGGACTGGCCGGGCAGGAGTTGGGAACACTGTGGAGAGAAGGGGCAGGTCCTAAGTTCAGGTTCCAGGAGGGAGGGAGTCTGTAATAGGATTTCAGGACCTACCTGCTGCAGGATCTGGGACAGGGATCCCCACACTGTTGTGCTGTTGTGACACTGCCTGCTCCACCCCTTTTATAAAGGATCCACCGTGTGCAGCCAGAGAAGGGCACTCACAGGGCCCACGAGCAGGGGCGCCCCACCTGGGCCAGCTCTGGGGCTGCTGTCCAGGCTCACTTGTCCACACGGTGGCACCATGAGGAACCGTCAGGGAATGGTGCCTGCTCTGGGGAAACCCTCCTGTGTGGCCTCCTGGTTTCCCCTGGGCTGCAGCCACCACCTCAGCTGGGCTCACTGTCCCTCCAGGCAGCAGTGACAACCCGCAGTTGGGACAGCAACTAGACACGAGGCTGGACACACCTAGCTTCCCCTTCGAGGACCCTCTGGCCCCAGCCCCCCAACCCCCAGCATGCCTAGGGGCTCTGCTGTCTGTCCTGCCCACTTTCCAATGGCATCATCTCCTTTCACTAACAAGGTGGACTTCAGTTCTCAAACCACATCATAATTTTGATTCTAAAAATGAATTCTATTACAAAATACTCAGAGAGAACCAACAAACACCCTGAGGTAACAGACCCTGGGAGCCTCGGGGGAACCAGGGCCAGTCTGCCTGCATCGCGCTCCCCACATCCGGTGAGGACTGGAGGCCCTGCCTTCAGGGGGCTCTCCCGTCCTCCCCACCTCTGCCCATTTCCCCCGCCTGAGCGTGCTTCCCTGTCCCGCTCAAGCTGGGCCCTTCCCCCTTGCAGGCCTGGACAGTGACCACAGATCTCTGGGCTTGCCTCCTGCAGCCGGGGACTGTCTGCAGCGCGGCCTGGCCCCAGAACCAGTCACCAGTTATGGGAGGAAGGGATGGATGAGAGACCAAAAGGTTGCCAGGAAAACGTGGCAGTTGATCTGAATGAGAGATTCCGCTGCAGTCATTATTACCCTTTTTGGTAAATGAATGTGTGAAAGCCACACAGAACTTTAAGGACTCTTATTTGAGAATTCTGTTCTCTTCACCAGATTCCCCAAACATGGCAGACAGGTTATGTCCTGCAGTACAGAGACTTGATCAGCAACCATAAATGAGCCTGTTAAAAGCAGGAAACAATAATAAGGGCTGCTTCCTCTGAATTTAGTTCTGAAGCAAATATACAAAACTCAAGCTAAAATGGAAGATGGGAGGGGGAGAGAAAGGCTCTTACCAGGAACACATTCACACTCAAAATCAGGCTTTTCAAGTGCCCCCATTTGTGGACCAAGGGCCACCCTGTGTGGCACAGACCAGAGGGGTCAGGGGCCCTGACAGGGGGGCCTTCCTGAAGTTCCTCTGCACTGTTTTGCCGAACAGCGCAGCACTGCAGAAGGCCTGGGCGCGAGCCAGCCTTTTCCCCAGCTCCAATCCGAGACACAGCCAACCCCTTCCAGACTCAATGCAAATAAACCAAACATTGGTCTTTTTCTGGACCATGGGCACCAGGAGCCATTGCCAGGAACACACCAACCTGCAGGGACAGATCGCGTCCAGCCAGGTGAGACTGTGTGAGATGTGGCCTGATTACCAGTGGAGACTCACACAGCACCTTCTGGGCTGAGGCACCTGGGCTGTGCTGCTGGCCCAAGTCGCTATTTTGCAAAAGGTCACAGCAAATTAATGTCTAACTCTCAGAAGGCAAAACCCAGAGAAAAGGCTGTTGTTGCCCACAGAGTGATTTCACATGGAAATAACAAATGGGCTAGCCACAGCCAGGCCACAGAGGCAGGGTGGATGGTGCTGGGGGGCTCGTGCTACAAACCCTGCCGGGGACGTTCCTGCAACGACAGGCACTGCAGGGCAGGAGCCAGCCGGGAAGCCTGCAGCTGGCCTGCAGGACCCTCCCAGGAGGACATGTGTGTGCACGGCCTTTCCACCTTGGAATGGCTAGCTTCGCAGTAAGCCCCACTCAGCTGCCCACGGGCTGGCTTCTGCCGCCAGGGCTGCACCTGGTTCCCAGCCCCCGGACAGCACAGCTGTTTGAGGGAGGGAGGGAGGTGGGATGCCGAGCAGGCCCAGGGAAGGCTCAGGGCTGCAGGACAGCCACAGGGGAGCTAACCGCACACCCAGCATTGGCGCCACAGCTCTGTCCTGCTCCATGGGAACTGCCTGACCATCAGCAAAACCAGAAACAGTTCCACAAACACGTGTACCTCTTTTTTTTTTTTTCGTGTACCTCTTAAGGGGACAGGAGACAGAAGAGATGCTGGGGCCCTCCAGGCTTCAGTGAAGACCCACTCGCCTCAGGGTCCCCCAGTGGCCAGGCTGTGGGAGGTCTGAACTTGGGGATGCGGGAAATCCTGGACAGCTGCGATGCCATGTGAAAGTTGTGTGCTCTTCCTGATGTGAGAGCCCAGGATGGAATGGGGTGGAAGTCCCTGGTGCCCCCCTTTTGTGGAAAAATAGTTCCTAAGTCACATTTCTGTTTCAGGTGAGAGAGACTCAGCTGTTGGTGGCTGGCTGTCCTGCCGGCAGCTGCTCTGGATTCGGGCAGTTGTCTTGCCAGGACAAACCTACGATGGCCCCATGACAGCCCAGATGCAGAGCGTGACTTCCGTGAGCGTCCAAGACACCCAGCAATAATCTGATCCCTATGTTTACAAATATTAGAAAAGAATGAACAGCCTGAGGGAGAAAGCGTTTCTAGGTCTTATTATGATAAGAATTCAGACAGAAAAACAGACAGACAGAAGGCCCAAAGTCACTGCTGGGCCAGCCATCAGAAGCCTGTGCTTGGAGCCGATGACAGGCCACTTCTGTGGTGCCCCCATCCCCCCAGAGCACCCTGGCCTGGTCTGGTCTGCCCTGGGACGGGTACGGCCCCTGAAATGGCCTGGTCATTTTCCCCCTGTTCCAGTTCCCGGGAAGTGGACCTCATGGTCATGAGCCACACTGGGGCTGTGGGACTGGCCAAGTGTGGGGCAGTGCTGCTCAAAGAAAAGGCCAGGGCCAAGCCTATAGGACGCAGCCGGGTCCTGGGTGCCGTGGACCTGCTCCTGGGTCTCATCTAGAGGACCAAGGGACCCTGCCTCTGCAGGCAGTGGGGGGCTGTGGGAACAGGTCTAGGGCAAGCCCACACCTTGAACAGGGGGCCCCGGAAGTCTGGGGGGTCCCCCAGGAGGGGCCGCTCAGAATCCCTCCCTGAGCCCCCACCCCACACCTCAGCCCACCCAAGCAGCTTTCTGCACCTCTGCCCTTTTCTTAGGGTATTACTGAGATTTTAAATTAGATTATTAACTTTCAGTTGAAAACTGTAATGAGCTTCTTGATGGGATGGCAGCTGAGCCGACAGGCCTTCCAGGCAGATCATACTTTCAACGAGTCCACAGAAGTAAGTGGTAATTTGGTGGTCATGCATGCCTGTTGAATTTCTTTGGAAAATTAAGATCTTTTTATTCTAGAACATAAATGCTTCCATTAAAGTAAATAGAATTTCTTGTTCAAAACATGTTTTACTAACTGATCGGCTCACCTCATTTTCCTCCAGCCTCACTGAGGTGTGCAGCACCTGGTCCTCAACAGAAGTGGCCTGCCCAGGCCGGACAGGACACAGAGAGGGTGGGACAAGGACACCAGGGAGGGGCAGGGACGGCAGAGCAGCGCACAGCATGACCACGGCCCGGAGGAGGCACACATCGCTTAGGAGAACTGAGAGCACTGCCCATTCAGAGGACAAGGAAATGCCTTTCAGCTTTTAAAGACAGGAGGAATCAAGTTCAATAAAGGACAAAGGAGAAACTTGAGAAAACCCCCCAGCGAGCTGACTGGGGGCTGGCTAGGGCCGAGGGGGAGGGATTCTGAGCAAATGAGGAGTCAAGCCCTAGGCCTGCGGCTGAGCCTTAGGCTGAAGGGCCCCACTTGGCGCAGAGACCTAGGCGCTTCCGGGGAAGCCTCATGTGCTGGAGGATCAGGAGCTGAAGCACTTCGACCTTCTCACCAGCAACACTCAAAGCTAGAGAGTGATTAATTCTGAGGGAAAAGGTTTATTACTCAGAATTCTCTATGCAGTAAAAGCACTTATCTAGTCTGAATTGAGAAAAATGCTAATTTTCAGGAATGAAAGAGTTTAAAAAATTTACCTCTCCTGTACCTTTTCCCAGGAAGCAACGGAAGGATGTTTTCCAATAAACCAGAGGAGATCAGGAAAGGGAAAGACACGGGAGTCAGGAAAGAAGGAATTTCCACGATGGTGAGGAGGATGACCCCAGGGCTGGAGGTGCCCCAGACCCAGGCCAGTAGAGAGGAGGCCTGGGCCTCCCAGGAAGGGTGAGTGACAAACACGTCTGCACCAGGTGAGGGGCAGGGGGTGCTGGTCACAGACCCGTGGAGATCTAGTCACAGGGAAGAGCCTGTGAGAGCCCCAGGGCCCCGGCCCCGGGCACAGGAGAGCACCAGGCACAGGATGGTGTGTGTTGTACGCTCGCACCAGAGAGGCTGGCTGGCCTGAACCCGCAGTCCTGGTGTGTTTGTATTGGTGGGGTAGGGTGGGTGGGGAAGTAAAGCTAAATCCTTAATTTCCACTCAGTTAGTCAATACATAACACTGAAAACAGAGACCCAGAGAGTCCATGACGGGCAGTGGATGGAGAGCAAGGCGGGTAGAACAGGCATGAGGGCTTGGCCGGGGGCTCTTTTCATCAAAAGCCCACAGGGTCATTTGAATTCTTATACCATCTGCATGTACCACTTTGATAAAAGTAAACTTTTTTAAACATGAATGAAATAAATCAGTGCCACCACTATTCCTGTGGGCGCCCGCTAAACACAACAGCCAAGCCTTCCACACAATCTGCCAGGCAGTATTTAGTCTCTTTGCACCTTGGTTTCCTTATCTGTGGGATGGGTGGCCATGCCTAGGCCCTGCAGGCCTCCGCAGAGGTGAAATCCCATCCCCTGCACGTGCCAGGCATGGAGCTTTAGGCTGTTACTACTGCCAGCATGTCAGCAACAGATTCTGCTTTTATTATTGTTCCTACATCTTGTGGCTCATGACCCTTAAAGTGCATATATTAAAGAAAATCACTAAACCTGAGAATGTACTGCCTCAGCATAAGATGTTTAGACATTTTGGAAAGGCAGCTGCCGACCACGGACATGCCACTGAAGAGCCAGGCTGAACTTCAGCAGGAACTGGGCAGACACTTGGAGCGTCCCTGGGGAGGCCACGCAGCCACCAAGAGTGCAGCCTGGAAAGGTGCCCATGGCACGGTGTGAGGGGCCAGGAGGGGCGCAGGGCCATGAAGTGTGCAGGGCCTTCTGGGAAGCACAACAAGAGCACTTGTGAGACAAGCCATCCAGGCTGCTTACAGGATGACCAGCCCGGGGCTCATCTTGGGAATGCCACCGTGGGGGCTTTTCATGCTCAGAAATGTCTGAATTGTGTATAATGCATGCAGAGTACTTCTGTATCTGAAAAAATAAATAGGGAAAGAGAATGCACAGAGGCTAGTTTCTTAGAGCTATCTTAACGAATTTTTGCGTACCCTTGGGATAAATGCAATGCTGTGAGATCCTGGGAAACTATTTAAAAGATTAGTTTCTGAAATGCATTTTGCCCCTGTGAAAATCAACCGGCAAATGGACCTGGGCTGTTCCTCGGTGGACTCCTTACCTGTGGCTGTGGGCTAAGGAGAGGGCCCACTGAGGGGCGGACTTGGGGGCAGCCGGCATCCTTCTCAGCCTGCCACGCGGTCACTGCCCATAGGGGCAGCACACAGTGAGCACATCCAGGAGAACATTACCTATGACCCTCTGAGGGCCCGAGATGTGCCAAGAACTTAAATACGAGCTTCATGCAACTTTCTCTCAATATTTAATTTATTATTATTATGATTATTCTTCCCCCACCCCTCTCTCAATATTTTACAAGTCAAAATACACCCAAGCCTGGATTTAGGCAAAAGGGAAAGCAGAGCGTGGAGGCCCCACCTTTCTCTGTAGATGACTGAATTTTTATTTCTCCTGAGTTTTCAGATGGGGAAAGGCACCAGGTGGCTGTGGGGTGGGGCTCGGGGGTGGGGCAGGAAAGGGAAAGGGCCCCCCAGTGACCCACAAACGAGGAGGCTCCTAGACCGCAGGGCAAGGCCCCTGCTCTGGGTCCCTTAAACCTTCCAGAACCACACTCTGGGGGTCAGGCTGAGAATATGAGGAAAGGTAGCTGCCAGGAACTCTGGAACAGGAAAAGTCACTCTGAAGGAAGATCCAGGTCACCAGAAAATCAAGAGCACTTTTAATGGAGACGTGATAACCTCCAAACTCAAAAGGTACCAAGCCCGGCAGATCCAAATAAACCGAACCTTCTCTAGGAACAGGGAACTGGGCTGGGCTTCAGTATCATTATTAGCAGTGGTTTAGATTTTGAAGTCAGTTGCTTGATTTTTATTTTTATACTGCTCTACTAACCTCTGCCAAATTTCACAAAACAAATTATTTTGATTTTTAGTTTCTACATCGGGGGAAAAAAAGCCTTCTTAAAGAAATAGCTTCTAAAATCTCGCTCTTGGTAAAATTAGCTACTCTCTTCTGTCCTTTTCTTGGGTTTAGTTTCAGCAGTTTTCTTAAAACTCTAGCTCTAAGGGGCACTTTTTAGAATGGTCTCTTGTTTTTGTAAAACCTAGAAAATGATTAACCAATTTTTTATTTCCTAGAAATACCACTTCCTTGCAAAATGAAAAAAAAAAGTCAACAAAATGCTGCTGAAGAGAGCAGAATCTGTATAAAAGAGAGTTCATTCATTTTCTGGGTGGAGTACTTCAGCGCAAAAAAAAAAAAAAAGAAAAAGAACCACCGCCCACACCCACACCCACGCGGCCGGGCTCGCGGGCAAACACTGGCGCGCGCGGGCGGGGCCTCCGTTAGGGAAGCCCGGGCCCCGGGCGGCGCGGGCAGGCCTCCAAATTAGGCGAAAAGCGAGCAGGGGCGGCCCCGACCGCGCTCCACAAAGGGCGGGGCCGCCCCCGCGGGGGCAGAGCGGCCGCGGTGTTTGTAAACACGCCCGCTCCCCCCCACGACAGAGACGCAGGTGAGAAGGATCTGGGCAGGCAGAACCTCACAGGCCCCTGAGGTTTCTAAACAGTCAGCTGAATTCCGCAGCACCAGGATAGGCGGATGTGACAGAAATGCTGTTCTGTGACTACGAATCAAGTGCCACAAAGCGAGGGACCAGGCCCCAGAGTTACCTGTCCCCAGATGTTCTACCGGAGGAAGACGACGTGCACGGGAGTCCCGCCCGCCGAGGGGCGCAGGGGAGGAGGGCGGCCGGAGGGGACCCTGCCCCGCACCCTACCGACGCCGGCCAGGGGGCTAGTGCGCCTTAACCCCGGCCAGCGGCCCTGGGCCCGGGGCTGACGGCAGTCGCAGGGCCTGGTGTCCCAGACCCGCTCCTGCCGCACCTGGGAGGCTCTGCTCAGGGCAAACCCCTCTTCCTGACTCCTCTGTGAACTACCCTCCTTTCCAACACAAAAACTGTCTCAAAGAGCAAAGCTTTGCTTGAGTATCTTAAACCAGTTGGCTATTTTTATATGGAGTATTACTGGGAAATATTCTTATTTTCTGAAGTCCTCCAGGTACAAACCAAATGTTCTTTCTTAGAAAGTGCCATTTGGCTGGATTATAAATCAGTTATTAATAGCCCCATTAATGCCTGTCTAAGGCTGGCCGGGCGCTCTGGCACCCAGCAGAATGTGACACTCGCCTGCCAGTGTTCCTGAAGCTGCACAAGGTGCTCCCAGGTAAAGGTGTTAACACATGTCAGGCTGTCATCTGCTTCCCTGAGACAGTCCATCCGCATAGGGTACACGATTCATGGCTTTAGTGTATTCAGAGTCGTGCAACCATCACCACTCTGACCCCGGGACATCCTCACCCCAGAAAGCTCTGCCAGTCCTGGACAGCTCCCATCAGTGGTCACACAGTGTGTGTGGCCTCTGTCTGGCTCCTTTCACCTTGCATTGTTTTCAAGGGTCATCCATGCTGCACCCTGCACATATCAACACCTCAACCCTTTTTATGGCCAAATAATATTCCATGTAAGGATCGTCTACTTTTCAAAGAAATCCTGCCTGGCAGTCAACAGATATCTGAGTTGGTCCCACACTTGGGCTGTCACGGGTGATGCTGCCAGGAACCCCTGTATACAGGTTTTCATGACCTCATGGTCCAGGGAGCTGTCAGATCATAAAGTAGTCCCGGCTTTAACATTCTGAGGTCAGCAGACCGTATTCAAAAGTGGCTCCATCATTTCACTCCACATGATTTTTACTTTATGTGTAAAGTGCACACACAGAAGTGAACGTAAGAGTGTTTTCAGAGCACAAGTTGATGGTGAGCTTAAATGGGGGCTCATGTTTCAGCTTAAGTTCAAGTCAGATGTCTGAAACGATGAGGTCATGCATTAAATTCTGGGTTTCAAACAAGTTATTGCTAGAAATCTGGAATGAGCTTCAGAAAAAGTAGGTTACCTGGTAATGCTGGGAAGACTAAAGGACAGTGTGGGCATGGTGCTGAGCACTGGGTCTCCCAGACACCAGGTTTTCAGCAACTTAGCGCTCTTTGTCATTAGCACGGAGAGCCATGACATTAGAGCACTGGCCTCAGCGACGAGGGGAACAGCCCCTGAGGATACCAGGGGCACCCTGGAGCCCCTGCTCTCCCACTAAGTGGACACATGGCCAGCACCTAAGTGCAGGGCCCAGACTCGAGTTCTGGGTCAGGCTGTGCCTGCTGCCCCTGAACTTTCTCTACCATAGGAGGGAGACACACCCACCCTCTGGCTCTGGAGTAAACTGACTCCATGCACCTCCCTCTTGTAGCCAACACATTGTGGTAGGAAAACAAACAGCCCGAGCGAACTGATTCTTACATCAAAATGAACCCCGATAAGATTCTAAACATAAATGTCCTCAAGGCATGCAAACTGGGGACCACAGAGTATGGCTGGTTGGCAATAAAAAGGATGTCTATTGATAAGATGGTGGAGACACCGAGACCCCAGCGCCGTGAGCGCTTCCAGGGTGCGGTCTCAGACACACCCTGGGAGTCCCCGGACCCTCCCAGGGTGCATGTGCCACCCAGCCATGCTCCCAGCCACAGCCGACATGACGTGCCCTCCCACCTATGACACCCATGCCGTGGTGCCATGGCAGGAACCAGGCACTATGCCAAATGTGCAGTGGCCACGGTATCCGCAGCGCCCCGTGCCTGGAGAAGAAGAGAGCCAATTTCATCTTAAAATGCCCAAATGAAGCAGTAATGTATGTTAACACTTACTAAATCGTGACCATCAATGAGGTGCCTTTCCACCATGCTTTATGACCACACGGGAGGAAGGCATAAGGACTGTAGCAAACTGAGACTCATGCCCATCCCTCTTCACACAGGCTTCTTGTTACAGGTGTTGCCTGAAACTCCCCCTCAGGGGCTTCATACAACATGCCCAGGATGAGCAAGTTGGAGGACTTCCTTTAAAATCTAGGTACATTTCTAAAACTTTGCAAATAATTTCCACAACTAAAGTTTAGAAAACTGAAGTTCACCACATCCTAGTATGCAAATACTTCTTTAAAGTATTTTCAGTATCTTAAAAAAATCATACTTGTGCTTCCTTTAAAAGCCCTAACGTACAAACAGCACACTGGAAAAGTGAACAATTAGGTAGAGATGCCTCACTCTGGAAGTGAAGTCCCCAGAGACCTTATTTAAGTAGTCAGGTCCCCTGAGGCACGTCAAGTGGTTTCAGACTTTCCATCCACACCCAGTTTTCCAGAAACGTGCCCCACACTATTAACATGGAGCATCTCCCTCATGTTCCTCTTTCTCAAAGTGGACAGGCACCCGATCTTCAAGAGGACGCCACCTGGCAAGTGCTCTCACCTGATGGTGCCAGTCGGGGAGGGGATGGGGCTGACCAGGCTCCGGAGGTCCGGCTCAGGGATGTGGATCTTCAGTGGGGAGATCTGTGGGTACAGCGGCCGGAGCGGTGATGCCGGGGCCTCCTCTGCGTGGAACAGGGCCGTGAACTGGATCTTTATGGCTGTGCTGGGGAACCGGAAAGTGCACCTGCAACGGGGCAGAGAGGGTGTCAGGCAGGCCAGCGGAGCGCAGCGGCCGGGGTTTCCAGGGGAATGCTCTGGCTCCTCTCGAGAACCATGACCCGTGTCACTGGGCTCTCTCATGAGCACTCTGGTTCGTATGTGCTAAAAATTGTACTTTCTACGTGTTCTTAGTTTCCCGACTGCACATGTGAACAGGGATGTCACCCCAACACTGTGATGTCGCCCCAGCAGAGGCTCCACAGGCAGAGCCGCTTCCCGACCACTGTTGTGGCTCTAACACCCATGTGGGGTTGCCACCTCACAGGGCGCTCGCTGGCAACCTGAAATACCATGGCGCCCGCTCATGCAG
The DNA here is from genome assembly GCF_030020395.1 of Manis pentadactyla. Lineage (NCBI taxonomy): Eukaryota > Metazoa > Chordata > Mammalia > Pholidota > Manidae > Manis > Manis pentadactyla. Next base: position 101,226,994 of record NC_080028.1, read on the forward strand.
CGGTTTTAATGACAGGCGTCCTGGAAGATACAGAGCTAAGGCCACAGCCCGCCTGTCAACACGAAGTAGGCCTTCCCAGAGAGCGACGGCACATGACCCAGAGTTCAGTGGACTGGCTTCCCAGTTAGTTCTGGACTGGAAAGCCATGTCATGAGCCCCAGTTTCTCCACAGGCAATCCACGGGAGGCCGGCTGGCCATGCAAAGGCAGCCTCCTGCTTGTCTCCAAATCACTCCCTATGTGCACGTGTGCACCCACGGCCACCCACCTCCAAGAAGCTTCTACCTGTACAGTCTGGGCATCGTTAGCTGGCATACCTTCTAACTTCCAAAGTGACAAGTTATCAACAAGCTGCTAACCACATGACTTCAAAACCAAAAACCCAAACATAAACGGCTGCCTGCACAGAGATGAGTGACACAGTCTACCTGTAAGAACAGTTTTGCAAAGGCTCTTTGTAAAAAAGGCAGGTGGTGGTGGTAGCTTAGAAACACTGTCTATGAACACCCACCTTTGGCCCACTTTTAATAGTTTGCAGAAGGGGTTCACGTCATGCCAAGTGCTACGACACCCAGGCGTGTTAGGGTCTTGCCAGCGGGCCTGGCCCATTCTGGCCTCTGTTTTTAATTCAGCGGCCATGTTTAAATTGCAAATAAACCTCTGACCTCCCATGGACACAGCAAACACCCTCCTCATTCGGATTCTCTTTTCCTCTTAGTAAGTTTTTCAAAAACAAGATTTAAGAGTAGGCCAAAATAGGTCTGAGACCAAGGGTATCGAAAGGGGACCCCCTTAGCTGACAGGGTAACTCTAAGCCTTCCTAGGCAGCTATGAAATGACTCACGAAATGACTCAGCAACCTACGCCCCTGCGCTGGGAGCTGCCTGCTGCCTCAGAGAAAAGCAGGAACTCAAACTGGCTTGACTGGCTGGTGTGGCTGCATCCAGAGACCCTGGAGCAGAAGGGCTGGGCGTCAGCACAAAGGCGGAACCCTGCAGCCGGCTGGAAGCTCCAGGACACCAGGTTTCTATTTCCAAACCTAAACTTGGAACAATGGGATTCTGATGCTGCTTTCCAGATCCGGCTTACCTCTGATGCCGCTTTGATTCTGGGAGGTACAGATAAACCTAGACATCAACCTGTTGTTAGATTTTAGGGGGTGGGAGGGTCTGATGTGTAGTCCACATCACCCCTGTGGTTCACTTAAAGGGCCACCCAAGGCCATTTAGTAATACTCTGCAATTTCTCCCTATGAGCTGTGTTAAAGAAATGTTTGATGTTGTTTCCACTTTCTTCAGTTTCCCATAGCCCAGTGGAAATCTCCCCCATCAGTATTTTGGCTAGAAAGTCCCATCACACTTTTTCCTAAGATGCTTTCTGAGAGCCAAGGTCCCTCCAGACCTGGGGGACTGTCTGCTCATGGCAGAGGATAGATGGAGGGAAGGAGTGTGCAGCCAGGAATCTGGCTGAGGGCTCCACACAGGTGGGCTGAGCTCCACCCACGAGCAGCAGGGTTGCATGAATGGCAAGACTGCATATGTCCACACGTGCACTTCACACACATAACCCCTACACACGTGTCATGTAAATCATACAGGCACACACACACACAGATGCACCCACTCTACAGTAATAGATATGAGGACAATAAAGACGACAAATATTTACAGGTAGTTTCCAGGCCCTTTACCATTTGTGTCTTCCTTCAAGTGCTGCAAACTAACAAAACCAGCTGCAGTCTCCTGAGCTGTGTGTGTGCACTGTGAAGTCCTTATGTTGATGTGGGTTGTATCACACTGCCACCAGCGAGGCTGACTAGAGAGGGTGCAGTGTCTGGCCCATGACAGAGGTCACAGGGCAGATGGGCAAGCTTAGATAAAAGGGTTTAGGGTAAAGATGAGAGGAGGCACGAGCCCCTCTGGGATGGGGGTCTGAGGACAGACTCTGGCTGGAGGGCCACTCCCCAGGCCAGCAGAGCAGCTCTCCGGAGGTCGGGGTGCCTGACGAGCACACCATTTCGGGTCCCTGCCCCACTCCTCAGCCTGACTCTGCCTCCATGTTCCTGTGATGAGAGATGACAGGTGGGGACATGTGACGCAGGTAAACAAGAAGGAAGGGCAGTGGTAAGTCCTGTGCACTAACCTCCCTTTGGTTGTTCTCTTAGCTAACAAAGGGATGCTCTGAACAGAGGATGCCTGGAACATGCACACAGATGCAGTCTTTTATAGGTCAGGGATTTGCGTACATCATTAGCAAGATCTAGTAACATCTATAACTGAGATCAGTTTCCTGCTGTAACACTAATTTTCCAATTAGGGTTCAACAATAAACATCTTCACACTATTTACTGTACCAGCTCTTTTGAAAGCACCTCCTGACTCACACTTCCAACACTGACCCCGAGGCTGACTCTGCTACCCAGGAGGTGGTGGCGGGATCATTAGGAGCCACTCGGCTGTGAACAGATGTCTCCGCAGGGTGCTTCTGTAGCTGACCGAGTACCTCTCTCCCTGCAACCTTCCATTCTGGTTTGGGGCCCTAGTTGGAGTTTTAATGAGCATGTTTGGCAATTAAAGCTCTTCTCTTGAAGGCTCCAGATTTAGTGGGAAGCCAGCCACGTGCCACCTGCCGGCCTCAGTGTATGAATGCCTGCTGCAGGGCAGCACTTGTGGGGCACCCTCTCCACCTGCTGCGAGCAGGCACCACCTCGCGGGCTGACCCATCACGTGGCCTCATTATAGATGCAAAGGGAGGTGGCTGCCCAGAGCTGGGGGCCAGTAGGGGGCGAGGGGGGCAGATACAAATGTTCTCCAATTGTGGTGGTGGTTGCATAAGTCCTGGATATACTAAAATCCACTGAATCAGGCAATTTCAATGGGTTGGTGGGATGGTCTGTGATCACACTTCAATCAAGCTCTTTTTAAAAACTGTCCTTGCCCTCGAGCTCCTGGGCTCAGGCTGCCCCAGTCTGCGATGTGCCAGGCTGAGTGGTAATGCCCTGGTTCCTCGTGAGGCTGCCCGCTTCAGTATCAGTCAGAGGTCACCGCACAGAGGGTGGCTCTGGTCCTGCCCGACCACTGTTGGGCCTAAGGGACTCGGGCTGTCACTGACCTGCATGACATTGCATCCTGAAGTAGGGATCCCACCACCTGTCCTACCAGCCAGGAAGTCGTCAAGAGAATAAAAGAGCTCTTTAATCCTTGTTGATATAAACACAAGAAATAATCTGAGGGAAAAGGAAGTACATGTGAATGCTTCCAAAAAAAGTTTTTTAAAAAATTTGATGCAATAGGTTATCATCTTTGGAGCTGTCTCCTGCCTTGACCTGCTCTGTCCCAGCACAGAGCAACCACAGAAGCCTGCACCTGGGGTATCAACACAGTAAACAGAGTGACATTCCGCCCCGGAAATGGGTGACTGAAATTCTGCAGGCCACCCATGACAACCCGACCTTCCCAACTGCTGGTGGACAGCGGGCGGCCTGGGAGGACTGCACTGCCTGCTCCCCAGCCTCAGCTGTGGGTAGACGGACAGGGAGCCAGGAAGGAGCAGACATTCGGAGAGCGCCTCCAAAAGGACCACCAGCCAAACAAACCGCTTGGGGGCAGACTCAGAGGAACAGACAGCGGGAGGGGGGAGCGGGAGAGAACGCAGAGCGCCTGCTCCCCGGAGACAAGAGAGGCATCTGCCACCCAAGGACCGAGGCCCCAGAAGGCACTGCAGGGAAGAACCAGAGACCCAGACGATTATATGGGGCGCAGAACAGAAAGCCTCAGGGGAAGGCTGGATGGCGGAGCTGCAAACAGCTCCAAGAGAAGAAAAGGAGAGGAAATGCTGGTGGCTCAGGCCAGGAGGTTGAATATCTGAATGAGAGTCATGCTGTGAAGGGCCCTTCAGGCCGCAATGGGGAGAAGGCATGGGACCCCCAACAGCCCCATGGCCTGTTACTGCGACCAGTCTGCTTCCTAATCGTTGGCTGGAAGCTGGCTGGTGCATCACAGATTTAAAATACAGGGCCAGGCGCGGCTTCAGTGGCTAGGAGGTGAGCACGTGCATCCTGCAGGCTGGAAACCTGGTCATCTGCCCTGGGCCGGGCAAGCCCCCCAACCTGTGGCACCTGAGAGAGGGCCCCATGGGGACAGAACCTGCCACTGTGACAGGGTCTGTGGGGAAATCGGTGTTGGTGTGCACCAGGGCACCTGTGGGGCTTTTAGCACCCAAAGCAATGGGCTGCAGAAGGAGGCTCCAGGCCTTCTTCAAGCAGCTGCCACTTGGCTGGGTAACAGAAACCCGCTTGGCTCAAAGAACAGATCCTGCTGAGTCTTCAGCTCCCAGTGGCCTCAAAGCAGCCACCATTCAAGTGACAGAGAGGGACCAGGCCCAATGACAGAAAATAAAAGGCCAGTTTTCAAGAATGAAACCTGCCAGTGGAGACCCTTCTGTGGTTCTTGTACACGGACACATCAGACAGCAAGCAGCCTGGGAACCTACCAGGATTCTGCAGAAACTCTACAGCCCAAGAAACCATCAACCTGGCCTTCCAGGTATAACTGCCCCCCTGCGCCCCACCACAACATGCACTAGGTGCAGGACAGTGGGGCAGCTGGGCCATACCACCTGCAGGGCCTGCTTTGGACGAGGCCAGGGGGGCTGGCTGCCAGAGGTCTTCTCGAGTGCAGACACAGGGACTGCCAGGTGGGCCGCCCTCGGAACCCGGCCCTTCAGGCAGCAGACTCTGAGAACTTTGCGGTCAGCGCATTTCCCACACCTCCCTTTTCCAAGTGGAGCTGAGTCACCTTTCCCTGTTCTCCTGGCTCAGCATTTTACAGCAGGACCACCTGGAACACATGGATGGAGGGACACACATGTCACTGGAGATCCTGGACTTCATGGAGGGCAGTCACTGGGTATGGCTTGGAGCCATCTCCTGTGACAATGGGGATGCATATTTTTTGTTGGAGGAAGGGACGCAAATATGTGGGTGGCCAAAGGGCAGACTGTGACAGAGAGCACTGGCCCCTGGACACAGATCCTCTCCTGCTTCCACAGAGAAACTACACAGCATCCTCAGCTGGACACGCTGCTGCCCAACAGAAGACAGTGTTTCTCTGCTTCTCTTGAGACCATGAGACTGTGCTGATCAATAGGATGCAAATGGTCGTGTATTTAAGAGGAAGGAACAGAGTGTCTTCTTCACTTCTTTCCTTTCTCATGGTCAGAATGTGGGTGTGATGGCAGAAGCAGGTGCAGCCACCCTGGGTCATAAAATGGACAGGTAATAGAACAGCAGGAGTCTCAGTATCAGCCTATGTTAAGAGTGTTATATGCAAAAGAAATCAACTTTATCCTTGTTATTTGGAGTTTGGTTACAAAAACCAAATCTACATCATAACTCTTAAACAGCTAGAGAGCTCCCTATGGATGAATAAGCTGGTGCATGTTCATGGAGGAGTATTATGCAGCCATTTAAAAGAACCACTTCCATTACTGTGCATTTTTGGGCCAATTTCTTTATGCACTAGCCTAGTTTTCTTCATCAGAAAAACTGGGTACTTAGTGTATACTTCAAAGGGTTCTTGTGGGTATTAAACAAAATATTCCAAGCAAAGTACTCTGAAGCACATACAGTATCTTGCACATAAGCACTCACGAAAAACTGGCCCATGGAGGAATGTGAAAAGTGTTGAAGACACCTGATAAATGAACACAGCAGAGACTGAATGGCACAGTGTCACAGCTGAAGTCATGTGGTTTGAAATCAGACACAGCTGGTTTGAGAATGGGCTGGGACAGTGTGGGGGCCTCGGTGCAGCAGGAGCCCATGTACGGTGCCGGCACAAGGCCAGCACACTGCATGTGGCCGAAAGCATGTGCTCCAGATAGGACGTGATGAGAGGATGACAGCAGCCCTAGGGAGACCTGCTCTTTTTTCAAAATGTTGTTTCAGTGTTGTTACTGTATCCTTTAAGATAGGAAGACTCAAGAATGGGGGGGGGGGAAGCTGTTGCTACTTGCTAACTAGTACTTTCAAATTATGCAAGGTGCGACAAGTCTTAGAAACCTAGTCAAGTATAAACCCTGGCTCAGTGCTGCCACACAGTCCGGCTCTAGGGGGAGGGAGAAAGCCCCATGGGGCCCGGGCCAAACCTAAGAGGTGGAGAAACAGTCAGGCCTCCCGGGTGCTGAAGGCAGGGCTGGGGAGCAGCTGAGCATGACCTGCAGGGCTGCTCCCAGGCCTCCCACCTCCTTCAGCCTGCCGTCCAGGAGGATGCAATCCAGCAACTTCCCTGGGGTGGGCCCAGTCCGCTAGTAACCTCCTTTACATAAGGTCTGAAATGAGCTTGTACAGGCACTAGAGGCTGTGAGTTTTGTAAGAACTCCAAAGAAAAATAGGGCTTTTCAGGAAACAGTTTGAAAAAAACTTTTACTTATAAAAATCCCAAGTCAAAAGATTCTAACAATGTAAACATTTTTTGACCTATAATATTTACTTCTATTAAAAATTTAATATATTTTTCTAGAACATCCAAAAAGAAAAGTAAGCGAAGGAGGCTGTGGCCTTGACCGCCATTCCCCTGCAGAGACCACAGTCTCCGCTGTTCTGAGAGGCGGCACCGGACAGCAGGGGGAACATAAATTACAGCAGGGAGGTGCAAAGTGCGGCCCTGGAAAATCAAACAAGCCGGAACGAGGAAGGACAAAAGGAAGCAGACAGCTGCGGCTACAGGAAGGCTGACACTGTCCCGGATCGGGCACCAGTTCTGTGCGAGGTCCCTGACCCAGCAAAAATTCAGAAGTCATTCTGTTCCCAAATGGTATCTAACTATATGCTGGAGCACATGCGAGGAGCAGAAACTAGGCAAACCGGGCCTTCCCTGCAGTGCCTTCGCCCCTCCCGCCCGCCCCCCAGGCAGAGCTGCGGCCTGGGGCTCTCTGGGTCCTCCACTTGCAGGTCGGCCGGCGCTCAGCCAGCATCCCTGGCTGGGCGGCGTACGCAGCTGAGACCCCAGGCGGCTGCGGCGGGCGGGTGGGGGTGAGCTGTGGGGGGGGTGAGGGCGGGGTGGTTAGAGATGTTGTCCTGATCCCGTCGCCCCTAACCTAGCCACACACACTCAGCTGTGGGCTGGGTCCCAACAACATTTGGAGGGGGAGCATGTGAATTAAATATGGGATAGTTCTTTTGTTTAGAAGAGATTTTGCTTCCTTCTTTATATGTTTTCCTGTGGTCTATTTTTTTTTTAAATAAAATGAATGTATTTATTTTTATAATCAGGCAAAAAAGCTTCAACTATTAGGAAAAAAGAAAGAGGTGGGCTACCCCAGCCCCTGTGCTGAATGGCTGAACTGCAGCAAAAGCCGCAGCAGGAGGCCTGATGGCTGACCTGGGGCACCTTTAAAAACGGAGTCTGAGCCCCGTCTCAGGAGCAGCTGGGTAGAGAAGGGGCGAAAGACTCCACTAAGGGCGAGGCTGGCTGGGTGCAGCTGTGCTGACCTGCCCTCAGCCGCACAGTGCCCAGCAGTCCCAGGCACCCCACTGCAGGAGGGGAGGCAGGCCCTGGGCTTTGCGGGCCCCTCAAAATCCTTTCTCCTGCCTTCTTCAGGAGGAACACCCTTCTCCCAGGTGACTCTTACCCTCTTACCAGACCCAGTGCAGAGAACTGAGGTCATTTCTATAGTGTCATTTGGAGGGCCTGAGGTGACTCCTATTGTATCACTCAGCTGAGGCTCAGAGACTCCCTGGTGACTGTGAGTCATCCGGCCTGGGGGTCCCCAGAATCGGTGTTTCAGTGGGCACCCCCAGATGATCTTACCCCCTAGGAAGCCTGGTTACCAGGCATGTTGGGGAAAACAGACCCCGGTAAATGCACAATGAGGGGCCAGCAGAGGCCTTAGGAGAATGCCCCCACCTGCCAGCTCTTGAAGGCGCTGGTGAAATGACCCACTGCCCCTGGTGCCACCAAGGTCACCCTCCAGGCAGGGTTCTGACTCACCATAAAGGAGGGAGGCTCCTGGGCAGAGCTGCAGGGTCAGGGCCCATGGAGAGGCCCCAGGCCATCTTCCCAGGGACATTCGTACCCTTTGTGGAAATGCATCAAATTTAAAACAGACCAAAAAGTTGCCATGTAAGGCAACTCCCAAGCTTCACAATTTGGAAAATTAAATGGGGCAGAAAGTACAAGGTATCTGGAACACAAATACCTTTCAGACTCAGATGAAAACTATCAAAGATCACCAGCTGATGAGCAGAGGAGCTCAAAAGCAGGTATAACCACTTCAGACAGCCTGGCCTCCCAAGGTCGATGCCAAGGGGACCAGCCAGTGGGGCCTGCCTGTGCTGCACAGCTGACATGTGGGCAAGATGAGGCCACGGGCCGAGGCCACAGAAGTGACAGCAGACAGGGAGAGCCTGCGATGAGCGTCCAAGGCCTCTTACCTTTTCCTTCTGTTGATGCAGAGCAACTACTTTAAAAAGTCCAAGTGGCTTAACCTACAGACCTTCTAGACACCCGGCTGACGGTAACTCAGTCCGACCAGCATTCACTGGGCGCCTGGGAGACGCCGCGTTAGTATAAACAGGTAGTTCACCATGATCATCTCTTTCTGGAATTTAGAGTCTATCAGGAGGTAAAACACATGTGAACCAGTGTACGGGTATGAGGCAGAATGACATAAATCTCAAATGGGGTATGGCAACTAGCCGCGGCAGCTGTGGGGCGATGGCCAAAACTTGGCCTCTGCGGAGCCTCCAAAACCAGAGAAATTATCAGGCTTGCTGATCCTCGGCCACTTGAAAGGCTCAGGCAATGGCGCCTTCATACGTTTGGAAGGATCCATTAGCCAGAAAGTCAGAGAACATTCAAGGGCAAGGAACAGTCCCACTACCCTGCCACACAGGCTGGGGGCTGCTGGCTCAATGGCTCAAATCCACAGGCATGGTCTTTAAGGAAAGGCTCATGTGAAAGTGGACACATCTGAGCCAGCCCAGCTGCCATGCAGCAGGCCCAAGACATTCCATCCACAGAGCCCAGCAGGCCCCCTCTGGCCAGGCTGCCCTGAGGTCAAGGTGTCTGGAGGGGCCAGGGCTGGGGTGGCCCATGCAGTGACCAGTATGTGCACTCTGCAGCACTCATGCCATCTAATGACCCATGCCAGGCTGGCTCCAATGCACACCTGGCCTTGCCCTTCCCTCCTGGAGGACGGGTATTTAAACACAAACATAAAGACCACTGGGAGGTCTAGGAGAGCATCCAGTGTGACTACAAGAGAAATCGGCACATAGAATAATCAATTGCATTGACACTCAGAAATCCCATCTGGAGCACTTCCTCAGGTCATAGGCCCCCACTCCACATGAGGTGACATCCATGTGACATCAGGAATGTTGTTCCTGTCTGGTAGGACCTGGTATCAAAAGAGAGACATTCCAGGTTAGAATAATTTTCAAAATTGAGAGTCTTTTGCCTAAACTTTAATTAACATGAAATTCAATAAAAATAGTCAAAAACTGTATCTGCTATTATTCTATGTGCCAGGTAACCATGCACCAAGCACTAAAGTATGTGAACTAACTAAAACGTGCCACCTCTCTGGACACCTAGTTCTGAGTAAGCACATGTATTCTGAGGCTGTGACAGAAAGGCTGCGGTCACTGTCCCCTACAAAACAGAGGGGAGAGAAGAGGCCCTTGGGGCAGAGCAGCTGTTGAGCTGAAGAGAGAAGAGGAGAAAGCAAAAGGAAATAAAGCAGAAATCAGCTCTACGTGTTTATTTTCTGGATCCTGGCAACTCAAAAAGGTCCAGGTTCCACTTCGTGGAACCTGGTGGAGGAAATCCTTTCAGAAGCTGAGGGCAGAGCCCGGAAGGCTGGCCAGGCAGGAGGCCATGTGCCCCAGCACCAGGGCCCACGGCAGGCCTGCAGCAGGAGCCTTGTCCTCCCCAGAGGAATGTTCTAGGTGACCCCGCCTCACAGACATTACTATTCAAATCAAGTTATGTTTCAAGGCCTCCCCTTCATACGTCATCCTCAAAGACAGCAGCACAGCTCACGAAAGAACCCCAAATGCAAACCTCAGCTACACCTCCAAAAAGAGCAAATGGTCTTTGCTGTTTAAAAAAAGAGAAAGGTCCCATTTGTTAGAACACAACAGAGACAGTGTCTGAAAGCTTCAACAAACCGCATCCCTGCTTTATCACCTCAGCCGCAGCTCAGTTTACTTTCCTAATTTGGAAAATCCGATCAGGCACAAACGGAAGCCTGGGTTGAAACACCCCCAGCTGCGAGAGGCCAGGCAGGGGGCTGCGTCGGGTCTGCTCTCTGAGGACCATCTCTGAATCCAGCCCATTCCCCAGAGATGTGTGAGGTCCCGGGAGGGCCTGCTCCCAGCGCACTGTGCACACCCAAGGCAGGCAGGACGGAACATGCTGGAACCTCCCTGCACCACAGGGAGTGAAAGAGAAAGCACTCTCTAGTTCTCCCTGCCCTTCACTCTCAGGGTATCTGGTCTCCCGAAATAACGACTGAACTGGGCTTCGACTGGGCAAAGCAGTGAAAACAACCAATTCCATGGTAACAACACTGAGCCCTATGTTATCTAAGGGGCATCCGCTGCCCAGCTCTGTTCTCTGCTGTGGCAGAAGGGCTGGGGCTACAGATGGGTGTTCCTGCGGAGAGAAAGGCAGAGGTGAGAAAGGCGGAAGGTCGTCATCCTAAGGCAGCAGCTCCACCTCCCAGGGGAATCGAGCTTTAAGTGGAGTGCAGCAGAATGATTCCCAGGAGAGCCAATGCCAGGAGGCTGGTGTGCAGGGCCCGTGAGGTGGGGGCTGCCCAGGGTGAGGGGCATGGCCTCTGCTGGCACAGAGAAGCAGGGGCCCACGCCAAACATACTTCTCCCCTCTCCCCTGACTTTTTTCTGGGTGCCTAGGCCCCCATCTAAAAGACTCCATTTCTCAGCTTCCCCTGCAGCCAGGAAGACCAGTCATAAGTCAGGCCACCCTCAGGGCAGGCCTCACGGTCCCCAAGGAGGCTGATGGAGAGCTGGTGAGTGAGCATCACTACCAACCATCTCTTCCTCCCAATTCTGTCCTAGAATGAAAATGTGATGACTGTTGCCGCAGGAACCACCCTGGACAAGGTCACCTTGAAAATGTCAGCCTTGTGCTAAGATGGGTGGGACAGAAAAACAGAAGCAGCCTTGGTATTTTTTTGCTGAGTCCAGAGCCAGGCCTCAACTTATGCCTATAACAGGGAAGGCAGGGCTGTATTAAACACACTCACACAGCAAAGTGAAAACCCCTTACCTCTTCCACATTTTGGAGAAAAACAAACTGCTTGGTTTTATTTAGAAAGGAAAATAAGTCAGAGCTTCCTACTGAAGGAGAAATAAACTACGGACCACACACCAAATCGCAGCTGGAAGGGTGGGTGGTGTTGTAGACACTGTTGGCCAGCCAGCAGGGCACAGATAATGCCATCATCATTTTCACTCACATAAATGAGGAACCCAAAACACCGAAGGCCCTAGGAAACTCAAGAAGCAGAAAGCGAAGGTCACTTTTCTTAAAAATTAATGTTATTATATCCAATAACATCTGCTTCAAAGACAGAACAGTAGAAAGAAAGTACTTCTGAATTCCTACAATCTGTCACTATTTCTGCTGCAGTCATAGTGATCCTCCACGGCACCAAGGAACCTGCCTGTGGGGCGCAGGGGCAGAGCCTGGCGTGGAGAAGCGGCTGCCTCGCTGCATGCACACTCTCTCCTGCTCTTAGTGTGCGTCTAACCAGCAAGGTTACTCGAAGCTGTGAGCTTGACACATCCAAGAAAACAAAGATAAAACAACTTCGGGAGACAAATCAAGCCGATATTTTAAGGCGATGTTGGCCAGCAAGCTCTTTGGCTAAATTTGCCACTTCGAGGCAGAGCAGCACCCGTGTCCTGCAGGACCGGGCCACCGTCCTGGTCTGAGGGCGTCTGGCCCTGCCACTCCTTCTGGTGGGCCCTGCCTGCGAAGACAACCATGCTTTCATCCCACAACCTCCAGCAGGGAGCTCTGCGCATGAGGCTTCAGGACCAGATGGTGGCTCTGGGGATGCTGGCCCAAACCAAAGGGAGCAGGACATGGCAGGGTGCTGGATGAGGGGCCCTTGGCCAGGACCCCCAAAGCCAGGCTGAGCTCACCCTCTGTTTCTGAGAGAGAAGCCCCTGAGAACCTCCAGCGCCGTAGGAGCGGCTCACCCAGCACAGACGTGGCTTGGCCATGCCCCGCCGGGACCAGGACCACCAGCGCCTACTCAGCATGGGCACCCCTGGGGTTCCAGACATCCTCCTGCCATGATTTCAGGGAAAACCTCGTCACAGAACATCAGAGGCTAAAATGGGGATCTGGTGACCACCTTCACAGGCTCTAGGATGAGGTTTCAGACAGCTGCCAGAGCAGGGACACCGGGGAAAGATGGGAAACAGCACCACCACTTTGCTGGTGCTCATCTTCCAGAAGCAACAGAAGTGACACCAAGTGTTCACTGAGACACACGCCTCCCCTCCCTCCCCTCGATTGGTGCAGTGCTTGGCCAAACCTGGGTCGCCTCTTCAGCAAGCTCCCGAGTGCCAGGAGGGCTCAGGGCCTGCCCCGGGGCCCGGGCGCCACTCTGCCCCAGCCAGCTCACCTCCCCTGGTGGGCCTGGGGGCCGTGCTGAGCCACAGCTGTCCCATGACCTCCTGTGCTCCTTCGCCAAAAATCTGAGGGATTGTCTAACCATCTCCTCCAAATGCCTCATCAGCTGTAGTCTAAGTCAATAGAGTCATGCTTCTCTTTTTCTCAGGACTAATTCAGGTGAAATTTAAATATTTCTAGGATATTTCTGTTTTAGTTAAAAATTGAAATAGCATTAAAGTTCCATCAAAAACCCATACGTTGACCTGATGCTGGCCTGGAGCACGCCTGCCAGGTCGGGATCCTCACAGTGCTTTACCCATCAATTCTGCTCCCCAGGTGACCGGACAGCCCCAGGGCCCCCTGTGCCTGCCCCACCCCATCTTCCATGCTCCACACGCCACAGGATGGTCTCTGTGAGACCCACATCACACCAGGTCCTTCCTCAGCTTGGAAACTGTCCACAGCGCCAGAAGAAAATGCAGACTTTGAGCCTGCCAGCCTCCCTGTGCCCTCCTGCTCCCTCCTGTGGCCTCCTGGCCCTGGCTCAACCTCCTCCCAGCCCAGGGCTGCCCTGCTGGGATGCTTCACCCTCCTCTGCCCCCTGGGCATCAGTGGACATCCCTCAAGGACAACCCATGGGCTGCAGCAGGCCGCATGTCCTACCTGCCCACTCTTCCTGGAGGCACCCCTTGTACTTTGGGATTATATGCAGTGGGTGCATCTCTTTCACCTCTGCCTCACCCATGGCGGTTGCTTCCCCAGGACAGGGCCCAGGACCTTCCTGTCCACAGTGTTCCAGGCTGGGCACACAGGAGAGGTGTGTCAGCACTGAGTGATGGAAAGAGCAGTGAAGGCCTCTGAGCTGCCGGCCATGGGTTCCCACAGGTGCGGGGGGAGAGGGGAGTTGGATTTCTCTTTCAGAGTTTAAGAAAATGCTTTATGTAAATTTAGTTCAATGCCTGCCAACAGCTCACGCTTAGGATTAAGGCCATGTTTTAGAACCAGCACCTGCCTACAGGCAGCAGGCCAGTTTGTCACTGGGAATGCCACCTGCTTACCACGGCTGGCAGAGGGGGTTACACTGTCACCAGAGGCTGCAAAGCCACAGGGGCTGGCCGTGGAGCCAGGGCTTCCCATGCACTCGAGCTGCAGCACACAGGCAAGGCCTCCCCAAAGCCCAGGGCCCGTGCGAACCCGAGTTGCTTCACGACAAACCACGGCTGCATTTGGACAGAACCAACTTTGCGGCCATGATGAACAGCACCTAGAGTTCCACAGTAGGAAGCTGTTAATTCAAAGACTCCAACAGCAAAAAGGATGATAGCAAAACAGAAAAGTGACAGAGACATGCAGGACCTTTATGGAGAAACCTTGTGCAGCATAATATGGACCTAGTGGAGCTGGACGGTATGCCCCACAGTTTATAAGCATTTACAGCGTTTGTCTGACTCCTAGGAAACACTTGGCTCCTGGGGGAGGAAGGACACATAAATGGGTGGCAGGGATGAGATGGTTCTGTAGACAGAGGGGGTGAGGCTAAGATTCACAAGGTCCTGCTCTGCTGAGGCCCCAGTGTTGGCTACAGACCCATGGTGGAGACAAGTCCCCAGAAAAAATGCCATGTCCACCAGGGCCACAGGCCGTCCCCACCGAGGACAGGGGACACAGGCCATGCCCACCAGGGCCACAGGCTGTCCCACCGAGGACAGGGGACACTGGCCATCCCCACCGAGGACAGGGGACACAGGCCATGCCCACCAGGGCCACAGGCCGTCCCCACCGAGGACAGGGGATACAGGCCATGTCCACCAGGGCCACAGGCCATCCCCACCGAGGACAGGGGATACAGGCCATGTCCACCAGGGCCACAGGCCATCCCCACCGAGGACAGGGGATACAGGCCATGTCCACCAAGGACCAGGGAGCAAATGCTGTCCAGGGCATGTCATTCCTGAGGACTAGTGCACACAAGGGCCAGTGCAGAGCAGGCTGACTGGGGAGCAGGTGCATGTGTTGGGCAGGCCCAGCATCAGTGGAAGCTTGTGGGAAGTAAGGAGGGCTGATAACCAGAGTAATCAGAGGGTGGCTGATAAAACACAGGATTTAAGTAAGATTCAAAGTCTTCAAACACTATACCGCAAATGTCCAGCTTTCAATAAAAAAACACTTGTCATATCAAGAACAAGGAATGTCTCAAAGGAAATGAGAAAAGGTGTCAGCAGACACCAGCACAGCATGACACTGATGTCTGACTTATCTGATGAGGACATTAAGGCAGCCGTGATAAAAACGTCAGTGAGCAATGACATGCTATAGCAAATGACAGAAACAGGAGTCTCAGTAAAGAAAGGGGATACAGATGAGCCAAGGGGATGTTTCAACCAGAATAACAACAGCTAAAATGACAGCTTGACAAACAGGCACACAGAGCCAGGAGGACAGGGACGGGCATCGGTGAACTTGGAGCTGCAGCAGGAAAACCTGCCCAGCCTGACCAACAGAGAGAAAAGGGACTGAGGTAAGTGACCCAAGTCTCAAGGACCCAGGGGGCTTCAGCAGAAGATCCAGATCTTCATGTCAGCCAAGCCCCAGGAGAAGAACAGGCGAATGGGGTGAAGAATATTCAAAGAAGAAATGGCTGAAGGTTTCCCAAATTTGGCAAGAAGGTCAACCTACAGATTCAAGGAAATGAGTAAACCCTAAACAGGACAGATCTAGAGAAATCCACACCAACCTTTTGAAAACTGAAGACAAACACAGTGTCTTGAAAGCAGCCATAGAGAAATGACGCATTATTTATGGAGGGAAATGATTCAAAATTCAAACAATGTGGGGCCTTGGGCTTTGTGCAGAGTTCCTACAAGCGTGACCTGTAGGAAAAAAAACAACAAACTGGGCTTCATTAGCCTTTCAAGCTCCTGCTATTGAGCCCCTTGAGGGTGAAGAATGAGCTACAGCCAGGAGACCGCACATCGGACAGGACTTATGTCCAGCACGTGTAGAGAACTCTCAAAGCTCAACAGTTAAAAAACAAGCAGTTCAATTAGGAAGTGGCGAAGAGGCACAAAGAGACAACAGGCGGAGGAGGACACGCAGATGACAGGCCCTGGGGAGACACCCAGCGTCGCCACTGTCAGGGAGATGCCGTGGCGCAGGCGGGATGTCGCTGCACTCCTACCAGAGCAGCTAAGCCAGGAACAGGGACACCAGTGGCGCTGGCAAGCCCGTGCAAAGCGTGACGCCCCCTGGATGGGGTGGGAACAGACACAGCTCCTCACCCTAAACACACGCTCACCACGGCTTAGCAACCACATGGCTAGGCGCACAGAAATGAGAACCGTGTTCACTCAAAACCCGGGCACGAGCCTTCACAGCAGCCTTACTCGCAACAGCCCCAGACTGGGAGCAGCCGCAGAGCCCCTGGCAGGCAAGGCCTACCAGGCCTCATGCCACGCAGGGCTGCCAGCTCCACTCCACCACAGAGGGAAGGGCCTGTAGCAACTGTGCCTTGATAGAAGGTGTGATGCCAAGTTTGAGAAGAACTGAGCTCAAGGTAGGCGTGATCCCATTTATGTGGCATATGACAGATCATAGAGATGGAGCTCAGAGGCTGCCGGGGGCTGAGGGCTAGGAGTGACTCTGGGGCAGCATGAGTGAGGGCTCTGAGGTGGATGCCAGTGTGTGTCTGGGGTGGTGGTGGGGGAGTTGCCACAGACGGAGGGTGGTGACATGGCAGAATCATACACATGCTGTACCAATGTCAGCTTCCTGGCTCTGACAGTGTCCTGTGGTAACATAAGATGTAATTCTGTCAGAATACAGAGTGCCTGAGGGGCTGGGACCCAGTGTGGGAAGCCCCACTGACTATAGGGTCTCACGGGCGCAGTGCCCACCACCCACCTGAGACCAGAGCACACACAGGGGGTGTTCACTCTCCTTTATTCAGACAGACATTTCACGCAGGGGAAATCAAATGCTTACAGCCGTTCATCCTCATGAAGCAGTGTCCACAGACATTTCAGGAAGAGAAGGCAGGAAGGCGCAGCAGCTTTCATAACAGAAAAACCACCTCACACACTGCAGCATTTAGAACCAGAGGCCACAGCTCCTACGTGTTATCTATTGCCCCAAGGGCTGGGTCTTCACATTCTGCAGGAATTTCAGTTCCTCTGTAAGGAACACAGGCATGCATGCCATAACTAAAAACACGCTGGCATAATCAAATTTTAGAACAAACAGTATTTAGATAAGGCTCAAGCTCTTCCTTTTGCAAATGAAGAAATGGATGTCCAGAAGTGAAGGGGCCCCAGCAGTGGGAGTCAGGAGCCAGCGCAGGGCCTCTGCCTTGGCCAGGGAGCCCCTAGCCTGGCACATGTCTCCACACACTGCACACCTCCCCTTTGCTTCCAGAACCAGACACAAGACAACATCCAATGTTAACTTTTATTAAAAAAAAAAAAAAAAAAGAAAAGAAAAACAAAAATCAGGCAATCAACTTAAAATAATGCAAGTTTTACCATGTACAGATGTTGCTGCTAGACCTCCACTTTGTAAGCAGGCTCCAAATCTGTAACATGGGGATGCTGACCCCCTCAGGCTGCTGGGAGACCAGCTGCCCCCACTGAGTGTGCACTGGGGCCCATGACAGGGCGGCTGCTCCTTCCTCTCTCCCTCCCTGGGCAGCCTGGAGGACGCTGAGTGTACTGTGCACTCTTACAACGGACAGAGCACTGCCCTGGGAATGTCAGAAAGATCACTCTCACACTTAACTTGGCCTCACTCAAACTCAGAAGAGAGGCACCCCTAATCCAGCCCCATCAGTCCTCGTTTCTGGTCCTTTACAGATTTCAGGTGGCAGGTCTGAGCTGAGGTTTGTGACCAGCCACTGGAAGGACTGTTTTCATGTCTTGTTTTCCCTATCGCTTTACTTTCAAAGAACCAGTTGTGGGCCCCAAACTCTTTTTTGGTGGCATTCTGAGAACCTTAGTGTGCCAGGCTATGAGCTGGCCAAGGATACCCCATTTAATAACATGTACTGCACAGCTGCTTGGCAAGACCTGGCTCCTATCAGTGAGTTACAGAAACAAACAAAACTTGCAAAGAAAGTTTCATATTTCACAACACCAGAGTATTTCAAAACATCCTATTCATTCACTCCAAACTTGGCTCTGCTCAAGTCAAATCTGACTGTTGATAAACAGAAAGCTTCTCATAGGTTAGGCATTCCAGCCTTCCGCCACCGGCCAGAGGAGGCCCATGTTGTAGCCAGTCTGTTGGAAAAGAGGAAGGGTGGGCAGAGTGGGGTGAGCAGACCTCGCCAGAGCTGTTCCGGGGCCTCCACCTTGTGGCCTCCATGCCTGGGCCCGATGTGATGCTTAAGCCTGATGCTAACGCCTCTCAGCCAACAGACTGAAGCCAGTATTTATGATCTCCCCTTGAAATGGAGCTCCACACCCCACAGCACGATTCCACCGGCTCTCCCTTCAAGTATCTTCAGCACTAGACAAAAGCCAGGAAACCCAGCTGACTGGAGCCTGACTGTTGTCGCTGTGCTCAGCACAGTGGGAAGGAAGGTGCAGCGGCGTCCTGCCCCTGCACACACATCCACGTGCACCAGGCTTCCGGAGGCGCGCGTGAAACATTACGCTAACCTCGCTCTCTTTGGAGAAACGGAACTCAGAGTGAGACGGACGCTTTTAATTTTATGCTCTTCCTGTACAAGAAACCAGAAATCTGCGAGGCAAGAGAGAGAGAGGCCACTGACTGAGCACCCTGAGTTTTGAACTGCAGAACACATTGCCTCTTCAGAAAAAGATTTAAATCAAAACTTATGAGATGTGCCTTGTAAGAAATGGAACAAACGAAAAAGCTCCCCTACTTTGAGACACGAATGTAAGAGGATCTGGTTTATCTTTAAACCCTGGCCATGTCAGGGAGGGAGAGGAGGTAAAGGTGATGCTGTTTTTTCACAACAGAAAAACCACCTGGCACACTGCAGCATTTAGAACCCGAGGCCACAGCTCCTACGTGGTACCTATTGCCCCAAGGGCTGGGTCCTCACATTCTGCAGAAATTTCAGTTCCTCTGTCCTGTCCTGAAGGGCCAGGAGCCACACAGCCAGCGCTCCTCGGTAGGCAAAACAGACGGTGACTCACTGTAGCCTCCAGGACAGCAGCTCCCAGCCTTCCCGCTCAGGGAGCTGGCCTCCCCAGGGCTCTCCGCCATGGGTGGCTGCGTGCGCAGCACTGGCTCATGGCTTTTCTTTTGCTCTGGTTTCCCATTGCACAGTGCTCGCTCTGGGCAGGCAGGAGCTCTGAGCCTGATGTGCGCCCAGGGCCTAGCTCAGGGCCTGGCACATGCCACTGACAAAATAGTCACAGGAAAAGGAACATCTTCCCTACTTTAAGCTTACACAGGGTCTGTGAGAAGTTAGGAACTTTCTCTGTTGACTGCTTAAAAGTGTAAATAGCAGATAAATAGAGTGGGAAGAGGATTTTTTTTAAAGCCACAGCATTACTTGGATCGATTACCTGAACCAAAGTACAAATCTACATGTGAAGTTTGTCCAACAAAGGGCCAAGTAATGGGCTGGCCCCTTAGAAGTACTGACTTTATCCCCTTTCCTACCCTGACTGAAAAGTGAAATCCTGTTTGGAGTTCTGCAGAAGTCACAGAGCTATGAGCACAATTTAAAAATAAATGTGATCTCTTGTCAACTGGAAATAAACAGAACAGAGAGAAATGAGTCACCTCTGCCCAGTACTCCATCCACATCACCCCTGCTTTGTGTCAATAAATCTCACCCTGGCTGTTTGAGCAGTGTTTAATCATAAATGGATTGGAATGCACTCAGAAGCATAAACAGAACTAAGTATCACCTATCTAAGTAACAGGTTAGTAAGGTAAGAGGGGAGAAAACTGAGTTGTAAAGTGAGAAGCCAGATAACCATTTTCAAGGTTACAAGAATAAATCCAGAATTCACAGTGCAGTGGTTTGATTGTCTGCAATCAGTACTCTTTCCCAAGGATGCAAGGACCAGATGGCCCAGCTTCCTCTGAGAAACGCTGATTCCTTGAAGGTAAACAATCAAACTGAGATGACACATCACCTCCATCCCTTGTGATAGCCATTCTGTAAGGGGAAGGATGCAGGTGAGGACCCCGGGAAGCAGCAGACCCCACTTCATAGGTGAGGCCAGGGCCCAGCCCAGTTCAAAACCATGTGCAATCAACACCACGTGACGCAGACGCCAGCCAACAGCTCCCACCACTTCCCATGTTGAGTAGCCATGTTTCTGAGGCAGGGACCAAACGTCAGAGTGTGGTGTCCCAGTGATGGGAATGCCTGGTTCTGGGCTGCTGGGAAAGAACCCAAGGTGCCCGGTTGTCCCACCTCCCACCTCTGAGCTGGGGCCCAAGCCACACACATCTCTCCAAACATGCGCCTTGCTTCCTGGGGTCCCGGCCCCACTCCCAGCCGGGTTCATCTTAAACCTCATCTGACTTCTCCCCATGCCCAGCTGCGTCCCCGGCCTCAATCCTCTCTCCCGGAGGTCCCAGCACTTTGTTGCCTCTTACCGTTCACTTCCTAGTGACCCTGGCGTGTGAGCCCAGGCTGGCTCTGAAACCCAGAGCTGGGGGGCCTAGGCACTTTATCTCTCTAACCAGGCCCCTCCTAGTGAAGTGTGGCAGCGTCCTACCTACTGCCTGGGACTGCGGCAGTGACTAGAGGACATGGCCCACACACAGTCACCATCAGTGCGGTCATTCTCCTGCAGGTCTGCGTGGTTATGCTTTTTCTGGCAAAAGGCCTACCTCACCACAATCCATCTGCAGACTTCTGCTGACTCATGTTTCAGGAATGTGGGGCTAACTGCACCACTGCGTCTCCTCTAAAGCCTCTGAAGGTTCCCCGCTGGTTGTGGAATTAAGCATACCTTTCCACTCTCATCACTTGCCAAGATGTCTGAGGTCCACTGAGAGTGCCATGTTTTCCTTCACGCAAGGCACTTCCCTCTTCAATACCCAGATCGGCTGTCCCTTGCGATATGACTGCTAGCTGCTTGCCAGAATCCGCCCCTTCTGCTGGGGCACTCAGCCGAACACCGCCTTCCAGCATCCCATGTGGTCATGCTGCCCCAGACTAGCTCTCACCGTGGGACTGAGAGTGCTGGAATGCACACCATCTCTGGGCCACGGCTTTGCAGAAGAGGCTGTACCCACTCCCTGCTTCATCCCCTTCCATAGGCCAGGCACAACTGGTCATGCAACCTCCCCAGGAAGGAGCCCAGCCCCTGCAGCCGCTCGGGAGAAGCTGCTGTCATTTCATGGTTCAGCCACCACGCTTCACCAGTGTGCTTGCACTAGCCTCGCTGACAGGCACGTCACACGCCTCATGCAGGGGTACTCAGCCCGTATGCCTGCTCTACCGGCACTACCCTCACAGCCTCTCGTGGCTTTCGGTAGCACCTGCAGGCTGGCATTTCTTGAACTGAACTCGAATAAACTGTCTGAGGCATGGCATCTTGAAGAAACATCCTGTCTTAGCAGAAAAAACAGTGTTGCCAAAGGTCAGGCCCATGAGAGCCAGTCTCCGCTTCGCCTCCTGTAACTGATTCATCAAAATCAGGTTCTCTGCTAAAAAGTTCCCTGGAGCTCTTCCTTGCTCTGAAACTCTCGAAAGCTTATGAACTGTGAGCTGGCCTCCAGGCCCGCCAGACGCTAGCATGGTGCCTAACAAGCACTCCACAGGTAATACGGACGGACGTCCAGCTCTGTCAGAAGACATAGGCAGACCAGCAACAATCAGTAACAAGGGCAAACTGAGACCCTGAAACCAGAAGGACGCAGGACTTGGGCCTCTGTGCCCACATGCTGGAGGAAGGGGTCTGGCTGACCTGTTTCCATTAAAAGCATCCATGGCAGGTGCAGACCTGCTGGGCCAGGCCCCCCACCTGCTCTGAAGGCAACCCTCTCTCTGAAGCAGGGGAGGCATCTTGCTGTAGCAGAAACGGCAGTCAGACAACAGCATAAATTTCTCTGAGGTCCATGGTGATTTTTACTACCAGTATAACAACGTCCTCTGCATGAATTCCCAGCACACCACTCGCAACTCAAATGCCAACTAAAATCCGGATTGATGCCACTGTATCTAAAGCCAGTGTGTGTGGGTCTTAAGCATAGGCTGTCAAGTGTGCAGACCCCCAGGAAGGAGACGTGCTTCATCCAGTACTTTCCACAAGGCAGCCACTGTCTCAGAAAGGAGGCAGCACGTGCACTGTTAACAGATGAAGAGACTGAGGCTTGCAGGGGATAAGACACTCGTCCAAAGTTACCCGACAGTAAATGATGTCTTCTACTTAGCTCTGACCTTTCAACTCCTCAGATGAAAAAACAAAGCAACTGCATTTTGTTAAAAATAAAAACCATAACAATGGTGGCTGCATCTGCTTACCAGCATACAAGTCAATTTTAAAGTCACTCCCTTGGCCTGCTGCTCTGTCCCCACACTCCAGAGTGATCCTGATCCCACGTGGTGATGGCTCTGTGCAGGCGCTGGGCTGAGCCCTGCCCGCCAGGCTCAGCCACCCCTCTCCCGCTGAGGCAGCGGGACTCGCCACTGCACCCGCCAGACAGATGCCATTGGAGCAGAGAGGATGCCGGTCTGGCACTAGGTTCCTCAGTGTCAACCCTGTCATTACCACTGTGGAGTTTCACCACTTATTTCAAATCAGCAGCAGAATATGCAATTTGAAAATTTTTATCATGTGAATTAAACTTCGTTGTGTCAAAGTCCACAGTTTGACCAGTATTAAATTCTGAAACTTCACCCTTTTAATGCCTAACAGACCACACATGCCTGCCATGAGACCAACTATGCCGGCTGCTGGAGGGCAGTCAGCGCTCACAGACAGAAGCCAGAATTCACAGACAGGGTCCCCATGGGTGGGTAGGGTCCCCGTGGATGGACAGGGTCCCCGTGGGCGAACAGGGTGTCCATGGGTGGACAGGGTCACCATGGGTGAACAGGGTCCTTGTGGATGGATAGGGCCCCCATGGGTGGGTAGAGTCCTCGTGGTGGGCAGGGTCCCTGTGGGTGGATAGGGTCCCCGTGGATGGACAGGGTCCCCGTGGGTGGATAGGGTCCCAGTGGGTGGACAGGGTCCCTGTGGATGGGTAGGGCCCTCGTGGGTGAACAGGGTCCCCGTGGATGGGTAGGGCCCCCATGGGTTGGTAGGGTCCCCGTGGGTGGACAGGCTCCCCGTGGGTGGATAGGGTCCCCGTGGGTGGGTAGGGTCCCCATGGGTGGACAGGGTCTGTGATTTCGAACACGGGCTGAGTTGGCAGATAAGGCCAGAGCTCACCAGGCCACAGGTCAGCAGTGGCATCAACCACAGCCTGTCGAGAGATAGCTAGGCCATTATATGCATGTTCAGCCTCTAATTCACCAAGAAACAGTCACTAAGCGCTTGAGTGCCTGGCTCTGTAAGGCCCTAAGAATAAACAGTAAATGATAGCTTCTCCTAGAACCCCTTGCCTGCAGCCTAGTCAGGGAGGCAGATAAACACAGCAACGTAATGGATGCTGCCGAGGAGCCATGGTAAAGGGCCTCACCTGCGCCAGGCTACTGGGGCCCAGAAGGCTGAGCAGGGCTCCTCGGGAGGTGAGAGGTGGGGATGGCATTCGAGGCCATTGGCACACAGGACAGGCTTGAGTCCATCCGGGCTCTGGTCCTTTCAGGGCCAGCATTTCCCACGGGCCTCTTTTCCGTCAGCAGCATGTGGCCACCACATCTGTGTCCAAAGTCGGAAGGAGAAGGCAGAAGGGACAGGCGCCACCCCGCGCTGCCAGGACAGGGGCTGCCTGGCTTCAACACACAAATGCTTGGGAGAAACCTTTCTCAGATAACACAGAAGGTGAGGTTTGGGACAAACTCCTCTATTTGTAATAGAGGAGTTATTATAATTTAGTCACCTTTGTTCTCGTTCTGTTACATAAAATTCCAGACTGAACTGAGAAAATTACTTCAGATGATTTAGAGTCAAGTTTGATTTTAACCTATTCAACCGTCCGGGAGGGAGTGGTCTTTTCCAAGATCCACTCTGATCCGCCCTCAGGCTAATCTCCCCCAGATTAGCAGCCGCTGGTGAAATGGAGGCTGGATCAAGGCTCAGGAAGTACGTCCTGTCTCCTAATCACTGGCAATTAGAAGACATTTACAAAGCAAAGCCGACCCCTCTTAGAGACCTCCAGCCCTCCTGGGCAACACCCGAAACAAAACACAGCCGAGCAGCAGCGCCAAGAGGAATCTGAAAAGGCCTTTATTGCTTAAGACTCAGGCCTTCCAAGAGCGCATTCCTGAGGGTCCTGGAAAGCTGAGGCAGCGCCTGCGCACCTCCCCATCCTCCCAGCGAACCCCGCCGTCCACCGAGGGGCCTGTGCGGCGAGTCCGCCCTCCACACTGACACAGACTTGGGAGAATCGGTGACAAACTGAGCATCGACCGCCAGTGTACTCTCACACTGAACTGGGCCAGTGGGCACCCAGGGACACGAAGGCCGGAAAGACCAGCGAACAGCCTCCCCAGCTAACGGCCGGAGGACGGTGGAAGACACAATTTCGTGGACCGCTCTTAAAACCTGTCACTCGCCGTGGCAGAGTCCCGTGTCTCTGAATATATTTCAGTACAACGGAGAAGAAACGATCCATTTGGGGAAAGTGGGTCATAAAACAGATTAATAACCCTGAATAATCACGCAGGGAGAAGCCCGCCTTCAGCAGGTCGGGGTACACTAAACTAGCTTCATTGTGATGTAAATTGCATTCTCAATGCCACCAATTCATCCCTGACGGCCTATTCATCAACAGTTTTCTCTGAAATAAAAACGAAGCCAGACACTCTTTCGTACCCACCCTCCCAACACAGTCGCCCGTGTCCTGATTTCCAGGGACTCTCCCTTAGTGTCTGTGTAGTAACCTGTTCCCCCAGTGCTGTGCACCTGATAAAAAGGGACGCCAAGCAGGGCAGGCGAGAAGCGAAGAGGTCCTCTGTCCCTGAGGGCTGCCGCGGGGTCTGTGCCTGGGCTCCACAGCAGCTCTTCCCCGCCGGGACAAAGGCAGGAAACCCTCAGGTTGGGGCCTTCATTTTTTACACAGAAACCACGATGGAGTTCCTTTAACTCAGCTAAGATGTTTACTCATGAGGGTTTTTTTCACAAGCTGTTATCTGCTCTGTTTCAGTGAAATTATTTGTAGACTCTGCAAAAAACAACAAAAAAAACTACAAACAACACCCCCCCTCCCAAGGACAGCGGGAAGTCCCTGCAGACCCCTGCTCCAGAGGGGGCAGGGCACGGCTCCAGGCAGGGAAGGAGGGTTACCCTGAGCCCAGGGCCAAGCAGGACTGATGGTATTTACAGCAAAGGAAAACTGCCTCACCACACACTGCAAACAGGTCCCCCCGGGGATGAGCCTCGAACGAGGGGCACCACGATTCTTTCACATTCCCCACAGAAACAAGTCAGGAAGAACCAGGAATCACATTTTGCATTTTGGTCACCATTATCTGATCCAGTCGGTAGGAAACTGGCCTTGAGGATGAAGACGGGTGGAGAGGTTCCTTCCTGAGAAGCAAGAATCCATGAAGCCAGGGCCAGGACCCAGGCCAGCCCACCGGGCCCACCACTGTCCGCCAGCGGCTGGGGCTGGGTGAGCCCGCCTGCGCGTGCGGATCCGCTGCGGCCCCAGCCCTCTGCTTCAGTGCTCGGCTGTGGGGAGAGCAGCAGAACCCACCTCCTTGCTTGGGGAGGCAAGGTGATCCTGACCTTCTCTTTAAACAGACATTAGCATTAAAAAGGTGCTTTAAAATCCCTGGCTAATAATAACAGCAGTTATGAAACGGCAAACACACAGTTTCAGCCGAGCACCTGCTACGGCTTTTTGAAAGGAGACACACAAGGGAGGCACACTGAGCGGGGTCAGCAGCCATCTCTGTGGAGGGAGGCTTCTCATGGATTTTTCCTTCCCACGTTTCCAGTTTTTCCACATTTTCTACAGGCATGCACGGCATATTTAATACCAAAAAATTTGAAACAATAAAGCTTATATAGATGTGTAGCACAGAAACTAGACTGCACTTTTTGGGGCTTTCTTTTAAAAACTGGCTTCTCAAAAAAGAAATGACACTGAAAGAATTCTGTCTTTTAAGAAAATTAGAGAATGCAGGCTGATAAAAAAAAAACCTCCAAAATAAGCTTTAGAATTCAAAACTTTTAACTTTCTGCTAACTACCAGATTAGTAATCTGGAATCCTCTGGACAAAAGTAATTTCAGATAGAGCTCTCCAAAGAGATAATAATCATTTGTTCCTTTAAAGTTACTGACTTTAAAATTTTTACTATTTTTTTTTTTTTACAGTTATCTTGTTAAAAACACATCATGCCTCCCTGGCTTCACAGATGACAGTGAACAAAATGAAATTACGATTCTGAAAACGGCAAAAGATGAAGGCTCCAAGGGGTTATAATAAAATGTTGATATGATTATTGATTAGAAAACTACAATCACATGCATCAAACTCCCAGATGTCAGAATTGTGTTCAATCCTTTGAAGTTAAAGGTTTATCAGAAGGTAAGAATCTTGAAAAACTAATCATCCCCAACACAGACTGTAGTATATCTGGGGCTCCCTTTTGCAGGGGATGTACACACAGGATCACGGGACCAGACCGGAAGATGCTAAGCCACAGTTGCAAGGGCACGAAGGGACCAGGACCATCCGGACTCTGGGTCTCCAGAAAGGCTGGGACCTAAGTGGGTAGGGAGGCGTCTGGCGCAGCTGGGACTGTTCAAATGGTGATCAGCTAGGCCCTGAGGCCTCCTCCCACCTCGGCTCCGGGTCTGCAGAGGGGCAGACGGGGTCTCCTCCTCCAGTGCTGCTGGTACAGGTCGGTGGGGTCAGCTACACACTGGGCAGAGAAGGGGCCCAGACAAATCCTTACAGACCACAGCAGAAACGCCTCCACGCCTGGTCCCCACCCTCACGGACCTTCTAGAGTAACAGGGCAGGAAGCGGGGAGGGGAGGACACACAAACACATCATACAAAAAATGTGCAATTTTGAACTAGACTAAAACCTGAAGAAATGCAGAGCCCAGCTGGCCCTGAGGAAGCGGCAGTGGGGTGACCCAAGGAGGGACGGGGACGTTGCTCCTGGCTAGGGCAGCAGTGCTACGGTGCTGGGGTGGGAAAGACTGGAGGGAGGGCAGGAGGCTGTGAGGTCACGCTGCGGGGGTGGCCACGGGGTGGGGTGGGGTGGGGGGGAGCCGCGCACCCTCTGGTGGAGAACAAGCTCATACTGGCAGCAGCGTGAGAATGAGAGGCGTAAGGAACGAAAGGTGAGTCATCCACAGAGACAGTGGGTGGCGGGCACCAGGGGCTGGGGGTTGCAGGGACGGAGGGGCAGTGTGGGAGACAGACAGGCCTGGAGATGACGGAGGGGCTGCTGCACGGTAGTGTGAGAGAGCTGAAGGCTCCCGACCCAGACACTCAGAAGTGGCGGAGATAGTAACTGTTGTGTCCCTTTCTGCACGAGAGAAAGAAGGATTAGCTGGGAGGCTCTGTCAGTGGCTGGTGGGGGTGAGTGGCTCCTGGGCCTGGATGGCAGGGATGCAGCGAGAAGCAGGTGCCTCAGGAAGTGTGACAGCGGACAGAGTGGGGGGGGGGCCCTGGGCTGTGGGGAGTGGCAGGGCTCTCACCACACCCCTGCCAGTCCCTTCAGCAACACAGCTCACTCCTACCCTTGCTTAAAGCCACCCAGGGGGGCCCTGTCACAGGTCTTACTGGCACTTAGGAAACAAAACAAAAACAATCTACTTTAGAAGAATTCGGCTAGCTGGATTGATACAAGCTCATACACCAAAATAAGTAAATACTAGGGAAAATCTCACGCCAGCCCAGCCTGCAAACGGAGAGAAGCTGTCTCCATGAGGTCAGTCCTCAGGCTCTCTGGGCTCTCCTGCCCTCCCCAGGGCGCTGCATGAAGTGGGGCTCTAGGACCTGCCCTGGAGGGTGACCGAGTGCCTCTGGTGTTAGAGGAGAGCGCCCTGTGGGTGGGTGCGGTCAGCCTGGCAGAAGGCCTCGGGAGCACAGGGCAGGGTTTCTGCGCCCCAGCTGGCCAGGCAGGTGCCTTGGTGCAGAGCCCGCGGAGGCCCTGGGGACGGAGCTGTGGTGCTGGGGATAGCCTCCCAGACGCTCTCAGTCAGCTCCATCCTGCCTGCTGTCCCCTTGTCCTCAGCCTGTCCAAGTCATGCTCGGAAGGCCCGCAAGGGCCACCTTGGTGAGATCCCCACCCAGGCTGATGGCCCTTACATACCCTCCCTGAGGCCCAGTGACATCTGTCTCTCCTAGCACAGGGTGATGGGCGAGGACGGTCCCTGGCACACAGAGGCTCTCAGCAGCTAGAAAGACACCTGTGGGCTTTATTTGGAAATGGCAGGCCAGACCCCAGTGCCCCTGCTGAAGGGGCTCACCCTGCACCTCCAGGGTTGCACACACCTTCTCCACCCACAGCCTCAGGACCCTTCCTGCTGCTTCCCTGCATTTCACAGGCCAAGCAAATAGCAGAAAACACAGACGAGGATGTGAGCTAAAGACAATCAGCCACAAAAGCCCATCTTTTCTGGGTCATCCAGACGGCTCCACTGCAGTCTGAAACAGGCACGCCGTTTACCCAGAGCACTCGGCAGTCTTCTCGGTAATCTCGGCACAATGCTCACAGGGGTTCCACCCAAGCTCCCGGGGCAGACTCCAGCCTGTTCCATCGGTTGCCTCAGTAATTTATTCCCAGGTCATTTTGTTAACTGAGCGGTAGCCAATTTTCCAAATATATAGGTAGCTATTCTTACAAAAAACAACAATGCCCCCAAGTATATGCACGCATTTTCCCTACAGTGCTTGGTTTCTATATTCATAGTGACTGGCAAGGTCTGGCCTCAGAGGCTTACCTGAGATTATGGCCACAGTTCCCCTCCAAGGTGGAACCACAGTCACACAGGCTCTCTGAGGGGTCTTCAGGCTGCGATTCTATGCTCATTTAGCATTACACTACCTTGGCCTTTTGGAAGATGAGGTAAAATATTTCCAGAGTTCTGAAGGGACCTCCCGCCTTCCAAACAGCATTCTGAATATCATCGAGCCTGGGACTCCCCCAGATCATGCAGCTTTATTTTAAAGCTTTTAGTTTTGCTCCACAGTATGGGACAATTCTTGAAGATGTTCTGTCCCCAACCCAGGTAAATAAAATGCACCCAAGCCTCGTGGGCTCCTTAAATTCTATGCACATTTTCTGCCCTCCTGCACCACGAGGTTGGGCAATGCAGGAAGGATCAGTGTACGGACAGGAGTCCGGGCCCTGCCTGGGCTGGAGACACTGCCCCAAGAGGTGGCCCCTGGGGGTTCCAGGGCATCACCCTTTCCCCACAGCCGCGGAGCCAGCCCATCCCCCAGCCCTACTGACTTAGGTCCTGAACAACCTCAGGCCTATTGACGTCTTGCCACAGCCATGGCCACGGCCATGACAAGAACTCTGGTCCCTTTGCCAAAGCGTGGTCTCCACAGTCCAACCCGTGGGGTGGCCCTGGTGGCCACACTGCTCCTCTCCTTCTAACCTTCCTAGGGGACCCTGAGGCTATACCCTCAATTCCTGGCTTCCTTGGGCAGAGCCCATCCCCTTGCCCCCGAGGCACCATGCTGTTGTCCCACTGCTGGGAAGTCTCTGTCCCTGATGTTCCCAGGCACCCCTACTGCCTGTAACTTGGATCTTAAGTCATCCACAACAGCCCTGCTGCCCCCTGGACTCTCCTCACTGTGCTCTGCACTTCCGCCATACTGCGCCTGCTCTCTGCACACCTGCTGTCTCTTCCTGCTTCCTGGGAGCAAACAGGCATCCTCCCTGCCCCCAGCTTCTGCGTCTCCAGCTCCCAGAGCACCTACTGAGTGCCCGCTTGCCAGTGACACTGGAATCAAAGGCCTCAGTAACCAACTGTATGTCGGGAGTGTGGCAGGGGGCATCGGAGTGGGCTTTCCATTTGGTTCCAGGATGGAGACACTGGGGGCCACCAAGTATAGCCTGCAGCTCAGGAGAAGTGGCTGGAGACAAGCCATGGGACACAGTAAGGAGCCCAGACCCGACCAGGCCCGGCCCAGTGGGGGTGGGGCAGGCAGCCAGGCTCAACCTGGGACCCAGAGGGTCTCCTGGGCACAGAAAGGAGGCCCCTCTGGTCAGAACCAGGAGCACAGGGAAGGTGGCAAAAGGGCTGCAGAGTGAAGGCCAGGGTCCAGCGTGAGGCTACGAGGACATTGGTAAAGTTACCTGTGTGCAACAGCCTCACCGTGAAGCAATCTTCCAGAGAAGTGAAAGATACACACAGTATATAATAAAAATTGCATGACACCATTTATGTAAACTGCCCCTAAACTTCTCTGTGCATATGGAAAGTAAGAGGAACAACAGACTTAAATCCTCAGGGTCACTGCCCCTGGAGAAGGGAAATGGTGGGAAGGGGAACATAGGAGGCACCTGATGCCATCTGCAATGTGCTGTTCCTTTTATTTAAGAAAAGGCTTCAAAAAATATGAGAAAACGTGAACCAGTGTCAATTCTTTATGGGTGTGCAAGTATGTGGTAAGTTAGCCCCTGTTCATGTCTGTATTTTTAAATGCCTTGAAATACATAAGCATTATTTCATCAGTTCTGGGCTTCCATCTGCAGTTTATTGTTTTCCTTTGCAAACTGCCCTGTGCCCCCAGCGTGTGGTGGCTGAAGGGCTGTAGCAACGATCTGGCCACTCTGAGGCTCCACATCAAAGCCTCTGCCCTGCTTCTCCCTCAGGGTCCTGCCCAGCTGGGGACAGTCTCTGCAGCCTATGAAGGTTGTTCATAGTGAAACCCAAGTTTGCCTTTTCAAATCCCCTGCACTTTGAATTCCTTTCCTCTGAACAAGCAGCTCAGAGAAACATAATTTTGCTCCGACCTCAGGAGCTGGGAGGGATCTTGGCAATGCCACGTGCCATTCTCCGCCCTCATGAGAATGCCGCCCTCTGTGACACATGTCAGTGATGGGCACCTCTGCTAGAAGACGGGGGGTCTTCTCCACTGTGATCAGCTTGAGGCGCTGAGCCAGGTTCCCACCAGTGGGAGAGATCTCACTTCTGACACCAGACACCTCCAAGAGCACACAGTCCCTCCCCTCCCTGTTCATAATGACAGTAGGTGCTGACAATGATGTGCATGTGTGGCAAGAGTCTGTGTGCCAGGCACTGGGGTGAGTACTTTTAACACACCACTCTTAGCCCCATAATTACCCAGCTATAATTTTACAGATGAGGGGACGGCTGCTCGAGGTTAGGTCACTTGCCCAAGGGCATCCAGCTGGAAGGTGAAGAAGCCAGACCTTTTAAAAGCTGAGCCACTGTAACCTCTGATCACATTCCCCAGCCAGATGGCTTTTCCATTCAGATCTCTCTCATGTGCTTACCCATGTTGCCAACAATTTATGAAGTGCCAACTAAGTGCTGAGCATACTGGTAGGTACTGAGACTACAAGAGTGAACAAGAAAAGCACAGTCCAGCTCCCACCACACTCAGAGGGTGTCAGATAAACAGAACCCCAAACCACTCCAGTATCCACAGGACAGCAGAGCAGGAGCCTTGGGGCACTGTGGGCACGGCCCACGGACCTCCTCCCAGTGGGGCACCGCCAAGGCCAACTTGAGAAAGCAGCCAAAGGACGGTGTTCTGAAAGGCCCCGTAAGCATTCCTCATCAGGCCAGAAATGAGAACAGAGCCCATCATGATGGCATTTATTCAGCACTACTTGGGAGTTCCAGCCAATCCAACAAGATGACAAAAGGAAACGAGACATGAAATAGTGGAAGAAAGAGACAAAATAATCATTGTTTGCAGAGGAACAGTGTGACCTAGGAGGCGCATGCAAACGGTGAGGTCAACTGCTGCCAGAAATGCTAAACGTGACTAGACACAAAGTTGATACTTCACCCCAGCACTCCATCTCCAAACCCACTAATTACAGAAAGGAAAACAGTAACTATCTGGTGGAGAAGCCTGAAGACACCTGATCCAGGGACACACCTCAGCACCACTGAGGACACCGCATGGCTGAGTGACACCGAGAGGCATGCACACCCCCTTGCCAGCATTTTAGCCGAAGTTGCTTAACCTGAATCTAATCAGGATTTTGTCTAATCAGATAAACCTAAACTGAGACAGCCAATAAAATCACTGCTGTTTCCTTTAAAAATATCAAGGTCAACACAGACGAAGAAAGGTTGAGGGGCTGTCCCAGGGTAAGGACCCCAGAGATGGGAGCTGAGTGCAAGGCTCTGTCCTGCTCCTGAGCCTGGACTCTGACGACACTACTGGGACACCTGGTGAAACCAGCCCACCAGCTGGGACTAGCTGACTGCATGGCAGCGACATGAACCTCCCCAAATACAACAACGAGGCTGTGGGGTGGGAACACGCTTATTCTTAGGACACATGTATTGTGGTATTAAAGAGAAAAGGGATATGAGAATCTTATGGCCCCCCCACCCCCTCAGATGCCACATATCCATGTAGAGAAACCACTAAGGAAGATGCCTCAGAATGTGAGAAATTGGTGAGTTTGGGCAGAGGGTGTATGAGAGTTAGTTGTTTGGTCTTGCAACTCTTTTGGAGGCTTTTTCAAAATGGTAAAGTTCTAAAAATAAATCATCATTATAAAGCCTATAAGAAAAAAGTAAGAGAAATGAAAACACACACAGCCCACCTTTGCTACATGTACATACTAACACTCTTTAGAAAATAAGAAATGAAAAAAGAGCTCCTTCGTATTAACCATCTGCAAAACAAATATATGAAACACCCAGGATTAAACGTTTCTTATTAAGTAACACAGAGTCTCTGCAAAAGAAAAACAGTAACACAAAGGTACTGATTAAGTTCAGTAAAATATGCCGGTGTGGAAGAAAGCGTATGATCTAGAGCAGAGGTGCGCACACTGTTTCCGTAAAGGGCCAGACAGTAAGGCTTTCCAGCCACATGGGCTCTTTCTCAACTAAGTCTCAGGCAGCATGTAAACAAATGGATGTGGCTGTGTTCCAAAAAAACTTTATTTATAAACACAAGGGCCTGGAGAATTTGGGCCACAGGCTGTAGCTTGCAGCCCCAATCTAAATGTGGCCAAGGCCAGCTAGCCCTTCACAGCGTTTCTTCTTCCTTCTGGTAAGTGGTCCTCCCGTGCGGCAGCCTGCCCCGAGCTTTGGTCATTGGCACAGGAGCAGAGGGGACCTGCCCCTCCTGAGCCTGGCCCATCAACGCTGTCCCATAGGACCCTTTGGCAGGCCTGATGCAGGTAGCCTGGAGGGCCGAGCTAACAATGGTGGGGTCACTGGAGGGGACCAGCCTGGGTCCCTGATTCACCACTTGAAGGAGGGGTTTTCTGCCAAAAATTAGAAACACCTACTTTAGACTTTCCATGAGGAAGATTTTGGAATTTATCTATTTCAACAGTCAGCAGGCTACAGAATATGATGCATATAAATACATATTCATTTAGTAGACATTTAGTATCTTCCGAGTGCCAAGCACTGTGCAAACTGCTCAGCCCCACCTCATGGAAACTGAGGGGATGGAAGCTAATCAACACACACACAATGACCCACAACACCGACAGGCACCACCTGGTACGAAGTGGTGCCTGTGCACATAGCAGACATGCACAGCATGCATGCATTTGTTAATAGGGGAGTTTTACACTTTGCAGGGGTAGACCAAAATATTAACACAAAGGGGGTAGGTCAGCATGTAATTCATTGATAAGTGTGCACAGTAAACCCCAGGCGAGAAAGGGCCACGGGGGTATTTTTAAAGCTTCCCCCACCAGCAAACCTTCCTCCTCTCTCTGTGACACCCAGGACAGCCTCTCGGATACCCTTGCTTTCCACTCTGGCAGCAGCAACGAGGGTGGTAAAGGGGATTTGGAAGCCCTCCACTCTAACTTGTCTGCAGGCCAGGGTGGTAGAAATGGAGGGGAATCAGCAGCCTATTCTGCAACAAGATGTTTCAAGAAGAATCTTTAAGGCAGGGTGGCACTGGCAAGCTCTCACCCAGACCGGTAACTGCAGACAACCATATTCAGTGGGCCTGCCCGAGCCCCGCAGCCTAGGCCAGCCCTGCCCCGTCCTTTTCACCTCGAAGCATACCGCAGAAAATAACATCATGCCTCAGAGGTGAATTGGGGGGGGGGGGGGGGGGGCGAGGCTGTGGCCACACTCAGGAGCCTGGTTTCCCAAAGACCTGCAACCTCTTCAAGGACACCAGCAGTTCATTTTAACTAAAAATGGAAAACTAAACACAATAAAAAATTCAGCTCTTCAGTCTCTGGCCACATTTCAAATACTCAGCAGCCACACGCTGTCCATGCTGGAGGGCACAGACAACATTTCTGTCACTGCAGTAAGTCCCACATGCCCTGTTGGCTGACCCAAGGTTAGCAGGCCCAGAAAATGTGTTCACACCTCAATTTGCAGAGAAAAACATAACTGCTAAGAAAGCTGAATATTCAGTAGAGTCTTCTTGCAGGCTCGGAGCCAAATTAGGGCTATAAAACGGCGCCTGGTTAATATGGAATACAATCACAGGGAGGTGGGTAGTCTTCAGCGAGGGATATTTTCCCCAAGCCGTGATGAGTCACTGTTCCCAGCTTCAGGAACATACCTGCCAAACAGACCGGATGTTCAGTCCCCAGGGGTGGAGGGAGAGGAACCATCTTCCTTTTCACAGAACTTCATGGCCCCCAGTCTGGTTCTCATCTGATTGCAATTTAGCATCCTGTCAAAATCAGCTCTGAGGAGTTACTAGGTCGACAAACTATTTTTCATGGACTATATTTTTTATCACAGCTTCCTGGTAGCATATAGGATGTTCCTTAATTGAATTTCATCAGTGAACTGTACCTGAGTCACATGACAGGAGGGAGTACTTCTGGGAAGGTTTGCAGGGGGCGGCTGGCCCCATGAACTGCGTGTGTGTTTGTCTGAGTTTGAATAACACAACGGCTCCTGAGCACCAGGCATGAGCCGGCCTCTAGCCGACATCCTCCTGCAGCTCACTGCCTGGGCGAACACCACGGACACTCCACGTCAACAGCCAGCACAACCTACCTGACATAAAATCAGGCACAAAATTCCAACCATTAGCTACAAAATTATTTTTTGAATCCTGTACGTTCCCCCTAAAGCCAGAGTATCTGGGAAAGAGAGTAATTCGGGCCTGAGGTAAGGGAAGGGAGGTGTGCAGGTACACCTGCCCTTCCAACTGTCCTGGAAGAACAGTACCTTTTGTTTTGGGGATGTAATCACAAAAAAGGAAGCCTTTTCAGAATAGGCAGGTTCAGGTTTATCCTCTGTGTAACACTGATTTGCAGGAGGAGGGAAGAAATTTGCTGAGGAAAATGCCAGGCTGAGGAAGACAGAATGAATATTTATTAAAGGGGCACAGGGTTTCAGAAATGTGCTTAGGAAGGTTTCATGGAAAATCCTGAGCCGGGACTATTTCCATAGCAACGTACTTGGTCCCTGACATCCCTTGCAGACTCACCTGGTCCTAGGTGCAGCCCCTTCCCCGTGGCCCCCCAAAGCTGCCCCTGCCTCCTGGCTCCACCCTGAGGCTGATGGTAAAGAGCAGGGCTGACACCCAGGAACTAGCCAGGAAGAAGGAAAAGGCCCCTGGTGCCCTGCCTGGTGAGGGGAAAATAACAAGTGGGTGACAAGATGGATAATTCTATCTGAAACAATCAAGAGTTGACTGTACATACAGAAAAATACTAAATTTAAGTCAAGTTACATCACAGATGCAAGTAAAGCAATGACTAAAGTTACATAATTTTTTAATTAGACAAAAATACACTGTATCACTCAACACTTAGAGCAATTTAAAAATTAAACTATCAAAAAGCCTGTTTCTTTCAAAGATTTCTATTTTCAAAAACATGATTTGTTGGGTTCAAGGGGATTAAATTTAACCAACTAAACATAAAAGAATATACTTTCTGTATAGTAAGTTCTTTGTATAATGAAACACACTGACATCATGTGGTGTGCACAATTCAATCAGCATTTTTCCCAATGACAAATGCAGGAGGTTACACAATCGTGCATGGGTAAAAAGACCTTCTCAAAACGCAAGATACAGAAATGGAATTAGACGTAATAGTACACGAAGTCCACTGATGAAAACTCAGATTCCATAATGCAATTAGCCTTTCAGAAACTACCACCTGCCCAGTTTCAGTGAGGTATCAAACATCCTAGATGGTCTGAAAGGCTGCTAAAACACCCCTCTTTTTTCCAGCTACATGTATGTATGAGAACGGATTTTTTGTACACTTAACCAAAATGACCCATCAAGGCAGACTGAAGGCAGAAGCAGCTATGAAAATCCAGCTGTCATTAACTAAGCCAGACATTAAACACTTTTAGAAGAAAGAAAGCCCAGGAAATCTTTTTTTTTTTCATAAAAACTACTTCTGAAATAGGTTTATTATTGCTATTTTTGAATAGATTAACATATACATATATTTTAATTTCTCAGTTCTACTTTCTCATATGGTAAGTGTAGCAGACAAATCCCAGATAAATAAAAGCTCTGTGGGGTCCCCAATAATATGTGAGGGTGTAAAAAGGCCCCTGTACCAACACCTTGAGACCTGACAGAATAAGGTACAGGATGCCCAGAGGCATCTCTGCCCAAAGGGAACTGTGTCCCTTGAAACTCAGGGTGGCAGGTTAGGGTAAGACGTCTAGAATCGCAGGGACCTCCGCTAAGGGGCTGGGCCTGGCCCTGTGAGCACCCGGCAGCAGCTGAGGTTTCCAGCAGGGTGGCGGCGTGGTCAGAGCTCAGCTCCTGCACACATGTGCCAGGAAGGAGAGCCCTCTGAGGACATAAAGGGAAGATCAGTTCATTCCATGCTTAGCATGGTTAAACATGTTCCAGAGGCAAAACAGTTCTTTCTTAATCAAATCATGTATAAACCATGCATCTCTGCCTGCGTGTCTACTGAAAGTTATTCTTAGGAGAGAGAGGCCACACATTTCAAGCAGCTCAGGATCCAATG
The DNA here is from genome assembly GCF_030020395.1 of Manis pentadactyla. Lineage (NCBI taxonomy): Eukaryota > Metazoa > Chordata > Mammalia > Pholidota > Manidae > Manis > Manis pentadactyla. The sequence continues at coordinate 101,263,824 of NC_080028.1, forward strand.
CTGGAACTGTTGTGCGTCAGTAAAGTCAAACCTGCCGGACCTCATTTTCACAACATCCAAGGAGCCCATGCAGCCGGTGTTCTGGAAGCGAGTCAAGTGAGGCCTGAAGGGGCACAGTCCGGGGGCCAGTCACCATCAGGCAGCCGGGATGCTGCCAAGTGGCCAGCTCAGACTCCTGGTCTGCCCCTGGCAGGCCTCTTTGGCTTCTCTTTTCCACAAAATACGCTCACGTGCAGATTCCATCTCTCTTTTTAATCAACCAGCACCATTTTACCAGAAAACTAGAAACTCATGAAAAGTAATAGCAGCCATGAAAATTAACTACAAAATCTCCTAAAAAGTCACAATGCAAGGGCTTATTTCCAGGAAATCAAAGTAAAAGCATTTTATATAATCCTCCCATGTTAATATGAAATGCTTTAAATGTGGGGTAATTATGGAAATGAGGCACTGCTGTAATTTGAGTTGTCATTAACTTAGCAAGTTTATCCCCTGACATTCACGATGCAAAACAGCAAATAGTAAATTACTGTATCTCCAAATCAAATGCTCTCACTGCTTTTCAGCACATCATTTTAAACGTAACTGTCTTTTTCAGAATTATTAACTATGAAAAGCATGAAAACTCTGTTTAATACCCCTCACGCACCTACCAATCCTGCTCCTTCAGCAGTGACAAAGGCATTCATAAATTTATTATAAATTCAACACATACAACATGATAAATAACATCCTCACAGACTGGCTTTTAAAATGCTATATACATTTTTTTCGTGCTGGTGACAAGCCCAAAAAAATCACTGTGAACTAAATACTAGAAAGTAGCACATGTTTTTATTAACATGGATTCAATGTACTAGCTCCCAATCTCCTCCACTCCCATAAACCTCTTAAAAGTAAGTTTATAACACGATGACAGTCTAACTTGGAAAAAACATGTGATACAAAGTAACCGCCAGCTAAGAAGAACACCAGGATAAAGCACTCAGTTAGAGAAAATGCTACATTTCCTATTCTGACCACACTCTCCAGATACCATATAACTGACTCTAAAGGCTCTCCTCCCAACCTCCCAGCTTCACTAAGGAGCTTCACTTTAAAAACATTTCTTCAGTCTCCAGATTCAAACATTTCTTCCTTCAGAAGAGCGTTCAGCTAAACCTCTTCCTCCCAGTTCCAGGGCCACCTCATCCAGGTCTCCATGAGTCAGATTCAAGTGACTTTGTCTCCCACGTAGTTCCGAGGCCCTTCCAGCTCTGCACACATGAGCACATGTCACAGTGCACCCCCCTCCCCACGTGGGGACAGAGCCACCTGAACCTCTGTCGTTACATCTTCCAGTTCCAGCCACTGGAAATGAACGGAGGGACTCGCTCTCTTGTCCAAGTGCAAACCCGCTCAGCACCTACACCCACTCCTGGACAAGCCCCCATGGTGGGGGTGTCAGGCCACATAAGGGCCCCACAGCTCCTGCTGGACTGGGGAGGCACAGAGATGGGGACAAAAGGAACACAGCACTGCTTCCTGGGATGTCATGTCGCTAGGCTTAGCAAACACGGGCTGTCTTCATTACGGCTGCACTAGGGCCTTCTCCAATTAATTTAAAAACAATTTCAGTCTGGTAACTACTTATGTGATGGCTAGTAACTAATTTGATATTCTCCAAGTGACCAGTTGGAACAGCAAGGAGACGCTACATTCTGTATGTTTTCATGGATCCTAAAGCAATTATTTAACTATTATTGGGAGCTAGTACATTGAATCCATGTTAATTATTGCTTTCTTTGATGGTTACAGTTAACTACTTTTCACCAGGGTCCACAAGCTGAAGCCTCGTCCTGCAGAGGGCACAGCGCATCGGCAGCAGTGCAGCCCCGTGGGTCCCCCAGCAGCCAAGGTGAACCACAGAGCACGGACGGTGATAAAGCCGGGGCTTCAGCAGTGGCCGCCAAAGCTGCTAAGGGTGATGGACAACACCACCGCTTCCTGACAGATGCGTGCACTGCTGCCTGCGAGGCAGTTCTGGCACAAAACATCAAACCTGAACCTGATGAAATCTCTGGGTCCAACAACCAGCTCACAGGAATGACAGGGGAGAGGATGTAAGGACACGTGGGCGCCTGCTCCATAAAGCAGACGGGGAGAGACCACACAGGACATGTGGACATTTCCTCAGCAGGACAAGCGGGAGACGGAGCCTGTGGCCCAAGGCGTGGAGCACGGGGAGCGGGGGCATGCCACCGTGTCTGAACCAAACAAATCCACTGTCAGAGAAAAGAAAATTCAGGAGGCAGCAAGGGAAATCCAAACGCTGGATGTTTGATGATAGTGAGAAGTTGTTATTAATTTTAAAGGTTTGATAATGACATTGTGGTTAGGTTTTTTTTAAAAAAGAACCTTTATCTTTTATTGAAGTATTTACAGACAGAATAACCTGTCATTTGTGATTTGCTTCCAAATAACTGGGGGTGAGTGGGATGAAGATAAGACGAGTGTGGCCCATAACATGGTAATTGCTGAAGCAATAGAAGTGCACTGCTCTATTTTTATGTTTGAAATTTTCTGTAGTAAAAAGTGCTGGTGTTTAGAAAGAGCCATGCTCACTGCAGAGAAGTTGGAAAACACAGAAAAGGAAAAAGGAAAAAAAAAAGAATCCCCAAAAATTTACCAGTAGCAGAAGCCACCACAAACAAGTTTTGTTTTTACTGTCATTGTTCAAGTAGTCCACGTTTATTATAAAAGTGTTAGAAAAAGGGGTTGGGAAAAAATAGGTGAGGGAAAGGAAGGGGTGCACATGGGTCTTCCTTCAGTTCACACAGAACAGCCAACTCAGGTGCCAAATCTGACGGTACAAAGAACCACAGTCACACACATGCACAGCCGCACCCATCCCTACTCCTGGCAGGGTGGCAGGCATGCACACCCGTTCCCTCGGCGGGCGGGCTGTCCACTCAGGAAACCAGGCAAAGTTAAGAACACCACTTTCCCTCTCTTTGATCTGCGAAGTCACTCAGTCATCGGGTTGTTAACTCAACAAACACAACTCAGTTGTGCTGCCTCTCCTCAGCTCGGCCCCCAGGAAGCTTCTCGGCTAGGAGGGGCCCTCCGGGCGGGACATCCAGACTGCCAAGGTCACAGAAGCAGCATCTATGGCTCCAGCCCCTGGGAACTTCCCTGCCTGGGGCAGCAGTGGGCTCTTGAGAGTGGCAGTCCCCCACAGGAGCGGGTTGCCATCAGCTCTAAGTTGTGTCCCAAGAAACTATTTTTCCCACAAATTGATTTAAAAATATTGGTATTTTGGAAAAAAATGATTGTAGTAACAAATGGGGGTCAACACTGGCAGTCCCCTTAACCAGCATGCTGTCTTGAGTGGGACAGAAAAGGGAGGAATGGCAGAGTGCGGCTATCCTGGGGTTGCCAAACATGCCAAGACCCTAGAGAGGGGAGACCCTGGCAGAAAGCAGCTTTGCGCCCTGGGAACTACCCCAGCAAAAATCCCCCAGACTCAGGGCACACACTGCCGCCCTACAGAGATGCCACCAGTGGGGAAAGACTGTGCAGCAAATAAAAGCTCCAAGTCCCACACAACTGCAGCTCATGAAATCCAAGCACGGTCAGCCAAGCACTAATACAGTAAGAATTTCAAATCTATGGTAAAGAAATGTGTAACTTCAAATATTAATGGCAAAATTGCATACCAAAGCCTGAGAGGAAATAGTACTGCCATTCTTTGAAAGTCTATTATCAATTTCCAACTTTGGAGTGACAAAAATGTATACATTCTACTTCTGGGCTCTGAATTCATTAAAATTTCTTGACTACCTTCAATGGGATGGGCCAAGGAACCTTGATCTAATGCTTAAAAGTTTACAACAGCCCATTCTACATAGGTGTCTACCGAGGGTTAAGTTTTCTAAAATAAAACATGTAAAACCGCTCAAACTGCTGGCCATGTTCTTAAGGGGCTTTGATAGTTTTCAGAAGCACACAGCCTTCCTCCAGGAGGGGGGACACGGACATCCACTCACGGTGGCTCCTGCGGCCTTGTATGTCTGACATTGCTGCCCACGTGGACAGTGCTCAGACGCATAGCTTTAGTCAGACTGACAGGCACAGGGCTGTGAGGCATCCTGATGGTCAGGCTGCCAGCCCCACCACAGTGCTGCAGGCCCGCTAAGAAGGTGAGCTCCCCAGCAGGCATGACCCTGCAGGGCCTCTGAACGGCAGTAACTCTGCAGACCGAATCGGTACTGGCCTATTCAGTAGATGATCTGAGGACTCCACAGGCTGAAATCTCTTCCCCTTGAGTTAGAGAACATAATAGTGCCTTGGAGATTCCAAAAGCTAGGCCTCGGTCAGGAGCACACACTTCAACAGCCAGGCAGGGGCCTCTGAAAACCAGCCTCTCAGTGGAAGCACTTACAGACCCCAGACGGTGTGCAGCTGAGCACAATCAGGCGCGTAGGCGCCTCAGGGCAGGGAGGGGAGGAGCTGTTTACATGCTAGTTTCTCACAGGAGCATCTGGCCTGAAAGGCATTTGGAGAAGGAAAGGAGAGAGTGGGCAGGCCACCAAAAGACGGAACTAGAGTCATAACAATCACAGGATGGGACAACTGTTATTCCCCTGTCCTGAGTTTACTCAAAGGCGTACCTTTCCTGTTTGGGAGAAGAAGGGATGCTCTCCCTCTCAGGCCCGCAGGAGGGTCCCTGTTGGTGCCACACAGGACAACTGACTCAGCCCACTATTTACAGCCAAACATGCCAAGACCCTAGAGAGGAGACACCCTGGCAGAAAGCAGCTTTGGGCCCTGGGAACTACCCCAGCAAAAATCCCCCAGGCTCAGGGTGCTAACGGATGAGACAGTAATTATACAGCAGAGACGACTCTGCAACGTGCACGCTGGAGAAAGATAAACACCGGCGAGGAGTTAAAAGCAATTACTACCCAGAAAAGAAAGTGCCTAAAGAGGAAATGAGTAATTAAATAGGCTTTCTCCTGATCAACAGATCTTGAGAAAGCAAGGATCTCTGGGGGCAGGGCAAATGGGGGTTTAAAGTGTCTGTGGGAACAGGAAGAGGAGAAAGTGGGCACCGGGAGGACCTACTGAAGCACAGGGCACGGCAGCCCAGCCCCCAGGTTCTCCCGTTTCCCCTTCCTGCCCGGAATCCTGGCTGCGGCAGCGCGGGGGGCCAACAACACCGCGCCCCCAGGGCCATGCCTCAGGTGGACGGCCAGGGCACTTCCTGCCTTTCCCTGCCCTGAGGATGGGAACGTCTCCTCCCCACCCAAGTCGCGGCAGGTTCAGACCTGGCCCCACTGCGGGACGCAGCCTCAAAGGGCGCTGCTCCCGGGGGACCCCGCACCTCTGGGAGTCGCACCACCTGATGCAACCCTTCTTGGGAACGCATGCGGGGCGGACCCTGGGGCCAGGCCAGGGGGAGACGCTTGTGGACCACTCGGGGCCCAGGACGCGGTGGGGCCAGAGCGAGCCAGTGTCCACGTCGGGTGTTGGGGGCAACGGGAGCGGCCCTGAACCCCGGCCCAGGAGGAGCAGGGGTGACCCTTGGGCTCAAGCTGGGCGGGTGTCAGGGGTGTTCTCCGGGTTCGGGCCGTGTGTGATCCCGTGTCCAGGTCGGCTGGGATCGGGCCCGGGGCGGAGGCGTCCCCGGGGCCCGGGCCCGAGCGGCGGTTGATGTGTCCCCAGGGTTTATGCTGGGCACGGCTGGGGGTCGAGGTGACCCCGGGTGTAGGTCGGGCCAGGAGCCGGCCGCACACTCACTGTTTGGGCAGCTGCAGGGCGGGCGCTCCGCGCCGCTGGAAGGCCCCGTCCACGAAGACGCCGTTCTTGCCGAGGCAGCGCAGGTAGAAGTGCGGCTCCTGGAAGCTGAGCTGCAGATGGCGCCGCGAGATGAAGCTCGACAGGCCCATGCTCAGGTCCACCGAGCCCTGCGACGAGTTGCGGCCGATGGTGACGCTCGGCTGCCGCATGAGGAACTCGAACTCGCGGCCCTCGAGGCGCGCCAGCGCGGGCCCGGGGCTGCGGCGCACGCAGGCGGCGGCGGCCACCAGGGCCTCTCCCGCCGGGCCCCCTGTGTCCGCGCCCGGGCCCCCCGCGGCCCCCGCGATCGCGCCCGGCGGCGGCGGCGGGGGCTGCGCGGGCGGCGGCGGGGACGGCGCGGGGGGCCCGGGCGCGGGCGCAGCGGCGGGGAAGGCGGCGGTGGCGGCGCACAGCACGGGGCTGCAGGGCGCCGAGCGCAGCGCCAGCAGGGCGCGGGCCCCGCTGTCCTCGCCGACTTCGGCCATGTTCGCGCAGCTCCGAGCGGCCTCCGGCGGCGGCGCGGCGTGGGGCGGGGCTCCGGGCGCGGGGGGGGCGGCGCGGGATCCCGGGCCGGATCGCGCGGAGCGGAGCCGGAGGACGCGCGCCCCGCCCGCCGCCCGCGGACCCCGCCGGGGCTTGGAGGAGCTCGCCGGGCTGCCGCGCCGCCCTCTCGCCGCCCGCGGCTGCGGCTGCCCTTCCCTCCTTCGTGGGGCGCGGGGGAGGGCCGCCGCCGAACGCCTAACCGTAAAGCGTTGATCCTGGGTCACTGGAGAAAGGGACAAACGACCTCGGCAGTCTCCGGGGCCCGAGTCTTTCCATCCGCCACCCCTGAAGAGCCTTCAGACTTCCCCCAAAACTAAGGGTTTGCTTTCGGTAACGTGTTAGCGCAAAGATGCTTGCAAGCCCGGACGCCCTGTGCTCCGGAGCCATTTACTCAAAAAATTGCCACGTCAAATGTTCAGGGACACTGACAGCCCTGCAAGCCCTTACAGTCTGATCAGGGCAGGCAGATGCCCGGACAGTTAGGGCGTCGTTCGGACCTCTTAGTATTTCAGTGTCTTGGGCATGTCCTCCTAATTTAGCCAGGTCCCCCTAAAAAGATGGCAGTGTTTCCACATTTGCATTGTTTAATAGTTATTGAGTGTGAGAAAAGAGGCCCTCCCTGGTGGAGCTGCAGTCTACGGGGAGATGCGGACAGGAGTCAAATGCAAACACTAATCAATATAAAATTAGCGCTGTCTCAAGGCCTGTGAGGCTTTGCTGAGTGGTGACATGTGACTGTGTCGATGTGGCCCGCCTAGGGTGGGGAGCTTGTCTGCTTACCCACTCTCCAGCCTAGGGCTGCTGTAGTTACTAACCCAAATATCAGGAGTGACTATATGAATACAAATAGAAATGTCTGGAGGGCACGTAACACATTTTTATGAGAAGCTATCACAAGATAACCTATTTGAGGAAGGAGGACAGTAAAAATGGGGTCAGGAATCTCTTTCTAGGGAATGACCCTTGAACTGAAACCCACAGATGAAAAAGGAGGGGCTGGGAGTTGAGGGGACAGGCGGGAAGGATGGCATTCCAGCTAAGGAAGGAAGCAAGGTGCCTTGGACAGACTAACAGGCCACTGTGCGCAGAAGCGAGAATGACCACGTGGGTGCGGGCTGACCAGATTTAGCTAAAGGGGAAGGGGGAGCATGTTGTATCATATAAGGATTTGGGTTTGATCCCAAGAGCCGTGGAAACCACTGAGGGGTTTTAGGCAGAAGGGGAGCACGCAAACCCACATATGTGAAATAAAATCACTGGCTATTGTGTTGAGCCTGAATTGGGAAGCGGTCAGTCACTGTGGAAGGTAGTTAGGAAGCTAGTGGTCCAGGCAAGAAGGGTTGAAGGAGGCAGCTGAAGAGGCGTTGGGGTATTCAAGCAATATTTATCTCATGCAAAGACATTTACATACACGCTGGTGGTGAGAATGTAAAAGATGCAGCTGCTATGGAAAACAGTACAGAGGTTCCTCAAAAAATCAAATAAGATGACCATATGATTCCCCCAATTCTCTAAGTAGAAAAACAAAGGAATTGAAAGCAGGGTCTTGAAAAGATATTTGTACACCTGTATTCATAGCAGCATTATTCACAATGGCCATCAGGTGGAAGCAAGTCCAAATCCATCCATACTTGTGGTATATACAGCCCGTGGAATATGACTCAGCCTTAAAAAGAAAGGAAATTCTGACACCTGCTACAACATGGATGAACCTTGGGGGCATTGTGCTGAGTGACAGCAAAAAGTCAAAATACTGTCTGATTCCCCTTATGTGAGATCCCTAAAGTGTCAAGGTCATTGAGATGGTTAAAGTAGATGGTCGGTGCCGGGGAACCGGGGGATGGGATGGGGGAGTCAGTGTTTACTGGGGACAGTTTCCATTTTGCAAGGTGAAAAAGTTTTGGAAACAGAGGTGGTGAGGGCTGCACAATAATGTGAACTTGCCTAATTCACACTGGACTAGGCACTGAAAATGGTTGAGCTGGTGAATTTTATGTGATGTGCATTTTACCACAGCTCTTTTAAAAAAGTGAAATTTGCCTCCAGCCTCTAGGGTTCTTTCCTCTGGCTCATCTGAGGCGACCTCTCACTTTTTAATGACAGGTCTGTTTGGTGACAGTCGTGCATCTGTGCTTCCAGACCCCTCAGGCCTGACTCAATATTAAATGTAAGGACTTATCACAAACTGACTCACTGCCAGGCTGACTGATGGTGACCTTGTCATGTCTAGACACCTATTTCATCGTTTGCATCCCTTTCTCCTTCAACAGCAGGCCACTGGATATACTGACAGCTTCAACAGAGGCCCAAGCAAAGGGCCAATCAGAAGTCATTAAAGAACCAAAATAGGGAAACTGAATTCTCCTGTCACCTTCTCCAGCCTCTCCAGGCCTAGAAAGCTGTTTTACAGAGCATTCATTCAAAAAAGGAAAAATAAAAAGCCTGCAAGGGTGAATCTAGTCAGCCTTTGGGTGCCTGCAACATCCAGGCTCAGGCTGATAGGAAGGAGCCTTTGGAACTGGTCACAGAAACAAAAAGGAACAGAATCTAAGGTGCTGTATTGGGAGGTGACAAGGCCAAAAAAAAGACACAACCTCTTGAATAGATAGATCCTTCACCGAAGATGATGTATGGATGATGAGCAAGCACACAAAAAGATGCTCAATATCAGTAATTGCCAGGAAGCAAATTAAACCACGATGGGGTAGCACTACACATCTACTAAAACTGCTGAAGGAAAGTGGTGAGGCCAGCCGTTGCTGGAATGCAAACTGGGGGACAGTTTGGCAGCTTCTCATAAAGTTCAGTGAACTTACCGTGTGAGCCACAATCTCATTATTAGGTTTTGACCCAAGTGAAATGAAAACTTGCATTGACCCAAAGACCCAGACATGAGTATTTGTAGTGGATTATTCATAATCACCCCAGACCAAAAACAACCTGACAACCCAGTGAACCTCCACTGGGGGTGGATAAACTCACTGTGGTTCAACCACACGGTGGAATTCCACACAGCAACAAAAAGGAGCAAGGTGCACACACGGGACATGGGTGGAGCCCAAGACACCGCGCATGCTCCCATTTACAGGCCATTCTGGAAAAAGTTGAACTATAGACACAGGAACTGACGAATGGTTGCCAGGGGCTGGAGGTCTGGGGAGAGGTTGACAACAGCCACAGGTGGGCACTGTTTTTTTCGGGGTGGTGGTGACAATTGTGGTGATTATTTGTCAAAAGCAGTGGAACTATGCACTAAAAAAAGTGAATTTTTCTCTAGTAAATTATACCTTAATTTTTTAAAAATCTCAAGAAAAGAAAATCTCTCCAGAGATTGTGCTTACAGACCCAAAACAGGGATCAAGAGCCGTACTGTCCAATTCAGAAGCTGCTAGCCAAACTGGTTATTGGCATTTACACTCCAATTAAAATGAAGTAAAGTTAAACATTCCATTCCTCAGTGGCATGAACCACGTTTCAGGTGCTGCATCTGGAGACTCACATGGCTACTGCAATGACCAGCGCATATGAAGAACATTCCCATAATCGCAGCAAAGTTCCACTGGCCGGTGCTTCTTTGAGGGGCGGGTGGCTGGCCTACTACCTCCACTCTCTCCCTCTTTATCTTCTGAAGTCAGGGAATCAGACTGAGCAGCAGGTGGCAAGCGCAGAGCAGCTGTGCTACAAGACCCCCAAAGAAGCAATGAAGGGGGCTTGCCCTGCTTGAGCCCCCAGTAACCCTAAGGGATCCTCACGTGGACTCTTGTTCTTAGGTGAAGACAGGTGGGTGAGGCCAAGGGGAAGCCTCAAAATCTGAAAGCTGCTGGTCCTCACTAGCATCTCCAAGGGCCTGGAGTTTGTTCGGCCAGACCATTCTCTTTCTTCCCATCACCTCTTCTTTCTCCTGTCCACTGAATGTCCCTTCCTGCTGCTGCCAGATCATTCTCGGATCCTTCCTGTACTGTACCCCAGTACTGCCTCCTGCCCACTCACTGATCCCTGGAGTCTCACATCATGTAGCAAAGGGACCTCTGACCATCACTGGGAAGGACTGCACTTCTGCACTTCCACATGCCTGCAAAAGAGAGAGGGAGGGAGGGAGAAAGAGAGAGAGAGAGAGAGAGAGAGAGAGAGAGAGAGAGAGAGAGAGAGAGAGAGAGAGAGAGAGAGAGAGAGAAAGAAAAGCATGGCATACTCCTCAATGGAAACATGTCCTTACCTATTTGAGACCATGGCCTGGGAACCTGAGAGGTGAGCCTGGTTTCCTCAGCAGACCTGGGGCAGGCTCACTTGTCTTTCTTTCACAGCCTGCCCTCATCCGCCCTGTCATTTACAACCCATGCATATTTCTTATACACCAATTTAAGGAAAAGATGCATCTGACTTTGACACCACAGGAAACTTGTTCAAACTAAACCATGGGTGCAAACAGAATGCTCTGGTGTAGGCCCTTAGCAAAAGGCAGATGTACTGAGCTACTCACCTGCTGCCATGTGACAAACAGCTCCAGAACATAAGAGGCTTAAAACAAAAGACCTGTATCATTTCACAGTTCGTGTGGATCAGGGATTCGGGAATGACTGCTGGCGGGGGTGGGGGGCTCTGGTTTGGGGTCTCTTGTGAGGTTATGTCTGGATGTCTGCTGGAGCTGCATCTTCTGGACGTCTGCCTGGGCCTGGAGGATCTGCCTCCAAGGTGGCCAGTGTGCGCAACTGGCAAGTGTGAACTGCTATTGGTGGGGGTGCTGTTCCTTACCAGCCATGTGACCTCTCCACAGGGCCACTTGAGCATCCTCATAACATGGCGCCAGATCCCTGTGGGAACAAGGGATCCAGGAGAGAGCAGAGGAAGCTGCCAGGTCTTCTAGGATGTCACCTCAGAAGCCCTGCTCTGTCATGTCTGCAATAGCCTAGTGGTCACACAGGTCAGTCCAACTCAGTAAGAGAGGGGGCGCCCCAGGAGAATGGCTGCCAAGAGGGAGCTGCCATGAGAGGGATGCAGCCTGGGCAAGTCCAGCCGTGATCTGCTTGGAGAAATTGTGTGAGTTGCCATGTTAAGTCAAAGCACCATGAAGGTACAGTGGAAGGGCCAGACTTTTCAGCTGGCTCTACTGGTAACCTGCTGGTGACCTTGGACAAGTTATTTAGCCTCTCTGGGCTTCCATTTCCTCTGCTGTAAAATGGGCATAGGCTGGTTGGAGGCTTAAAAGAGATCATGTCAATGGGGCTGTGAGACCCTCAGAAACTCATTCACGTTACCTCAAACAATGTAGAGCATTTCATAAGAACAGACTTGGAAACAAGGAAAATGAGACTAGCCCCAAGGAAGGTCCCCAGAGCTGCTCAGCTGGGCAGGCCTTGCAAGAATAGGCTCTGGACATCTTGCAGGATGGCTGTTTCCCCTCCCCATGATGGACACTGCAGGGGATTTTCCCCCCTGATCTTCCTGATAGGGCTTCTGGTGGTAAAGGTCATGAAAGGTCATGAAAGCGTGGGGGCTGCTGCCACTGAGACCTTGTAAGTCTTGGACATGTGCTTGTGGTAGCCCCAACCTCTGTCCCTTGCCCTCGGCAGCGGTCTCCCTGCACTGGGCCTCCCAGCGTCTCCCATTCCTGGCTTCTGCTCTGCCTGGATGCTGCGATTCTTCACATTCTCTTGCCTGTCTCTCCAGTTTGCAGAGAGCAGGTTGCCCCGTGATCTCACTCTTAGGTGGATCTGAGAAGAGTTGCTGATTTTCAGTTGGTTCAGCTTCTTTCTTGTAGCATGGATGGGTGTGATGCTGAGGGCATCTAAGCTGCTTCCATTCCCAATGGCTCAATTCCCTAATAGTTCAAGTGCCAGCTCTTCGGGAGGTAGGCCTGCCAGGCCCTGTGAGCCACCTATGCACCAGGGTCACACCGGCTTAGCTGTCAAGTTGACTACTGGGGGTTGGGCCCACAGATCTGAGTGCCCAGGGATCATTTCAGAGGCCAGGTCCCCCTGCAGACAGACCTACCCACGACGGCGATGTGCGCCCTCGACAGACGCAGCTGGGCAGATGTGGGGGCCATTCTGAGGCTTCACAGCCCAGGAGGGCGTGTGTGGAAAGGCTGGCGGGGTAGTTCACAGCCCCTGTGTCTCTGCTGTGATACCCACAGGCCGCATGCAGCTTTCGAGGACTTGAATCATGGCTGGTCCAAATGGAGGTGTACACACTGGATTTCAAAGACGTAGAAAAAAAAAAGAAAATCTCATTCATAGTTTTTATATTGGTTACAGTCTGAAATGATAATATTTTGGTTATACTGGGTTAAAAATGTATCGCTACATTTAATTTCATGTATTTCTTATTGTTTTAATGCAGATACTACAGAATTTAAAATTACATCTATGCCTCACACCTGTGGGTTGAGTTTTATTCCTATAGTGAAGTATAGACAGTTATGGACCAATTAAATTTTTCTTGTCCCAATAGATGCTTCTGTCTTCATGACGATGCTCTGAATTTGTGTTTTAGCAAAGCATGGCTCAGAGCTACCGGGTCGGTGTCTTTTCGTGTGTCTGTTCCTTCTCTTTCCATTATCAGACCCCTGGATGGAAGTTTCAATGTCCAAGGGGGTCTTGTAGCTGAATCAGCAGGAGGGTGATGGAGAGATGTGTCTGGGGGCACCCACCTGTGTGGCTTCTGCCACAGGTGCTTTGGTGTTTGGCCATGGAAACCACCTGTGGCCAGCTTAAGCAAAAGGGGGATTTGTTGGCGTGATGCGAGGTAGTTCACAGAGCCAAAGAAAGCTGAGATCCAGGTTTCAGAAAGGGCCAGAGTCACAGCTGCCATGGGGATTTACCTGTGAAACCTAAGGCTGATCTCTCTGGATGCCCCCCTGGGATTAATCAGCTCCAAGTTTTTCCCGGCTTGCATCATGCCTTATGAGATTGGAATCCTCGGGAGGGGGCAGATGACTGGCTTAGTGGAACTCTGGGCCCAGGCCGGGGCCAGAGGCGGGCAGGCGTTGTGCTGGGAGAGCCTGGGAGCTGGCACGCAGAGGGCTGGCCCTTCCTCAAGCAAAGTCTGGTGACTGTCGGCAGAAGGGAAGGGAATGCTGAGCAGGCAGAAACAACACATGTCCCCTGCCTCATTCCTGCCAGGTGTCATCAGTGGCCAGTGGAGAACTCAGCCAATTCAGCTGTTTAAAAGACTCTTTAGGTCATTTTTAGACTTTCAATTGTGGCACATTTAAAACATATACAAAAGAAGACAGCATAATAAAATAAACCTCCATGTACCCGTCACCCAGCTTCAACAAGGACCAATTTATGGCCAGTCTTCTTTCACCTATAAGCCACCCAAATCCTCTCATATGATTTTGAAACAAATTTCCGGCATGGTATCATTTCCTATCATTCAGGGTGTAACATAAAAGGGAAGAGTTCATTTGAAAAAACATAACCACAATATTATCACCTGTAAAATAATCTCAATAATACCTTAAGATTATCAAATTCCTGGCCAGTGTTTAGATTCTCATTTTTCAAACAACTTTATTGAAATATAATTTACACACAAGATTTATACATGGTTAGTGTGCAATTTGATGAATTTTAGGAGGTTTACAGAGTTATTCAGTCACCACCTCAGCCCAGTTTTAGAATATTTTAGAGTATTTCTGCCACCCAGGAAGCTCCCTCATGCCTTCTTGCAGTCAGTCTTCACTTGGGCAGACAGTCTAGTAATTTCCTAAAAGTTAAATGTTCACTCAGTGTGGAACCCAGCAATTCCACCTCAAGGAACTACTGGGGAGAAATGAAACACATAAAAAATGGCTTCGTTTAGGGCAGAATTATTCATAAACCCCAAACTGGAAACGATCTATGTGTCTATCAACTAGTGGGTTATTTTTTCAGCAACTGGTTTATTCATACAATGAGGACTAACAGCAAAAGGAGGGATGAACTGCTGACACGTGTAACAGCGCAGATGAACCCCAAACCTCATGCTCAGTGAATGGAGCCAGACACAAAGGACCACATATTGTATGATTCCACATATGGGAAATTGGTAGAAAAGGGAAAACTCCAAAGAAGAGAGACGAGCGCAGTAGTTGCTTGAGCCACCCCTTCTGGGAAATTCTCCTCCTCCTTCTCCCTTCTAGAAGGCTGGAGAATTACACCGCCTCCCCCTACAACTGGAAACTTTAGGTTTTCAGTTCTGTAATCCAAGCAACCCCAGCACAAGGAATCACAAGGCATAGCTACTTCCAGAAATAAATGCAGAGAGAACAAAACACCAACTTACATATCAGGAAATACTCTGCCCCATACAGCTGAAGGATCACATTATAAGGACCATATTTTATGACAATAATGTGTTGCTTTGATCATTTTCAGAGTTTAACAAGAAATCTGATTGCTGTCATTTCCATTTAATGACCAGGAGGCTACCATTCAAACAGGGTGGAGAAGGTGCTCCCAGGCTGCAGAGGTGTGCATGGAGCCCAGTGTTCTCACTTGCGTGAGTCCAGGGTCTTTTCCACGACACCCTCCCAGCTTCGCCTCCTCATCCCATCTGTGTGAGGTGGCTGGACTGGGGGGATGGATGCTCCCATCCAAGCCCACGGAAGCTGCTAGGGAGAAATGAACCAGACCAGTCCCAGCATGTCTCCTTCCTTTCTCCCCCCTCCGCCTGCCCCCAGCTCTTCCTTCTACAATTTGCTGCATCACCTATTTTAGGTCACATTTGTTGAGTACCCACTGTGTGCCAGGCAGTGTGCTAGACACCTTGCATATGCTATTTAATTTTCTGAACAACCCTAGGAAAGGCCTCAGCACTAGCCCCGTGTAGCTGTGCCGGGAAGTGATTTAGGAAGGTGCAAAGGCCTGCCTGAGCAGATGCCACTGGCACTTTAATCTGATGCCAAAGCCCCTCAAGCTGTTTGTGTACCATGCTCCTTGCACATTGCTGGAAATTATTAATTGAAGGGAAAGCTAATAAAATACATAAGCAAAAAGCTTTCCCTTAGTCTTTTCTACAAAATGCTTTATAAGCCATGTGGCTGCTAATAGGCTTCTGCCCTCAAGGAGAGCTGGTGGCAGGAGCCAGCTCTGGAGCCAGACCCCCTGGGGCTTCAATTGTACTCCAGTGCTTGCTACTTGCATGACCTGGGCCCAATGACTCCATCTCCTTGCATGCCTCAGTTTCCCCACTTCCTGTAAACCTCGAGACTTAATGAGGGTCATGTGTTGAATGCAGTGCCTGACAGGAAGGCAAGATCTCAATACATGCCCCTTATGATTAGGTTGGATCAGCCTCCTGCCATTTAAAAATGGGCAAATGTGGTCCACTATGATTAATTTCATAGTTCAACCAAAAAGTATGACTGAAACTTGAGTTTAAAATCATGGACCCAAGTGTAGGCATTCAACTAGAAATTTACAGAGCTCTGAAACAGGGAAGGAGATGGAGCTAAAGCTATAGGTGGAAAATGAAACTGGACTTTGGTGAATTATGTGCCATACTGGAAGACTTCTGGTTTCTCATTATGCTGTAAATATATATCACCACAGGCCCTGTTTGGAAGTGGGAGAAAAGGAAAAAGCAAATGTAGCTCCTCACACCATGGAGAAATGTGTTTCCTAGAGAAGTGGAATTTGAGAAGCCCTGGCTTCCAGTCCAACTCTCAGCTATTTGTAAGAAGTGTGGTTGTGCTAAACACACACAGCACTGGGGTAACTGGCATCAGAGGAGAAGCAGCCTCCTGCTTCTCACGCACCTTGCAGACATGCAGCCCCAGGGATAGTGTGGTGTGGGCAGGCCACAAAATGCACGTGAACTGTGCACAGCCTAGCATCTCCCAGCTGTCAGGTAACTATTGATCACATTCCCTCTACAGCTTAGCCCTTTAATGCTTCAAAGGAAAAAACAAGCTGGCTAAGAGTCTTACAAAGATTAAATTAATAAAAAAGATGGTATCTGCAAGACATAATTTTGCCTCCCTCTTTTTATGCTTATTATTGCCATAAAAAGTAAGCTAGCTGTTGAAATTAAAATGAGTTGGCGTGTTGAGTTATTAGCAAGAATTTTCATACCACGCCAGTAATAGTAAATGTAAGTATTAAAGGTATCTAGAATAAGATGGTGACTAATGTCTGAGAAAAGCACCAAATAAATACAAGATTGGAAAAAAAAAAAAAGAGGACAGGACCCCAGATCCCTGGACCCCTCTCCAAACTGAGAACTTAAAGCCTTGATACTATTCAGACAGAGGTGTGCAGGACTGGGAGCACACAAAGGCGGATGGAGGTCGTGTGAACCTGCCGCGTTTCCCTTTGGTGGCCACTGCCACTCACCAACCCACACGGTGGGAGAGTTGCTGCTCAAGCCCTCAGCTACAGAATTTAATTAGCCATTGACTATCCAAGATGCTAACGGATGGAAATGATTCTCCTTTCTAGCCAGAAACAAATAATTGAATGAAGAAAACAAGCAGTGTGTCCTAAGGGAAACCCTGTCCTGATCTCAGGAGATGCTGCAGGATGGTTACCATTGCAGCCTGCAGTTACAGGGCAGAATCTGGGGTGGCATTGAGCTTGCTAAAACTCGACATGTCTCACGGTCCTTGAAGCCAGGGGTGGCCATGCGACATACCTATGGTTGTTAATATGTTTCAGCAGAGGTCACAGGGCTTGTATGGCCAACACATCCTGGGGTGCCTAGACTTTCTTGGTTTCAGCAACGAAAGTCCTGCATCCTGGAAGACTCCTTAGTCTCAGACAAAAGCCACAGAGTTACTTTAACAGAAAAACCTTGATATAAAAAACTGTTTATTAGGTATCAGGTTGTTCGCTGGGTAATCAGAACACATGCATCTGGGAGGAAGCAACTAAGTGAGGTGAATAGTGACTCTAGGGGTGGGGTGGGGAGACAAAGGGAAGAGGCTGGAATTATTGAAACTCAGGAACTTGGGGGAGCTGAAACTCCAAGGAGCAGCTGGCTCGTGCTGGCAGTTCTGATGGGCCACATGAGTTGTTTCTGGAAGTGTTAGAAAAATTGCAGACAGGAAGCTGCTACTGCTGAGAGGCACCAACGTGCAGAGGGTGAGGATGGAGCTTATAAGATCAGCAGACAGGAGACCCAAAGGGAAGGAACCAGGAGAAAGCCCTCCTTCCAGCTTTGCAGGCTTTGTCTAGCGCCATCTGTTGGAAGGTCCTAAGAGAGAACCTACTGGAGAACCAGAAATGTGTAGGGGAGGTCCAGCCCCAATGGTGGCAGACCTGCATGGAGAAGGGTGGGTTTGGAGCCCAGAGGCCATGACTCAATAACAAGCAAGTGTTCCCTCATGATGTCACTCTCCCTTTACCCTGGAGGCAACTTTTCTGTTCTTTGCTTTTGCTTAGAATTTTATCACGTATGCAAGTGACCCCTGAATAATATGGTTTCATGTTGCCTGATTTAAAATTTTTCATGATATAGTTCCACCTATTGGGAACTATACTGTATACAGTCTTGTGTCTGGCTTTTTGCACTAAAATTGGGAGACACATCCATATTTTAAAGTGGCAGTTCATTCGTTTTCAATGTTATATGGTATTCCAATGAACTTGCCATATTTTATCCAGTCAACAGGGGGTGGATGTTTTAACTATTACTTGAAGAACAGTTTCTGTATATGTGTTCCAGAGTACATGAGCACACATTTCTCTAGGTGGTTCTCAAAGTGTGGTCCCCAGATCAGCAGTATCCACATTACTGGGGAACTTGTCAGAAATGCAGATTCTGGAGTCACACCCCAGACCACCTGACTTGAATTCTGGGAGTGGGATCCAGAAGCCCTCCCAGAGATTCTGGGGCAAGTGACAGAGAACCGTTGTCTAAGTTGCACATCTAGAAGTAGGTTTGTGAGCCAGGATATGCAAGGTTCCAATTTTCAAGATAATGTCAAACTAACAGTCTTGGTTCCAGTATGCAGCCCCACCTATTGGGTATTCAAGTTCCCACTGCTCTACATTGTTGCTATCACTTGGCTCTGCTGGGCTTTTAAATTCTTGCCAGTATGCAAGGTATAAAGGTATACTTATACCTTTATATTCTAAAAATATATTTATAAAGGTATAATGAGGTATCTGGCATGACTTCTAATGAAGCTGAACATCTTTCTCACGTTTACTGGCCACTCACATTGCCTCTTTTGTGAAGTGCCTGTTCAAATCTTTTACCCATTTTTCTATTGGGTTGTCTGGTTTTTTTTCTGACCAGTTGGAAGTTCTTCAAATGTGTGGAAAACCAGTCTTTGTTGCAGACATCTTTTTCCACACTGAGACTGGCCTCAATTTCACTTGTGTTTTGTTGCTGCACTTCAACGAACAACTTCTTGACTTTAATTTAAATATCATTACTGTCATTTGATTAGTACTTTTAATGATTTTAGACGCTGCTCTCTACCCAAAAGTCATGAAGATACCTTTTTTAAAACTTTGTAACTTTGCCTCATTTTATTCTCTAAGCTACCTGGGATCGACTCTTACATGTGATTTAAGGGAGGGGTTCTGTTTCTCTCATATTTGATTTTTTTAGCATAACTGATTGAAAACTATTCCTTTCCATCACAGCTCTGCAGTGCCACTTCTGTCATGTATTAAGTGTCCATAGGTATAGTTTCTGCCCTCTCTGCTCTCTTTTGCTGGAATATTTGTGTATACATGAATCAGTATACTACATGGGGTACCCCATTTCTTCTGCTGTCACACGAGGACCCCTCCTCCCAGACAAGTCAAGGTGTCCCTTGCCCTGTTTTGTTAACAGTCAGGATGAGTTAACAGGTCTGTCATTTTGTCTGTTGCTCATACATCTCCCCAGGTGTCCTGTGTCCTCTCCCCACATGCCATTGATGCCTACTGACATCCTCCCCTTCTTTCAAGGCTCCCCTCAAATGCTGACACCTCTGATCACCTGTGGCTGGAAGTGATTCCTTCCTCCTCAGACACATCTTGAGGTTGCATGTCTGTGTCAGTTTCCTGGGGCCACTAAAACAATGTACCCCAATTGGAGTGTTTTAAACCATAGAACATGATTGTCTCAGTCTGGAGGCCAGATGGTGCAAACGAAGGTGTGGGCAGGGAAGCACCCCCTCTGAAGGCACCAGTTCTGGCCCCTCTCCTAGCTTCTGGTGGTGGTAGTGAGTGGCAGTGTCTTTCCAGGCCTCCACAGCATTCCCACGCATATGTCTCTTCCTGAGGCCTTCATCTCGTAAGGCCCAGTCATATTGGATTAAGGCCTGCCGTACTCCAGTGTGACCTCATCTTATAACTCCACCTGCAACAATCCTATTTCCAAATGAGACCACATTCTGAGGTGCTGGGGGAGGATTTCAACATAGAAAAATGCCAAAGATGCAGCTTAACCACCGTACAACCATAACCGCCACCATGTAGTTGATCATCTGAAACTGGGATGCTTTTCAGGGTAAAACTGGGCATTGGTTATAACTCTGCCAGGATCTCAGGTGTAGACCACTAGTGAGCGGTGACCTGGGGATTCACTTTAGGCAACACTCAGCTGCAGCCCTGGCTCGGTGAGCAGGCACTGACTGACAACAGCAGAAAGCCCAGCTCTGCACGGCTCCGACATGCAGGGATTTATGACTTACACACAGAACTGGGGGTAGAGGGCAGTCCCAGGATGGGCTGACCTGACTCAGAGATGCCACCTAGGACACAGTTCCTGTCCACCATCTGGCTCCTCTGTCCTTGATGTACTGACTCTCATGGTGCCAAGGTGGCTGCACGCACCTGAGGCCCACATCTTCCCAAACCAGGACCCGGAAGCCAATTTTGCTTCAATCATCTTTTTTTTAGGAACTAACACACTTTTCTCGGAGGCTTCGTACTTCAGCCTACATCCCCTCATATCTCAGCCAAAATCACCGTGCCCACTCCCAAACCACTCCCCAGCCAGGGGTCTGAGACCACCAGGCTTTTCTCAGGCCGATCTTGACTCTCTTAGGAGCTGGCCCCACCTCTCCTGAAGCTGCTAGAAAGTGGTGTCTGGACAAAATCTAGGTTCTCTTGGCAGAAGGAGAGGTGTGGGGAGGGGGCTTTTAGATAGGCATCCAAAATGTATCTGCTACCATGGGAAAAGATTCGAACACTGAACACCAGCAGTACATGAGGACAAGGTGGAAGGAGAGACCTAGTGGCTGGGTATGGAAGCAAAAGCTAGCAGCTGGGAGTCGGTAAGGCATTATTCTTTCTGGGACATTTATTAAATGTAGTGGTTTGAAAGTTGGCAGTGGCACTCACGCCTCACGAGGTGGAAGGTGTGATAATTGAGAAGGTCAGACAGTTTCATTTATCGCTCTGATCTGAAATCGCTACACACCAGATTGCTCTGCAATGCAGCATTACTAAAGAGTACCAAAAAGAAAAAGGCAATCATTAAAAATGACTGTTACTGAGTGACAAGCTAGCATAGCAAGAACTGAAAAAAAGGGACTTAAATGGACCACAAAAATCAATCATCAAAAACAGGCAGCACATGACAGAAAAAGAAGAGTTGTTCCAGTCTGTGTTAAACTTCATCTCAAAGACAACACTTCTGATCAGAAATGCGACATAGGTCCATTGTAGAAAACTAGGAAAATACATATATGAGAGAAACTAATCATTTGCAGGATCTCACCATTCTTAATAGTTGGTGCGATTCCCTCATAACACAGACCATCTCATCTTGCTTTATTTCACATCCCTTTACGTGGTTATTTCCCTACTATTAAAAATCCTTTAAAGTAAGTATAGCACATGCATCGATCAGTTACACTTTGCAAAACACCATACATTTGCTTTGGAAGGACTATCACAAGAGGACAAGGGGTGAGCTGCAAACCTAAGCATCCATCTTTTGTTCTCATTTGTTGGACTCTGAAGTCACATCAAACCTTCCTTCAGTTTGGGAAAAATGATAGCCTGTGTTGAGGGTGGGGTGGAAGGAATGTCTCTGATTTTTTGGGGGAACCTGGTGTGTTTATTTGTGCTGCAAACTACAAAGCAGAACACAAAACTTCCCAATTATTAGGGGAAGATTTTTTTTAAGATCAGCCATCAAGTGCCTGAGCACTTCCTGGGATAATAGTGGTATTCAGCTGCACTTCGAATTTCCCTTTTTTTACTCCTAAGTTTGAGGGGGTACATCTCTATAATTGGACATCCGTGTACACCACAAAGTGATTGCCACAAGTCATTTCCACCTACCACCATGCAGCTGGCCCCCTTCACCCACTCCTCACCCCCTTCTCTGACAACCACTAGTCTGTCCTCTGCATCTGAGTTTGTTTTATTCGTTTGTTTTTTCAGATTCCACATGTGAATGAAATCATATGGTATTTGTCTTTCCTAGCTTAACTGGTGTGACAGATCCTTAGGAAGCACTGTAGGGACATTATAATCATCTCTCCTACTTGACTGTCATTTCTTAATTAAAAAATGATCTCAGGACAGCCAGGCTGTGCAAGTGTTTTTAGCTACGACGGTAGGACTTGCCCTATTTGATGACTGTGTGCGCTAGGCTAGCCTGTCCTCACCCAGCCATTTAATTCTGCTAACCTTTAAGGAATGAGTGGGCATTGCTGAGCACAGATCAAGTTGTAATTTGGTTCTCAGGTTTATTTTCTTGGCGGTAAGAGCACCTGCCCTCGGGCTGGAGCTCAGCACTGATCGTGTAATGTGACGATACCTGTCCACCATCCTTCCTGTCGACTGCATCATGTCTGTTTGGATTCACAAGTACACCACCTGTCTTGCCGGGCCAAGGCTGTGCCTTTACAATGAACTGCTGTATCTTTACTCACCTGATTTTCCAAGGTAATATCATGCCCTGGATTTGGTGGACTTCTATCCTCAGATGTGAACGGATGGCACATGAATGTTTGAGCTGGCTTTTTTCCTTTCCTTCACTTTTAAATTAAATTTTTGTGAAAAAGAATGTTCTTCTGCTCAGAGTTGTGAAGAGCCAGGGCCATTGCTTCCCATGCCTGAGAGGAGCCACAGCATCCAGATAAAAGGGCCATTTCTCTCTGCACAGGACAATCCAAATGCAGGCCCCCAGGAAACAGGCCTGGGCCAGGGGAGATGAGGACTTGTCTGGGCAAATGATGGCTGTTATTTTGTTCTGTGCTTTCTGTTTAAAAAGAGAAGTCAAACTTCATGTTTATAGACTGATGAATAATGCACTATTAGCTATCGGTTAGTGCAGAACAGCAACATGAGGAAATAGGGGCAAAGGAGTGGGAATTCAAGCTCATGTCTGAGGAGGGAGGGGATGGGACTTCTGTTTTCCTCTCCCATCTTCGTAGGATGAATCTATTAAAAAAAACATTTCATCGGGTCTTTTTGTGTTTTAAAATAAAGCACACAGGGGTCTGCAGGCAGGCAAGACCCCACACTGCCAGCCCTGATCCCTGCACGGAGCCCTTGGGAGCCCACAAGGGATGGGTCACATTTCAACCCCTTTCCTGTGCGGCCGGGCAAGGATCCCCGTCTGTGTGAGTCTGGGGGCCCCAAGCATCTTTTTAGCATTGTGTTGGAGGGAGGGTTGGGGAATCTCTCTGCTCCGGCCTCAGGAAAGCTCTTCCTGCTTAGAAAAGAGGTTTTGTTTGATTCCTTTTCTGGCCCTTGAGGCACCAAAGGGACTGATTAATAGGGACCCACCAGAGATTTCAATAGAGCAGCAGCGGGAGCTGCCAGCCCAGCCAGGCCTTTGTTCAGCAGAAAAGGGCTATAAAGCCGCAATGGGCTGCTGGCTGGGAACCGGGTCCTCATGGCTGCTTGGCACCGTCTTTGGCAGGCCAACCTCCCAACCTGGGCCGGTCTGGGGAGACTCACTGGGCTGCATGACCAGTGGGTGTGTCATCCCCACCCGGGCTGGTGGAGGGGGCAGCTGGGCCTCACCAAGGGCTTGGGCTCGGGCTGGGGCCCAAAGACCCTTGGTGATTTTGTGAAATCCTGGAGACCAGAGAAGAGTAACGCCAGGGGCGGCCCGGCGAAGGGCAGACCCCGAAGAAGGGGTGTGAGGCCGGCTCCCGCAGGAGGCACCCCAAGGCTGGAGGATGCAGGCCCTGGGCGGGCTGTGGGCAGGCTGAGCGGGCTCCTAGGGCCACACCAGAGGTGAGGACGTGCCCGGGGAGCGAGGGGATGGTGACAAGGCCCTGCACCTCTGCCCAGGCCCACCCTGGCTTGCTGCTTCCTCGGGGTACACATGTCCTGAGGCTGAAAGGGGGCATCAGCAGGGCATTCTGGTTCCCTTAGGGTGAGGACCAGATGGGGACATTTCCTTCCTGCTCATTACCCACCTCCGGGTGCCCTCAGGATGGTAGCATTCGTGCAGATAAGAAACTCAGACGCCAGCTAGTCTGCCAGGCTCTGAACATGTCAGCAGGCACAACATGGAGGCCAGCAGTGTACCACAGCCACCACAACTTCACCTTAGCTTGTGTTTTTCCTGCCCAGATTTCAGAGGCAATGGAGTGTACTGGCTGCACTGGGGGGCGGGGAGGGGTGTCCTAATCAGCTCAGGCTGATGGTGCTGCTTAAGCACACGTTCATCTCTCGCAGGTCTGGAGCCAGATCAAGGTGCTAGCGGGATGGACACCTGGGCAGCCTGCCCCTGGTCTGCAGACCACATTCCGTGTCCTCACTTGGGGGAGGGAGAGAGGCAGAGACGGCCATCACTTTTGTCTCCTCTTAGGAGGACACTAACCCCATTCAGAGGGCCCCACCCCAAGACCCCACCTCCTAATACCATGAATTTGGGTATTAGGGTTTTAAGTTATGGATTTTGGGGAGACATGTTCAGGCCATGGCAGGAAGTAAGGCTGCCAGGCGTGTGCCTGGCCCTGCTCCTCATGAGCCAGGTGGCCTCCTGCAAGTGCTTGGTGCCTCTCTGCTTCAGTGTCCTCGTCTGTAAAGGGGCTGGTTCTGGCTGAATTCTGTCCCTCACCAAATTCATATATTGAAAGCCTAACTCCCAGTACATCAGAATGTGACTGTATTTGGAGAGAGAGCTATTAACAAGGCAATTAAGTGAGGTCAAATGGTTGGCTTTGATCCAATCTGACTGGTGTCCCTCTAGGAGGAGATTAGGACACAGGCAGGCTTGGAGGGACAACTGTTTGAGGACCCAGGGAAAAGATGGCATCTCTAAGCCAAAGAGAGGCCTTGGGGGACATCAACCCTGCTGGCACCTTGATGTCTGACTTCCAACCCACAGAAACACAAGAAAATAAATGTCTGCTGTTTAAGCCATCCCGTCTGGTATTTTATGGTGGCGCAACAGGCTAAGACAGGGCTGGTGACAACACCTGCCTCCCAGTGCAGTTCTGAGGATTAAGTGATTGAACAGCTGGAAAGCAATCAAAGCCCACAAACTTGAGGAAGCCTCAAGGATTTTAGCCTTGATAAAAATGCCACTCCCGCCTCACCCAACTCCAGAGGGAGCTGCGGACAGACCCCGATGATCCCGAGGTACAGCCTTGGTTAGTGCCTCTACATGGCCAACTAATCAGGATGCAAGTCAAGCTCATCAAGATAACCCAACTCAAAATGGTCTTAACAATGCTGATGCATCCATCCACATGGCTTGGATCTGCATGCAGGAGGGACTAGGGGCTCTGGTCCCCTGTGCTCTCTTCCTGTGGCAGCTGGGGGCCCGATGGCCACACAGTCCAGAGGGCCCACAGCAGCTGGTGTCCTTCCCATGGCCTCTGGAGTGGGAAAGCCCATCTCTTCTCACAGCTGCCTTTCAGAAGAACTCCTTTCCAGAACCCCAGCCAAATGCCTCTTCAGGTTGGATACTTCATCCTTCCTGAACAGCTCAGGGAATGGTAGTGACTGACAGATCCTTGAGCATTCACTGGCAGGTCCCCACGTGTCCTGCAGACACACCTGGGCCCACCTCAGAGCTGGGGGCAATGCCTGCCCCGACTGCTCCATAACGGTGAGGCCACAGGGGGTGCTGGCCACATCACAGCGACCACAGAACGTGGCTGTCTCACCAAACCCTGCCAGGTGCCCCATGAGGCGGGCACCCCATTCTAAAGATGAGGAAGTGGAGCTCGTTGAGACAGGTAGGTAGGACGCATGGGTGCTGAGTCAAAAGCCAAGGCGCTGGAGTCCACCTCTTGACCACACACCCGCCTCAAAGTGTAGACAAGCCACTGAATCAGGACATGAGCCCACTGGGGGGAGAACAACCAAAACTCACTGATGGTTTTCCTCATTAGACCGCCGGACAGCACTCTGGTCAATGCCTACTGTAGCTCTTTCCTGCTACATTTATTGTGTAACGGTTACATTTCCCCCAGACTTTAAAAGTTGAGAAATGTAACATAGGTACATAAAGGTATATAGATCTAGTGAAGATCCAGTGAATAATGATGTATTTGTTTTCTATTGCCCTGTAACAAACTTAGCAGCTTAAAACAACCCATTATCTCAGTTTCATGGGGCAGGAGTCTGGGCAAAGATTAGCTGGGTTTCCTGCTCAGGTCTCACAGATCTAAAATCCAGGCTTGGGTGGGCTGAGTTCTCATCTGGGGGCTCAGCTGGGGAAAAATCCTCTTTTGAGCTCGCTTAGCTTGTTGGCAGATGCATCATGACCTTGTGGCTACATGGCCGGGAGCCCTGGCTTCTTCCTGGCTGTTGGCTACAGGCCCTCTTTAGGTCCTAGAGGCCAGCCACGGTCCCCTGCCACAGGCCCTCTCAAGGGGCTGTCCACAGCATGACTCTTTTTTCCTGCAAGGACAGTAGGGGAGCCTCTGTCTCCATCTGTCATGGGATCATGGGAGTGATGGGTGTGACCCCATCACCCTTTACATATGGCATGATTCAATCAAGGGAATGAGATCCCATCCCTTTCACTAAATGCTATTGGCTACAGGCATGTCACAGGTCCGACCCACACTCCTGGGGAGGGGATGACTTACTGGGGGTCACTTTTGGGTGTGCTAAGAACCCATGTTAAGAAACTGAACATTGCCTACCATTCCAGAAGCCCAGCTGACCCATCCCCATCTCCACTTAGAGGGAAGATCCATGCTGGGCTGGGGTGGGCTCATAAGAGCCAACTATTAAATTTTCAGGATTTTTGTGGGCTGGATGTTAAACACAGACATTATCAAAAATTAAATTATATAACCTTACAGTGAAATCAATTCCATGAAACAAAGTCTCAAAAATCATTACTTCCTAATTATTGTACTACAATCTATGCTTGTGAGGTTATTTATATCTATGGTATCCACACGCTAGAAATACTTTCCAACCCTGCATTCAGACACTCCATGCTGGTTCAGGTACTCCACGTTGGTAGGTTGAAATCAGACATCAGAAAAATATTTATATTGTGGGAATCTGAAAATACTATATATAATTCAGAGCTCGATGGCCAAATCTGCCCTTTGCTCGCTAAGAATCGTTTTTACATTTTCAAAGGGTGATAAAGAATATGTTTACTGCCTTATTTACTATCTGACTCTTTGTAGAAAACATTAGCCAACCCTGAGTCTAGACTTAAGAAAGTAATGAAGAAAACTAACAATGTGGTTAAATAAATTGTTTCAGGTCTGTAGCCATTATATTGTAAAACAAACAAAACACTGAGGAAGAATTTGCCCAGTATTGGAAAATTATGATCCAATACGGCAAAGAAGTCGCTCACATCACTGATGAATAAAGTTCTATGTCTTTTTAGCTTCCTTTCTGTTTTACTTGTTCATGTTATATCAACCAACATCCGTATCACATATTACATTTAATGATAAATTTATTGGGAACAGTGGGTTGGGAGGCAACTCAATTTGATAAATTATGGTTGAATTTTAACTGTAAGTTGGCTGTGGATACCAGAGTTCAGTAAAAACGAGCAAAAGCATTCTCAGAACCAATTGGCTGGAGGGGCTTTACAAGCAAGAGTGTTGTATGTGTTATTCTTTTGTAGATCGTGTGCTACACAAGTTTATCAGAGAAGTTTGTAATAAAGGAATGCATGTATACACGCATCCCGCCCCGGCCAGTCATTACACAAGCACATCAGCCTGACCTGGAGGGGGAGCACTTCCTGACTTTCCTCTATGATTTAACTACGTTTAAGTTTTCCTCTTACGTACGTGTGACCCAGGCACCTCAGACCCTGGAGCAGCGTCCAGCACACAGCAGGTGTTTAAAAGACGTTGCTGCAGGGGGTAAACTGAGGAATCCTAATTGCAACAGCGCCGTCAGCTGCGGCAATGCAATCGTGAGCCTTCGCGTTAAGTGGCAAACTCAGGGCGAGGTTTGCCTTTTGATTTTTGTAAATCTCCTCAAACCTTAGAATTAGAAAAGGGCAAGCAACCGCCATGATAAAAACTACCATAGACTGCGAGTTTAAGATACGCCCAGCAGCGCTTTTCACGTAGACTCTCATAAAGAAAGTTTATGGAGTAGGTGACAGCGAAACACCGCTCCCTGTGCTAACTAGTGACCCCCACCCGTCACGTAGTGAGTGTGCGTGCAAGGCGGGCGGGGACCCGGGACAGGCGACCCACGTGGCCGGCGAGTTCGCCGGGGCCGCGCCAGCCCCGCTCCCCGAGCCTCCACCTGCGCGCGCGACCCGGGGGGGCCGCCCCACCGCCCCACCCCGCCCGGACCCCGGAGCCGCCGCGCAGAGGGAACGAGACCGCAGCCAACCCACGCCCCGCGCCCGCCCAGACCGGAAGGTGCGCCGTGACGTGTTGTGCGCAGGCGCGCACGGCTGCCGCCAGAGGGTGCGGCGGGACGCCAGCGCCGTGGGGGAGGGGAGGCCACCGCGCCGGGGCCTGGACCACGTGCGCACCACGTGGCGCTCCCCCCGACAGACCCGGACTGCGGCAGGGCTGCCTCACCTGCCGCACCGCGCAGCCAGCAGCCGGTGAAGGCCAAGGGATCGGCCTCCCCCGTCCGCGCCCCGGCTGACCTCTAACCTTCGGCCCCACTACCTTTAGGGTTACCCCTCACCGGCGGACGCTCGGTGTGTTTATAAACAGAGCTCCTGGCGGGGCTGAAACCCCGGATCGCGGATTTACACAGGGGAGCGGAGTCTTCCGTACAATGCACTGTCCGCGCGTGCGCCTTTCGCCTCGGCGCGGCGCTTCCCGCGCTTGCGCACTGGCGGGAGGGCGGGCCCTGCGCGCGGCCTGCGATTTTCCCCGGCTCGTGTCCTGGGTGGGCGATTGGTGCTCCGGCCATTGCTCGACCGTGAAGTGGGCACAAGTGGGCGGTCTGCAGGTTACCCTGCCCTGCGCCGCATGGCTCTGTCCCCGCGCGCTCCGCGCCGGCTGGCCGTGGGGACCCTTATGCCTCCGGGTTCACCCGGCCTTAGGGGTGACAG
The DNA here is from genome assembly GCF_030020395.1 of Manis pentadactyla. NCBI lineage: Eukaryota > Metazoa > Chordata > Mammalia > Pholidota > Manidae > Manis > Manis pentadactyla. Next base: position 101,292,549 of record NC_080028.1, read on the forward strand.
TGTGGTGTCTGCATACCATGGGGTTCTGTGCGGCTTTAACAGGCTACGAAGAACATTCTGCATTACGTGCATTTATCACGGTAGAAAATATTGCATATAAACTGTACTTCAATTAAATCATTTAAAATAAATCAGGGATGAAGTTCTGACAGCTGTCACAGCATAGGGGGACCTGGAGGACGCCGTGCTCGGTGAGAGAAGCCACACCCCGCGGTGCACCCACTGCGATTCTGCGTATGGGAGGCACCTAGAACACTCAGGTTCACAGACACAGAAGGCAGAACGGAGGGCACCAGGAGCTGGTTCAGAAATGGGAACTGGTTTAGGGCTCAGCCAGGCAGGTCATGTTTGGCGATCTCCTGACGTTACCATCAGATGGTGGGGCTGCGGGCGTCTGCAGTCTGGACGCCCTGGCTAGCTCGTTTGCAGACTGGCAGGAGATGCTGCTGGCAATCGGGGGCTCATTCAGGGCAGTCGTGGGGGGAACCCACCCACAGCTCCCTCGGCACAGACGTCTCAGGGTGGTTGGACTTCTTCGTGGTGAGGCTCCCAAGAAAGCAGGGAGGAAACTGCATGGCCTTGGAAGATTTACCCTCAGGAGCCCTGCAGCCTTATTTTTGTCTAGTTTGTTGCTTGGAGCGATCAGAAGCCCGCTTGGATTCCAGGAGAAGGGACCTGGACGCCGCCTCTCAAGGGAAGGAGCATCAACCTTGTATAGTCACTGCACAGGTGGTCCGAGCTCTTTGGCAGATGGAGACGATGGTGCTTGCAGGTGAAGGGACTTGTCAGAGGTTCCAGGGCACAGCAGGGCATGGGACAGCGCCCCAGAGACAGGAGTGGTCTGTTTCTCTCTCCCATATCTTTCCTACTAGATGGATCTTTCCTAATGATAACATGTTATAAACAGTCACATGGTCTGTAGAGCAACCCTTAGGCCCATTTTACAAAATAGAAATAGAGGCTCCAGAAGGGAGGGCCAGGATTCAAGTAGTGGACTGGGTTGTTTTTGCACTGAGAACAGCTCTCTCCCCGGTCTCCGAGCTTGTTGCGGATTAAAGAGGCCACCAGTGTGGGGCGCTAGTGAAGTGCGGGGTCCCACTGCTGCAACTGCGGGAAGTCCTTATGAAAATTATGTGTTTGTTTACATCCCACCTCATCTCAAAGGACAGGTGGGGACAGGCTGGCTATGCTCTGGTGACATCACCTTCCTCAGTGGCACCAAGGGTTGATTTTAGGATGAAGGCCCTTGCAGAATATAACTGCAAGGTGCCCACAAGTGGCCTTCCACCGCTGGCCTGCAGGGTGGAGGTCCAGCTGAACTGCTCCTGGGTTCTGAGGATCAGATAGGAAAGAAATCCCCGGTCTCTGTGCTGCACGTGACTTGTACCCCTGCCACGGAGCCCTGGAACGGCGGAATCCCAGGCACAGTGCATCCTGAGTGTGCTGCAAAAATCTTGTTTGTCATGCAGGGCTGACATGTAATTAGATCCCAGACTTGGAGGCAGTTCTGCTGCAGCGGGAGCCATGGGGCCACTAACACGACTTGTCACACTAGTTAGTAGGAAGGGGAGACATCTTAACTGAAGCAGTTATTTTTAAAAGCATAGTTTTCTTTCCCCACCAAACTGTAATTTGCTCAGAATTTTTAAGCTTTATTTTTGGCTCAGGCTCCTCCTGCTCCTCTTCACCCCCCAAATTCAGAGAAAATCCATGTACTCTCAATATCTATCTATCTATATCTATCTATCTATCTATCTATCTATCTATCTATCTATCTATCTATCTATCATCTATATCTATCATCTAATCTCCCTCAGATATTATCCTTTTCTCTACCCCCTCCTTTTTCTTGGCTTTAGATATAAAAAGTGTTTTTATGCACACACGAACCAGGTGTTGTAACTTACTGATCCAGGTTTCTGTACTTCACATAGGCACTGCTGGTGATCTTGCAGTAATAAATGGACTTTGGTAACTGAACATGTGAGAACAGGCTACAGGTCTGGGATTCTAACATCTGATACCATTCGAGATGTGGTCTAAGACAGTGATGCTCCGAGTGCAGTCTGCAGATCTCTCCAGGTCTGCCAACTCTTACTGGTCTGTGACAAGAAAGTACAGAAATTGGAAACTTCTTCAGTAATTTGACATTTTAATGACATCTGAGATTGGATCTGGGGGACCTGACATCTATTTTACAAAACTTCTTGAGAAGAAGACCAGGACCTGGTCCATCACTGAACATAGTTTGGGAAGGTCCAGAAAAAGGGGCTTATGTAAAATTTTTGTGCATGATATGAGCTAAACCTAGAAATATCAGACGATCAGCTGGAAGACTACCATGAGCGTGGGACAGGGGCTGTTCTTTGAATATGAAAAAAATTAGAAGCATTCTTAAAAAATTTTTTTATTAAGATATTATTGATATACACCCTTATGAAGGTTTCACATGAAAAAACAATGCGGTTACTACATTCACCCATATTATCAAGTCCCCACACATACCCGAATGCAGTCACTGTCCATTAGTGCAGCAAGATGCCACAGATCCACTATGTAATATAATAGCATTCTTATATACAAACAGCAACTCCTTATAAAATACAATGGAAGAAGAGAAATGCAAATTAAAACTACAATGAGGTATCACCTCACACCAATAAGGATGGCTGCCATCCAAAAGACAAACAACAACAAATGTTGGCGAGGCTGTGGAGAAAGGGGAACCCTCCTACACTGCTGGTGGGAATGTAAACTTGTTCAACCATTGTGGAAAGCAGTATGGAGGTACATCAAAATGCTCAAAACAGACATACCATTTGACCCAGGAATTGCACTCCTAGGAATTTACCCTAAGAATGCAGCAATCAAGTATGAGAAAGACCAATGTACCCCTATGTTTATCGCAGCACTATTTACAATAGCCAAGAATTGGAAGCAACCTAAATGTCCATCGATAGATGAATGGATAAAGAAGATGTGGTACATATACACAATGGAATACTACTCAGCCATAAGAAAAGGGCAAATCCAACCATTTGCAGCAACATGGATGGAGCTGGAGGGTATTATGCTCAGTGAAACAAGCCAAGCAGAGAAAGAGAAATACCAAATGATTTCACTCATCTGTGGAATATAAGAACAAAGGAAAAACTGAAGGAACAAAACAGCAACAGAATCACAGAACTCAAGAATGGACTAACAGGTACCAAAGGGAAAGGGACTGGGGAGGATGGGTGGGTAGGGAGGGATAAGGGGGGGCAGAAAAAGAGGGGTATTAAGATTAGCATCCATAGCGGGGTGGGAGAAAGGGGAGGGCTGTACAACACAGAGAAGACAAGTAGTGATTCTACAACAGTTTGCTACGCTGATGGACAGTGACTGTAAAGGAGTATATAGGGGGGACCTGGTATAGGGGAGAGCCTAGTAAACAAAGTATTCGTCATGTAAGTGTAGATTAATGATTAAAAAAAAAAAAAAAGCAGTTCCTATGTGGTGACCTCTAATGAGTTCTACACAATGATATAAAGGGCATATAAAAGTGTAGGCAAAGGGTCTGTTTGTGTTTATACAGAGGATCAAAGCCTAATTTGGCTACCCTGAAAATGAACTAAGATACGATATGAAAAAGAACTTCCAACATCAGCACTCTCGGGAAGACTCATGACAGAAGATGATCAGCAAAAAAAAAACTCCAACAAAGATCCACGCACTGTCACAGGTGTAGATGCACTCATCCCATCAGCTCCTGGACTTGCCATGGGAATGATGAAGGAGATATCTAAGCTGGCCTGTGCATACAGTAAAACAAAAATTGGACTGGATCTATACTGTTGGAACTCAACCAAGAATTAGGAGAAGTGCAAATTGTAGCGCTCCAAAATCTTACAACCACAGACTATTTATCGTTAAAAGAACATATGGGATATGAACAGTCCCCAGGAATGGGTTATTCTAGTTTATCTGAATTCTCTCAGACTGTTTAAGTTCAGTCGGACAATATCCACCATATCATAGATAAGTTTTCACAAATGCCTAAGGTGCCTAACTGGTTTTCTTGGTTTCACTGGAGATGGCTGGTAATTACAGGTATGCTTTGGTTAGGTAACTATATTCCTATTATGTTAATGTGTGTGCACAATTTAATTAGTCGTTTAAAACCTATCCATGCTGAAGTTACTCTACAAGAAGATATGTCAAAGAAATAATCAATCTTCCCATGTTTTCTCCCGCCTGCTACTTCTATAGCTTTTCTTCTTCCTTCCTAATTACAACCCTTAAATAGAATTCGTGCCTCATATCAAATTTACCGAGTATCATAATTCTTCCAAGTGGTAAAGACACCTCAAGACAAATGCTGGGCATAGAAGCCACAGGGCATAAATATGCAAAGAAGTAAAAAGCTAACCTTTTCAAACAATAAGGCTTCTCTCTCACTTACCAACTTAACATTTCCCTGTATGGCCCCGGAAGATGACTGGTTAGCCAGAGACGGGTAAGATTCCTCAAGGGAGGAACAACCTAAGACAGGCACAGTCGCAGGGGGCCATCTGGTGAGAAAATGGGGAGCAGCAGAGGTGAGGCTTAGAACCTCCCCCCTCATGTTCTGAGAGAAATCTTCTGCATACATGGATGTTTATTGCCCTCGTCTAGCTCGGATTAACACATAGTCTACAGGCACACACCTGATCATCTACATTTGCTCTCTTACAACACTAAACTCTGTTTTCTACCTTTATCTCGTATCTACCTACCACTTCAGCATTTTATTAAAAATAATAATAATAGAGAAATGTGGTATCCACATATAAATCAAGTATAAAAATCAAATGAGTATTCATATTTGAACTGACCGTTTATAGTTCATAATGCATGAGCAAAACCGAAAGTTTCTGTGATGACTGCCCTTGCACTGTTCACCATGTAACTTATTCACTATGTAAGAATTTGTTCTCCATGTAAGAATTTGTTCGTTATGCATCAGAAGATTGGAGACTGACGAAAATTAAGCTTGGGGTGGATTAATGATCGTGCATTGAGTATTGACCCCCCTATACAGAAATTTATTGTGGTTAACAACTATTTGATCAATAAATATGAGAGATGCCCTCACAATATATATATATATATATATATATATATATATATATATATATATATATATATATAAACACACTTCCAATTGTAAAATAAATAAGTAACCGGGATGTAATGTATAGCATAAGGAATATAGTCAAAATATTGTAACAACTTGGTATGGTGATACCTGGTACCTAGAATTATCATGTATATAAATGTTGAATCACTGTGTTGTACACCTGAAACGAATGTAATGCAATACTGTTGTCAACTACCCTTCAATAAAAAAAAAAAAAAAAAAAAATACTGATACTAAAACAAAAAAAAACAAAAAAAACAAAAAACAAAACAAAAAAATACAATGGAAGAAAAGATCCCTTTTACAATACAAAATAAATGAAAACTCTCCAGAATAAACTAAAAAATGTGTGAAATCCTTATGAATGATTTTCTCCCTTTAAGAACTGGAAGACACACATTTTCTTGATGAAATCAAGGTGTGTGAGCTGGTTCCGAAAGGACCCTGACTCACTTTGCAAAAGGCCAAGAGATCTTCCAAGAAAGCCCAATTGCAGTTCTGGGAACTTATGGCCCTTTGAAGAGATGGCCAAACGCATGCCTGTCTCTGTGAGTCTGTCTGTTCTAGACACACCGTGTAGATGGAGTCACACAGCCCCTGTCCTTTCGTGTCTCGCTCCTTTCACAGAGCATGGTTTCAGGGTCCTTCCATGCTATGACTCACACCTGTGTTCCATTCCTTTCCATGGCTGAATAGTATGCCACTGAATGGCTGGACTGCATTTAGTTTGTTCTCTGTTGGTGGATGCTGGGTTGTGTCTGCCTTTTGGCTGCTATGGGTATATCTGAGTATCTGGGTCCCGGGTTTCAATTCTCTTGGGCATATGTGGGGCAGGAGTTGCTGGGTCACGTGGTAACTCCATTTTAACCCGAGGATCTGCCAGACCCATTTGTGTTGCTGTACCGTTGCCCGTGCCTCCAGCAGGGTGCGAGGGGCCCATGCTCGCACATCCTCGCTAGCACTGTTAGTTCACCAAAAGTCATATCTGCTCTTGTGGCTGGGAGGTGACATCTCATTGTGGTTTTGATTTGCATTTTCCTAATGATTAATGATGGTGAGCATATGTTCATGTGCTTGTTGGCCATCTGAACATCTTTCCTGGAGAAAGAATTCCAATAAATATTAAGACAAATGCTAGCAAAATTTAATAAACTTGATAAGATACTCTAATATAAAGCAAAGCCCTCAAACTTCACTTTTTATTAGATCACCTGGGAAGTCTTAAAATCTCTGATATGCAGGTTATACCCCATGGAGATTAAACTGGGGTCTCTAAGGAGTCCCACATCAGTATTTTTTTTTAAACCCCAAAGGTGGTTGCAATGTGCAGGCTTGAAGACCAGCATTCTAGGGCAGAGTGTCCCAGACTTCACTGCGTCTGAGTCAACAGGGGATTTGGTTCAGCAGCAGACTGTGATCCAGGAGGTCTGGGATGGGGCCCGAGACTCTGTTTTTCACCAGCTCCCTGGCACCTCCTCTACTGCTTCATCCTCAGACCACTTTTGAATATCAAGGATTGAATGCAGCATCCAGCCATCAACAGGAGCATCTGGGGTTTGCTAGAAATGCAGACTCGCAGGACCCACCGCAGTCTGCTGCTTCGGGATCTGCCTTTCACAAGGTCCTGGGTGCCTGTCCTGCCAGGCGCGTCACCCTGAGATATCCCTGTGGCCTCACCTGCTCATAGCGTAGGAGAAGGACAGCGGCTGGCTACGCTCCTGGATTCCGTCCCCAGCAGCTTGGAACAACTCCCTCTCCCCCAACACCCCCACCGCCACACAGCAAAGGGAGAATCATGATGAGCAAATGTTTCTCAAGTGCTCTGACCTTTCTTGGATCAAGGGTGATCGTGTCACTCCTTCGATCGTGAAGCACACCCGAGTGTCCTGGAGATGGCAGTGCAGGACGGGAATTGAATGAGGCCGAGGCTGGGAACGCCTGCAGTGGCTCCTCCCCGCCTTCCTGCCATCAATCCCCTGGTAATGGCCAGACGGGCCTGGGGCTCTCAGGTTCCAACCCTGAGCTCTGGTTTCCTGGATAAATCGGGAGCATGAGTCAGCCCAGCACCCCTGCCTGAGCCGTCCTGCCAGGACAACTTGGAGGCACCCTGCTGGGAGGCTTATGTTTGTCGCCCCGAGCTGGAGAGCATGTACTGGCACTTAGTGATTGCCTATTGTGTGACGAGCAGCCTGCTAACAGACCCAGTGTGGTGGTGAAGCATCACCAATATGCATGTAAACTGTGAGGAAGGGCTTCCCGCTGCTCAGAGCAGATATGAGAAGGGGTTCTGACCTCATCTGGGAGGCAAGATCCAAGGGCTGGCTAACTAGCTCCGCGGGCAGGAAGTATGCTTAGTGACTGGGAAAACATGATGCTGCACGTCTGCACGAATGACGGATTTCCTTAGAGGTCCCCCCTGTCCCTGGTGGCGGACTAGTCTTAGCCGATCAAAGCTAGAGTTTACAGGACATTGTATTGCTCAGAAATTGCCATAAGCTTTTCTGCAGGGATGGCCCCAAACTGTGGGGGAAATATCTGCCCTCAGAATGGGCACATGTTCCCTGAGAGTGTATCACGGGTGAGATGTGGCTCTGGGTCGTGCTGAGCAGCCATAGCTGGGCTCTTGTTTGCAAAGAACCACTGGTTTTATTGGAAAGACTGGGAAGTACTGGAAAGAGCAACAACAGAGCAACATAGTTTACAAAGTGGCAAACAAGTGCTAGGGGGCAGGCGGTGTGTGGGTTCAGAGGCACAGAGTGGGTGCTGGGGAAGAATGGGGGTGGTCTAGTGTGGGCGCCAAGTGGGAGCACAGTGTGGACAAGAGGGCTGAGGGGAGGAAAGCCGTGGGGTCAGGCTGACACTGGAGCCAGGAGCTTGGTCTACGGGGCTGCAGGGGTGAGAGAAAGACTTCCAGGGCCCATCTGGGTGAAATTCTCCCGAAGCACCCAGCTTTGTTTTAAAGATGCTTGCACATTTGCATTCTCCTCCATGATAAAGGCGTGTCTAGATTAAAAACGATGTTTTGAATTGCTAGCTAAATGGTTGGAATTTTCCCCCTTAACACTTCACGACAAATGGAGGCTCGAGGAAGAGGCAGGGATATTTAGCATTGGTGGCATTGTGCTGACCACGCTCTTCAGCTGGATGGGCGGGCTGGGCAGGGGCTTCTTCCCTGGGTGCGCTGGCCCGACTGCCTGGCTTCAGATTCTGGCGTGACCCTCCCATGTGACTTGGTGGGGGGATCCTCGTCTGTCGGTGTCTGAGCTCAGTGAGTGAGGCTGGATCCCAGCCGCGCCGCAGAGGTCTGAAGGAACATGGTATGAGTGAAGACAGCAGGGCATCCAGGGAAGAGTCAACTAGTGTTAGGTACTGTGATTATCAGCGTTGTTCACAGACCATGGGGTGTTCTGAATGGTTTACACTTGAAAAAGTGTGTCCAGGTTGGGCTGGGGGGTTCAAGGTCCCAAGAGTTGATTGTTGTGAGGTCAGGGGTTGGCAAGGCAGAAGGGGCATGGTCTACACTGTGAGCCTGGTTGCCATTGGCCTTTGGGAAAATGCTGAGGGGAATTCATGCCCACCACCCAGTTCACCAGCTGGGAGGACCAGGAAGGGGGTGGCAGCTTGTTCACGTGTGAGAGGCAGGCGCCCATGTGTATGGACTGAGTTCTTGCCTCCAAAAGTCATGTCAGCGTTGAACCCTAACTCCTGGTGTGGCTGTGTTTGGAGATGGGGCCTCTGGGGAGGTAAGTATGGTTAAATGAGGTCCTAGGGTGGGGCCCTGATGCCATAGGATCAGTGTTCTTATCAGAGAGCTTGCTGCTCCTCTCCCTCTGCCAAGTGAAGTCACGGTGGATGGCCGCCTGCAAGCCAGGAACAGAGTTCTCATCAGAAACAGACTTTGCCGGACTTGATCTCAGACGTCCAGCCTCTAGAAGTGTTTGGAAATATGCTTCTGTTGTGGCATTTTTTTCTGGCAACTGGAACTGACTGACACACCATTTAGAGCACAGCTGGGGCCATGGAAAGGGACTGCCAGGTATCAGATGCCTACAATGCTCCAGGCTGAAAGCTTTGCACGTATGATTTCTTTAGCTCTGAGACGTGTGTTCTGACCCTCCTTTCCCGCAACTCCTGTCTCTTTGTAATGACATGTCCTTTGGCTTATTGGCCCATTTGAATGTATTTGCCATCCGACATCAGCCTCACACAGGGTTCTTGGCACTAATGGGCGCTTGGTGACTCTTTGTCCTTGTGCTGGTGGATCCAAGCACTTGACACACATAGTAGGTCCTTGCTGAACCCTCGCAACTACTTGAGGTAGGTATCACCTGCTTTTCCAGAGGAAGGACCTGAAGCCAAGGGAGGGTGCATGCCTGGCCTCAAATGCACACACCTGGACAGCTGTGGTTGTCGGTGGAGGCCCAGGTATGACTGGCTGCAAGGACTCTGCCAAACCAAACCAAACCCTCTCCAGAGGATGACCTCAGCTCTGGGCAAGTTGAGTTTGCCAAGTTTGGGGGATGATTCCAGGTGGGTATGTCTGAGGGGTGCTTACAGACGTGAAGGGTCTTCCAGGTGGGAAGGATTGCAGAGGATGTCCCTACACACTTCCATCCAGGACTGGGCTCTGTCTTCGTGTTCATGGAAGGGGCATCAGGGGCTGCTTGAATGTACCCGGGATGGGATTCCCTGCCACAGAGGGTCTCTCATCAGAGACGTCTGATAGCTTACATTCCTCTTTATCCTGAGCCAGTGTCTATTTTCCTGATCAAAAAAATATATAAACAGGACAGAACCAAGAGAAGAAATGTGAGATCTCAAGACCTTCCTCTGGCTTGACAATCTGTAATCAAAACTCTGCTCTGCTCTGCCTGAATCCGAATCCCTTGCCTCTCACCCAGACTACCCGTAGGAGCATCCTGAGGACCTCTGCTAGCTGTGTGGCTGAACCCCAGACACACGAACCCTTTCATCTTCTCCTCTCAAGGAGGGAACCAAGCTGTGGTCTCCTAAGACCATCCATGTGCACTTCCCTCTCCTTACAAGATTTTAGAATTTTTGCCCAGCCAGACATCAAGTTCTGCAGCTTCTAGAATCTCCCCTTCCTTCTTTTATAACAAAGTGGGACATCTGTTTGCCTCTCTTCTCCCGGTACCTTCCCACTCCTCGGGGCTCCCTGGGGATGGGACTACATCTGTCATGGTTGCTGTCTTGTTTGCTGCAGCGTTCCAGAGCCTGGCAAAGAGGACGCGCTTGGTGACCATGTTGCTCCACACCGAACAGAGAGGACGCCGATTCTGCGTCTGCGTCCACAAGTTCCGAGGTACTGGTGAGCCTCCGGACCTGCCAGATCCCGCCCTGGCTCCTGCTTTAGTTATTGTTAAAAAATAGCATTTTCTTCTCTGTAAGTAAAAAAGGAACACATGCCCATTAAAGAGCCTAAAAATAACCAAAGAAAAATCTCCTGTAATTCAATGCTCATAGGTAATGATGACCACCATTTCTTCTGAATTTTTGACTCAGATTTCCAGCAGCCAGTAGAACATTTCTCTCAAGATGTCTCTAAAACATCTCAAGCTCTACCTGACCCCAATCACCACCTCATTTTCCCTCTTCACACTGCCCCCAAGTTCCCTGGATTGGCTGATAGCATCATCATTCACCAGCTCACCCCAGACAGAAATCTTGCATTTTCTTCATTTTGACCCCACCATCCAATTATTCGTCAAGACTTGCCCAGTCTTGCTCCCTGGAATGTGGTTTCTCATCATTATCTGGCTTCCCAGGACTCTGAAGCAGCTGCTAATCATTGCTCATCTGAATTATTGCCACCACATTCTTACTGGTCTCCTAACCTTTAACCTCTCCCACTGGGGCAATCTAATCTGTGTATACTGCTGAAATAAGACCATATTATCCCTCTGCTCAAAAATCTTTCATGAAACTGCATTTTCCACAGAAAAATTCAGTGCAACATTCAAAGGTCCACGTCCTTTGGTTTAAATCTCTGCCTTCATCCTCATCTTCCACTCAAATGTCACCTCCTCCAGGAAGCCTCTCCTGATCTTGAGGGTCAAAATTAACAACTTTCTGTTCTCCCACAGTGCTTTCATCAAGTACCTCTAACAGGGCTTCCCAATCATGTTACAGTTAGTCACATATATGTCTTGTTCACATATATGTCACTGAGTTCCAGGGACTACTTCATTTATCTTTGTGCTACCTGAGAAAAATCATAGTGTTGTTCAGGCCGAAGGCAGCACAGGGTTCATCTGGGCAGGACACTTGAACTTTAAAGCAGGGATGTGCTGAGTATCACCTTACCTTTCTGGAACTTCTAGTTTTCTTTTTGAGAAAGTTTTACTTTTTCTCTTAGAAAAATTCAATTTAAATTTAAAAGTTAAAAAATATCTCTATTTCCCAGTTATCCATTTTTTCTGCGTTTGTATGAGGAATTGCCTGTCCCTTTCCCATTGGATATAGTTCAGTCGAGGTGGGGTGGGGCTTATAATTGATAGTCTGCCTTCCCCAAGGGCTGTCATAGACCCCAGCTAGATTCGGCTGGATGTTTCCTCCTCTGGAAATGAAATCTGGGACCAAATAACAGAGGATAGAAATGAGTGGAGCTCTTTTCCATCATCTCTTGTGAGAGCTGTGTCTTAGGATGTCCCCAAATTAGGGCCCCACCCCTTTTGGGGCTACATCTCACTTAGGTTTCTGAAAATCACAATGAGATGGGAATTCCAAGGCTCCCAAGGGCTTTGCTATCCTTATTCCCTCAGCTGTATTCAGACGGACTCCACAGTGCTTCCAGGTGTCCCCCCGACAGGCTGCATCATTTGTCTAGACATCCCCGACCCCTGAACCAGCAGGCTTACCTGGCGGAGGTGTGGGTGCAAGCAATCACCCACAGTTCACAGTTCAGAAATCTTTCATCATGGAGAAATGTGGGCCCATCTATTCCTAACTTTTATTTATTGGGGACACTGAGAGGGGAAGATTCTCTCTGGAAACATCATAACAATAAATGAACAAAATTTCCAAAGAGTGATTTTTAGAAGGCAAGTTTATACTTACAGGTTCTCTCTCCTTGTGCCAACGTATAGCTTAGCTTCCAGGAAAGGGTGTGGTTAGCTTTCAGACACCAGTGATCATTTATGAACCCAGCTGCTACCTCAAGGAGGAAAATTGTCCCGGGGTGGTGATGAGGTCACCCATAACGTCATGGATATGGTTCTCGCTTCTTAACTCTTGAGCTGTCTTAGTCTTGCCTATTTCCAAACCTGGGTCTCTAGATTCTTGCGGTTCCTGTGAATCCTGGATCAGTTTGAGATGAGTTTGAAGCAGGAAAGACTGGCTTAAATATCAGAGGAAGGCAGCCTGTCTGGTCAGTGTCTCCATGGAGTCATTAATGTCCCAGACTCTTCCTGTGTTTCTGCTCCAACTGTTCTCAGTATGTGGCTTCTACCCTCAAGGTCACATATGCTTATGAGTATTGCTGTGGTACCAGCCATCACATGGCTAGTCCAGACAGGAGGAATTGGGGGAGAGAGCCAAAAGGACGTTGTGGCACAGTCACCCAGTTAAAAAAAATCTTTCCCAGAATTCCAACTCAATGGAATTCCATTTATATCTTGTCTGCCATGCAAGGTCACATGACAACCCCTAGTGTCAAGGGCAGCTGAGAGGTAACGTTCAGCCGGACACATTCCCATCCTGACTAAAACCAGGCTTCTGTGAGAAAGAGGAAGAGAATGAATATTGGGTGGGCAGGTCTCCTTCTTTGCCTCAGCCCCCAACATCCTTCCTTTGACTTCTTTTTGCTCAGATTAGTGTCAGTTACTCTCTATTGTTTTTAACCAAAGAAGACTGAACCGTGATTTATTTTTTCCTTCTGTAGAAACAATGCATTCAGATTTATTGTGAGAGAAAGGGGAAAATAGAGGTAAGAAACAAATGGAAAGATGAATATCTGTAATGCCATTACCCAGAGATAAATATCATTAAAACTATATGCATATCAATAAACATTCTACCAATGTGTGGTTTTCTAGCTTTTTGAAGAGAAACAAAATCTTCAAGGAGTGCTCACTTCACAAAATAGATAAAATGGAACCTGCTTTGACTGAGGCTGGCTGGGAGGCATAGACTCCTCCCAGTCAGGCCCATCATACTTTTGCTAAATTTTGGGCTGAGTTGGGAAGTCACCATCCTAAGGGACTGCCCACTAGCCACTGCATGGATATGTCCCCATCTATTTAATCTGTCCCCTATTGATGAGCACTTAAGTTGTTGCCAGGTTTCCATTATTACAGATGCACTTTGTGATAAGTAAACTCTCTGAACTTTTGTTTCCATTTAGCAAGGTTTGTTTGCACACTGGGGCTCATTTGTTGCCTTGGCGAAGGTGATGGGCTGGATGGTGGGGGTGTGGGAGAACTGAGCTGCTCTTTCTCTGCCACCTAGTGGCCTCGCACCCAGGGAGCCCGCCTCTTTCTCTTCTCCCGTTGAACGTAACTAGGGTAGCCATCTGTAGGAGCGCTCCCATCTTTTCAAGGCATCCCCTTCTGGGATGCAGCTTCCAGATACATTCGACATCTCTCATCTGATTGCATGTCAGGACCTTGCAAGGCTGACGTGCCGCCATTAATGGGGTTGGCTGACTAACTGTTTATGGCTGGACTGTGTTCCCACTGGTTAGTGCCCAGGCAATACTGGCTGTTCAATGTTTTCACAATGTTGTAATACAAACCTATTTTGTAATATTTGTAATATGAATCTATTTTGAAGGCACTTTTTATTTTGAACAAGTTCTATATTCACAAGATGCTGTAAAAAAATATACAGGGAGAACACATGTACTTTGCCTCCAGTTCCCCCGAAAGCTAACATTTTGTGTAATTATGGTACAATATCATAACCAGGAAACTGACATTTGTATGATCTTAGAACTTTTCAGATTTATATGTGTGTGTGTGGGGTGGTATGTGATTTTATCATGTGTAGACCTCTATCACACCACAGTCGAGACACAGAGCTCATCCGCCACCACAAAGCTCCTCTGGCTGGCCCTGCACAGCATCACACCCCCCACCTCCATCCCTGGCCCCAGGAACCCACTAATCTGTTCTCCTCACTATAATCTTATCATTTAAAGAATATTATGTAAATGGAATCATATAGTATGTAACCTTCTAAGACTGACTTTGTTTCACCCTGCTCAGCATAATTCCTTTGAGATCCATAAAAATTATTATGTGGAGCAACGGTTTGTTCCTTTTTATTGCTAAGCAGTAGTCATGGTGTGGATGTCACAGTTTCCTTGAAGGGTACTGGGTTGTTTCCAATTTTTGGCCATTATGGATAAAGCTGCTATGAACCATCGTGTGCAGGTTTTTGTGTGGACATAAGTTTTCATTTCTGAGGGAATGGTCAAGAGTGTCATTTCTGAGGTGTATTATCTGTGCATATTTAGTTTTGTGAGAAACTGTCAAACAGTTTTCCGGAGTGGCTGTACTGTTTTACGTTCCCACCAGCAACACCTACAGGAGCCAGTTTCCCCACATCCTCCCCAGCACTGGGTGTTGTCACTATTTTTCACTCCATCCATCCTCATGGGTGTGTGTGGTGCTTCGCTGTGGCTTTAATTTGCGTTTCTCCAGTGGCTAAGGATGCTGAATTATTTTTGTGTGTTTATTTGTTGCCTCTGTATCTTTTTCAGTAGGTCTCTTCATTTCCTTTGCCCATTTTCTAATTGATTGTTTTTACTCTTGATTTTTGAGAATTCTTCTTCATATGTATATTCTCTAAATACAAGTCCTTTGGTAAATAAGTGGTTTGCAAATATTTTCTCCCAGTTTGTAGCTTATTTTTTTGTCCTCTTGTTTCTACTGTGATGTGATCAACATACCATAAATTCATCCACAGAAAGTATCAATTTGGTAGTTCTTAGTATAGTCACGGTGTTGTACAAATATTAACACTATTCAATTCCTGGACATTTTCATTACTCCAAAAAGAAACTTCATACCCATTAACAGTCTCCCTCCTTCCTACACTCCAGCCTCTAAGTCTGCTTTCTGTCTCCATGGTTTTCCCATTCTGGGCATTTCATATAAATGGCATCATATAATCTGTGACCTCTGGTGTCTGGCTTCTCTCACTGAGCATGATGTTTTCCCATTTTACAAGTCTTGGCATGCATCAGTATTGCATTTCTTTTTGTGGAGCAACAATATTCCTTGGCATGGATAGACCATATTTTGTTTATCCATCGTTAGGGGTTGAATTGTGTCCTCCAAAACACAAACGTTGATGTCTTAACCTTCAGCCCCTCAGAATATTTGAAAACAGAGTTATTGCACATGTAGTTAGTTAAAATAAGGCCATACTGTGGATTGAGCCCTTTGAGAGTGGTGTCTTTATAAGGTACGGAGAGAAGAAGGCCGCATGAGAACAGAGCAGAGCCCGGAGGGATGCAGCTGTACCGGAAAGCTGTCTAGGACTACTGGCCGCCCCCAGGAGCTGGAAGAGGCAAGGAAGGCTCCCCTGCAGGCTTCAGAGGGGGTGTGGCCCTGCCAGCACCTTGATCTCAGACTTCTGGCCTCCAAAGCTGTGAGGCAATACATTTCGATTGTTGCAAGTCATCTGGTTTACAGTAATTTGTTTAAGCAGCCTTAGGAAAACGAAACATCCATTCATCATTTGATGGACATTTGGGTCGTTCCACCTTCCGGCTCTCCTGAATCAGGCTGCTATGAACATTCATGCACAAGGGTTCTGTACAGACACGTGTTTCAGTTCTCTTGGGTTCTGGCTTAGGAGTGGAATTGCTCAGTCATGTGGTTCCTCTGTGTTTAACTTCTGTGTGTGTGTGTCAAAATACACATCACATGAACATTATCATTTTAACCATTTTAAAGGGTGCAGTTCAGGGGCATGAAGTAAATTACAATGTTGTGTGACCATCGTCTCTCTCAGTTAGAGCTCTTCCTCACCCCGAAGTGAAACTATGTAGCCATTAAACACTCACTCCCCAGTCTGGACCCCTGGAAATCACTAATCTGCTTTCTGTCTCTATCTGTTTGCTATTCTAGATATTTCATATAAATGGAATTATACCATATATGTCCTTTTTTGTATGGCTTCTTTGGCTTAGCATAATGTTTTCAAGTTCAGCTACATTCTGGCACATTCTAGCACATATCAGTACTTCTTTCTTTTTGTGGTGGACTAATGTTCTGTTGTATGGATGCACCACATTTTGTTTGTCCACCCACCAGCTGGTTCGATCCCAGCTTTTGGCTACCGTGAATAGTGCTGCTATGGACATTCGTGTTTTTGTTGTAACTCCTGTTTTCAATCGTTTTGGGCACATACCTAGGAGAGGAATTGCTGGGTCATATGGTCATTCTGTGTAAAAGTGTCTGCAACCCAGAAGAGGGTCCTCAACCAGAGCTTGACCATGCCGGCACCCTGATCGTGACTTCCGGCACCACGAGAAGGAAATTTCTGTTGTTTTTAAGTCTCCTCATCTGTGCCATACTTTTACAGCAGCCTGAACTAAAATAGTTAGCTTTGCCTGTTTTTGGACTTGATCTTGATGGAATTGGACAACACAGATGTTTCACCTCTGGCTTCTCTGCTCAGCATCACGTCTGTGGGATTCATGCAAGTCACTGGTGCCGTCATACTCCATCATTAGAGTATAGCCCGCGTGACTTACCCATTTACTGTCCATAGACATTCGGGTTGTTTCCAGCTCTCGGCTGTCATAAGTAAAGCAATAGTGGACATTCTTGAATATATCTTGGGGTGGTTCTGTGTCCTTATTTCTCTGGGGAATGAGCAAGCTCACTGGGTCTTGGACATGTGCATATTTAGTTCTTACAGGCACTACCAAGTTCATTTCCAAAGTGGTTGTATCATGCGCTTCTGTGTACTGGGAGACAGCTTACTGTGGCCCATCCTGCTTTTCTTTGATGGTTAGTGGAGCACATGCTTATTTCTCACTTATTATTATCTTTGACTAATACTCACCATAGTCCCGAGAAGCTGGTGTTTTGTGTCTATTGGGCAAATGAGGACACTGGGAGGGCAGAAAGGGCCAGTGGCCTGTCTGAGGGTGAACGGCTGGTAAGTGGTGGGTCCTGGCTCTATTCAAATGACAGAGAGGAGCTCTTATCTGCTGTCCTGTAGGGAAGCCTTGATTCTAGGAGATGAAAATTTTCTTTGCCTCCTCAAACTGGAGGAAGACCACCAGAGTTCAGATTAGCACTTTAAAGTTGGGCAACACATGGGTTAAGAAGATTTATTTTTGGGAACAGGCTTGGTTAGTAATGGTGCTACACAATGTTAGCCATCACTGTTATTTTTACGGGAAAGTGCATTCCGAGTCCAAGCCAGGGATGTAGGAATGAGCTCTGGTGTATGGCCAGTGCGAGCACGTCTGTGCACACAAAGAAAACATTACAACTTGAGTAACAGCAAATCCTGGAAATGATGACAGCTGTCTACAAGCCTGATGCAAGCCACTCGCTCGGTTTGCAGAAACCTGATATGCAGGCATGTGTGTGGGAGGCAGGGGGCCCGGCCACATCTGTGTCTGGTTTTGAAATTTCCAAGAGGCTGGAATCCATTTTCCCCTCTGTTTTAGGTCAGGCTTCCCAGAATCAAATCCTGAGATGGAGGTTTGCGTGCAAGTCATTTGTGAAGGCCATGGTCCCAGGGGGGCTGCAAGGGAGCTAGAAAAGACAGAGAAGCCAGAGAGGGCAGGGGTTTCAGCAAAGACCCCTGAGGGTTTGTCCAGACTCAGGTGAGGGAGCTGGGCTTTCATATTCAAGACTGTTGATCATTGGCCGGGGGATCCCCTGGGGATGAAAACCCCAGGCACCTCTCAGTTTTGGCATGTGTAAGCAAAGCAACCTGGAAAGTGGGGGCCACTTCCTAGTGGAAAGCAACCCAATGCCAAGGGAGGCTAAAAAGAACCACAGGACCATGGTGGGGCTCAGATAGTGTGCACATCACCCTGCAGGTCTAGGCTTTGACCTCATGGCTCTTTGTGCTGGAGCGTGTGGGTTCCAGGCTGCCAGATAGTGACACATTGTTAAATAACATCAGATCATTTGTAGCATTTTCATTTCCTCTATAAAACAAGAGGCTAACAATACTTTCCACCTGCAAAAGTGGCAGCCAGAAGCAAGGGTTCCTGGTCGCCAAATACAGGATGTCTCCCTGCTGACCCGGCCGATCGCAGTCCAAGGAAGCTGGTTTTCCTTTGCAACCATGAGCCCAGGTAGTTCATTTCAGGAATGAACGTGACCCCTGGAGACTGTGCTGCATGACACTGTAGGTTTCTTTCCCTCTCCTCCTCTGAAGCCCTTTCCTGTCCCAGGTACACATGGGATTCTTTGCTGTGACATTGTTTATTGGACACTAACACGCATGTGGAAAATTTGTGCCCAAACCACACGTGTGTACGGCTTCGTGGATTTTCCCAACATGAGCCATCCATGTGACCCCCACCCAGGTCAAGAATCAAAGCCTACCACCACCTTGGAGGGTCACCAACACCCACCCCTATTACTTCAGACACTAAGATTAGCTCTGCTTGCTGTTTACATTTTATACACATGGAATCACGTGGAATGCTCTCTCTGGCTGGCTTCATTTGTTTATCATTTTCTTATGAGACTTGTCCATGTTAGGGTTTGTAGCAGGAACTTGTTCTTTCACATTGCTGTCCAGTGTCCATATATGGATATACCATGACTTATTTATCCTTTTGATTCCCGATGGGCATCCTGTTTTGGCTGGTACAAGCAGGTACAATGCCTATGGATGTTCCGGAACATGTTTCGGGGTGCACGTCTGCATGCATGCTGTTGGGTAGCCACCTAGCCGCATTGCAGCCATGGGCATTTTTTGCCTGCTCAACCTGACGAGGAGCTGCTGCTAATTTCCAAAGCCGGGGGTGAACCTATTCAGCACGAGAGCTGTGCAGGGTCCTCCAAAATCTCAGCAACACTTGGTATTTGCAGCCCGGTGTTGCAACCCCATCAGGATAAATAGGTTGATTCATTTCAACATATTCCACCCTCAGGGCCACTGCTGTTCTTAGGACATCTTTGTGAATATTAGAAAAAGGACATCCCTACCTTGCAACACATGTCCCTCGGCTGAGAATTTTTGTTACGAGATTCTGTTAGAGCCTGACATGTTACTGCCCTCTGCTGGAAAACTGTTGAAATTCATAGTACAGATCTTGGATGCTGGTGGTAGAAATGGCCCCTTCTTGGGCCTGGTACCCTGCGCTAGTGCACAGCCTGGACAATCACACAGGTGATCCTGGACCTCCACTTGGGAGGCGGTGGTGAGGACTGTGTAGAGGAGGCCCAACGGAAGCTCACAGAGTGATGGCCCACGAGCTGCATCTGGTCTGAGGTTTTATTTGATGGTGTTTAAAAAAAAAAGGCCAATATTTCAAAATTTGGGGGCTTTTGCCTAAAAATCAGGAATAACCTGAAAAATAAGAGAAACTAAAGAAATCAGTGCCCCCACCCCTAGTTATAACGGACAGGCCAATCTGCTTGTGTCTGCACCCGTCTCCAGTTAGCCTCAGTCTCCACCATGCCCTGTCGTACCCCAGCCCACAGCCTCTGTCAGTCACAGTAAGAAAACAAAAATGTCACACCAAAGCAGAGCCGGATTCCTTCCTCAACTGTCTGCACTGATTTATGGTAACTGCCTGCCTTACATGCTTTAGGCATGTAAGTTTGTGTCACCAGTCTTGACACTGATAAGGGGGAAAAACCCAGCCTAAACTGATCATTAATAATGAGAAAGATACTCCTATCTCCTTTGTGCTGGAGTAAAACTCCCATCTGACAAGGTTTCCAGGGACCCAGAGGATCAGAAGGCTAAAGTTTACCGGCAGAACCGCCCAAAGGGGCTGGTGCTTCATGAACTGGTGGCCAAGAAATGGTGAAGCTTAGAGAATGTGGCAGGGTGAACAGGTTGCGTCTAGAACTTGCTCAGAAAGGATCAGATGTCCTAGGGATTGGGGCTGGAGGCAGCAGCCTGAGAGGTTATGGGGCTGAGACTGAATTGAAACCTCCAAATCTTTATGTTACCTAGTTCTAAACTAGTCTCTTGATTAACTCAAGATTTTCACTTATCTGTCTATCTATATATATAGCATTTTTGGGGGGCATCTAGTGGCTAAATCAGTTAACTATGAGGCAATTGTTTTGATCATTTTTGTCAAATGTGAACAATCACATTCCCTGTGTTTGTGGAGCACTTCTTACATGCCAGGTGCTGTATCATCTCATGTGATCTTCGCAGTGATGCCACCTGCCTTAATGTACTACTCATCTTCACAACGATGATATACATACTCTTGTTAGCTCTTTTTTTGTAGACTTGTTTTACTGACAAGCAAACCAAATCCAGAAGCAGGCAGACAATTTGCCCAAGGTCACACTAGGCGGGAAGGTTGGGTTTGAACTCAGATCTCCCTGATTGCAGGACCTCAACTGTGGATGCCTCTGCGCTTCTGCTCAGATGCCATCTGATTTTTGAAGCAGAATCTCTTAACTGGTGGACCAGATAAAATCTAGGCTGGAAGGCAGTGCTGTGTGATAATTACGAACGTGTTGGTACAATACTGCTGTGCATGGAATCTTGTTCTTGGGAATGTGGGTTTTTTGATTTTTGATATCATGAACTCTGAGACCCTACAGGCTGAAAGTCACTGAGGGTCCTCCCTGTTTGCTTCTTGCAGGGGCCCTGGAGTGACCTGATGCTGTACACAGGGTTAAACTGCCCTTTCCAGAACTGGGACTGGAAGCCTGGGTCTTGACTCACGGATTTTCTCCACCTGATGTTAAGTGTCAGAGTTGCCAAATCTGAGGGAATCTAGTGGCCAAATCAGTTAACTTTGGCAGGCACCCGAGCATGCAGCTCTTTAGAAAGGGTGAGCCAATTTACATTCTCACCAGCAGGCCGTGGGCTACCCCTGTCCTGGAGAGGTCTCTCTCAAATTGGCAGGTGTCGGCAGCCTTGCACAGGGGCCTCCTCATCTTCGAGTCCAGCTTCAGCACAGAGGCAGCGCCGGCCCGAACTCCTGCGTGAATCAGCTGAGTGTTGCTGTTGAGGGCTCAGCTGGGATATTGTGGGAGAATCGGCCCATATGGCCTTGTGGGGGTGTGGTAAGGATCACGAGAGATAGGGCACGAAAGTGTTTGGAAAAATAATTAAATGCTGGGCAGACCCAGAGGATCATGATTACAGCGGGTTGAGAAGCTGGCAGGGGGCAGAGGGGGCTGGGAGGGTCATCTCAGGGGCTGCCAGGTCACCTGCGGGCAAGTCATTCCTCGACTCTGGCTCTGCACTGTTATTTTCATTGTGGCCTTCCACTTAAGACATCTGTCAGCTAGATTAAATATAACGTGTCCTTGGGCCACGAAGAGGTGATTATTTTCATTATGTGGGAATAGCTATTGAGGAGAATGAGAAATTGCCCTCTGAGAAGAAAACGGACATTGCCTGGATCCTATCAATTCTGCAACTCCCGGAGGGTCTAAGCCTTTGGAGGGAAGGGAGTTGTGAGCAGGCAGGGAGAAGTTACGTGTGTGACTTTCTTCTGGGGGGCAGAAATCAAAATGGGCTGGATGTGTTCGCTCACTGGTTTCCTCTTTAAAAACCAATGATTGGGTACGTGCCTTGCCTTACATATGGACCCAGCCTTGGGGTCCTAAGAGTAGCCAGAAGTGGAGTTCTGCACGAGCGACCAAGTACTGCAGGGGCACAGATTCAGGAAAAGCCAGTGCTGCTGGGAAGGTGTGTGTCAGGGTATGTTCTGGAAATGAGGTACCATTTACACTGGGTCTTAAAGGATGCATATGGTTTTTCTAATTAGACAAAGAAGGGGCAGGCATTTATGGTGGAGGAAGAGCATGCACAAAAGCTCTGAGGCTGGGGAAGTGCAGGGAGATTTTGGGCACGGGGGTCCCCTGGCATGAGTCACTTGTGGAGGAGGGGGAAGCCCAAGCCAGGCTGTGAAGAGCTTCCTTATTGCTCCTTCCCTTATATTTGCATAGAAAGGAGGGCCGGCTCTCTCTGGGAGTGAAAAACACTGTTAGAAGGAACTTTTTTTTACTCCGTTCCCCTTGCAAAAGGATGGGGAGCTCTTCTGATTGGCCGGCTGGGCATAAAGTCACTGCTCGTGTTCCTCTCTCTTTCTCTGTTGAGCTTGCTTGCCTATGACCAGGTGTCCCCACTGTTCTCAGAGTCACAACATACCTTCTGGCCCTGTGTCCCCACTTCTGTGTTCCTCCATGTGGCTGGCCAGGGAGGTCTGCCTGGGAGACGCAGACCGATGCTAACCCCCAGGGAGGCTGGATCCTGAATGCCTGGGTGCAGCAGAGCCCCCAGCCCACCAGGAATATGCCCTCCTTGGCTTGGCCCATGAGCAAGAAGTACATTTTCATTGTCTTAAGCCCTTGTGAGTTTGGGGACCACAGGTTACAGCAGCCAGCCTTGGCTAATACATTAGGTGTTTTGAGAGGAAAGTGCAGGCAAGAGGAGTGGAATTGGCAGGTGAAGATGGACTCTGTCCTGGGGAGCATGCAGTGTAGCCAAGAACACCCAGAACTTGGTTGTGGCTACCACACGTGGCTGTTACTTCCTCACTGGGTGGTGCTTGCATTTGGGTCACAGCCTCGCCCTGACCTACCTCATAGGTGGAACCTGTGCTTCCTGCCAGCTCATGAAAATTGGCATCTGGGAAATTGAATTCTGGCTTTTACCAGAAAGTGTGGGATGTGGGGGATGGTGAAGCTCCCCAGGAAGGAAATTCCTGCAATTGTGGGAGGGCTATTCCAAAGATCTTGGATGGCCAGGTGCAGGGCAGATGGTTATTACTACACTAGCATTTAGGCGGAGCACTGGGTCCATGGTACCTTGTGGACAATCATTCCGGGTGCTCATAGCAGGCTTCCTCAATGCAGAACAAAGCAGCCTTCAAGGGAGGAATGCCTCCCCTAACATGTACATGCAGTCTTCAGTATTTAAAATCTGGGTGAGGAGGTCAGGCACACAGGTGGCGCCTAATAAATACCTGTAAGTGAATGAGTAAATGAAGTGGAGTCTTCTAAGACACTAGCATTTATTCTTTCTAGGAGGCAAGATGATGTGCAGAGAGTGAGAATTTTCAGGGAAGATGTGGCAGTGGAATTGGCCTTGAGAATTAGGGGGATTTGAAAGTGAAGGTGAGCAGAGGAGGGGTTCTCAGGCTGAGAAAGCCACTTTGGCAGAGGCACAGGGGTCTGCAGAGAAGAGAGGAGTCAAGGGGGTGCAATGTGCGTGCATGAGTGTGCAGAGACGTGCTTGTGTGTGTGGGGGGTGGTGTGTCTGTGTAAATGGAGGCAAGGCTGGCTGGGCAGATGGGACGAGATCAAGGAGGGCTTTAGATTTCAAACTGTGGAATCTCATCTTTGCAGACAGTGGGAAGTCCTGAAGTGTTAAGACCAGTGATGGACACAGACAGCCTGGGTCACCCAAAGAACGCTAGTGCCATGTCCCACTGCACACGTCCGAGAGCCAAGCAGTTGCCATCTCGAGAGTGGGAGTCTGGCCTCCCCCAGCCTTGTGGAGAAGGGTTTGTGGGAGAATGCTGGGGCCTCAGAAGTGCGGGTGGGAAGGTCAGCAGAGTGGGGGCTCAGCTGTGAGTCACACCGGGGTCTTCAGGGGTTCTCGTGGGCAGAGCCCAGCAGTTGAGGGTCCAGACAGATGTTTCCCCTTGTCTGAAGACCTGAGAATGAGGACTGACAGGAAAGGAAGAGAAGCAAGATTTGGATCAGGACCAGAATCCCAGGGCAGCCAAATAGTAGGAAATCAGGACGAGGAATCAGGGCCAGAGCCTGAGCAATGGGCACTTGGGTCTTTCTGGGGGCGTATGGGTCAATCCAACCACCAGGGGGCGCAGTGCAGCAGCGTCCAGAACGTCTGAAACTCTTAAGCTTTAGGTAACAAAAGAAAACAAAACAAAAAACCACCACGAAGAAAATCCCAGCATTGTTTCTTTGCATTTTTCAAACAGGTAACAGCGATCTTCTGCTCTAAAACTGAAAGTAGATTATTTGCGGTTTGCAGAGGCCGAGGCACACCATGTTCCTTCTCTTATTTGTGTAAAGAACGTAATTTCTTTCTCGGGTTGCCTTCCATTTCCAAACAAAACTCTGAATGTGTCAAAATGATCTTAGAAACTGTATAGTTTTATCCGCATGCTGAACATTCTAGAAGCTTCAGGGAAGCCAGTGTGTGCTGTGGGTTGTGGTAAAGAGGTGCGTGTCTTCAGTCACCCTTCTGTGCCTTGGCTGAAGGTGTTTTCCCCAAATGCAGATGCTGAGATCCTCACTCCCAGGACCTCAGAAGGGGATATGGGGTGTTTAAAGAGATAATTAAGGTTAAATGAACCCATGGGGGGGGTATTCTAATCTGATGTCCTTATACGAAGAGGAAGTCAGGTCACAGACATGCGCAGAGGGATGACCATGCAGGGACACAGGGAGGAGGTGGCGTCCACATGCCAAGGAGAGAGGCCTTGGGAGAAGCCAGCCTGCTCAGTTCCTGGTTCCGCCTAAACTCACGACGCCTGCATCCCTAGTGTGAATCTGGTTTTGGTCCTAAGTTAAAGCCACTGAAGTCCTACTGACCTTAGAAAGAGTGGTCTCCAGGCTAGTGCCTCGAGTCTGCTCATCCACGTGGGATCCTTTACGTTTATCAGCTGACACTGAGCGAGAGCCGGGAGCAGGACGCTTTAGGACGCTGAGTCAGAGCAGAATGGTTTCAGCTCGGTTCTGTCAACCAGAAATGCCATTAATCAAAACAGCCCATTTCTCCAGCTCCCTGTCAGCTTTACAAAGGAAAGGGACTGGTGCGCATTAAAAAACAAAAAAACAAATAAACAAACAAATGAGGGACTAGAAAGAGCTGGTCACTGTGCTCACCCTGGGCTGCGTATAAGGCTCCAGAGTGACCCTGGGTCTCAGACTACCAGATGGGGGTCTTTAACTTTAACAGGATGTTTCCTCCCAGCTCCAGCCCACATGGCACAGCTTCGCAGGACTTGGGTGAGATGGTGCGGAGCACGGGGTCCATGGTACCTTGTGGACAATCATTCCGGGTGCTCATAGTAGGCTTCCTCAATGCAGAACAAAGCAGCCTTCAAGGGAGGAATGCCTCCCCTAACATGTACATGCAGTCTTTAGTATTTAAAATCCGGGTGAGGAGGCCAGACACACAGGTGGTGCCTAATAAATACCTGTAAGTGAATGAGTAAATGAAGTGGAGTCTTCTAAACCTGCCTATACTTAAGTGGTGTTCTGGGTGCCCGTCAGGGTCACCTACTGGTTGTCCTCGGTTGGACCTGGTGCAGCCCTTTGCACACCTAGTAACTGTGCGTGTGTCCCACATTGTTTTAAAGTTTGACCATGTCTGGCCCTGACTTTGTGTGCTGGGACAAGGTGGGTTCCGTGGGAGAGCACTGCCAGGGAGAGGGATATCTGGGAAAAGCCCTGTTGTCTTTGTTGAGAGGAGGACTTGGACCCGGAGAGCTCTTTGGGGTGGGAGCAGGGGAAACAGCTGGAGGTGCCGTGGTGGGTGGCTGGCTGGGACCTGCCTCTGGGCAGGGTGCACTGCGGCCTTAAAGATCACAGTCAGGGGATTATGAAAAGGCCACCTCTGGAGTTAGAGAAATCCCGTAATTCTGTCCAGCTGAGCATGTGTGTGCTAATGGTTTCATTTCAGGTCATTCCCCACCACCGCCACTCCTCAGTAAAGGTCTTTGGGCCAGGGTGGGGATGGGGCAGGTTTTGTGTTCTGACTTGTAAAGGGAGATGCCCAGGCTCAGCCCCCACCCAGCAGGGGTGCCTCTAGCTGTCTCTAGGCTTTCCCAGGCTAGGAGTGGGGAGCAGTGCGTGAGGTTGGGGGCACCCCTTTCTCCACGTATGAAGCTCTGAGTGGAGCTTTGGACAACCCTCTGTGATCTGCATGCCACACGATGTTTTGTGCCTATATTTTCCCATCTGTGAAATCTTTTTTCCTTCCCTAAATAACTCACAGGGATATAAAACACCCACAAAGTCCTTTTTTGTTCATCAGACCAAAAAAAAAAAAGGCATGAAAAAAAGAAGATATTATTAATACTGTGTGATTGTAAAAATGGTGACCGGGGAGTAGAGAATTAAGGCGCTATGGGACAGCCATGATAATAAGTATTTTAGAAATAAAACATACAGAATAAAAGAATCAGAGCGACTAATTACAGAATGGAGACTATTAAGGGGAGAATCTACACTGAGGGGAAATTTGAAGAAAATTGGTGAATGGAGGCCGGGAGAAACATTTGTGTTTGTTGCCTTTTGTTTTACCTGCATCTAAAATGTGATGTGGAGAATGAAAAGGAACAGTTTGAAGAGGGCAGTGGTCATTGCCGAATAACAATGGTTTATTTCATATTTTTGCACTGAAGTCCGCTTTTCAGTGTGTGGTTCATGCATTTCAACAACGGGCCCTCTCCCACCATGAAGATCTGGAACCTTCCATCCCCCAAAACTCTGTCCCCACCTGCCCCTTCCACCCGCCCCTCCACCTCCCACATTGGCTGAACACCGCTGTACCCCTGGACATGTGCTGCCCACGGCCAGGACGACCCCTGATGGCTGAGGCCAGAGTGCACCTACCCAGCTGAGCAGGGTTGGGAGCAGGCATGATGGAGGGACAGGTGCCCAGAGGGAGGAGGGATGGGAGAAGCCAGACCTCTTGAAGTGGGGGCTAGGCTGCCCATCCCAGAAGCGTCTGGGCATTGTGAGGATCTGGGGGTGGTGCGGGGAAGCAGGCAGGTGCCAGTGGGAAGAGGAGGGGAGGCAGTTATGGAGGCAGGGACTTGCCTGCAGGCTCCCTGCCACCAAGAGGAGGAGGATGAGCAACAGAGGCGCAGGCCACATGCAGATCGGGGCAGCGCAGGGGCAGCGAGGTGCTCCGTTGGCCTGCCACACAGATTCCCTGCCCTGAGACTTGGTGGGTGCAGCGGGCCTGGGACTTGGATTTTTCAGGGCACCTGTCTGGAGCCTCTGTTTCTTGCTCAAATTTATGTTGAGCCAGTAGTTCAAATAGTCATTCCCTTTGCACCTGCCTTATGCCCCTTGGAATGAATGGATGTGTTGCCCAGCTCTGAGGGGAGATTTCTAGGTTCTCTGTTTCCAGATCTGAGCATGGCTTTACATGCCAGCACGACTCAGAGAGCAAGACTGAATGGCAGAAGGCAGCCTCACGCCCTGATAGTCTGATGGCGTTAGGTGCGTTTCTCAGACTTGGCCATCATGTTGTTCCCCCCACGCTCACTTCCTTGATCTTGGCTGAGTTCAGGTCAGACATCTGTCCAAGGGGGCTCTGTCCAGGGTGGCTCCTGACACCCTCCTCTGAGAGCCTGCAGTGCCCACTGCCCCACCTGGGCCCAGGTCTCCCCAGCGTCACCGTCACACCTGTGCACAGTCCCCTTCCAGGCAGATCTTTGCTGATGGGACACCCGCCTCAGTTCTTGGGTGACCTCCCATCCACCTCAGCAGAGCTCACCAGGTGTCTAGGGGGCCAGAGGGGTCCAAAATCCAAGGTCAAGGCAGAGCTGTCCCTTTGGGCCCCGTTTAAACTGATTTCCTGCAAGTCAGACTCCATGACGAGGTGAGGTTCCTGGCCTGCAGGTGTGTGTTAGGTGTGTCCATTTTATCTGAGCCATTTTTCAGAGCTGAATTGTTTAATCTAGAAAAATTTTCTGTTTAGTTTAAAATAGACTATTCAATTTATATATAATGCAAAATACTAAACTAGAAAGTAGGTTCCCCAGATTCAAGGATGCTGCACCAGTTGTCCAAGACACAGGTGGACTCTCCACTCCCTGCTCGCACATAGGTGAGGATCAACCTCACCTAACAACAAGCAGCTCATACTCAGTGCAGAAACCTTGGGAAAAAAATCCCACAGAACTCACAAAGATTAAATATCTCTTATGCACCCTGCTACCCAGAGGTTACTACTGTTTTGATAATGATCTTGTGGTGTTTAAATATATGCACACACCCACACATACACACATAAATGATGCCTACTTAGAGGCTGCCAATGATTTATGGATAATTATAAAGCTATACATTTGTATAAAATCACAAAATGCACATTTTATAAAACTATTGGCATACTCAGCAGCATATTTTAATGTCTCCTTTTTTCTTTTTTGTGATATATTATGAATCATTTTGCATAATACATTTTTCCCTCAACATCAGTTTTTAGAGCTGTCTCCATCGCATGAATCGTTCAATTTCTTCTTCTTTTTTTTGGTAAAGGGAGATTTTTTTGTGCATTCTCTCTGTCCTTGGCTATGTTCCTAATTTGTATCTCACTTGGTTCTCGCAGCAATTGGTAAGGAGGTTTTAGCGCCACTTTGTAGGAAATAGAGCTAAAGGAGGTTAGAAAAGCTAAGTTTTTGTACCTGGATTTGGAATTCCTAACCAGGTCCTTGTTAGGTAGGCTTTAATGAACATACTCTTTTACGCCATCCCAGGTGACTTTAACTCACAGACAAATTAAAATTCTCCAGAAGTTATCTCTAAGGCAATTTTCACTTCTAAAATGATCTTTTAATAAGTTTGAAGAGCCTAAGCAGTCTCTCCAGACTTTAACACACACTTTACATGCAAACCACACTGGGGTTCATAATGGAGCTTTTTGTGTTCACTGGTTCTCAAACTTTGTTCCTTGGGGCCTAGGGTACCCCAGGGATGTGTGGGAGGGTCTTCTCCTAGGTCCATGGCAGTCATATCTGCTCTGATCATCTGTGAGTTTTTATGTTGGGGGTTCTCTGATTTTACATATGGGGTCCCCAAGGACCTTTCTTTTGGCACGAATGCTTCACCGTTAACAAATAAAACATAACCGAGTAAGATGTTCCCTGTGAATTTGTAAAAGGTAGAAGGAGATGATCTCAGATTCTTTAATGAGAGGATTAAAAAGGCGTGATCCTGTGGGACATCCATAGAGCCATACAGGCCGTAAAAAGGGATGATGCCCAATACACACTATAACAGGACAGCCCTCGAAACATCATGCTTGGTAAGAGTGGGCACAAAGGCCACATACTGGATGATTCTATTTTCCAAAATGCCCAGAAAAGGCAACTCTGTAGAAGACAGGACACAGGTGGGGGGGGGGGTGCCAGGGTGGGGGAGGGTGGGCGGGAGAGAGTGCTCATGGCTGCGGGGTCCACGTGAGGGTGAAAGCTTCAGGACCTGGAGAGGGATGGCGGGCGCACAGTGCGGGGAACACACTATGGGCCACTGAATGTCGCTCAAAATGCTGCACTTCATGGGGTGTGAATCTCACCTCAGTACAAGCAAAACAAAATAAAACAAAACCCACCACTTTTTAAAAGATAAAAAAAAACAGAGGTCTTCCCACAGGGAAAAGTAGAACCGATGGGCCCAGCAGCTTTGGGCCCAGATGGCCCACCTGAGACACACTTTGTTTCCAAGAGGCGAGTCCTGTGAGGTCAGAGATGTGGTCCCGCTGAGTCAGCCCTCAGTGTTGTGCTGTGATGTGGCAGCCCCTGGGCCACTGTCCCGGGGAGGACAGTGGGGGCTGGACCATTTGTGCATTTAATCATTAAAAAAATGTATCAGGAAGAGGGTCAGTCCTGGAAGACAGAGGTGGGTCGGATGGGGATTAGAGTGGTTTGGGCTCGGCCCCTGGCTGGCTGTGGGTCTTTGAACACATTTCTTAAGCTGCTCATGTTTATGAAACAAGGTATGTGGAGCCAGATGGTCCCTGATGGTCCTTACATTCCTGGGAAGCAGGGGACTGGTGGGCCAGTGACCGAGAGAGTCTGGGAGCCAAGTGCTGTGTGACTTCCTGCTTTACTTCAGTGTGGGATGGGGCAGTGTGCACAAACGGTGTGGACGTGGAAAGGACAGGTGGCCACAGCCTCTGGGGGTACTGATGGTGATGGGTCAGGGACTGCCTCTCCACTATAGAGAACAACCTGGCTCAAGGATTAGCCTTTCCTGGGGTGCACAGAGCCAGTGACCTTTGGAAGCATAACAGAACTAGCCTGCGGGGCTGCTGAGGCCATCGCTGGAACAGTATCCCAATGCTCTCTTCCTCTGCCTGACCTGCTTCCTAGGGTCCCTGACCTTGGCAGCCACATGTAACATAAGGCAGATGCATGTGATGTATATGCTGCACTTGAGGATTCAGAGAGTTTGGTCCACACATGATTTTAGATGGCTTAGAAGAGTAGTATGTGTTAATAGCAGAAAAACAAATAGATTAAAATCAGCCTCAGGAGAGCAGAATAGAGAATGACCCTGATAAAGAGCTGCCCCAGGAGTGAGGAAGAAACAGAGTGAGCAGTGTGGATAGGGCGTCCACTCCAGTGGCTATTGGCCACACATTCTCATGAGCACGTGAAAAATGGTGACTCTCAGGAGCCTCAGTGGAGCTGTGGGGCCTGGAGCACAGGGACTGCAAGCATGGCTTCCCTTTTTAGATGGTTTTATTAATCAGCAGAAGCACGGCTAGCTGCTGCAACATATAAGCCCAGCGTCTCAGGGCTCACAGGGCAGTTGACTTCAGGTCGCAGACGGATGCAGGCTGGGTTTCTGGAGTCACCACCAGGCCCCGTGTGGAGGGGTGGCTCTGCTGAAAGGCAGGGTGCCTTCCCTGGGCCTGCAGAGGCGGGGAGGTGACTCTTCAGTAGAAGCTGGTGTAGCAGATTCTGGTTTTCCAAAGATGGCCACAAAAATACCTCTATTCCCATGTGTCCTTCTAGAACCTTCTTCCCTTCATCAAGGTTTCCCGGCTTTCTGAGCCTGGGCAGAGCCCTTGAGACAGCCTCTGCCAACAGTGCTGTGGGAGTGATGCCATGTGACTTCTGAAGCTAGGCCGTAAAAGTCGGGGGCATTTCTGCCTTGTTCTGGTGGAAGACTGGCTCTTGGATGCACCCACCATGCTGTGAGGAAGCCTGAGCAGCCCTGCAGGGGCCACACGGAAGTGGAAATGTTGGTGTTCTAGACAATGGCCTACTGAGCCCGCAGACCAACCACCAGACCTAAAAGTGAGGACGTCTCCGGATATTCCACAGCCCCTGCCTCCTGCTGAGGCCTCAGACACGGTGGGGCAAGAGCTGTCCGGTTGCAGACTCACAGCACCCACGTGCCGAATGAAGCGGTGTCTTCGCACTTGGGTTTTGAGGGGATGTGTCTTCTGGGATGTTCCTGGCCCCCTAGTGATGCCTTGTCTCCTTGCTGCCTTCTTAGCGTGAGGAAGCCTGTGCAGACAGCTGCTAGAAACGGCTTAATTTTATTAGGCTGAGCGTTCATTTATTTTTGTCCCTAGATACCCTTGGAACCATTGCACGCCCTTTAAAAACCAAACTAATTAAGTTCTAAATTAATTAAAAACATAAGGAAATTGATCTGAAAAGCAAAGTAAACCAAGAGGAGAAACGGATGAAAGTCAAGCCCCATCGGAGGGCCAGAGGCTGCTCTGCTGGCCGAGTCCATGCTCTGGGGAGGTGGCTGTTTCTGGCCTGAGTCCCCGCGGGATGCCACCCTGCTGCTCCCGCAGACGTCCCGGAGGCCGCGCTTGCGGCATGCCCGCCCACACCGCTGTCTGCAGGAGGTTCTGCTCCGGCTTCTGGGGACCCAACGCCCGCCCGTCTCTTAACCCAAGGGGGAGGCATCGCCGACGAGGCAGCAGGGTCACCCGCTCATGTAACCAGGACAGCTCACATTTCCTTGGAGCCCACATGCTCCAGACACATGGAGTTTGGCACAACACTGGAATGTACTAAATGGCCCTAAATTGTTCGATTTTAAATAATTCTAAGTTATGTGAATTTCAGCTCAATAAATAATTAAAACAACCACAAAAGCAAATAAAGACCCCATAGACTAGATACTATAATGATTCCATTTGACAACAAGGCCATGAGGCCCAGGAGCTGACCTCCTCGGCTCCCAGCAAGTCCCTGGGGGAGCCCGGGTTGAAATCCAAGTGGTTTGGGTTCAGGGCATTGAACTTTTAACCCCCAAGCAGCATGGGGGCATATTTTGCACAGAGAACAGATCCTTCTTTACATGTACAGTGCTGCACCATTTGGATATTTTTAGAGGTTTTCTGGAAAGTACTCTTCTTCTCTGAGGAAAGCAGCCCATGCTGTCTTTATTTGCTTTGCCATTGCTCTGCTTACGGTTTTGTATGAAATCTAATATTCACTGGACCCTGGACAGATCCCAAGGCTGGTCCTGCGTGAAACCCAGGAAGAGGCTTGGTCTCTGCTGGCAAATGAAGATTTAAGTCAAATTATATTTCAGATATAATCTTCATTTTGAGGTCACTGTTTCTAGAGACTGAGCCTTGCTCAGGACCTCCTAGCTGCTCAAGCTTTTAGAATCTTCTATCTAGAGCCACAGGGAACCTTTACATGAGTTAAAAAAGGCATCCCCTAATGGGAGTGTCCTATTTATTGATGGAAGTTCAGTTACACAAGCATGTGCTTTTATCCAAATTCAGCAAATGTGTCCTTAAAAATCTGTGTATTTCATTGTGTGCAAACTTTACATAAGTGGCAGTAAACTAATGCTGGACTCTAGGCCATGTCATGCATGCTGATGTATTTAGGAAGAAGCATATCATGTCTGCAATTTGTTTGAAGTGCATAAAAAAATAAGAGGATGGGGTGAAGAACTGGATAGTTAAAGGATAAAGTTAGACAGTCAAGTGTTCTTGGTGGACTCTCGGTTTTGGGGAGATGGGTGTTCATTGTAAAATTCCTTCAACTTTGCTACTTGTCGGAAAAATTGCATAATAAAATGTTCGGGAAAATGGCACCCCTTGGGCAGGTCAAGGGGCTTCGTTGAGGAAGTCAAGTGCTGGTGGGGTTCAGGACCCTTTCTGCCCCTCAGGTCGTGTCTCATGCACCAAGCTGGGATACAACTTGCAGGGCTCCTTTGCCTTCCATCCCACCCTTCCGAGAGCAGCTGGATTCTCTTTCAAAGCTTCCTTAATGTTGCATTTTCATTTCCCAGTGAGAAGAAAGTTGCTAGTTTAGAGCATTTGCTTTTCCTTTAAAAGAGTCTTCAAACTTTGCTTGTCATCTCTGACCATTTCTACACTGTCTTAATTATTATAGGTTTATAATAAGCCCCTGGTAGGTCTTACGTGGTGGGATTCGTTCTCTGACTTTCTTTTCCTCCTCTGTTCTCCCCGTCTTCTCCAGCCTTGCCTCGCCATTCTTGGTCCTTTGCATTTCCTAATGAATTTTGGTAGAATTACTTCAGTTTTTAAAAAGCTGTTTACTTTAAACTGAAGTATAGTTGACAAACAATATTATATTAGTTTCAGGTGTACAACATAGTGATTAGACAATTATGTTACATTATGAAATGCTCAGCACGGAAAGCGTGGTTTCCATCTGTCTCCATGCAAAATTATGATGCTATTGACTATTTTCCCTATGCTATACTTTTCCCTACAAGTGACTTATTTATTTTATAATTGGAAGTTTGTACCTCTGAATCCCCTTCACCTATGTCGCCTACCCTCAACCCTGTCGAATTACTTTAGAAAGCTGTTTAGTGTTACCTCTCAAGCTGAACCTATTTATGCCCTGTTGCCCAGACGTCCCAGCCTGAGGCATACACTCAGGTGACATGCATACATATGTCCACCAAAGATGTGCACTAAAGTGCTCATGGCAGCACTGTTCATAGTTGCCCCAGGCTGGAACATGCCCAAATGTCCCCTGGTAGTAGAAGGGTTGAACAAGTGATGCACAGTCAGACTACCGTCACGACTCACTTTCTGCATTTCTGCTCTGCTCTTCTCTCTCTGACAACACTCTCAGTAGGGTCGAAGGAGACACCAGGCACTGCAGAAGTCACCAGTTGTATTTTGAAATTAGAGAGAGGTGATGGTCATACAACCTTGGGAACATACCCAATGCCACTGAATTGTATGCTTTAAAAAAGTTCATTTTATGCTATGTGGATTTCGCCCCAATAAGAAAGAAAGAAAAGAGGCACTCATTAGCAATCCAAAAACATCACACTGCATTACCGCATAATCTCAAAGCCAGGTGGGGAGAAGGGACTCCGTACCTTTAGATCTATCCTTGCTAATTGGAGGGAGCTCAGGTTTCTGACTGTGGCAAATCAACTTTATGCGATTAATTCAGCAAATGTTATGGTCAAGAGGGCTGGCCTTGCAGCGGGCCAGCTGGGGTCTGAGGCCTGGTGCTGCCATTTATGAGTTGGCAGGAAGTTAAATGAAAAAAAATTGTTCATTTATTATCTGCAGCCCGGGAGGAAATGTGCAACTATTATCCAATATTGTATGCTTAACTTTTAATGTCTCATGAAGGTTCACTTGAGGAACCAGCAAATCTAGCTGTGAACCATCCAAGAAGCACAAGAGTTCTCAGAAGTCATAATGTTCCCAAATGTTAAAAAAATGAATCACCAACCAACTAAAAACACTTTGGGGACTCAGATACTTAACTTTGTTGGGCTTCTGTTTCTTTATCTGGGAAAGGGGAATAAGAACGTGACAGGACTCGGGCGGTGTGATGGGAGAAAGGGAGGCGAACGCCAGCTCGGAAGGTGAGCACTTTGCTTCCGTGTGATCTTCATTTTCCTTAATTCACCTATTTGTTTTGTGCCAGTTTGGTGAGGTCGATGAACTGCCCATTTGCTTGCACACTGCTGACTCAGCCCTGATCGGAGCGTCCACCCTTGAGAAGTAGTTTATTGAGTTACTGAAGGAATGACAACTGATATTCAAAATCCAGAAAGTCTGTGGGGTGTGGTCGGATCACAACTTCCTGCTGTTCTGGTTCTCAAATTCTCTGGAACCCCCTCCACATCCGGCAGGGCAGCGAGTACCCGTGAGGCTCTAAGAACCCATTTGCAGCATGAATGGCCACATTGCAGACATGCATGTGGGCTCTTTGAATGTAGAAGATTTTGAGGTGTGTTACTGTTGTGGCTGGAGGTATTTCCTGGAGGCTGAGTCTGGTGTGTAGAGTTGGTGACTCTAGGGAGCTTAGGGTCCACCCCAGCTTTGCAGTCCCAGGAAGTAAACAATCCTAAATTCGTTGTGTCTGGGACCCAAATCAGCCAGAGCTGGTGGAGAAGAGCCAGCCTCCGCTCATCCCCTTGGGGTGGGCAGGAGTCAGTCTGGATGCATGGTGTCCTGCCTGAATGTGGTGGGCGAGCAGTGACTGCCAACTGGCTGTAGCAGAGCTCCAAGGGGAGGCACGGGTCGGATGGAGGCCGTGAGCATCTGTGGCCAGAGGTGCTCCCGGGAAGATGACACTGGTGATGTGGCAGGACCAGAGGGAAAACAGCTCCGGGGGGCTGACACATGCTGTCACCTTCTGCTCTGCTGGTTGACACTCTCTGCCTCCTACCCCCTAAATGCTGTATCCCTAAGTCTGATGTGTGTAGCAATCCCACTTTTGTATGTGACTCAGTGGCAGCCCTACCAGACTTCTCTTAGAGTGAGTCCAAATGTCCATCTGTCAGCAGTAAAAGGACAATTTGACCCACTGCATGCCAGGGCCCCTGCGGGTGTGAGCAGCGACACCTTCATTTTCCAACCAGTAGGGCATGTTTGTTCAATTATTTGAACACTGGAGTGCATTTTGCCTTAGCATTTCACAATTATACTCTAACAAAGTACCTAGCACTAAAACCAGAAGCTGGCTGGCTTAAGACATCACAAATGTACTTTCTCACAGTCCCGGAGGCCACGAGTTCCACATCAAGGTATCAGCAGGCCCCATTCCCCGCTGGAGGCTCCCGGTGTTCCGTGGCCTGTGGCCGCGTGGCTCCAGTTTCTGCCTCTGTCTTCATGTGTGTTTCTTCTGCATGTCTCTCTGTGTCTCCAACCCCCTGCCCCACTTTTCATTTACAAGGATGCCAGTCATTGGATTTAGGGCGCACCCACGGTCTAGGATGGTCTCACCCCATCACACCTGCAAAGACTCTTTCCGAACAAGGTCACATTCACAGGTACTCGGAGCTACACCAACGGATCTTTCGGGTGGGGCACTGTTCAGCTCACTGTGCCCAGAGCATGGGAAACACTGGAACTGACTCCTTTTCCCGCGTTTGGCAGGCCTCTGGGCCATGGGGCTGGCAGAGGGGGCTAAACACAAGACTCCAAACTTTCACTGAGGGTGACGCTGGCGACTTTCATCAGCTACTGAGCTCTTCCCAACCTTGGTACACCTTTTCAGAGGAATGTCTGCAGTTTCAGCCCCAGTGGGAACTGGGTGGCTGGAGCCCCTGTGAACTGGTAGATGAGGCTGGGTGGGGCAAAGGAAGGTTGGGTTGTGTCCGGGACCTGGGAGTGTGCTTGGGGGCCCAGGATGCAGTAGGCACGCACTACATTCTTAGAGATGGCTCTGGTAATGATGTTTAAGACTCAGTCTCACCAGGAGATCTGGGATTTCTGTGCTCCATACACAACCAGCTGGCAGGAATAAGTGAATGGTAGGGGGTGTGCATCCAGAAACAAGGGAAAGCCTGGGGGCACAGATGTGGGGGACAGTTGTTTATCAATTCTTTCTTTTAGCTAAAACTAAATTGTTAGGAAGCAAGAGGTTCCTTTCCTTCCTTACCTACTAAATCGGAATGATTTCACGTTCATATCTCAGCAAAGGGTTTGATTCTTTATGATAGACCTCACTCATTAAGGAAGGCCTACATTCGGTCATTTGGGACGGCCTCTATCTGCCACTGAACTTTATTCCTCTTTGCATTTCATTTGGAAGGCCGGATAGGTCAGAAGCTACCTGGTTCTGCTTTGTTTTGGCTTGGATTAAAAAATTTTTTTTTTTGTTAAGGTATCATTGATATACAATCTTACGAAGATTCGGATTGTGGTTTCTGTATTCACCCATGTGATCGAGTCCCCCCTCACCCCATTGCAGTCACTGTCCATCAGCGTAGTGAGATGGTTTGGGCTTGAATTTATTGCCAGATCAGCAACAGAGAATGTAGACTGCAAGTCTCTGCTCTCATCTCCAAGGCTCTGCATAAAAATTCTCAAAATTCTTTATCATAGAATCAAATCCAGAGATCACTTCTACATATTCAGGGACAGTGACTTTAAGCAGGCCTGACATCTGGTTTTGCAGGGCTTTATCTACACTTCAGCTCAGGGGAATACTTTTCAGATTGCAAATCTAAAAATATGCGTGGTATGAAAAAATGACATTCTTTGCATCAAAATGCTATACATATTCATAATTATTCTCCTGTCTCCAGGCACTCACTCCCACCTCCCTGGGAGCCCCCAAATGTTCAGTTATTCCTTAGGATCACAGAGATGCATCTCACATGGTCTCCTGCTCCTTCCCTTTTCCTTGTATGATGGCCCCTTACTCATCTTGGTCCCACTCTGGAATCTCTCATGGCTGCACGGTCCTCATCTCAGCTGCCACACATGATGCTCCGAGCATCCTTGTTTCCCTTTCCATTTCCTATTTCCCCTTGGCTAAGGCTCCAAAAACTGTCTTTCTTGCAGTTTTTACTAACTGGCTCCCAAAGCCATTCATGGTGAGGCATTCATGCACCAGCTTGGTGATTCCCAAGGAGACTGTATGGCCACTAAGAAGAGACACATCCAATAAGATAATGGGAAAAGAAAAACAAATCAAGGCCGTAAAAAGGAACAACTGAGTTCCCTCAAGGACTGAGTCACTGTGATTGAATGTTAGATTTGGCACTGGGATTCCTACTGGTCTGGGCAATAAGGGAAACAGCATTGCCCGAATCACATTATTTAATAGATAATAAAGCTGATCTGTTTGCATTTTCTGGTTTCAAACTATAAAACGAATTTTCCAGGTGGATGTCATACAAAGGACCCTGAGCGGCATCAAGGGTGAGGCAGAGGCTACCTTGAACTGAAAGATTCCCGCCCCTCAGACAGGTACGCGGGCATCGGCAGGGGCTCCTGTGTGACTTTCCTCCGAAACGTCCCCCCGGGGCTGAACAAGCCGACCCCGAGCAGAGGGGGCAGGACTGGCTGCTTCCTGCGTCAGCGCCCACCGAGGCCCTGCAAGGGCTGGTGTTGATACCAGTTCTGCTGGACCCTTTGCATGCTTGTGTCAGATTCTAGGTCAACTGTGTCTTGAAGCCACTCTGGGTCCCTGAGGGTAAAACAGGCTCATTAACTGTACTTGGGAAAGTGGCACCAGGTGGGTTTTCCATATACATTATCCCGCTTCGTATCACCGGGTCTTACAACTGGCTTCCTCTGCTGGGACTCAACTCACTGCTTGGCCCAAAGGCCAAATCTGAGGATGATGCCAGTGCCAGCTGGCCCACTGCTCTCCTTCCTGAGGAGCGTAAACTGATCACCGGGCTAAGGCTTGGTCATGTGTTTTCTTATTTTACTTGAGCCTCGCCTCCTGAGGTATGTGCCAGTGTTACTTCGATCGTCGTGGTGGAGGGGGTCAGGGGCTTGAGAGGGGTCTGAGCTACATGGTGGCTGTATGGGGGTCCCGGGGCGGCCGTAACAAAGCCCCACAAGCCGGGTGACTTAAAATAATAGACGTTTATTGTCTCTCAGTTCTGGAGTCCAAAATCAAGAATTTGATTTATTCAATCAATATTTGTTAAAGTCCTACCGTGTGCCAGGCACTGTGTTAGTGTTGAGGACACGAGGACAAAGCAGACAGATGGGGTTCCTGCCCTCGTGAGCTCACATCCCCCCGTGGGGAGGGGACGCCAAAAAGAGGGCAAGTATAGTGAAAAATGGTTGGTTCTCGCGACCAGGACTGATGTGTTTATAGCACACCACTGTATCTCTGTCTCCATCATGTATCATCTATCTATCAATCAATCATCTATCTCTCTATGTGTCTATTATTTTTCTATCTACATCTGTATCATCTCTATCATCTATCTATATCTATATCTGTCTATCTATCTATCTATCAATCATCTATCTATCTATCCATCTCTATCTATCTATCATCTATCTGCCTATTTATCTATCTATGTATCTCTCATCGTCTGTGTATCTATCTAGGAAGAAAGATATGTCTGAGGAAGGCCAGGGATACTGGCCTCCAGCTGATGGAGCCTTTCCAACCAGACATGGGCAGAGAGCCTTCGGGAGGACCCCAGGCCCGGCCTGTCTGCAACCACATGGGAGACCCAGGCAGGAGGTGCCCAGCTTAACCACTTGGCTAAGTCTCTTCTGAATTCCTCACCCACAGAAACTGAGATAATAAAATCATTATTTTAAGTCACTGAGTTTTACTGAGAGAGCAGAAGGTGATCACTGCAGAGACACAGGGGCCAGATGGCTGTGCAGAGAATGCGGAAGGCTGCCCAGGGGCATGACTGTCAGCTGGATGCCCCAGGCAAGGGAGGGAGGTGGTGGTGGGGGTGTGTGTGCGTGTGGACGGGGTGGGCGGACACACATGAGAGGGGCAGGGTTGAGTGGTTGTCCTGATGGGAGGGTAAAGGTTACTGCTGCCAGTAGGATGTAGGGGCGAGGGGACAGGCTCTCCCTGGATTCAGCTCTGCCACTGACAAGCCAGGGGACAGAATGATTTACACTTGGGAGCCTCAGATTCCTCACCTGGAAGCAGGGATGGTAAGAGCACCTCCCTTAGGGCTACCGGGAGGATTAAGTGAATGCAGATGTGCCTCAGAGAATGGTTCTGGGCACATGGGCCACCACCACCAGTGCCACCACTGTTCGGAGCCCCTCTTCCTGGCAGAGCTCTCGTAGCTGCAGGGGTGGTGGGAGCAGCCCAGAGCCACAGGCCATTTGCTGGTCACCAGCTTCCTCAGGATGCTGGCTGAGGTGCCCTGTGAGGTGAGAAGTGGGCTTTTCTGTAAACACGCTTTACTAATTGTATTTCTGGGCTTGTGCCCTCCTGACACCTGCCCCTCCCCTGCACTGGCCTTTCCTGGCCCCACTGCCTCCCCCTCCTGTGGGCGCATGGGTGCCCGGTGGGCTTCTCCTGCTGTTTCTCTATTTGTGGACTTGTGTCTCTGTCTCCGGCAGAGAAATGGAAGTAACGGAACAGCCCAGCTCTTGACATCTTCGGGTTTGGGTGAACTGACTCATCTTGGATTAAGTGCCAGAAGCCAGCACCAGGCTTAAAGCCAGCTGCCCCTGGTGCCCATGGTCCCATGGCCCTGGCCCATTTCCCAAGCTCCACCCTCCCTACTCCGGTGCCTTACATCGCTGTGCCCTGGGACCCTCCACCAATTGCTGTAGAAACTGGTACGAATGATTAATTGGTCTGTTTAGAGGGCAATGTGACCTCCATCCTCTGCATCTGTCCCGGTCCCTTCAGGCTGTTACAGCAGAACATCACCGGCTGGGCAGCTTATAAATGACACATACAGTTCTCCAGCTCTGCAGGCTGGACGTCTGTGCTCAAGGTGCCCGCATATCTGGTGTGCGGCGGGGGCCGCCTCCTGGTTCACAGCTGGGGCCTCCTGGCTGCGCCCTCTCGCAGTGGAAGGGGCAAGAGGCTCCCTGGGTCTCTTTTATAAGGACACTGATCTCAGTCCTAGGGACCCCACCCTCACAACCTGATCTCCCCGAAGCCCCACCTCCTAATGCCCTCACAGTGGGGGTAAAGATTTCAACATATGAATTGGGTGGGGGAGACACAAACACTCAGACTGCAGCACTATTTAGAAGGTGGTCGTACAAAGTGGAGATGATTCCTTCATTCATGTATTCATTCAAGATTACCATGCCTGCTAAGGTTAGCTTACACCCCACAATACAGAACTGAGTGAATTATGGTCCCTATCCAGGGAGGGTCTCACAGTTTAATGGGAGAGGAAGACATCATTATTGTGCATACAATGTGACAGATATCATCATAGGTACATCCATGAGATGCCACCAGGAGCTTAGAGAAGGATGTCAGGAGAGGCTTCCCAGAGAAGAGGGAATTAAAATGTCCCCCTATGGTTCCATGTCTTTTGAGTTGCAAAGTGTCCCAATGATCACGTTCTAATGGCACTTCTCTGCCTGAATATTTGACCTGTTGAATTTGCCAGGAACAGTGATAGAATTAACAATCTCTTGTCATGAAAGACTGCATTTCAGTGTTTCAAAGGAATTTCAGAAATAGCAAAAAAATAATGAAGGTAACGAGCACCAGGCCTTATAACTCAGAATCCAGAACTTAAACCATTAATATGTTGTCATTTTTATTTTCTTTCAACATTTTTCAATATTTAAAGGAGCTAGAATGATGGGACTAAGATGAAATCCCTTTTGTGTTCCTCCCCAGAGGCAATACTATCATAAATTGTATATGTATTTGTCTACTCTGTTTAAAATGATTTCACCATGTTTCAATGAATACATATATATATATCTTCATGCCATATTGCAGAGCATCATTTTATGCATTTTAAGCTTTTATAGAAGTTCTATGTTATGCATAACATAACATCCTAAAGCTTGAATTTTTTATTCAATATTATGTTTTCTAAGATACAGCCATCTTGATACATATATTAGTTTATTAATTTTAAATGCTGTCTAGCATTCTTCTGTTGAATGACTTCCTTGATTTATTTATACTTGGTTCCTACTGATGGGCATTTAGGTTGTTTCCACTCCTTGGCTCTTAAGCAAAAATGATGCAAAATCGCTGTTTACACATCTCCCTGTGGAAAACTGCAAACATTCTGGGTCGTAGAGTACACATGCTACGAGATAAGGCCATGTTGTTCTCCCAAGTGGTTGTGCCAATTCACACTCCCCCCACATTTTAATGCATCATATTGAACGCTGGGCATTGTCAGGCTGGTGGATTTGCCGATGACATGTGTGAAATGATGCCTAGTTGCCAGCCACGTGCTGGCCCTGGTTTGCCTGCTCAGGAGAGCTGGGCATGTGCATCTCTTCCCAGCTCTGGGTTCCGGGATGCTGCCACGTCGGCTCAAAATTGGCCATGACAAGGGTATTCACACCAGGGAAGCTGGCAGACGCTACAAATCAGGGTTGTCCCCCCAGACACCCGGTGTTAGCACTCAGCGGCGCACTGCCCACGCCAGCGCCTAAGTCAGGGTAGCTACACGCTTGCGCTGTTCACAGAGCGTCACAAATCCAGCAAAGGGGTACTGTGAGGGGAGCTATTTTCTGGAGGGGGATACTGAGGCCCAGAGGGCATGTCAGCGGCCAAGTCCACACAGAGGGCAAACTCTGCACAAGGGGGTTCACATCACAACATTGGTGTGTGTGGGGTGTCTATGCGCTCCTTGCAGGCCTTCCCAGCAGACGGCAGTGCAACCTCGTCACAGCACAGTGGCCCTTGAGCCCACCCTCCGTAGTGGAAGCAAGGGTGCCACAGAGGGCTGCCTTTTCCTACTTTCCACCCAGGCCACTGTGGGCTGTTGGGGGTCCTGATGGAGAGGCAGGGTCAGGATTTGAGCCCAGGACCAGGTGCTTGTAGGGCTGGACTAGAGCTTGGGGGCCAGGGGGCAGGGCCTCGGTGGAGGCCACAGAGACAGCCGGCCAGGACACCCTGCCACAGTGGCATCCCTATGTCAGGGATGAGGGATGCAGGAAAGAGGAGGGACAGGTGGCCAGTGTTGAGGAGGCTCCAGATCCTCCCCATCCCTCCCCAGGCCCTTCTGGCTAGATCCAAGGCATCTCCTCCGTGGGTCTAACCCCGACTGCATACTGCTCACTGAAAGCCCCTCCATAAATTCAGCCTCCGAGTAGGCTTGGGGACCCAGCTGCCCCTTCGCGTGTAGGAGGGAAAGGGTTGGGGCCAGACCGTCCTCCATGGTGCTGCACCTGCTCACACGCCTGTGCGGGCTCCCACATCTCCACCTCCCCGCCAACACTTGCTTTTTCCTGTGTCTGTTTTTCTGATCGCAGCCATCCTACTGAGGTGCTCCCCCCACTCTCAGTAAGAGACCCATTTACTTCTGAGCTGCCACATGTAAAGATTGACTGCAGTTAATGACCTTTATCTTTGTGAGTAGGGACTCTGTGGTGGCCAGCCAAGGCTTGAGTCTTCGGACAGCTGTGAGTCCGTGTGGGCCACCTCAGGATTCTCACCTATCAGGCGGTATTTTCATTACAGATCTTGCCAGAAAGGTTCTATTCACTGGCGGGAGCTCTTTCGCCTGCGGCCTCCTGGCCCTCACAGCGCTCCCTGCCTGCCTCTGCACCACAGAGCAGGAGGGAGGATTGGA
The DNA here is from genome assembly GCF_030020395.1 of Manis pentadactyla. NCBI lineage: Eukaryota > Metazoa > Chordata > Mammalia > Pholidota > Manidae > Manis > Manis pentadactyla. The sequence goes on from NC_080028.1 coordinate 101,336,031, forward strand.
CGAAGGGAGGGTGAGACAGAGCTGATGGAAGTCAGGAAGAAGGAACTGCTTTCCGATCTTTCCACTGAAACCTGGTACCACGCTGTCTCTCCTCTTCCTTCTTGTACCTGAGATTGTGTGATATCTACCTCCCTTTAATCGTGTTAGACAGTGTTGCAGGCTCTTGACAAGCTCATGGGGCTGTTACAAGGATCAGATGAGATGGTAGATGAGCAAGCACTCAAGTTTGAAGGGCTGCATCAATGCACAGGATTATTATTAATCTCCCATTCATCTCTTAATACGGAAAAAAAAAATAAGCCTTCTCCCAGGGGGTTTCCATGGCAAAGAGATGGTGGTGACTCTCCTCTCTCCAGCCCTGCCTCCCTTCCTCTGCTGGGTCTGAAGTTCTGGCCCTGGAGATGTCATCGCCCTTATCATTTATTGCTGTCCCTCAGAGGTGGCAAGTCTGTTCTGCTTCAGCTGCATGTATTTGTTGTGCTTGGTGCGTGGAATGTTTAAAGATTATTTTTATTTTGTTGGTAGCAGACGGAAATCAGGACCATTGCCAACTAAAACCCCCAAATCTAGGCTTCTGACCTTTTGGGGAGAATTAGGAGACCTGGCCACGCACCAGGACTGCTTTCTACCTGCTGACAAGGGTTACCTGCCTGGCTCACTGTAGGGATTTGAAATGCAACCCTGCTGTGAGTGAGGAATCCTGTGGGCACAAGGCAAGAGCCGAAGCATATTAGTCAGCTTTTCAAAGGAAGGAAATCCTGTCGTTTGTGACATGGATGGACCTAGGGGGCATTATGTTGAATGAAATAAGTCAGACAGAGAAAGGTAGTTACTGTATGATCTCACTTACATGCCCAACTCCTAGAAACAGAGAACAGAACGGTGACTGTCAGGGGCTGGGGCTGGGGAACCAGGGAGCCATTGATCAAAGGGTATAAACTTCCAATTGCATGATGGGTAAGTTCTGGGGATCTGAGGTCCATTATGGTGACTACAGTTAACAATACTGTACTATGCACGAGGAATTTGCTTAAAGAGTAGATCTTAAGTGTTTTCACCCCAAAATAAAATGAGATTATGCGCTATGTGGTGGATTCTCTCTGAGTCCCACTCACCAGTGACAGCGTCTGGGAATGATGACCCTTTCCTTTCTTCCTTTCCAATCCTCGTGCATTTGCCTTTTTCTCGCCTTACACACTTGTCTTACAGGGTCTTCGTTACAATGCTGCACAGAACTGATGGCAGAAATTCTGGTTCCTGTCCTCAGAAGAGAAGCTTTAAAAAATACCAAGGATTTCATGTAGCTCTCGTATTGCTGTCTTTTTTTTTTGGATACGTTTTTATTACATTGAGGAGATTCTCCTACACCTCATTTGCTAAAAGTTTTAAAATCACAAGTAAATGATGACTTTTATAAAGACTCTTTCTGTATCTACTGAGCTGATATAATATCGAACATTGCTTTTTGAGTTTTAAATCCACAGTGCGTTCCTTGCATAAACCCAGCTTGGCCATGAAGTGTTATATTTTTTATTTGTAGCTGGGATCAGCTTTGAGATTTTACTGAGGAATTTTTCATTTATGGTCACCCATGGGATTGGTTTTGTCAGGATTTGGGTGTACTGACTTATAAAGTGACTTTGGACTTTTTTTTCTATTCTCTATTAGAGTTCTATTCTATTCTAGAGTTCAAATCTATTCTCTATAAGATTTGCATTACTTACACTGTAGATATTTCATTGAACTTCTCAGGAAAACAATTGGGGCCTGGAGTTCACTATGTGGGCATTTTAAACAATGGATTCCATTTGTTTAATAAGTGTATGGGGGTAAAATTGTAATATTTTCAGAATATCTTGCCTGGCTTTAGTGCATCTGCATATCAATAGGGGTCCTTCAGGGGTGGAGAGCAATTCATCTCCATATCAGCGGGTAGTTACCTGGGTAACCCAGGGCTTATCTGAACCTGAGAGGGGAGAGGGAGGGCCGGTTTTGCTTCTGCTGGAGCAGGAAAGAGAGACAATCCTGGACTGCAGTTTGTAAGCAATAAACGGGTTTTAAACTTTATTTATACCTTTGACTGATTTCAGTTTTAGAGATATTTTGTCCCGGGATTTCCTTTCCCCGGAGTTACAGTATAGAAGTATTCAGCTTTTCTACTTTTCTTGAGTCAGTTTTCATGAGTTGTATGTTTCTAGGTGTTTGTAAACTTCATCTAAAACTTCAAATGTATAAGCATAAATTTTCTCATTGCAATAGCAAATTTGCTCTTATTTTCATTTTGATGTCTAAATATCTGTAGAGATGTTACCTTTTTCATTCCTGATGTGTATCTATTTATATTTGCTCTTTTTTCTTGCCAAAGAATCATTATTTTTATGAGTCTTTTCATAGATACAATTTTGTTTTTCATCCTGCCTATTACACACATATATATGTATTTTAAATTATATATTTTATTGTTATGTTATGTATTATACTTTTATTATATTTGGTTTTTAAAAGTTACTTTCTGCTCTTTAATATTTCCTTCCTGTCTGCTTTCTTCAGCTTTTTTTCTTTTTTTTGCAGTTTAATGTTTTGTTTTTCTTTAAGTTCTAGAGATGGCTCTTGTTTGGTCTCATTGATTTTCTGCTTTCCTTCTTTATTTTCTGTACTACACTGAATAGATTTTTTAAGTAAGTTATGTTAAATTAAGAAATCAGAGAGATTTTTCACACTCCACATCTAGCTTAAACAAGATGGTAATTACTTGTTCTCTTAAGGTTAACTAGAGTCATTTTCTTTTCATCTCCTTATTTTCAAACTTCCTATGTCATTTTATTTCAGGCAATTTGCTGCAAGTATATGTAGGTGGATATTATTGACTATGTTCCATAGATTTTTGTCTCTTAATAGGAGAATTTGACCAGCTTTTATTTATTGTGATGACTGATTATTTTACTGTATCTCCTATCTTATTTTATACTTTATGGGAAAATCATAGAAGTCTTTTGAGGATTGATCGTTTCATTGTTTTATTATTTTTCCTCCAGTGGTTTGAGATTAAGAAGTTAAACATATATTTATATTTTTCTAGTAATTGTTCTTAAAACTTTTTTTTTACAGTGTTTACAGTTAGCCAGATTTTAGTTTTCTCTTGAATAAGACAAAACCTCTCATATAATCTTACTCTATTCATTTCCTACCCTACTCCCACCTCTTCGTGCTTATACACCTTTACCTTTCCGGGGTTGAATTCTTTTGAAATAGTTTTGGCTTGAAATTTTCACTAGCGCATTTAAAAATATCATGCATCCTGCATTACCTGGACAGAGTGATAATTTTTCCTCCCCTCATTCTCTTACTTTCACATGTGAAACTCACACAATAACCACTGGAGTGGTTTTATTTTATTTTTTTCTCCTTATGGCTGCTTGCATCTTATGTTGTCTACTGAAGTTCACTATTTTTGTTTGTTTTGGTAGAGCAAAAATGCTTAACTCAGGTGTTCAAAAGGGATTAATGGATGGCCGACCCTTTGGGGGCTAGTATGTCTAGAAGTGACTTTGTTTTGATCTCACACTTAAGTATTAATATTTGACTATGTGTAAAATGTTGGTTCAAAATAATTTTCACCCTCAGACTTGCCAGGTTATTGATGCCTCCATTGTTGCCAATGAGGAGGCAGAGCCCAGACTGCTTCTGGTTCCTGGTAGGCAACCTGTTTTCTTTTCTCTCTCCTTTTTTTGCCTGCTTTGTAATCTTCCAGGACTTCCCTGTATCCTTGCTTTGGAATCTCCCAAGCCTGGAGGTGCTTGTCTGTCTCACACTTTCTGATCTGCTTCCAGTGAATTCATTCCACCTATGTCTTTATTTAACTCTGGATCATTTTAGTATTATAATTTTTTTCTCTCCCCCATTCTCTCAGTTCTCTATAGATGGAATTCATATCCAGTGACTTTTGGAGAGGCTGGATTATTCAGGAAATAATTCACCTTAGCAGCACCAATCTCCTATTCATCTGATCCACTGAATTAAAAATGTTCAATATCACATTTGAAATGTCTAAGACTCCTAATCGGTCTTTTTCAACTATTCATGCCCCCCTCCCCTATCAGCTGTAATCTCACTGGGCATCGCTTTATCTGGGGCAACAAAATACTTCACGAGAGAACAGGAACCATTTCAATGTCACCCAGTATTTCAAATAGCTTGAAAATTAAGCACTTACAGTTGACCTTAACCTTGGTTCTGTGCAGAAATATCTGGAAAAAGTAACACAGCCAGAAATGATACTATTAAAATAAAAATTACCCTTGTCAAAGAGGAAGTTACCAATCTTGAGATTCACTTTAAACTGAAGCAACATGAGACTTGCTCTGTTCCCAAAAGGGGGACCAGCAAGTTAAATAGACGTTGTCTAAATTGCTTTGGGAACTCTGCCATTGCTATTCTGACTTGTCACACAGCTCTATCTGTAAACCTAAATTTAGATTGTTCCTTGTTATGAAACCAGGACATTCCATTTTTGTTCAAAAAGGAATGACACAGAAGTCAATTCGGCTGCTTTTAATTCATAAAATGGATTTAGATTTAGCCAAGGAAATAAAGATGTTGATTACAGTATTATTTATAATAGCACACACTGGAAACAACTCAAATGGTCAAAAAGAAGGAAAGAATAAAAAATGGTACATGCAGTCAAAGGCTATTATGTAGGCTTTAAAAATGAAAGCTACAAAGATTCAGCGGTTTATTTTATGGGTCACCTTGAAGGCTGGTTTTGGATGAGATTAACATTTAAATCAGTGACCTTTGAGTTAGCAGTCTGCCCTCCCTATGTGGGAGAGCCCTGTGCAGAGAGTTATGTGTATAAACCCCCTGCCATTTGCCCACTGATGGTCAGGATCTAGTGGGAATGACTAGCACCTTAGTGAACTCTTTAGATGTTGGAGGGGGACAAAAACAAAGATCTTGCTGAGTGCAGCCTCTGGGCTCCAAATGGAGGCTGCCTCCACCAAGAGGTGCCCTTTGGGGTTTTGGACCTGTGGTTCCAACACAGCTTCGAGATGCATTACCTTTGAAAAGCAGTTATTAGGTTGCTATTGAGCTCTCCTTGCAGCTGAATGCCTGATGCCTCCAGGCCCGGGGTTCTCTGCCTGATACTCCCACTTCTGGGGAGGGGCCGTGACTTGCCTAGTGCTTACCGTGGTGTGATGTGGACCGGGTCAGCCTGGCCCCAGAGGTAGCTCAGCTCTACCCCAGGGATGCGCGGGCTCGCCTTCCCTTCTGCTGCCTGAAGCAAAGCTTAGTTCTGGCTCTTCTGGGGTCATTCATTCACCGAGGTGTCTCTAAACTCCTGGGCCTGGCTAAGTGGACACCCGACAGGGTCTGCCATGCAGCCTAGGCACAGGCAGCCAAGAGCTCACTGGCCTGCCCCCTCGGCGGCATCTCAGACTCTCAGGGCAGGTCAGGTCAAAGGCACCCCTCTTTGGGGTCGTCAACTGCAGAAACAGGTGGCGCTTGCTGTTTGAACTGACTGCGTGGATGGTGGTGACCAAGGCTGGTGGAGCAGGGCTGGGTCCTGGGGGGCATGTGGCCCTCCTTGCTGTGTTCTCTGATGATAGCAGGAAGCCCATGTGGTGCATGAGACTTGTCTTCAGTTTTTCACAAACAATGCCACTCTGAACACCCGGGCACACACCTGCTTGCGCACACAAGGGGTCATAGGCCCAGAGAGCCAGATGGAGCTCTCAGATTGGGGAGTATGAGAAGCTAAAATAGTTATCGACCCTGATATTTTGCCTTCCTGAGCAGGACTTGAGTTCTTTCTCTCTGCTTTTTAATGCAGGGTTTCAAAAATATTTTACTAAAATACAGAGCATCTGGCTTATGTTCTGTAGCACTGTTCTCATTTTAAAAGCTCTGGTTTTGTCTAGCACCTGATGTTTTACTTTTCACTAGGAAACGTCTACTGAGCAGCTACCCTGCCAGGCGCTGTCCTGGCTGGAAACAAACAGAGCCCATCCCTGTGGAGCCTCGCCAGGAGCGAAGCAGCTCACAGCATGCAGGTAACAGGGTGGCAGGCCGACAGGATCAGGTGGCGGGGTGCGGCGAGAAGGGGTGCCGTTAGGATGATAAGGGAAGCCTCTCTAAGGCAGTGACATTTGAGTGAAGATCAGAATGAAGTAATCAATATCAGAGGATCAATACATGTTGACTTTGTGAATGTATATTGGTTAAAAATTTCCACTTACAGCAGGACAGGACGTGTCCAGCAGCTGATGCACCTGCTCTCCTGCTCCACAGCCCTGGCCCTGGGGCCAGCGGCTTACGACCCTGCTCCCACAGGCCGTCTTTGTCCTTCTGGTTAAGTGCTGGTAGCCTTTGTTTTACTCTTTGACGATATCCATCCTGATCTAAATGGAATAAAGGTATAAAGAGTCAAAGATGTAAAAAGGCCAAAAGTAATTTTCGTTTACTGGAAAGCCTTGTGTGTCCGAGGGTGTGTGTGATTTGGGTTTATTTACCCTCTAAGGGCTGTGGATATCCTTCCTTACTGTTGCTGACCCTGCTGAAGTGTGTCCCCCAGAGGCTGAGCCATGAACAATGACCACAAGTGAAGATTAACACACCAGAGGCTCCCCCAGTTGTTCTTTAATGTGATGCAGGCCCAGAAGCCCACCACTTTGAAATTCAGGAAGCAGACAGAATTTACATCCCCACAGATGCGTGGCTGGAGCTCTCCGAGACCCTTCCAGCCACTGCGGTCTCCAAGGGAGGTTAGTTTGGTACAGAGTGAGTGCCGAGCTGGACACTTAGTGAGTGGAAACATGCGCAGCACAGAGCTGAGCTGTCACTCATCAGCTCTGGCTCATAAAGCTGATGATCTGGCCAGCACAGCCTTGTCCCACCTTTTGTTTTAATATTCTGTAGTATTGTCTTATGCAATTCAGGAAAGACTTAACATGAACCTAAGAAATAATGTCTGGTGTCTTTTGTACTTCACAGCAAAGTCTATATGCTATCCTATGTGCTGATATAAATTAATATCGATACATTATTTAAAATACAATATTCACGGGACATTTGATCACCTCAGTCCTTGGAGGTATTAGGTTAGGTCAGATTGAAAGAGCAGAAATCCCATTTAGTTGTTAAAATAGCTGGGATTTAATCCACCCAATTTTGCTCATGAACAAGGCTGGAACTGTGTTTCTTGAGTTTCTATGTGCATGTGACTCGATGGGGATTCTGTTAAAATGCAGCGTCAGATGCAGAAAGTCCAGGGAAGGACTGAGAATCTGCATGTCTAGCCAGCACCCAGGTGTTGCGCATGCCGCTGTCAGCTCCCACGTGGCATCCTTGGGGGCACGCGTGGCTGCAGGGTTCACATCTCCCTGCAGCCCAGCAGGGCCTGGGGCAGCCTGCATCTCTGGACAGGTTCTCTCTAGCCAAGAATGGCCTCAAACTTTTACTCCATGGGTTTTGTTTTTTGACTTGCACTGAAATGGGGTAAGAACTAGCTTTGGCTTTTTAGACTCCAAACCAACTGCTTCTGTTCATATTTGTTAGATTTCAAGGAACAGAAAACAGTAATCCAAAACGACTTCCACAAAAAGAAGACCTATGGGCTCAGGTACTCAGAAAGTCTAGGAACAGGCCTGGCTTTAGGCGTTCAAACGATGCCACCTGGATTCAGTGGTCCCCACTTTCTGTTGGTCCCACTCACCACCCAGAAGAAGCTGGGTCCCTGATTGTCTCCTATTTTTCCCTGATGGGCCCAAGGTGGCTGGGGCGCCCCTCCACCTCAGCCATCTCGAGCTCAAACCCAGAATTCTTAGCAGTGGTCTGTTTGTACCCGGCTGGCTCCTTTGGGTCACATGCCCATGCCTGTATTAAACACGATTGCCAGCAACTGAATTGTGGTGGAATTGTGTTGCCCCAGGACATTGTGGTTCTAAGGCCAGAAACATGTGGATGTGCCCTTATTTGGAAGTAGGATCTTTGCGGATGTGACCAAGATGAGGTCGGTCCCATGGGCCCAAATCCAGCATGACTGGTGTGCTCTATAAAGGGGGAATTTGGACACAGGGACAGAGAGGCACAGAGAGAAGGCAGAGCTGGGGGCGAGGCATCTGCAAGCCAAAGACTGATGGGCACCCCTGGAGGCCGGGAGAGGTGCACTGACAGAGCCCTGACTGCCTTGGAGGGAGCCACCCTGCTGGCTCCTTGGTCTTGGACTTCTGACCTCCGGAACTGGGGCGACACATTCCTGTTGTTTAAGCTACTGTCTGCGGGGGCTTTGTGATGGTGGCCCCAGCAAATGAAGGCTCCAGCTCAGGAGACATCCAGTGTCCTGTGGGTGCGGTTCTCCCTGCTCACCCACCGGACACCCGGAATGAACTTCCTTCTCTCCTTCAGCGGCACAGATAGGACAGCCTCCCTCGGGTGTGGGCTTAGCTCCAGGTCTTGCCATTTTCTGCCTTACTGCAGCCTTGACTTTTCGCTTTGCTTCTCACCTCAGCCACATTTAAGCCCCTGGGAGCTTGTGTGCCCCTCCTTGTGCAGAACATGATCGACACACAAGCTGCCAGCTGGTGTCTAGGTTTGGAGCCTCTTTGCAGTGTGGGCCACTGACAGCTGCAGGAACACCTTTCTCCCCACCTCTTCCCCATCAGCATTCCTACTATTGCGCACATTTGTGCACATCCCGTGCACCTTGCCATGGTGCCCAAGGACCCAGTCTAATTCACTTTAGAAAATAAAATAGCACACCCGTTTCCCAGAGATCTGAACCAAGGCAACAGCAGAGTAAATGTTTGGGTGTTGCAGTTGCGGGGGGAAATGTGAATGCTGCTCCTCGGCAGGCTGAGGGTCACAGCCCCGCTGACGGGGCCCCGCCTCCCATGCTACCGGGCAGCCCCCAGAGTGACAGACTCTGTCTTTCCCTCTTACTGCGGGTGCTGTCCCCGGTGCTCCGCCACAAGCTGCTTTGTGCCAGTGCCCTGCACTGGTTCCCATTCCGGCTTTAGGACTTGGGGGGATGAGAAGCTACGCTTTCCTCACCTGGGGGAGAGTCCTGAGCCCCCCCAGGATGAGCCCAACACAGATCAACAAATGCATGTTTTTTCTTTCTTTCTTTTTTTTTTGCCACTGAGAGTTTGTGGTTGCTCACTACGCAGCAGCAGCTGACTGCTCCAGGCGGCAACAGCCCTGGTGAGGAAGCTGGGAACGCAAAATATAATTCTGTCACTTCCTTAAGTTTACCTAAATTGGGCTCCCACGTCAGAACACACAGGTCCATGCACGGCTGTTTCCAACACCTGGTTCACCTGCCTCCCTCATTATGATGTGTAGGACAATGATGTCATTCAACAGCTTTTAAAACTTTCACATTAGCCAAGGGATGGGATCGGAACCAACATTTTGGCAAGATTTCAACATGAAAGGCAAGTTGTGAGGTGGGTTCATTTATAATAAAGGGAAATGACTTGAAGGACTTAGTTTTCAATTATGACAGTCGTGGTGCCAAGGGTGCAGCTGTGCAGGTGACTCCTTGGCTTGTCCCACTACTGTGTCCTCGGCCCCTGACACCTGCACACCCAGCCGGCCAACAGCCACGTCCGAGCTCCTGCCACAGCCCCGCCCCGACGGAGAACAGAATGAGCAAGAGGTGCTCCTGACTTTTAGGAAACTCATAATTCAGAGTAAACGTGAGCTACTGAATAGGTGAGGTATTCATTTATGCGCTGAAAGAACTTTACTAGTGGACTTGTAGTACCCGTGGACTCTTTATTTTCGTCAATCATTATAATAATTTGTGTTTGTTTCAAATAACAGAAAATACAAAAGAAAAACAAAACAAAGAAAACATAGATTGCCAGTAATCCTAACATTCAAATAACCACTGTTAACATTTAGATGAACAACTTGCCACTCATTTTTCAAGGCACTTGTATTTCCAAACACATATTCTTTTAAAAAAGGAAAATAGCTGTTTCACTTAATATCGCATGGCGATCTTTCCAGATCAATTGATCAGTGGCATCATTTGAATGGCTGTACAGCATTCCTCTTCAAGGAACTGCCATGATTTGTGTAACCGATTTTCTATCAATAGTCAATTAAGGAATTATCTGATTTTTCTGCTTTACGGAATAAGACAGTTATTATTCCTCATACAATTGTCTTTGTCCAGAGCCCCTTATGACCTTAAGACAAGTTCCTATTAGCAGCATTTTTAGGTCAAATGTAAGCTTTTTGTATAAACATTTGGTATACTTGGGTGAGCTGACTTCAGAAGGTGCACGTTTAAATGTCACTAAAACAATTATTTTGATTAGATGGTCCTGTGAGAGCTGAAACATGGAATGTCTCTGGGTCTCTCTTGATGTCCAGGGTAATTTTTTTTCAAGTTTCTAAGTTGGCTTTGAAAGCTTGATGTACTTGTGACTCAATCGGAAACTTTGAGTTTTGGTCCCTTCAACTAACATTTGTTAAGTCCCTTCTTTCCCTGAATGAAGCTCTAGCCCAGCAGAGGCGCATCAGGACGGCTGCAGAAGGGGACAGGGCGGTGCCAGCGGCTCTCCCGGGGCTTTGGCTCTGACTTGCTCTGGCTCTGCATGTCCTCCCAGCTCACCATCCGCACAACAGCGATTGCTTTCAGCAAACCAGGGCTGACCTCCCATGGCTAGGCAATCCTGAGTGCTGGAAACTTCCCCCTGGGCAGGGAGCTGGCAGCTCCAGATGGGAGTGGAACTGTCGGCTCACATTGTCTCCACAGCCCCCAGGGCCTCTGGCTGCTTGCTTCCCCTGCTTACCTTCCCTGCCTAGTTATGGGTTTTGCTATAAATCTCCTGTCCTCTGGTTTAGAGGAAAAGGATATTACATGCAAATAGGGAACTCTGTAAAGCGACTTGCCTGTGAGCTCTATTTCAGAGCTTTGTGGGATGAATGGACCCCGGAGGAGGCGGTGGCTTCCCACTGGCTCCCTCAGGTCTTCTCTATTCAGCTTCTGGTCCCCAAGTTCTGTGTCTGACCTCATGGAAGAGGAAGACAACTAAAAAAAAAAAAGACAAAATATAGCAAAGCAAAAAGGAAAGTGAAGCTGAGGGTGTGACAGACGGTTCTGCTGATCCTTCCGATGGGGTGAGGGAAACCTGCTCTTGCCCAGCTGATTTCTGTGATTCATCTGGGAGCCAGAGGCTGGGCTGTGGCAGGAAGTGAGCCCCTCCGAAACCCAAGCCCCTTCTGTGGAAGCCAAGTGGGGATTGTAGGGTTTCCTCGGGGGAGGAGGGGGTGGCCATCATCCTCATCGCTCTTTCCCACCTGGGCCTCGTGTTTAGGAGGTGTATCTAAAGCAAAGGCTCACGGACTCCAGAAATAAAAGGATGGAGACAAAGACCCGCTGGTAAGAGACCCAGAAGTCTGTTGTACTTGCAGAAACATTCGATAAAGCAAACTTCAGCCACAAAGCATGGCGAGGTGTGGAGCTGTTTGCATAACAGCAACAGGTTCCATTTAAGGCCATTCTATTTGGATGCACCTAACAAAATGGCCCTATCCAGACGAAGCTATAACTTGATAGAACTGCAGAGGAAATTGATAAATTCACCCTTACAATTATTTCAATTATCCATAAGTCAATCAGACAAAAAATGAGCACGGAGGATCTGCATGGATCTCAGCCCTGGCCTAACAGACCTCAGGGAACGCCTCACTCAGGGCTGGAGATGTGCAGAACCTCAGGCCCCCACCAGCGTGTGCTCTGCAGGGACTGGCCACAGAGTCACTGCGACAAATCTTACAGGGTCAGTCACATACGGCCCGAGCTCTCTGATCACACAGCTATCCAGTTAGAGGCTAGTACAAAAAGACACATTAAAAAATGCTCACCAGGTAGGAATTTATTTTATATATATTGTTGATTCATTAACATTGCACTTGCAGCCAAGTACACTGTAACTCATGTCTGAATGAAGCTTGTCTAACACCCATGTTTTCTCCATCATTTGCATCACAGCTCAGGATGACTGACAGCACTTCAGCACAAGGCTTGGGGACATTTTAATCAGCAAAAAACACAAAAATGCAAAGGAACATGGCAGGTCAATAGACCACAAACAGACACTGGTTTGCAGTCTGAGAGCCGAGGGTGGCCTTGCTCGTCCTCAGCCGGGAATGTGTGCATGGGGCCAAGTTTTTTGCTGCTCTGCCCGGGTCCATGGATGACCACAGAGCTCTGCTAGTGCTGATTTCAGGATTATGAACAAGTTTTCGTGTGGAGGCAAATGGGGACAAGGAATCTGGGAGTAAGGAGGACCACCTGTAGGTTCCAACAATTTTTGTTTTGAAAACATATTATATATTTTTTAGGATAGTTTTAGGTGTACAGGACAATTGAGAGGAAGGCACAGAGATTTCCCACATGCCCTGGTCCCCGACACATGCATAGTTTCCCCCATTATCAACATCTCACAACAGAGCAAGATTTTTTTATACCAAGGAGGAACCTACGTGGACATACCACACTCCAAGCTATGGCTTACCTCAGGGCTCCCTCTTGGCGGTGCATGTTCTGGGGGCTTGAACAAATGTGTAATGACATGTGTCCTCCATAACAGCATCACATGGAGTATTTTCTCTGCTCTTAAAAATCCTCTGTGCTCTACCTACCCATCCCTGCCTAGAATGTACTCTTACTGAGGGCAAAAACTTGTGTTTCAGTTGCTGCTGAGTTTCCAGTGCCAGGAGTGGCCCCCAGCTCACTTACAAGTCCTGTAAGCGTTTGCTGAGTGAATCCTGATCACCAAAGAAGACAATCTGTTCAGGCGTCAGCAAATGTGGCCTGTGAGTTATTATAAATAACGTGTTACTGGGACACAGACACACCTGTTTATTTACATATTGTCAAAGACAGCTGTCATGCTATAATGTCAGAGTTAAGTAGTTGCAAATGAGACCATCTGGCCAGAAAGCTGAAAAGCATGCTCTCTAGTCCTTTACAGAGAAAGTGTAAGCAGCCTGGGACTCATTGGTCAGATTAGCCAGTTGCCCCAGGAGCGCAGCACTTCGGGGAAGCAATGGGGCATCATTTCGGTCCCCACATGTCCTTTTCCTTCATTCGTGAATGATGGAGCCACATGCTGCATGGAGGCCTCTGGTTCACGGACAGCTGGGGAGCCAGGAATCCCTGTCTTAGTGGTCCGTCTGCTGGGGCAGAGAGATGTGTAGATACAGGTCTACAAGCCTTAAATGTAACTCCCAAATTCAAAAGTTCTGCAGAATGGAAGTTTCTGGAACTCCTGTTTGCAGGACACAACCTGAACAGATGAAGGACTATTTGTAATCATTATTTCCCCAACATTCATGGTCTGAATATTCATGGATTTTCTTGCAGATGTATTAGTGGGTTCGATTACAGGGAGCTGCCCCGGGGGACCCTTGGGGTTTTTAGTGTTTTGTAAAGCATATGCAGTTCGTGATCTTTTGAAAGCTGCAAAGTTCTAAATTTCAAAACACATCTGGCCCCAGAGTTTCAGGTATGGCATGTTGGCCTCCAATGCCAGTATGACACGATATGGTTATAATTCAATAATAAACAGCGTGCTCAGCCTTGAGCAGGGGAAGATGGGAAGTCTCGTGGAGGTGAGGGGCTGGGGGCCCGGCGTAGGGGGTCCTTGGGGGCATCTGGTGGCTAAGCCTGGATCGTGAGCATGTCTTAGGAGTCTGGGCTGTCTGGGGAGATACAGAAGGATGAGTTACACTGAAAGCAAATTTCTGATTTTTCCTAGCAAAAATCTGAGGCCCCTTCTGCTACAAGTTGGATTTATGCAATCCAAGCAAAATGGTGTTTATATTATGTTGTTTTCTGTCAGCCCATTTCCACCACCTTCTCTGCATTACTGACTCTCCCTCTCCCAGGTATCTGCTAGTCTCACCTTGGAGAAAGGCCCCAACCACACCTCAGAACTGGCTCTGGCAAGGATGCTCAGGCTCCTAGAACTAGAGAGAGTTCCCCTTCGCTTGCTTCTCAGGAGTCAGCGCTGTGTGCTGCGTGGACGAGGTCCTGCTCAGTCAGCATCCATCTGCACCCCTGTCCCCTGGCCGGGGACCTCGCCAAATGCTGACAGGGGCCAGGATGCAGGTGTGCAAAAGGAAGGGTGGATCTGGAGTGTGTCGAAGCAACATCACAGGAAAACAAAATGGAGCCAGAAATCAAAGCGATCATGGAAATTCCTCAATGATCCATCATTTGGTTTTAGCTTTTTTCTTCTCCTGGGTGCCAATCTTTGCTTTTTTTTTTTTCTCACTTGGGATCAAACTGCATCTTTAAAAGGTAGTCATTTTTTATGGACTGATTGAGTGGCTTCATTGACTTGAAAAAAGAGCTTCCTGCCAACTGTCTTTAATTGCTTTTTCCCTTTAAATCAAAGGTGCTTATATTCGGTCCTGGATCTGCTCCAAATTAACTGGTCGTATGTTGTTACCTCCACACTCTCCTCTAATTTCCTCAAAGTAAATGGGCTGCCCACATTCCTGCCTCAAAGTCATGCCCACTCACGGAGGGACCCCGGCCATCATGGGTGATTGTTGGTTCTCTGGGGGAGGTGACTTTTCAATGGTAGGCAACCCCTTAGAGTTCTTTTAAAAAGGACCAAGCTACAAACAAAAGATAAGGGACATGGCTGGTTGCCAAGATGAGAAATTAAGAGGATGGTGGCTGAGTTGCCTTTATCTTTTCTGGATTTGATGCATGAAAGCATAGACAGGTCGCTTGAATGCCTCTCCTGCATGAAGCAGGACGGCAGATGCTGTCAGGAAAGACCAGGATGGCATAAATAAGGAGGAAAGTACAGGCGAGGGGCATGGCTCAAGCCCAGCCCCCAGGCAGCATTGAAGTAAGGCAGGATTTGGCATAACTGTGCTGTCTCCAGTGGACAGAGCCAGGCCTCCAGACCCAGGCCAGTTCCCCTAGCTTCTGCGGAATACCCAACCCTCTGGAAAGTCATTTTCTGGGGCATGCTGACAAGCAAGGAATACAAGTTGCTGTTAGGAAATGGAATCTAGTTAGAACAAATTGCCCAGGCATGAAGGTGAATTAGCTACAGAGACGCCGACTGGCAGGGACGGCTTGATTGGGTGATGGCCATCTGCTCAATTATCAGGGTGTAATTATTTGAAATGACCTTCCAGCCCATCTCCAGGCTTGTACAGGAGAGCAAATATAGTCCCCAATCCATTAACTGTTGTTTTTTTTTTTAACTTTGATGTCTTAGTTCAGTTTGAATGAAAGGAATTCAGAGCACATCGACAGTTGTCCTGAGTGAGGACGGAGGGCTTCGGCTGTGCATTCCAGCAGCATTTCCCAGACGTGGGGATTTTGATAAGTGGGGACAAAGAATCCATGAGAGAAAGAAGAGGAAGCCGAGTTCCTTTCTTGGAAAGTCGCTCTCCAGCTCAGTGGACTTCTACCCAGGACCCTGTTGCTTCTACAAACATCACGTCCCCTTGATGGCCCGCATTTTCTGTCCCTGATCGAGGAACGATCTTGAATGTGAGTGCCTTTGTCAACCTTCTCTCCTTGGAGACCTCCATTGTTTGCAGGAATTCACTGTGCAAAGCACTGGGAAACTGTGCTGAGCTCAGAGCAGACACAGTTCCCTTCATGCTTCCAGGTTAGAGGAGGAGACAGAGAAAGACATTGTAAACCAGAAATAAATCACAGATTGTGAACAGGGCTATGAAGCAAACAGAATGCCATGAACAGACCAGCAAAGGGGAGGGTCTCCCAGCCAAGCCCTGGAGGATGGGAAGGAACCCGCCATGCCAGGGAGAGATTGTCCTGAGCAGGAGAAAAGTGACTGTTAATGCCCCCAGGCAGGTCACTGCCAGATGCCTTCTAAAATCTAGAGAGAAGCAAATGCAGCTGCAGGGACATTTCTTAAGTGATGGACTCATCTAGAACAGATTTCTTCAGTGGTTGTAAGTTCCCTGAGCATAAAGGTTGTGTCCGGTAATTTTTTTGGAATTTCTCAAATAAGTTGCTATAGTGAAAAGAGCACAGAGTGGAAATGGAAATATTCATGGACGGGAGTCATCAGCATTGTCAGAAGCTTGAGCCTCAGGACTTGGAAGGCTGACAAGCCCACCTTGGGCTTTTTCTGTGGGTGAATTAATTTTCTTGTTCAAGTGTTGGGGAGAGAAAGAACTCAAATTGATGAGCCCGCAAGAGCATGCCCCAGGCCTTACGGTTTATATTTAAAGATTTAACATCACCTGTTCATAACATCTTCATTAATTTATGAGGTTATTGTGCTCTCAGTTACCTAAAACCCTTTAGGGACATTGTAGGATATGAATAAATAAGTAAATCATCACAGTGATCACGTCTTCTGAACCTGGGGTAGGTGAAAATAAGCCATCGTCGTGTTTTGGGCTATTTGCTCAACTGGCCGCAGACCTCTGCCTTATTGTTAATAAGTTCAATAATAAAAAACTTGGGAGGTGTCAGAAATAAAACAAGGCACTTGGAAGAGAATTTCTTGTAATTAATAACATCACTCACCAAGGTGGTGAAGCAATCGATAAACGCACTATATATGTATACATATATATATAGTAACCAGAGAGGATCTAACACAGTGCTAAATCAGTGGGCATCAGAGGCAGACACATCCCTTCCAGCCCTGCTCTGTCATCTGGGGATGTTTGACCTTAGGAACTCACTTAATAGTTCCATGCCTCAGTTTCTTCATTTATAAAGCCTGACTTCAATGCCACGCACCTCATGGGGTTCCATGGTCATTATGCGGTGTAAGGCAGTTTGGAGGGCAGACTGACCTGACACCCGTATGGCCCATGAGTGAAGAATCATTGTTACATTTTTAAATGGTTGCAAAAAAAGAAAAAACACCCAATAACTGAAGAACAATATTTTGTGACACGTGCAATTCAAATTCTGGTGTCCATGAATACGGTGCTGTTGGCCCCCAGCCATGCTGCCGGTCTGCATATCCTCTATGGCCCCTTTTGGCTCCACGGCAGAACTGGATAGCTGGGTAGAGACCATGTGACTGTGAGAAATATTTCTACCAAAATAGAATAACATTTCTACCCAGCTGCCCAGTCTTTTGGAGTTCCTAACCAGCATCTTGCTTTCTAAAACATAAGCTGGATGTCCATAGACAGAAACCTCTTTTCATGCCACTCAAAGCTATAACAAATATTAATGTACAAATCATGTTGTGAACACTTGATTGCCATTGACAAAATGAAGGGTAAGAATCATGCCAGGAAAAAAATAAGTAAACTTGAGAAAAAGAAATGTTTGTATGCATGCATACATACACTATTTTAAGTATGGATTTAAATAGAAATATAAATGTGGGTTCTAAATAATTTTTATCCGTTCTTTCAATTGGAGTTCAGTAGGATCTCTGTTTTTCAGTAGTTGATTTTTGAATGTATATCAGGCTGATGCAACTGCATTCTTTCACGAATATCTCAAAATTCTGCTTTTCTTTGTACCAGGACCCAACTTTCTGTCTAACCAATCCAAATGACCATGTTTGCTGCATGATTTTGCAGTTGCATGCTCTGTAGAAGCAGGGACTCTTCTCTTCGAATTACCTTCACCAGGTTTTAGATTAGAGGTGCAGACAGTGGCCAGTTTTGGTGTTTTTGCCACAGTGCTCCACTCTTGGGTGTTTCTTGGTTTGTAGGAATATTACCTGCCTCCACACAGACCTTCAGAGGTGGGTGACTCTCTTTGTACTGTTATGGCTTATCCAAAAGTTGGTGCTAAGGAGTTTGTACTCCTTTTCCTAAAACATCTCCTTTAGGTAGCTCATGGGCTGGAAGTTCTATGAGTTGAGGTTTCCCAAAAAATAGGTTGATCGCTACTTCCTTTCAGAATCCCAGGCAGCAATGGGTAGGATGGGAAGTTCATTTCAAAGAAATCATAATTAGGCTGCGCAGGACAGTTTTGCCCCTGGAATGGGTATTTTCTTCATGTATATTCTGTTGGAGGTCTTGGCACAGATGGAAAAATTCCTTAGCATTACAAAGCATTCCTAATCAGCCAAAAACACTTGATAGAGGCTCCTGGTTACCTAGTTCTAAGTGCTAGAATTTGTAATATAGAGGAATCATCTTCCCTATTCCCACAGAGCTCACAATTCAGAGGGAAATAAAGCACCTAGATGGGCTTTCGTCTAAAGAATAAATCATAGAGTTGCCAGAGGACATGGATCCCTTTCCGCCCCAGTGTCGTCAGGATAGGCAGAGACCTCAGGGTCTGTCAGCATGAGAACATCCTCTACCAGCAGGCTGCAAAAAAGCAGCAGGGGAATTTATCATGGGATTGAAGACACTGGAAAGGGGGTGTTCTCTGGGGTGCAAGAGGGTCTGTGTGCCTTTGGGAGAACACCTGGGGGACCTTGAGAAGCTCCTGGGGGAGCGGGGACAGAGGGCTGGGTACCAGTCGCTCCTGAGAGCCTAAGGGCGAAGGGCAGTGTGGAGCGCCCCCTGGTGGCAGGGAAGAGAAACCGAGAGCGACCTCGCGTCCAGTTTTCAGCGTGAAGTGTAGCTTTCATCATTTTCTCAAAAGGATGTTGAAAGAAACGTGTGGTCCCAAGATGGAGCCACTGATGCCCAGGATACCATGTGGAAAACCGAGACTTAGTTGCCAATGCTCAGTGCTTCCCTCGACCAGACACGTTGCTCTAAATACGGTCAGACGTGTAACCCCCACCCTTCAGCTTAAGCCAAATGCTCTTTCTTGTCCCCCCTGATTGACCCGCTTGCTGACCTTACCAGGAAGTCCCCACCTCCCCGCCCACCGTCCCATCTCCCTGTTGCTCCTTCTAAGGCTACAGAACTCACCCCAGTCCCCCGGGAACATGCCCCCAGCAGGGGAGGCCCTTTGCTCCCCAACCATGGGCTGCTTTCCCTTGAAAATGGGTCACCAGACTCCTTACTGAATTGTTTTATTTTTGTTGTTCAACAAGGGCCTCTGGCCTGAACAACTCGGGAATCCCTGGGTAGCTCCTTGGGCCCTGAGGAGCCTTTTGAGGAGAAGGAGCAAAGCTCCATCCCAGCACCCAGGCCTCTGGCTTGGGCTCTCCAGAAGCAGGGGTGACGCTGCAGGGCAGGACGCTCCCAGGCCCCAGTCCCTGCGGAGGGGCCAGGAGGAGCAGGAGGCCGTGAGACAGCCACACAGGTCCTGAGCTGCCTGGGGTCTGACTGGGCCTGTGCTCGGAGAACCTCCTGTGGGCTGACGCGACCTTGGGGGTTGTCCTGGCTCAGTCACCCCATGTAGGCCCTCCAGGAAGGGACAGCCTCGGGTGGGCCAGTGTTCTCTGCAGCTGAGGGACCCCATCCGGCTGGGGGTCCTGGGGCCTCAGTGTTCTCCACAGGATGTGCTTCCTGTCTTCCAGGATCCTTGGGGCATAATCTGATTTATCTTCTTGACTCAGAGCTTTGGGGAAGGGGCCTGTTTCCCCATCCAGATAGGTTAGGTTCTTAATAACAAGCCGTGTATATATATATATGCACTCATCTCACATGCACTTTCAAACACGACTAAAGATGCTCAGAAGACCCAAGTTTAAGTTCAGTTCAGTACCTTTCCTACAGAAGATGTGCAATTATAATTTCTGGAATGTCTCCATCACAATTTCTGAGATGCCAGCAGGAAAAACAAAAGAGTACAAAGAACCCCAAACAAACAGACAGAAAAAGCAGCCGTTGTGGCTCCTTCGGGAGTCGGTGGTGGGGACTGTGCTGCGGGCCAGGAATCCAGGTGCTCGCTGGTCACGCCACCCACCAGCCCCACCCACTGGGCCCTGTTAACGAGTTCTACCTGCATAAAATGAGAATCCTTTCCTGGATGAGGCTTGAAGCACCCAGCAGATTGCTGACCTTCTGCCTTTTGAACTTCTGGTCTCTTACCTCCACTTTAATCCTTTGCAAGTCACAGAGGCAGGAAGGCAAAACAGGAGTGAGCTGTCAGGGCAACTTTGTGCTGGGAACCTCAGGTCCTCATGGCTGTTTTCCCCAATTAGAGGGTTTTCTGGACAGTTTGCTTGAGAACGCGGTCATAACCTGTTCAGCTTTCTCCTTTTGAGAAAACCCAGTGATTCTCTCTGTGTCTGTATATATATTTAACAAAATCCCTGTTGTATAAATTCAACTTTTGATTCAACTCTGGAAAAATTAAGCTTATCCTAAAAATATGCAGTATTATTACATTAGTTTCCTCAGCATACTTAGGGTCCAAGTAGCTGGTAACAGTCAAGGATCCATCAACAGACAAAAGAAGATAGAAATGAACTTGGCTCTTTTTTTTTTTTTTAATGTATAAATCCATTTAAAAGAAAAAAAAATCCTAAAATCTGGCAGTTTGCAGCTCTTCCTGGAGATCAGTGTGGTGATCTGAAGCTCAGCAGAGAAACTCATCTCCAGATGGTTTTGTGACAAGGTCACATTTTGCTCCAGCATGGTTGGTGTTTATTCCCTCACTTTTCCATCAAGAAACATGCCCATTAGAGGTAAGACAGGATCCTGGGAGATGTAGACACGGGTTTGTGAATTCTGCAACGGCCTTCTGAGTTGCCGTGGGGCTGCTGGCCGCACGCGCTCTCTCCATGGACTTGTGGAGGCCCGCAGCTGATGGTCATTGCGCGGCCAGCCCTCCACCCGTCAGGGCTCAGGACAGAGCCGACTGTACCTTCCCTAATGATTCGGGCATTTTGGCATTTAAGGTTGAGCTTTAGTCAGTAAGGCTCATAACCATTTCTTTAGGAAATACAGGGCCTGATTTTGTAGGTTGAATGCGTGTGTAAGACAACCTCTGTTTTCAGAAACTTTGTGTGTTCCTCGGGGAGATAAGGCGTGCCCACAAATGGCTATTATACCAGGTGGCATGGGACAAGTTACAAGAGACCTATTCATGTTGTGGCAGTTTGGGAAGGCAGAGCTGATGTCCAGCTACAAACAGTATTTATGTGTCTGGAGGCACCTCTCATGTCACTAAGCTAAGGGGGCAGCACCAGTGTGACAGCATCTAATCAGGAAAGGGCTGCTGAGCTGGCTTGTGGGCTTGTGAAACCCCTCAGCACACCCCTTAAGAAGCCCCATATCTACAAGCATCTGTGTTTCCCTCTGATTGTTAAGTGAACATCCTGGTTTTGAGAAGAGCTCATTAACTGTAAGTTTAAACCGCATCCTACTTCTGCTTCCAGAGCGTTGGTCCCTGGGGCCTGGCCTCATCCATCTCCTGCTGGTGGGGAACACTGACAGGGCCTGTGTGCTCTCTGTACACACTCCAGGGCACACAGGCCCATTGTCCTGTGCTGACTGCTGGAGGCCCGCTGACCACGGGACCCCCAGGCCCATGGCTGAAGCTGATTTTGCTGAGCCTCTTCTCTTACTGAGCATCCCGTCCAGCTCTTGGCCACATTGTGTTTTCCTCAGTGACTCTGGTTCTGGATGCATTTGGGGTGAGGCTTGGACTTCCAGTCCTGGTGACAGGCAACAGGTGCAGCTTGCCAGGCCCTTCCACACTGTAAGGTTTGGTGCTGAGGGGTTGCTGCAAAAGGGCCCAGCAGGGGGTGGAGAAGACTGAGCTGGTGTGTGTAAAAGGGCTGGGATATGTCTGGTCATCATCTAGGGAAAACCACATGCCATCAGTGGCATTTCGTGAGTCCTGGCCTGGTGGTAGGACACACAGAATTGCTTATGTTTTTCTATTAAATAAATTCCAAGTCCAAAAGTTTCACTGAACTGCAGCTGGTGTGGAAATGAGAAACTTTAGATCAACATAGGTGCTATCCACTCACAATCCTAAAGTCTGATTTGGAGTTTTATGTGGAAGATCTCAAGCCTGGCCCATCCTCCCTGGACCATGATCTTAGATCAGGGTCCTCAGTCTGTGGGGTGGAGATACCCGAAGGCTCAGAAGTCAGCATTCATGTTTTTGTTTCCCTCATACCTGGATCTGTGGAGCCTAGAGCACAGACATGATGACTGGCCCGTGATTATAGGTGAGGACTGATTCCAGGCAACTGGATGAAAAACTCGTTTACATATTGACTATCATTCTCAGGAAACAGTTCTTAGAAAGGGGACTAGAGCACTGCCTCGCCATTGCAGAGAGCGAGGGGCTCACCTTCATCAGCTGTGGGAGGGCGTGCATCAGGCACCACGCCGTCCATGTGCTCAACCACTGTCAGTAACATCTCTGTTCAGAGATCAGGGGCCTTGAGGACTGCAGCGGAGTGGCAGGAAACCAGGCCACATCCACCTCCAGCCTCCAGAGCCCCTGTCCTGGCCGAGCCCCAGGAGAGGAGGCAACACAGGCCCTGGGGGCAGCTACAGAAGGTCATGTTTGATCCTGTCCTTTTCAAGAACTCTAGAGGCAGCCAACCAGGTGGGCATAAAGGAAAGAGATGCTACTTTGCCTCACTTTTTGTGGCAAAGATCTGTGAGTTTCAGGTAACCACAAGCTTAATTTGAGCCAGAATACTATGTAACTATGGACACAGCAGTGTCAGTTCCTATATATAAATTTATGTATGGTTCCCAGTCAAAGGAATCAGTAGGGCCAGTTTTCTAGAATAAATTTACAGTGTCATATCCAATTTTCCCCTTGCTTTTGAAGAGAGACAGCAGCAAATCCAGAGAATGGGGATGTGGGTCTGGACAGCACGTCCTACGAGGAATGGATGAAGGATGTTTGACAAAGGCTACTGGGACCAGGGTGTCTGTCTTCCGACACCTGCAGGAAGCTGGCAGAGGAGGGCTCGTTCAACACAAGTCCGGGAAGCACCTACTGGGTGCTGGCTCTGTTCCATACACAGGACAGAGCAGAGCCCAACACACATGATACCCGCTGACAGTCCACAATTCACAGTCCTCTTGAATCGCTGAACATAACCTAACTCCTCAGGTAAGTACAAGAATTGTTCGCAGGGTCTGTAGACACAACGGAGAGAAAATTGTCAGAAAGGAGCCTGCACAGTAAGCAGGGCCTCTCAGTGGAGAGAAAACAACTGATCTTAAACGAATCATGAGACTGAAACTCATTTCTAAATCGTGTGGCACCTGGTGTTCACATGCAGAGAATAAAGGGCCTAGAAAACCTGGCTTAAGTGAAGGAGTATTTGGAGTGGGGGACGCACACATCCTCAGGAGCGAGGCAGAGTCCTGCGAGCATTTCAGTTGGAAGGTTACTGGGCATCTGAGAAAAGGTATCTGAGAAAAATGCTTGCTGTTTGCTATTGTTTCTCCACGCGTACTATTTTATATTTGGGAATTATTCCCATTTCTGGCATCCTTCCCTACTCCCTCACCCTCTTATTTTCCTGAAGGCATCCAGCACCATTCAAAACCATCGCATTTACTTAATTGCCTGTGGGTTTCTCACCTATGTGCCCCCTAAAGTGCAAGCTCCACAAGGACAGGGACTTTCTCTGTCTTGTATATTGCTTGGCTGTTAATAGGTGCTCAGAGGAATTTGCTTACTGAATCTGATTTCATGTTATTCAGGCTATGACGCCCACATACGTTTCTACAGTTGGGAGTAGGTGTAGCTTGTGGATGGGTCCGAATTAAAATAGATGTTCACTGTTAGCATGCATTCTCGGCTCCCCTCTCTGTTGTTTACCTTCCACTTTGGAGAATGCAGAGAGGCCAGATATTGGTTTTCCCAGTATTTTTTCTTGCCATAGGGATTGTCCCATATCATAGTCCTAAGGAATTGCCGAGGGGCTTTTCCTTCGGGGATAGTAAGAAAAAACACTAGAGGAAATGACCTTTTGCCATTGTCTCCATTGTTTCTTGTTTTTGAATAAGGTCATGATGCCTGGAGCTGCAGCAGTCACTTTGTGACCATGAGGCAACAAGCATGGTGTGGTCTTCTATGGTAAGGGTAGCCACCATCTATCTCCTTGCTAAGTGAGGGAGCCTCTGTTAATTGTGTTTTCAGTTACATCCAGCTAAATGCATTCTAAGTGATACAATAACCCTCACGCAGCATCACTCAACATCTGTAAGTAAACACCAGGCTTTCCAGTCAGTCCCCAAGATGTTAATGAGTCAGGATTATGGTTGATTCTCATCTTTCCTATGTCTAATTGATGATGGACTTCGAGATGCTGATGGAGAAATTCTCTCCCATGAAAGTTACCCAGCAAGGTGTTTGCTGCAGGCATCTGATGCTTTGTGATGTCTCTTTATACAGGGCTAAGATTTCCGGGGAATCTTCTGAAAGACGTTTAAACTTTCCTCCTAGGTATGTTTCTTGGTTCAGATGACATCAGCAATTTTAAATGTAAGTGCAGATACAAATTCAGCCCAATTTTTGATGCATCTTAAATGCTGGACATATTTATGGAGATAAAACACCACCTCTCGGGTCCAGATGAGATGGGGATGAGAGGCTGGGGCATGGAGGAGGAGGAAGACAGAATTGTAAGATGCTATAACATCGGGTGAGCGATAAAGATTTGTGCTATCACAGAGGTGTTGTTATCTTCAACAACTGGATTCGATGGATCCTTAGAATACTTTTGAAATAAGTGCAACTGTATTCACTTTTTGGATGAGGAAACTGAGTCACAAAGGGTTTCCCTAACTTAAGTCCCCTGGGCTTGGACTGGGCCACCCGAACCAGCTTTCAAGGGTTCCCAGCTGAGGCCCCAGACATGGAGGAGCTATGGATTCAAGCTGTCCCTGGTGACCTGTGTCTGAATTCCGACCTACAGAACCTGTGGAAGGAAGGAAGGAAGAAAGGAAGGAAGAAAACTGCTCTGACCAAGGTGTTTCTTGGGCAATAAAAATGCATGTGTTTGGATATTTTTTCCTTAACATGCTTCTGTCTGGCCATTACAAAATTTGCCATTTGGAGTAAAAATGAGTAAAAAAGTAAACACTGTTGCTTTGGAGTCACGTTTAAGATGTAGAGGATAAAGTCCAGAGCCATGAGAGCTACACTTGGTAGCTCTTCTTCCCTTTGTTAATTCTCTCCCACCCACAAGGTATGAAGACATGCAAGAGATGGAGACCATTCTCCATAGTGTCCAGAAAGATGCTTCAGGACCACACAGACTGAAGGAGTGGCCGGACCCCAGGGACAGTGGCTCCACGTCTTTCATGGCCATTAGAGCACCGGGCAGCCTGTAAGGCCCACAGCATAGGCTGTGTGTAAACGTGGGGTAGCAAACAGCCTCTGTGCTTCATACATGTTCTATTCATAGACTAGGGAAAGAAGACATCAAACATAGAAGTATCTTGGAATATAAAAAGATAAACATGTATATAGTGTGATGGTTAATTTCATGTCAGCTTGACTGGCCATGGGGTGTCCAGATTAAGCATTATTTCTGGGTGCATCTGGGCGGGTGTTTCTGGATGAGATTCGCATTTGAATCAGTGGGTTCAGGGTGGGTGGGCCTCAGCTGGTCCCCGAGGGCCTGCACAGGACAGGCAAGAGAAGGAGGAATTCAACCCCTTTTTCCTGGTTCAGTGTGTGAGCTGGGCCATCTTGTCTCGTCTCCTGCCCCTGGACTGGGGTTCACACCCCAGCAACCTCAATTCTCAGGCCTTCAGATTGGACTGTACTGCACCACTGCCTTCCTAGGACCTCCAGCTTGCTGGCAGCAGGTTGTGGAAATTTTTCACCTCCATAATTGTGTGAACTAATTCCTTACAACAAACCTCTTTTTATATCTACATATCCCATTGGTTCTGTTTTTCTGGAGAACCCTGAACTAATACATATGCATGCATTTTTAATATATACATTAAAGTTAATATAAATTATACTGTTTAGTATTATATTATTAATATGGTTAATATAAAAAAACACAACATAAGAAAATATCAATATTAATAAATAATAAAATTAATGAAATAAACTAATTTAGAATACAATATTAAATGTTATGTTATTATGACATACATCATATCCTATAAATTATAATTTATATTAAATTATATTAATTAGATAATGCTATATTATTAAAATTATTAAATACTATGTATATGTATAAACTATACATATATAACATATTCAATGTAAACATATTATACAATGTATTTATAACATTGAATATGTGTTATAAATGTATATAGACACACACACACATTCTGCAACAATTTAAATAGATATTTTGCAAATCTCTGGGCTGACCATTTCCTTTAGAACAGGGATCATCAGACTATGGCCCACAACTTGTTTCTGTAATTAAAGTTTTATTGGAACACAGCCATGCTCATTTCTTTACATCCCATCTATGGCTGCCCTTGAGCTATAAAGGCAGAGGTGAGTAGCAGTGACAGAGACCATAAGGCTCACAGAGAGGAAAACAATTTACTATATGGCCCTTTACAAAAGTTTGCCAGCCCTGCTTTAGGATGCAGCCCCACATTATTTTTATATGTTGAGTATACTTTTCATCTCACACCTCCGGGCTCATGCTGATAATACCAGAAGATATGACCCTTCCAGAAGCTGGTGTGTGACACTCGGGGTCTCTTTAAGCCTGTGCTTCAGTGACTTAAACCCCTATTTGGAAATTCACACATTCAAGATTATGTAGTACATTCTGTCTTGTTTTGAGGCCTTAGATAAACTTAAGAATCTCTGCTCGAGGTGAGTTGCTGGGTCTATATGGTCAGTGGAGCAATTTTCCTGCATAAGCTTCCCACTCTTGGTCCTGCCAAGGGACCTGTCCTGGGAATGGGGTGGATGGCATATCTGCCCTTTGCCACGGGTTCCAATTTCCTTCCATATGTATTGCCATGGGGAACTGAGAAATCTGGAGAGCTGGAGTTTGCTCCAATAAATGGAGGCTATTATCAATTCTGTTATTTTTGTATTAAAATGTGTAAATATTTCAGTCTGAATTTGTACAGGTCCTGTCTTTTGCTTTCACCCAGAATACCTTCTGTTGGCAAATATTTTTATGAATCAAAATTTGCAAAGTATGTTTTAATCTATTTATGATTCTTTTGAGTGTTCAACAATGCTGGGAAATTTTAAGTACCAAGTATCAATTTATCAAAGTAAAAATTGGAGTCTTCTTGTATGTCTAGATATTCCCAAACACAGTTTTAGAATTTTAAAATCACATCTCGTACATGGTTTGAACTCATATCATTTAAGTTGTTTACTTCCATGCTTGTGTTTGTGGGGACAAATTTCAATACCTCCCTGATTGCAGACTTTATTTTCAATAATTGCATTTTGCTGAGATCTTTAAGTGCTGAATATCTTTCAGTTTTCCATGATTAGTGTACTTAGAAATTCCCAACTCATTTGAAAAAAAATGCATCCAAAATTTGGAGGATTCATTTATTAAAAAGAAACGGAAAGTCACTACCACTGTGGGACACTTCATAGTTTTCTCTAAAGGTTCAAACATTTCTGAAATGCTTTGATAATGGGAAGCAAAGAGAAAAGTGATGAGTTAAAATAATTTATCAACTTCATTTAAATACTTTTGTAGTTCAGTTACTCTGTGTCCAAGCAAAATATTGTTAAATTGTGACAGGCAGTTTGTATTTCTACTGGCAGATTGTTGCCGCGTATTTGGAAACAATTATGTGTGTACCACAACAAGTTCCAGGTGTGTTTTTGCTCCATAAATATTATCATTAATTGAGGATGCTATTTTTACCTCTGACATTGTTCCCCATCAAAATTTGTATTGTATTTTCACAGCTCAACAATGATTTTATCTTCAATGTTGAACTTTTTAACTGAATTTTCAATAGCTTTTGTGATAATTTTAGCTGTTTCTCCTTCAACAGAATGAATTTTCAAAGACTTTACTTTGGTTAAGATGAAGTGGATGAAAAAAAATCAAATTATTACTGGTATGAACTGATTTTCTATTGGAACTATCTCATGCCTTGATAAAAAAACTGACCTCACTTCACTGTTCGTGAAATTCTGCTAATGGGAGTCAACACATTAAGAGCTACTCCTCTGCTTTTTGTTAACATATGAGATAAAACCTGGGAGGAAAAACGAGCAACATCAATTTAGAGGAACAATCATTTGATCTAAATGAAAAGTCATGCTTCAGAGAGCGTTGTGTGAATGTACATTCGGCAGCTGCGATTTTCATTGTCAGTGTTGAACACAGTCTTCCTAAAATGGCAGTTAACTTTTGAAGCAGATACTGAAGCTCCTTTGCCTGGTTTTCATGTGGGGAGGGTCATCACCATGGCCCCATGCTGGATGGTAAACGTCACCAGGCATTTGGTGTCTATTATGTGTTTGCCATCAACTTTCTGGAGAAACAGAAATTCCGTCCTTAATTTTTATTAAACGTCCACTTTTGCTTCCATTTTCAGTTTATTATTACTTTAAGAGTTGGTTGCAATATAGAAAGACATTACTAAACTGTAAAGTACGTAACTAGTTGTGCCACGAAGGTCTGGGTTGCTGAGCCACTATCTCCCACATAAATTGCACCTCTGCATATTTTCCTGTGGTCTCACTGGCCTCACCAGTGGGTGGCCTGACAGCTTCATACAGTTTGCAAGCCACCATGCAGAACTGTGCTGAACACCTCTCCCCACTCCCCAAACAGGAAGGAGTTAGCTGTGGCTAGCCACCTGTGTCCAAGTTCACTCCATTTTATCTGCGAGACTGTCTTGTCACACATGAGCGTGGGTCTGTGCCCCCTGCATGTGTGTCTCATACACTAGCCAGCCAGGTGGTGGCTGAAGATGCCAGTCCAGGAAGTATATTTCCTATCTGGGCTTGTTCCAATTATAAACATTGCATTGTTAGACATGAGAAACTAGACACAAATCCTTGCCTGGGACAGTAGACATGAACTGATATTGGCAATTTGGATAGTTTGGTTACCCTAGTGATGATATACAGTTAAGACAGACATAGTTCTGCTAATTGCCAATTGATTTTAGAGCCAACGGTGCTCAAGTTGGCAGCTAATGTTTGGTAAATTAATTTTTTTGTGGAATGTTAAGCACCAGGGAGGTTGTGCCACATTCTGAGAAGCCTATTTTAAGAATGGACGATTAATCTGGGTTTCTGTTTCCTTATTTTTAAAGTGAAGGTAATGAAGCACCTCCCGGCCACAACACAAGAGTGTGATACTGAACAGCGTTGGCGTCTGTGAGCATGCTTTGAGAAATGCGAGCCGAGCGCAGTCCTTCTGCCTCCGTAAGAAAAGGGTCTCCCATGTTTAAACTCAGTCATTCCAAACTGCTCCACATTCCCGTCAGTTCCATCAGGGAAGAAAGATACGTTTCTTTTTATTCTGGCAAGGTAAGAGATAGAGTAGGGATGATCGTTTATATTCTCCTATGGGTTTTTCTTCCAACTAAAAGATATCACTTACTGAATGTGATTCTTTAATTAAAAATATTTATCAATGTGTTATGTACTTGTAGTTAAAGAACCAAATGGAATAATAAGGCTTATAATGAAAATCAGTCCTCCCCGCCAGGCCCTAAGCCTTCAGATAACCACTGTTAACTTTGTTTATTGTGGTTAAATATACATACCATGAAATTCAACATTTTAACCATTTTAAAGTGAACATTTCTGTGGCATTAGGTACATTCACAGTGTTCTGCAAACACCACCGTCTGTCTCCAGAACTTTCTCATCTTCTCCAACTGAAACTCTGTCCCCATTGAATGCTGACTCCCCACCCCCTCCCCACCCCTGGCGCCCTCCATCCTACTTCCTGTCTCGATGAACTGACTATTCCAGGGACGTGGTATGAGTGGGATTGGAGGGGATTTGTCTTTTGTGTCTGGTTTATGTTTCCAAGGTTCATCTCCATTGTAGCAGGTGTTAGAATCTCATTGCTTTTTAAGGCAGACTAATATTCCCTTTATGTATACATTTAGGTATAAATGAAATACACTACTTGTAAAATACTGTATGTAAAGCATACATGCCACATTTGGTTCATCCATTCATCTGTGGATGGGCACTTGACTTGTTTTCCCTTTCAGCCTGCTGTGAATAATGCTGCTTGAACATTTAAGCTCAGGAGGAGGCACTACATTTAAAACAGAAGCTTCGGTTGGAGACGGCCCAGCCCCCGACTACCAAGGTCATTCTTCTTCAGATCCTGGCATCCGATGGCTGGAGGTCACGGCACGGCTCCGGTGGGGGCACTCTGTGTCCAGCACGCAAACAAGACCACCGAGTGGTCAATCAGCAGCATTGAGAGTCTGGCAATGTCAGGAAGTGTGAATCCAAGTGGAAACTCTCAGCTGCATCAGAAGAAGAGGGGAAGTGTGCTGGTTTCTCTTTCAGGCATCGGAACGTCTCGGAGGTGAGGGAGGACAGGTGCTGGCAGGGGACGGGTAGGGAAGGCGCCAGGTGCAGTGTGTGAGAGCAGAGGGGGCATCTCACCTTCCCTGGGAGCTGAAGGTGTTTTCCGAACCCTGCAGAAGTGTGTTACCTGCTCTGCAGAGCGAGAGCAGCAGGCGGGGAGCAGGCAGGAGAGTCTCCACTGCAGCTCTGGCAGCCTCGCAGCTCCCCCACCTGCTGCTTCTTGGCGCCCTCTTGGCATTTCACCTCCTGCCAGGCCTGATCCTCCCCTTCGGCTCATCCCTTAGGCACCTGCTCCCCAGGGCTGGGGCTTCGGTCTCTCTGCTTCCTGCCCTAGTTCTGTGGCTCCCACTGGGTATCCCACAAAAAAGAAAGGGAATCCCTTGTGAAATAGCGGCAGGGGAACAAGTTTCTACTGGGCATCAGCCTGAATTGCCAACACCAAAGGCCCCGGGCAGCAGAGTTCAGGGAGGATGGCGGGCCAATGCCCTGCTGTCATTCTGACAGCACCAACTCTCCCTTACTCTGGGGCCCGAATCCCCTCTCCTCCTCCTCTGCTGAGCTCTCACCACATCAGTACTGCAGTGTCCCCAATGCTACCCCACTCAGACGGGCAGATACAGCCTGGCTCATTTCCTAGGCTGGCCTAGTTTTCCTCATTTGGCCCCACCTGGCGGGATGGACAGGTGGGAGGGAGTCTTCACATTTGTCTGATCAGCCTCTGCCCTGTGAAATACCATCTTCTGGGTGAAAATGCAATCTTCCAGCCCTGCTGCTCTCCCAGGGAGCATCTGTGGGTGTAGGGGCACCCATGCCCTCCGGGCATTGTGGCGGTTGTTAGATAAACTTTGTAGCGTTAAAATGCTGTTGCTCGTGAATTCTGTATTAATGAGTTAACAACTTAACGAAATAAGGTGTGTTTAAGCAGAAACACACATAAAATACTCTACTGACTGATGAAAATGTGATCAGAGGCTTGCAGGAACCTCACCCCGCATTAGCCCTGGGAGCAGGTTCAGTATTTCCCAGTTCAGTGTTTGCACTGACTTTATATGACACAAATATCACAAATAATGGGAGCTAACTGTGTATCCTGGTGCTAGTTCTGTATCTTATGTCTGAATCCATTATACTGATGTATCACAATTTATTTCATGCTCACCTATGGATGGGTACTACCTGGTGTCCAGTCCTTCGCTTTACAATGTCTACAAGTGCTTAACTAATGGCTTAAAATCCTCTGTCCCCCTTCTCATCGTGAGTGGGGTGTGGGTCCTTCCTTTCCATCTGGCTAGGCTCCGACTGCATTGGCCCTCAGATGGAACTGATAGGTGTGCCTTCTGAGTCCAGGTCACAAACAGACATATAGCTTGTGTAAACTCCTGGAATGCTCGTTCTCAGGTGTCCAGGCAGAGCACTGTTCCCTTGGGAGTGGCCACCATACTGTCAGAAGCCCAATCCACAGGGGGAGGCCACGCTCAGGGGTGCTGATGGGCCTGGCTCAGCCGAGCGCGGCCCTCAGGTACCCCCCACCGACGCCAGACACGGGAGTGCAGAAGCCACTACACAATCTCAGCCCTGGGGTGCAAATCACTTCCAAATATTTCCGACTCCCCAAATGAGGCTGTAGACACCCCGGAGCAGAGACAAGCCACCCCCTTTCCTTCCTGTATGGACAGCTGACCCCTAAGATGAAACAGTGGTTGTTTACTGCCATGAAGTTAGGGGTGGCTTTTCCACACCAATAGTGCCTGGGATGGAAGTGGGCTCCTGGCGATGGAACGCTGCTGTAACAAAACCCTGAAGCCTGTGGCACTCGTGGCAGGTGGTGGGCAGAGCTGCACGGGTGTCACTGACACCTCCCAGGATGTGGGAAAGTGCACCAGCAGCCAGAGGGGAGACCCTGGTTCCGCGGTGTCAGAAAGGTTAGCAAAATTGTTGTCTGAGGTCACATGGAAGACAGGAAATGTTTGTAATGAACTCAGGGGCCTGGCTAAGAAGATTTCTAGGCAAAATGGTAAAAGTGTCAACTAGAGTTTTTGTATTAAATTTCCTCCTATATACGTTGTCTTTTTATAGCTTTTGCTCTTTAAAAAATTTTCTTATTAGTTTCTTCTTGTTAGGGACTTTAGACCTGTGTCATATGAGCTACAAATGTTTTTCTAAGTCTGTCTTATGACTTTGCTTAGGGTGGATCGACATAATACAGAAGTTGTTATGATTATGATGTGATCAAACCTGTTTTTTTTTTCTCTTATGGTTTCTGAATTTGTATTATAGGTACTTAGCTCCCCAAATCAAAGATGATTTTTTAAATCCACTGTAGTGCTCTCTAATTACCTTTGCTGTTTCCTTTTAAAAAATAATTTAAGTCTCTGTTCTAACTTATTTATTAGTTTTGTCAATGTGAGAGTGGCTACCAGTCATTCCAACAACAGTGATAGAGAGGCCAACTTTGTCATAAACTCAGTTCTCATAGGCAGTTGAGTCTATTTCTGTACTTTTTATTCTGTCCCACTGATTTTTCTATTCACATCTTGGTACTATACTAGCGTTTACAGATTAAAAATAAGTTTTAATATCCAGTACGACCAATCTTCCCTTCTTTTTCAGGTGACCCTACCTGTTTTAATTGTTTTTCTGTGTTAACATCAGATGTGTAAGTCAGACACTGTGTAGGCTTTATAATCAGGGTTATGGTAGATTTATACACTAATTTTCGTAGTACAGGCATCTTAGGTTGCTTCTTCGGATGCAAGAATGGGGCATATTTTCCACTTATTCTAGGCTGACATTGTGCCCCTCGGAAGCATATTAAAGTGTCCTTCACAATGACCTTGCTTTATCTTAGGTATTTTATCTTTTTGTTGTCACTGCTTTTGGGGGGAGTTATTTCTTCTGTTACGTAAGTCTAATTAGCTTTTGTTTTATGTGTTAAGCCATTTTTAATATAATAATATTGTTTCTTTTCAGTTTTTCTTGCCTGTAGTTTTACACAGAGCAAAGGTCTCTCTTCTCTTTGTAATTCCCACTTTGCCCCTGTTCACCATTTCTCACATTCAACCCATACTTGCCTGGGTTTGTGTCTGCAACATGGCGCCCAGCTCCTGTCATTGCAAACAGGGGCAGACCCCTTTTTTTGGCCAGAAGTGTCCTTTATGGCTCTGGGAGATGTGCAGCTTCTCTTGGGCACGGATCTTGTCTGGTTAGACAATCCTAACCAACAGGGAAGACAATGTGGTAAAAGCGTTGCTTAGCAATAGAGATGGCGTCACTGAGGCCCTTGCCCAAGATGCGGTCTGACCTCAGATTTATTAGTCACACAAGCTAATAAGTGCTGCTGTCTAAGGACTGAGTTTGACTTGAGCTATCTGGCCTCTGCCCCCACAGCTCCCTGGTGACTCAGGAGTGACGGAGCACCACTCCTTGATGGGCATGTACTGTGGCCTGAGGATGTCCGTGGTCAGATACTGGGGACTGACCTTGTTATTTGGAGGATGTCACACTTTCTTAAGTCTTCACGTTCTTTATAGCTTTGCACGGGTGTCTGCAAGTCTGAAGAACCCAGCGCCTCGCCCAGGTTTTACCGACTGGCTTTGACTGGGAAAACCTGCACCCGTCAACCTGACTAGAGAGGCTGTGCCTCTGTCCCTCACTGCCCTGGATGTCCCTTCCCAAAATCTTTTGCTCCTCTGACATCTGGCCACATGTGCTCTGTCTGCACCATAGGTGGCCAAACAGAAGCTGGCCCCTCAGGGAGGTACTGAGCAAGTCCCCTACTGGCTCCAAGCTTGGATGACTGTGAGCATCCTTCCTGTGTCTACTTGTCACCTGTGGAATGACTGAGGCCACCAAGGAAGGTTGGACCATTTATAAAGTTTTAAATGGATTTTAATTGTGTGATTTTCAATGCTTGTCATCCTTAGCCATTGCTTAATGCATGCATGGACTACCTCATTGTTCAAAGATGAGAAACATACAGAACTCTGAATTTTAAATGTAAGTTAAATAGGACATTAAAAAAAAATAAGGAGTCTTCAAATTTGTCTTTAGATGACACTCAGCTGCTCTTTACTGGACCCATAAATTACAGTCATTGTATCAGAAATGGCACATTGAGATTCCTTTATGTTTTAAAAGCTAGTGTTACAAAGAGAGAGTGGGGCAGTGTGCTACCTAATCTGCCTTACTGCCTTTTGGGAATACAGTCTTTATCCCATTGTCTCTGCCATGTGCTATTTGTGAAGGAACACTAGTGGGCAACTTGAAACTGTCTCTCTTATTTTCACTTAAAAATAAAACTCAAGGCAGAGAAGGATTAAAGATGGCAGCATGAGAGGTGAGACAGAGGCTTCCTCCTCCCCAAATCATGTATAATAAGAAAATATAATAAATATAATTAATCCTGAAAGAGCAACAGGAAGGAAGGCTGTGCGAGACTGCATACACCTGGAGAAGAGAACAGACCTAATGCAACAGGGTAACGTACCAAAGCCATCACCCAGCAGGACCCAAGCCCTTCCCCCACCCCAGCTCACTGGTGGGAGGGAGAGAAACAGAGTGGGGAGGGAGTGGAGGCCTAGGACTGCTGAACACCCAGTCCTGGAGATCTGCTCTAGGAACACAAACCTACATTGCATGGTCCTCTGGTGATTAGTGGGGTTGGAAGGCTAAGACAGCAGAATCCCTGGAGAGACTGAGGTTCCAGACACCTGTGGAAAACATCTGGCTGCTCTGGGACAAAAGAAGGGAGGGCAGTCTGAGAGACTTCCTAACAGCAAGAAGGCTGCTAAAGGGGCAAGGATTGCACAAAGCATACTGCTCAGGAAAAAGGATAGGTGGGCAAAATTGTCCGGACGTATTCTGCTCAGCAGGTTGAGAACTTTCAGGAGCTTCAGGCACTCCATCCTCCTGGCTGGCTATGTGGCTCCAAGGCCCCCCACCATGATATGCAGCCTGCTGGGCCTTCTTCCTGGCCAGCCCACACCGGTTCACAAACTGGCAGCCCCTGCCCTGGTGTCAGGCCATCCAGAGGCAAGCCTTGCCTATGACAGCTACAAATGGAAAGCATAGAGGCTTACACCTGTGTCTTCAGTCCGCTGGTTCTGGCAGTGGATATAGACACAGCAGCCAGGAAGCAGGAAACAGCTCTTTCCTCCCCCCAGGCACCATCACCGCTCCCCCGCAACCCCTGAAATCACTCCAGGGTCTGAGCACCTCCAGACACTAGAGCTTCTGGGCACTAGAGGGCACCACATACAAATATGAAAAGTCAAAGGAACCTGGTTCAAACCCAAATTCCACAAACACCAGAAAAAGGATCAAGTGAAACTGAACTCACCAATCTTCCTGAAAGAGATTTCAAAATAAAAATCACAAACATGTTCATAGAGGTGCAGAAAAATATTCAAGAACTCAGGGAAGAATTCCAGGCAGAGATCCAATCATTACGGAATACAGTATCAGAAATGAAACATACAACGGAAGGATTTAAAAGCAGATTAGATCTAGAGGAGGAGATGGTAAATGGAATAGAAATTAGAGAAGAGGAATACAAAGAAGCTGAGGCACAGAGAGAAAAAAGGATCTCTAGGAATGAAAGAATATTGAGAGAACTGTGTGACCAATACAAAAGGATCAATATTTGTATTATAGGAGGACCAGAAGAAGAGAGAGAAAAAGGGATAGAAAGTGTCTGAGGAGCTAATTGCTGCAAACTTCCCCAGTCTGGGGAAGGAGATAGTCTCTCAGGCCACAGAGGTGCACAGATCTCCCAACACAAGGGACCCGAGGAAGACAACACCAAGACATGCAATAATTAAAATGGCAAAGATCAAGGATAAGGACAGACTATTAAAAGCAGCCAGAGAGAGAAAAAAGATCACATACAAAGGAAAATCCATCAGGCTACCATCAGACTTCTCAACAGAAACCTTACAGGCCAGAAGGGAGTGGCATGATATATTTAATGCAATGAAGCAGAAGGGCCTCAAACCAAGAATTCTCTACTCAGTAAGATTATCATTTAAATTTGAAAGAGGGATTAAACAATTTCCAGATAAGCAAAAGCTGAGAGAATTTACCTCCCACAAACCATCTCTATAGTGTATTTTGGAGGGACTGCTATAGAGGGAAGTGTTCCTAAGGCTAAATAGCTGTCACCAGAGATAATAAAACCACAGTAAAGAAAGTAGATGAATTAATTGCTAAGCAGATGCAAAATTAAATCAACTACCCACAAAGTCAGTCAAGGGATAGACAAAGAGTACAGAATATGACACCTAATATATAAAGAATGGAGGAGGAAGAAAAAGGAGGGAAAAAAAAGAACATTTAGATTATGTTTGTAATAGCATAGTAAGTGAGTTAAGTTAGACTCTTAGATAGTAAGGAAGTTAACCTTGAACCTTTGGTAACCACGAATCTAAAGTCTGCAATGGCAATAAGTACATACCTATCAATAATCAACCTAAATGGAATTGGTCTGAATGCACCAATCAAAAGACATAGAGTCACTGAAAGGATAAAAAAACAAGATTCATCTATATGCTGCCTACAGGAGACTCACTTCAAACCCAAAGACATGCACAGACTGAAAGTGAAGGGATGGAAAAAGATATTTCATGCAACTAATATGGAGAAAAAAAGCAGGAGTTGCAGTACTTGTATCAGACAAAATAGACTTCAAAACAAAGAAAGTAACAAGAGACAAAAGCATTACATAATGATAGAAGGGTCAGCCCAACAAGAGGATATAACTATTATAAATATCTATGCTCCCAACACAGGAGCACCTACATATGTGAAACAAATGCTATCAGAATTAAAAAGGGAAATAGAATGTACTGCATTCATTGAAAGGAGACTTTAACACACCACTCACTCCAAAGGACAGACCCACCAGACGGAAAATAAGTAAGGACACAGAGGCACTGAACAACACACTAGAACAGATGGACCTAACAGACATCTACAGAACTCTACACCCAAAAGCAGCAGGATATACATTCTTCTCAAGTGCACATGGAACATGTTCAAGAATAGATCATATACTAGGCCACAAAAAGAGCCTCAGTAAATTAAAGAAGATTGAAATTGTACCAACCAGTCTTTCAGAACACAAAGGTATGAAACTAGAAATAAATAATGCAAAGAAAATGAAAAGCCTATAAACACATGCTTAATGACATGTTCCTAAATAACCAATGGATCAATGACCAAATAAAAACAGAGATCAAGCAACATATGGAGACAAATGACAACAATAATTCAACAACACAAAAATCTGTGAGACGCAGTGAAGGCCATGCTAAGAGGAAAGTATATTGCAATACAGGCCTACCTCAGGAAAGAAGAATAATCTCATATGAACAGTCTAAATTCACAATTAATGAAATGAGGAAAAGAAGAACAAATGAGGCCCAAAGTCAGTAGAAGGAGGGACATAATAAAGATTAGAGCATAAATAAATGAAATTGAGAAGAATAAAACAATAGAAAGAATCAGTGAAAGCAGGATCTGGTTCTTTGAGAAAATAAACAAAATAGATAACCCCCTAGCCAGACTTATCAAGAAAAAAAAAAGAGTCTACACACATAAACAGAATCAGAAATGAGAAAGGAAAAATCACTATGGACACCACAGAAATACAAAGAATTATTAGAGAATACTATGAGAAATTATATGCTAACAAACTGGATAACCGAGAAATGGGCAACTTTCTAGAAAAATACAACCTTCCAAGGCTGACCCAGAAAGAAACAGAAAATATGAACAGACCAATTACTAGCAACAAAATTGAATTGGTAATCAAAAAACTACCTAAGAACAAAACCCCTGGACCAGATGGCTTCACCGCTGAATTTTTTCACACATTTAGTGAAGACCTAATACCCATCTCCTTAAAGTTTTCCAAAAAGTAGAAGAGGAGGGAATACTTCCAAACTCATTCTATGAGGCCAGCATCACTCTAATACCAAAACCAGGCAAAGACACCACAAAAGAAGAAAATTACAGACCAATATCCCTGATGAACATGGATGGAAAAATACTCAACAAAATATCAGCAAATTGTATTAAAAAATACATCAAAAAGATCATCCATCATGATCAAGTAGGATTCATTCCAGGGATGCGAGGATGGTACAATATTCAAAAATCCATCAACATCATCCACTACATCAACAAAAAGGACAAAAATCACATTGATCATCTCCATGGATGCAGAAAAAGCATTCAACAAAATTCAACATCCATTCATGATAAAAACTCTCAACAAAATGGATAGAGAGAGCAAGTACCTCAACATAATAAAGGCCATATATGACAAACACACAGCCAACATCATACTTAACAGCGAGAAGCTGGAAGGTTTTCCTCTGAGATCAGGAACAAGACAGGGATGCCCACTCTCCCCACTGTTATTCAACATAGTTCTGGAGGTCCTCGTCATGGCAGTCAGACAACACAAAGAAATAAAAGGCATCCAGATTGGTAAAGAAGAAGTTAAATTGTCACTGTTTGTAGATGACATGATATTGTACATAAAAAACCCTAAAGAATCCACTCCAAAACTACTAGATCTAATATCTGAATTCAGCAAAGTTGCAGGATAGAAAATTAATACACAGAAATCTGAGGCTTTCCTGTACACTAACAGTGAACTAGCAGAGAGAGAAATCAGGAAAACAATTCCATTCACAGTTGCATCAAAAATAATTAAATACCTAGGAATAAACCTAACCAAGGAAGTGAAAGACCTATACCCTGAAAATGACAAGACACTCATGAGAGAAGTTAAAGAAGATACCAATAAATGGAAATATATCCTATGCTCATGGATGGGAAGAATTAATATTGTAAAAATGGCTATCCTGCCTAAAGTAATTTACAGATTCAATGCAATCTCTATAAAAATACCAACACCATTCTTCAACAAGCTGGAACAAATAGTTCTAAAATTCATATGGAGCCATGAAAGACCCCGAATAGTCAAAGCAATCCTGAGAAGGAAGAATTAAGCAGGGGGATTACACTCCCAGACTTCAAGCTCTACTATAAAGCTACAGTAATCAAGACAATTTGGTACTGGCACAAGAACAGACCCACAGATCAATGGAACAGACTAGAGAGTCCAGATATAAACCCAACCATATACGGTCAATTAATATATGATAAAGGAGCCAAGGACATACAATGGGGAAATGACAGTCTCTTCAACAACTGGTGTTGGCAAAACTGGACAGGTACATGCAAGAGAATGAAACTGGGTTATTGTCTAACTCCATAACACAAAAGTAAACATGAAATGGATCAAAGACCTGAATGTAAGTCATGAAGCCATAAAACTCTTAGAAGACAACATAGGCCAAAATCTCCTGAATATAAACAGGAGCAACTTTTTCCTGAACTCATCTACCCGGGCAAGGGAAACAAAAGCAAAAATAAACAAATGGGACTACATCAAGCTAAAAAGCTTCTGTACAGCAAAGGACACCATCAGCAGAATAAAAAGGCATCCTACAGTATGGAAGAATATATTTGTAAACAACATATCCGACAAGGGGTTAACATCCAAAATATATAAGGAACTCACACCTCAACAGCCAAAAAGCAAACAACTCAATTAAAAAAGGGTGGAGGATATGAACAGAGAATTCTCCAAAGAAGAAATTCAGATGGCCAACAGACACATGAAAAGATGCTCCACGTCACTAATTATCAGGGAAATGCAAATTAAAGCCACAATGAGATATCACCTCACACCAATTAGGATGTCTAGTATCGAAAAGACTAAGAAAAACAAATGCTGGTGAGGATGTGGAGATAGGGGAACCATCCTACACTGCTGGTGGGAATGTAAACTAGTTCAACTATTGTGGAAAGCAATATGGAGGTTCCTCAAAACACTAAAAATAGAAATACCATTTGACCCGGGAATCCCACTCCTAGGAATTTACCTGAAGAAAG
Organism: Manis pentadactyla; assembly: GCF_030020395.1. Lineage (NCBI taxonomy): Eukaryota > Metazoa > Chordata > Mammalia > Pholidota > Manidae > Manis > Manis pentadactyla. The sequence goes on from NC_080028.1 coordinate 101,376,316, forward strand.
CAAGATGTCAGGTTCAAAAAGACATATTCACCCCTATGTTTATCGCAGCACTATTTACAATAGCCAAGAAATGGAAGCAACCTAAGTGTCCATCAGGAGATGAATGGATAAAGGAGATGTGGTACATATACAAATGGAATACTATTCAGCCATAAGAAAGAAACAAATCCTACAATTTGCAACAATGTGGATGGAGCTGGAGAGTATTATGCTCAGTGAAATAAGCCAGGCAGAGAAAGACAGGTACCAAATGATTTCCCTTATTTGTGGAGTATAACGACAAAGCAAAAGTAAAGGAATAAACAGCAGCAGACTCACAAACTCCAAGAATCAACTAGCAGTTACCAAAGGGGAGGGGTGGGGAGGGTGGGTGGGGAGGGAGGGAGAAGGGGGTTGATGGGTATTATGATTAGGACACATGGTGTGGGGGGGATCATGGGGAGGACAGTGTAGCACAGAGAAGACAAGTAGTGACTTTGTGGCATCTTACTATACTGAAGGACAGTGACTGCAGTGGGATATGGGGAGACTCGATAATATGGGTGAATGTAGTGACCACGTTGTTTTTCATGTGAAACCTTCCTAAGAGTGTATATGAATAATATCTTAATAAAAAAATAAGTAAAACTCAAAACTTATTTTTAAAAGCAATCAGTTGGTTGTTTTGAAATTACATACAGGAATATCAAACATCAATCCAATTTTTGCCCATCCTTAGGATTCAATGGATAGTTGAATTTCAGTTTGATTTCAATAGTCAATTTTGTTTTTAATTTTTTATAAACAAATCAGATATTTTGTGTACAGTTTATTGGAAAACTCTACTCATTTCTGTATATTTAATTAAATAAATATTTATATAATAAATTGTGTTAGGCTTTCAACATCATACTGCCCTAAAATGAAGTATTTTAAATTAAAATCCCTTCATTATCATACACTAGGTACGCAGAATTAGCTGATCCCCTTGGCTGAGGCCAAGAACTACATTACCCAGCAGTCCCCCACCCCATGTGCTTCTGGCTAGATTTGGTGGAAAGAGGAATTTGTGGGAAGTTTGAGAGGGAAGGGCAGCAGCGGCTGCTCCCAGGAGAGTGTCCTGGTCAGGTACCAGGACAGACAGACTTGAGGTGCCCCAGGGTCCAACGGTCCTCACCTCCTCCACTCTGCTTGGGGCGAACATTGTGTTCAGCGTCCTCCCCTCTTACCAGCTGCAGACCCTTGGTCCTGGGTCAAAAGCAACTGCAGACACATGGGTACCTGGTCCCACGGGCATCTCCAGGGACTTCCCAGCCACGGTCCACTGAAGCAGCGGCTTTTACTTCTTGAACTGCCCTGAAGGATCCTCCTTGCTGCGGGACTGCTGTGACCTTCTATGACCTTCCATCTCCGCCTTCCAACTCTTCAATTCCCCAGCTCGTCCCACATGTGCATTAGCTCCAATATCTATAAAAAACCCTTGATATAACAGATAAAATAAATACCTAAGTCCATCCAATAGCTGTAATAAACCCCTGAGCCCATAATACTTGTGGAGGCTCTGCTTTCCTGCCCGCAGCCTTACTTACAGATACACCTGAGAACAAATGCGATGGTTAAAACGCCTAGGATGGCCCTCTGGTTACACGGCCCCTTGTGGGGCTTGTGCCCTGGGCGCACTGGGAGGCCCTTGGCACAGGGCTGCCACTGGCCCCGGGGAGCTCTCCGGGCGCCCGCCGCCACCACGGGTGAGTCAGGGTGAGCAGGAGCTGTGTCGCCCTGAGGCTGGAAGCCAAACTTTTGGTCAAGTGACATTTTTTTTTTTTACTTTTCTTCTGCCTGGGAGAGAGCTCTCAGCCCACTTACACGCTTTCCAAGTTCTTTTTCTTCCCAATTCTTTGCAGACCTTCAGATCTGTCAATCCGGATGACACCTGTCTCTGCAATCCCCGGTTGGCCTATATCAGGCACCGCCTAGAAGGTGAGTCTCATCCGGACGTTCCAGCATTTTCTAAGGTCGTGGTTTCATTGCTTGTGCCGACTTCATCTTGAATTGTCTTCTCAGTATTTCAAAGTCCTTTTACTCATTTTCAGGTTTTTAGGCCAGAGGTTTCCTCAGGAGTTCTGGAGAGGCGGGTGCTCTGACTGTCCCGGGGAGCAGGGGGAGCAAGCCCCCCGCGTTGGCTCCGTTCCTCAGTCTGCCTTCCCCCAGACTCCCGTGCTCTGGCCAGACGGCCCGCCGGCAGATCCGGGGACATTGCACACTTTCTTTGCTTACAAGGCCTTTCCTCTCCCTTCTCTGCCCATTGCCTCCCTCCATTTCAGTGGGCTTCCCATGGGAGGTACTCTGATCTCCCAGGCGGCACCCACCCCTCCACCCTGCCTCTCGGTCTCTGCCCCACACTCAGCATGTAACGGTACCTGTCTGGGTGTTTTGCATCTCCTTACGAGTCTGCTTTTCTGACTCAACTATGAGCTCCTTCAATAGTGGGACTTCTTTTATTAAACTTTAAAAATCTTTGCATCCCTAATCTGAGAACATGATAGGTGTGTACTGGTCAGCTATTGCCACAATTCTGCTGCATAATGAATACCCCAAACTCAGGGGCATTCGATAACAAGTTTTTGTTTCTGGCCCACATTCCTGATGGGTGGCTGGGATTCGGTCTAGGCTGGGTTCGGCTCTGCTTGGCTCCAGGTGTGAGCTCAGTTCAGGGTTCCTTTGTGTGCCTCACATTCCTCGGGGCTCAGTGGGCTGCCCAAAGCCTTCTTCTCAGAGTGACAGCTCAAGACAAGAGTGCAAAACCCAACTGGACAAGTGCATCTGAGGCCTTCGCATCTCACCTGCTAACTCCCTGAAGCATGATGTACAGCCAAGCCCTGTGTCTGGTGGTGTTGAAACACTCCGCCCTCCATGAAGTCACAGCAAAGGTGTGGGTGTGTAGCACAATTGCCAGGGAGTGAAGTGTTCCTGCCGGTAATTCAGTCAACCCCAGGGAACTTAAAAATTTGTTGCACCAATAAATAGGAAACATTCAAGAGATTCAGAAAGATTCATCTTTTGTTGACTAGAATTTAACAAGTGCAAATTTATCCACGTGAGACCAAACTTCACTAGGTTGCTTCTCATGTGTCCCCCAGGATCACACCCCACCCAATTCTATGATATACACTGTCTCAAATCAACCCGGGGGGCCAGATCCCCAGAGCTCAGAGTCAGAAACTGACAACAGGCTTGACTGGGATTGTCAGCCAAATCATGAAGCCGTGCAACATTGCGCCATTTGTGTCAACGGACCCTCCAGCCCTGCAACCATTTCCTGTATTAACATCCACTCATGCATCAAAAGGCTGAAACCATATTAAAACCTGGTAGGCTGTCTTACTGTATGACAGCATCACTGGACGTGAGAGCATCACATAAGCACGGGAATTATTAGCAAAGCTCATAAAGGAGCAAATATTTGGCTCGTTATGGTTCTCTGCTTAATGTTTGCTCTTTGAATTATTTGTGGAATTCTATTAAAGAAAACAGGGAGATGGGCCCTTTCCAGGTTCCTGCCCATTGATGTGAATCCTAGGGATATTTATGCAATAAAACTTTTTTTAAAGTTCATTTTTGCTAAGTTGGTTTAGGATTTTTCCCTCACAATCTACAGAGAGGCAGAGGGCAGGAATAATATGCATACATATTTATTTCCTAACCACTTAGTTCTTACTCTTAAAATGATTTGGGAAAGCTGAAGGGAATATATTTTCATTATATAGCAGAGGATGCTGAATAATTTAACCGACAATTTTGAATCCCTGCCCGTGAAATGCAGGTGAGGCACGGGAAGCGAAGGGGTGCTTGGAATCGTTTGGGGAGCAAGTCTGCCAGCACAGAGGGAATAGGAGAGGGGTAGGGAATGGCAAAGGGCCTTGGCATCAGGGAGTGGTGGGCAGCTGGCTCCCATTCCTTGAAGCTGGAGATGAGGAATGACACATAGACCGTCATATTGCTAATTACCATAGACAGGATGTCCTCACCACCAGGGTCGCTTGTGTGCTCCATCCCGGAGGGAAAATGCTCCCGTACCTGTGTTAGGAGATGAAGTTTTGTTGAGTAATGAGTCATTATCATCATTTTCTAGAAGAGCCCCTTGAATTATTGTAGGGTGCTCCCTCTCACTCCCCTGCCTCCATTACAGTGATGGGGTCCATGAAGGCCCTTTGCTTGGCTGGGGTTTCCCAGCGTCGGCACCACTGGCACCCTTTGTTGCCCGGCTGTCTTGGGTGCTGCGGGATGTTGTCAGCACCCTGGTCTCCACCCACCAGTGCCAGTGGCTCTGTGTACCCAGTGTGACAACCAACAGTGTTTCCAGACATTGTCACAGTCCTCACGGGGGTGAAACAGCCCCCAGGGGAGAATCGCTGCTTTAGTCCAATCTAAAAAAAATTATGGGTTGGTAGTCAGGGACATGCAAATTAAAGCACGAAATAAATGCTCTTTCCCCACCAGGTTTACAACAATGTCAAGCTGGATAATGTGGAATGCTGGTAAAAATGCATGGGAGAAGAATGTTCCTAGCGGGAGTATTGAGACAAGTATTTTGGGGGGCAATCAGAGATTTCTATTAAAATAACAAATGCACATGTCCCAAGACAGAGACCACACTTCATTATCAACCTAGGACAAATAGTGATACTCTGAGATGGGGAAGCATTTCAGCAATGTTCATTATAAAATTTCCATCAATTGGAGAGTAGCTAATTAAGCAGTGTGACTGGTTCTATGCACTATTTTGCTGCAGCTAAAAATAACAGGTGCCTCTGTGAATCTAACCGAGGCATTGCACTAAGAAAATAAAAAGCAAATTACAGAATGAAGGGTAGAGAACAATTTCATTTATGTTACTGTCCTTCACACACATACAAATATGATATAAATAGGAATACATAGAAGAAGACCTGAAAACATTCCCTGGGAGTGGCAGGGCCACTGTGACCCCTGTCTCCTTTTCATTAGGCTTGTGGGTAACTTGCTGAAAGTCTGGGAGGACAGACGGGCTGGGGTGGTGTTAAGTTGAGGGTGCAGTGGGGGTTTCGAGGCCCTGCCTTTCACAGCCATGGCAGATGTTTGAGAAGCAGAGGGAGAATCTCTGGAGAGAGAGGTGGGTATGCGGGGAGATGGCGCAGGCCAGTATTTGTTCACAAGTAGGTCATCACACATGCATGTTCACTGCAGTTATTCACAGTAGCCGAAAGGCAGAAGCAATCCAGTGTCTGCCACTGAGTGACTAACAAACAAAACACAGTATGTCCACACAGTGGAATATTATTCAGCCACCAAAAGAGAGAAATACTGAGCCATACCCCGGTGTGGCTGAGAGAAGCCAGACGCAGAAGGCCACATACTGTGTGAAGGTTCCCTTATGTGAACCGTCCAGGTGAGCCTTAGAGACCAAAAGCAGACTGGAGGACACTGGGGGCTGGGGGTGGGCAGGGGGACAGGGAGAAACAGCTGATGGGGACAGGGTCCCCTTTTGGGTGATGAGAACGTTCCAGAACTGGGTAGAGGTGGTGTGGCCCATTGTGAATGTACTAAATACCCCTGAATGGTTTCCTTGAAAGTGGTTAATGTGATGTGAACTTCATCTCAATAAAAATAAAATTTTTTATAAAGCAGGTCACCATGCATTCTGAGAACTAGGTGGAACCTGGTGAGGGGACGACCATCAAAAGCTATTCATTCAGAAATTACTTTGCGCAACACCAGAGGGAGGGATGGGCCCCTCACGAGGCGTGCTTATGGCCGAGGATGTGGGATGATACTTACCCCGTGAATTAATGAAAGGAAAATGCATGGGCTCCTGACCAGCACAAAGGCAGTCACTCACACAGGGGAGCCAAGCGCTTGGTGGAAAGATGGGAAGGCGGCCCTGACCGCGCTCAAGCCCTGAGCAGTGGAGGCAGTCAGGGGAACAAGCGATTCGGTGGCGGCCCAAGGGCTGTTGGGGGCTTCCTGCTCAGGAAAGGCAGGGACACTGCTCGCTGCCACAGAGGAAACCCCCGAGGTGGGTTTGTGCTTTGCCGGGTGGGTCTTTCGGGACCCCCTCGGGGGTGCAGAGGGCGGAGGACAGCCTGGGGCCCCCTTAGGATGCAGGTCGGGCTGCCCTCGGCCGCCCCTTCGTCCGTGAGCCCGTGGTTATTTTGAATGTCTTCTCAAACCCCAATCCCACGGCCCGCCCCACCTCCCACCTCATTTTAAGAAAATGACTTTGACTGTCTTTTTCCATGGAGAAAACAGAAGCACCGTTTGAAATTCCTTCAACCCCTGTGCGGGCGGGGGTGCCTCCGGCTGGCGGGCTCCCCCTTCCCACCTGCTATGCCAGAGGGCGCAGTGCGCCCCAAGTCGGGCGGAGCCAGCACAGTCTCCCCTATTGTTTACCTGGTGCATCCGTGTGGGACATTGGTTACAGCTGAGGAGCCGAGTTTGCTGCATTATATCATCAACTCAAGTCCACAGTTTCCATTAAGGTCCACTTCCCTGGTTGTGCGGCCCCCTGGTTTTGGACCGATGTGTATCAGCACGTGCCCACCGCTGTAGTGCCAGACAGATGCGCTGACAGCTCCCCCTGCTCCACCTTTCACCCTTCCCTCCCAGAGCCCCTGGCGACCACTGATCCTTTATTGTTTCTAGAGTTTTCTCTCCTCCAGGGTGTCACACAGCTGGAATCATACAGCCTGGTGTCTTCTTTTGCTCACTAACATGCACTGAAGACTCCTCTGTCTTTGTGGCTTGACAGCTCATTTCTTTTGGTTGCTGAATGATACCCCGTTGCCTGGACGGACCGTGGTTTGTTTATCCATCACCTGCTGCAGCGCATCTTGGTTGCCTCCCGTTTTCGGCAGCTTTGAATTAAGCTGCAGTAAACCTCCGTGCGGGGCTTTTGCCCTGTCCCATCTGAGCCCAGGCAAGCGTCAACTCCTCACAACCTTTCCAGGGCTCATTCCACTTTCCTGCCTGTCTTTCTGCTTTTCTTCCCTCACCTCCCCCTTATCTCTCAGCTCAATCGAACTGTGCTCCCTTTGTTAGTAAGTCAGCGCAGCAGCACCGGTACCGGCGGGAACTCATTAGAAACGCAGATCCTCAGACCCGTTGCGTCAGCCAGTGGGGCAGGGCCCGTCTCTGACCATGAGCGCTGAGGTGTGAGAGCTGTGCATGGGGTGAATGGCTCCGGACGGTCCAGCACCATTCAGGGGTCCTCACACCCACCTGGCCGGGAAGAACCACACAGCCAGCCGGCAAGTGTCAGCGGGGATGTGGGGACACTGGACTGGTGGGGACGGCAAACAGTGCAGCCGCTGTGGGAAGGAGTCGGGCAGCTTCTCAAATGAGTTACGATGTGACCCGGCAATTCCACGTCTGCCGCCCCTGAGAAGTGAGAGCACACGTCCACAAGAGCCTGCCCACCGGGTTCCAGCAGCATCACTCACGCACCCACAGGGCGGGAACAGCACCTGAGAGAGTGAGCAGAGAAGGGCGTCCTGGGGAGGGACTCCTCCCTGGGGACTCAGTGGCGTCTGGCCATTCTGGGCTCTGTGGGCTCCTAACTTCAAAAGCACTCAGATGCTCTCTAAAACAGCCTCATTGAGCTACAACTCATTCTTTTACAGTGTGCAGGTTCCAGGCTCTTAGTGTATTTATGGACATACGCAACCATCACCTAAGCCAGTGGCAGAAGGTGGCATCATGTCAAGAAGCCCCGAGCCCTTTAGCCATCACTCCACTTCTCCCCACGCCCAGCCCAGCCCCCCGCAACCCTGAATCCCTTCTCTGGCCCTATGGATTTGCCTGTCTGATCCGGCCTGTCTCAGGGCCTTGTGCCTTTTCCTTCATTGTGCTTATTACAGTCTGTGAAGAGGCTTCATTTCTGTCTCGTTAGCATCTGGTTCTCAGGAGCCTTGGAGTTCCTTGGGGCCGGGCACCAGACCCAGCGCCTGGCCTGGATAAGGTGCTCAGTAAGTATGAATCACGCTGACAAATATCAATGGAAATGCTAATTTGCTTCTACACACCTGTGGGGAACACGTCAATATTCCCAAACACATGCAAAGATTATTATAATTCCTTTTCACCTTCTTAGCTGAGAATAAATTTAATATAATTGCCCATCTTTGTGTTTGAAACACACTTGGAGAGGACGCTGTCATTGACTGTATTAGGCTAAGAAGCCCATAATCCAAGCTGGCCTTTTCATCTATAAACTCCCAGCACTGGGGGAGGGGAGGGGACCTGCGGTTAACCCAGGAACTTTGCAGAAATCCCCACGGGACGTGGGACCACCCACCCTCATTATCCTGGCTGAGAGACAGGCCTCTGTTGGAATCTTGACATAAAGTTGTCAAAGTTGTCCCCTCATGTCCATCTTAGGTTTCAAGATATTTACTATGTCCTGAGAGTTTGTTACAAGAAGGTCATAGAAAAGCTTAAGAATGGGTGATCGATGTGAGGGAACAAGATTTCCCAAGGACAGAGTCAGACGACACTTAGCAGTGATATTCTCTGCCGGAGTCCACGCCTTCAGTCCAAACTAGCCTATGTCACGCGGCTTCAGCTGCCTTCGAAAAGCAGTGCCGATGGGCACTTACACAGAAATGGAGATTCCCGCGGCTCTGGGCTCTAACGTCCGAGATCCAGTGTTGGTAGGGCCCGTCCCCCTGAGCCCCTCTCCTTGGCCTGAGTCCGCCCATGGTCACCCCCTGTGTGTGCCTGTGTCTTAATCTCCACTTTTGAGGACACAGCCGGATTGGGTTAGGCTCCCTGTTGATGATCTAGCTGTGACTTAGTTACCTCCCTGGGGACACAGTCACGTTCTGAGGTCCTGGGGGTTAGGACTTCAGCATTTGAATTTGTGGGTAGGACACAATTCAGTCCATCCCAGCATCTTTATGGATAAAGGACAAGTGCAAGTATTTTTTGATGTGGAAGAGCTAAGAAAACACCACCTCCAAGTCCTCCCTGGGGCGATTACTAGAGGCCCTACTCTGCCCAAACAGCATGTGATTAGAAGCAGAAGGAAAGGTTCCATACTCCTTATGCAAAGAATGTAACCATGATACTAATATCCAACAGACTGTGGTCGTCGTAGGCGTGGTACTATTACTCATGATAACAGAACAATGATAACAAACTATAAGCCACTCTACTCATAAATGGAGATGCAAAGATTCTAAATATGTTCGTGGACAAATCTGGCAGCATTTTCAAATACGTCACGACTAAGTACGTTATTACATGAAGTACAAGAACAATTCAATTTGAGGAAATCCAATAAAATAATTCAAAGGGAAATAAAAAGATCATCTTTATTTTATGCTTAAAGGACATTTGAAAATTTGTAATATGCATTCTGATTTTTTAAAAAAGCACTCAGAGAAACAGGGAAGGATGGGTACTACCTTACCCACCACGGATATGTAATAAGACATTTATCCCAGCTCGAAATCCCGTGTCCGTCTTGACAGCAATCCCGTGGAAGCATTTCCAGTACAGCCACATGATGGTGGAGCCTGCTTTCACTGCTGTTATTTGACGTCGCACCAGGGAGTCTAGCTCATGCAGGCAGGCAGGACACCATCGCGAGTCTGGCCAAAGGGAACAGACACGGGTCTCATCAAGCCTCCAGATCCAGTTTGCAGGCATTACAGAGAACGGGGTGTCAGGCTGATCAGCACCGTGGGGTTGCAATAAACCAAAAACACCCCAAATTTTCCCATAGGTAAACTGCAAGAAAAAAGGATGGAAGGGAAATCCTGAGATTAAATGAGGCTTAAAAGACATGGCACAATTTTTTAAATGTGGGCAAGACTGAACTGTAGCATCCTAGGGATGCATGCTGGGTGATCAATTATGCAAGAATGCAAGGAAGGGATGACCACGCAGGGCAGGAGAGCAGTCACTTTGTGGAGAGAGAGAGGACATTGCAGCGGGAATGGACAGTGGTGTGGGAGTTTCTGAGGCTGTCCTTCACCTGGGTGGTGGTATGTGTGCATTTGCCTTAAAATCACTTTCCTGTCCCCGTGCTTTACGATAAAAAAGTTTTAAAAACGTTGAACTCTGCCTGGCATAGAACACCATAGATAAATCAACAGTCAAAAGACAAATGACAATTCTGTGTTGGCAACTTCTATCAGACACAAGGGCTTGACTCTCTAATTGCATAAAGAGTTCTTCCAAATTAATAAGAAAAAAAGGTTATTGGAATAATTGACAAAAAAATGTGAACAAAAAGTTCAAAAAATGTAAAGGCACCCGGCTTTGCTCGGGGTGGCATATGTGGCACTGCTTGTGGGCATTCCTGGATCCCCCCTCTCCTGGGCCTCATGCTGCTGAGGCCGTGGCACTGGCTCTGGCCCATGAAATGAAGCAGAAGTGAAGCACGTCACTGGCAGCTGGAAGGATTTACATGTCTGCAGAAGATGCTCCAGTGTGTTTCCCTCCTGTCAAAATGATGGTGGCAGCACATTTAGGTAGAGGGCCGCCTCCTGGACAGCCAGTGCCCCACAAGGGACGTCATGTGAATGAGCGGCAGGCCTTTCTGCTTTGAGCCCCCGAGACCTCTGCATGTTTCTTATTGCAGCACGCCCTCGCCCATCCTTGGGAGCGTGTGGACAGTGTACAAACGTCCCAGATGTGTCCCCTGACAATACTTATCTTGGTCCAGATGGGGGAGAAAAATGCTGCTGTTCCCCAGGGCCAGTGATCAACTGCCTCTACAAAGTGGGGAGGCTTCTAAATGTAGCTGATAAGATGAGAAAAATGACAACCATTTTAGCAAAGCTGAATATCTTCATATTTCAAAAGGCTACACTACAGACAATAAGTTTGGATGCCCACACAAGTTCATTTATTTTGTGAGCTCAACGGATGCAGTCTATTACAAAAGAAATAGCTGGCATTTAAAAAAAACTCATTTATTCAACAACTATGTACTGAGCACCTACTCTGAGTCTGGCCCTTTTCTGGGTGATTTGTCTAAGAATAAAGGAAGTAAAAATCCCTGCAGGCCTAGAGTTTATACGCCAGTAGGGAGACAGAGACAACAAATACACGTGGTACACAAACAGAGGACACAGCAAGGTGACAGGCCACACGAATGAGCAGGGCCGGACACGAGCCATACAGCTATGTGGGGAAGTGTGTGCTAGGGAGCTGAAGCAGCCTGTGCAAAGGCCCTGGGGTGTTAGAGGGACACTGAGAAGGTGGGAACGGATGAAGGGGAGCAGGTGAGTGAGAAGGAGAATGGGCAGAGCGAGCCCACAGGGAGGCCATACAGTCACCCAGCGCGGGGAGGCAGAGGAGGTGACTGGGGTGCAGGTTCTGGGTTCCTACCTGTGACATACAGGTGACAAGCTTCCTGATGGCTTGACTGAAATGTGCCAGAAAGAGAAGAGTCCAGAATGTCTCCAGATTTTAGCCTGAGGGGTGGAAGGAAGGAGACACCAGCTCAGATAGACCCGGAGCTGGTGGCGGACATGGTCACCTTGAGATGATTAGTTTACAGCAGCGTCTGCCTTCCGTGGCTGCTGCAGCCAATGACCACGCACTGGGTGGGTTAAAGCAGAAGTTTCTCTCATGGTTCTTGGGACTTGAAATCCAGGAGGGTCAAGCTCCCTTGGGGGCTCCAGGGGAAAAGCCGTTCTGGCCTCTCCCAGCTTTGGGGGTATCAGCATTTCGGGGCTTCTGACGGCACCCCAGAAACCCTGCCTCTGTGGTCACACTGTGTGTCTCCTACAAGCACACTTGGATTTAGGGTCCACTGGGATAATTCAGGATGATCTCATCTCAAGATCCTTAATAACATCTACAAGGACCCTTTTTTCCCCTAATAAGTTCAGATTCACAGACTGCAGAGATTAGGACGTGGCCGTATCTTTGGGGGGCCACCATGCAGCCCACTACACATCTCCAGTGGTTTAAGGTGTGCCTTTCAATGGAGAGATCTGACTAAGGGCAGGAAGAGCTCTGGATATAATGGATTAGGTCTGGTGGGCATAATAAGGCGAGGATCTAGGAGGTTTTTAATAAATGTGTAGTTGTTTGGTAAGTACATGCGTGCCCAGCTGAGTGGCCTCACGTCCTGGGAGGGGTCTGCTTGGGAAAGCTGTGGTTCCCATAGGCAGATTAGGGGGAAGCTTCTGAAGCTAGCCATGGAGGCCTTCACTGCTTACAGCTGTATGTGCCTGAGCAAGAGGCCCAGGTTTTAGTTCTGATAATTAGGCTAAGTGCATAAAGATGGACTCAGCTATCAAAGGGCCAAGACGTCTGGTCTCTGGGCCAGAGCCTTGGAGGGAGGCCTGTGAGGCACAGGAGCAGCTGACAGTGGAGCTCTCCGGTGCCCCGGCTGCTGGAGCCGGTAGAGGGCACTGCACCCTGGGTCCCATGCCCGCTCAGGCAGGGGCGGCGTGGCAGGGGCACAAGGGCGCCACCACGCAGCCCAGTCCCGCTGCTCAGCAAGGGACAGCAGGTCGTGTCAGATCTTACCTTTTAGTTACACGTAGCATCATGTCCGTAAAACTGGGTGAAGCCTTCGGGTCACATTCTGAGGCGAGGAGGAGTCCCAGTCAGAAACAAGGGCTGCTCTGTGGCCCTACAAGGCCCTGCTGGGAGTGCAGGCTCCGGACCTGGACTTCCTCCTGTGTACTCTCCCCCACCCCCCAACCTTCCCTCCGGGGACTAACAAAGCGCAGGCATGGCTTTCGGTTAGTCCTGGTGGTTAAAGCAGCAGAAACTGAATCCTGTTCATTAAAGCAGGAAAGGAACTGAAGAGGCTTTCAGGAGCTCACTGCTAGGTCTAAGAGACAGGCATGGAGGCTGCTTTGCTGTTAGCAGTGCCCTGGCTCACACTGGCGGGGATGCCGCGGCCCCTCTCTGGGCACCAAGAGGTCCGCTTGTGTCCCTGGCCCCTCCATCCCGAAGTCTGGGGCCGCCTCTGGGTTTCACCTCGGATACTGGATGCAGCCTCCATGGGCAGAAGGCACCCATGGGGCCCCTTGTCCTTCGCCTGTTGGCTCTGCTTCCAGGCCTGGTGACACTGGCACCTGGGCCGCGAGCCCTTGCCCAGGGCCTTGGGGGCTGTGATAGCAGGAGCTGGTGCTTTTCAGGCCATCCGGGGGGAGGTAGAGGTGGCTGCCCGAGTCCCCCGACAGAAAGGAGGCTCAGGTGCGTGATGCCTAACAGCCATGTTCACAGCAAGAAGCGGATATGCCCGCTTGAGACAGAGACAAAATAACCATTGCTCTAAAATACAGCTTGGTGCCATCACCGTCTCCCCTTGATGCTTTCGGTGCATCCTGTTAAGGAGCAAAGCCGAGTCCGGTCACCCGGCCGTGGCTCTGCTCTGCGGTCAGCGCAGCGTCTGTCCGGCTACCTCTTGCTGTCCCCTCCCACCTGCTTCCCATTTGGCAGCAACAGGCCATGTACACAGCCCACCCTCAGCCCCCATGCTCCCAGGCACTTTTTTTAGGTAAAATTCATATCCAGTGAAATGTACCCGTCTTAAGTGTTGGGATTTAATGAGGGTGGAGAGCCTGCACCTGTGGGACCTGACCTGCTCTCAAGGTCCAGGGCTTCTCATCACCTGGCCCATCCCGGGACTGCTGACCGGTTTCTGTCACAACGGAGGGGCTCTGCTCATATCAAGGTTCCTATTGATGGAATAGGACAGTGTGTTTGTGAGATTCAGTTGTTCTACTCACCTGATGGTGGTCCCGGGACGGGCGTGGAGAAGGGTGCTGTTCCTCGTTCTCATCCGAACAAGGACTGTTCTCATCCCTGATGGCTGGGAGAGGAGGAAGGGGGCTCAGGTGAGCCCAGAAGTGGAGCCATTGTGGCGTCTGAGCCCACCACACTCAGACCCACTTTTGTCTGTTTTTATATATTGACACTTTGGGCAGAACAGTTTCTTCTATGAAGCATCACTGAGAAACTTGGACGGGAGGCCCCTCAGGCAAGCTCCTGAGCGGGTGCTTTCTGAACTGAGCATGTCCTCCAGCTGGAAACCATTTCATTGTCAAGAGTTTGAACTTTCCAGAAAGTCAATGAATAGGCATTTGGCCACCTAGCATTGGGCAGAGGAGTGTGTCAACCTCTATGGAAGATTCCCCGAATCTTGACACCAGACTCCGTGCGCACTGTCCACAGTCGGCTTGGTGAGATGTCACGACACGCCAGAGCCCTTGTTACTTCCGCTGTGAGCTGGGCTCAGGCCCGTTCAGAGGGCTCACATTGTGCAGAACACTTCAGACACTGGGTAAGCCTGCTTGGAGCTCCGTGAAACAGGAATGGAGGAGATCAGAGGTGGATGACAAGTGCCACATGTGTTTCTGCACAGTTAGGATTTTCTGGGCAATTTTTTCTGAAACTTGCAATTCTGGATTAAGAACAAGCTCTGGATGTTAATTGGCAATTGCATAGAGAAAGGGAACTCTAGAGAGATTGACTGAATTCTGTGGGAGGAGTGGGGCCCAGGCCCCACAGACACTGGGCTTCCTGGGCCCCTGGAGAGGCCGATGTATGTGCCAAAGGGCTGGGGAGAGGAGCCTTCTCTCCTAGACCACTAAGCCTGTGACACTGTTTTAGGTTTTTGTTACAGCCCCACCTGGCTTCTGGGTGCAAATTTACAAGGATATAAAATATAAGATATGGGTTAAGGATATAGAAACCAATAGCTTACATGAGACAGAAGCCTCCCTCTCCCCAGTGGGTCTCCATCCTGGCTGTTGGGGAGGCCCCATACTGCATGGGGTCACTCGAGATCCGGGTTCCTTCTGTTTTGTTGCTCCCTTGTCCCCTAGACTTGTGTCCACACCCAGCACAGTGGAAGCGGCATGGCTACCACACCTGCAGTCCAGCTATGGACAAGAAGGAGAAGGCAGACAGGTGTCTGCCTGTGTGCCAGGCCCCCAACAGTCACTCCATGTTGCTGAAAGGGGGCTGACGGATGTCATCTCCATGTGGGCAGCCATGTGACTGGCTAGGACAGAGAAAGGAGAGGGAATCTGGGAGGACTCCCACCCAGCAGTCTGCCCGGCAAGCTCTCTGCAGGATGCCTGTGCCGAATGGCAGACGGAATCTGTCACCCCTGGGGGTTTTCTTCCCCCACCAGAGCTCGGCCCCCTTCCTTGCAGCCCAGCCTCCTCTGCTTCTATGAGCCAGGGGAGCATCTAAGCTGGTGTGCTCGTCCACTGCCTGGGCACCCCCACTTCCTCACCCCCTCCTCCTACTGCTGCTTCTGCTCCATCTGGCTGCTTCAGCAATCTGTACATGTACTTGGAAGTCTGTGGACTGCACCTGTTTCTGATTGCCCCAAAAATGAAGTTTATGGGGTTTTAAAATTCTCCTGGTTCTTTATCCATGACTTTCAGGAGGAGTCAGAAAAATGTGCTCGCAAAGCTATGCTCATTCCGAAAGGCAATGGTCTAGATTAACGAGTCACTTCATTCTGGTTAGAAGGAGCCAAAGACTTGGCCTCAGGGGATACAGTGGGAAAAGGGATTTCTCTGTGGGATGAGGAGATGGCAGCAAGTACCAACGGAGGCTGGTGCCCAGATCAGCTTGGTTCCTGACAGCGAGGTCAGACGAGGAGGAGGGAGCCTGTCTGCTTGGGGACCAAAGCAGGGCAACCTTGATAATGACGCCCTGGGCGCAATGCCAGCCCTTCTCTACCGCCGAAGCTGGCCCAGGTGCACCTCCGAGGTCGGCAACAATCCTTCAAAGAAAGAAGGAACTCCGAGGAAATGCATGTGCGATGCCATGGAGTAAATGCAGGGAGAGATCCCCGGGCACCAGCATCCCCCGCCCAACACAGTCACCGCAGCTTGTGACTGAACTGGGTGCCGGCCCTGAGAGAAGGGCTACCGGGCCGTGACTGCTTCCACCTGGCGTCTCCAGCCCAATAGAGACATGCTCACTCTGCCCGCTCTCCATGGCCGTGGTTTCCTCTAGACTATCCTGTTTGTTGTGTTTCTCCCTGCGAAGTAGATTCTGGTCTCAGAGCCAGAACTGTGAGCATTTCTGTGTTCCCACACCGCCACCCATCTCCAGGTTAATTCTGGACAGCCTGGCTCACCTCCAAGAATGTCTTCCCTCAGAACATCCTTCTTAAGCCAGCACCTTGCTGGGTTCTGAGCGTGCAGTGTTATTCCGTTTTACAGATAAATAACTGAGGCTCACAGGCCTCAAGTGTCTTGCTCAGAGTCACTAAACCATTAAACTGATTGGGTGGCCCGGATGGATACTAACTGCGTCTCTACTCCCATCATCCCCTTCTTCTTTGCTAAGAGGAACATGAATTTATGGCCGTAATGCACCCAGCCCCAAGTGATGACTTATGATTATTTAAGACAATCATTACAAAGGTGTTTCCCAATTCCCTACCCTCTTTTGCAGCTAAGGGAAGTCATGTGATCCAGTTCTGACCCATGAAACCTGAGGAGAAGACTGCTACATGGAACCCTGAGAAATCCTTTTTCTTTTTTTCTTTTTTGTAAAAAAAAGGAAAGATGTGACTAGCATGGTTTCTCATGCTTCCTCCCTTCTCACTGCCTTGTTAGCAGATGTGATATCTGGTGCTGCTGTAGCCATCTTGTGACCATGAGGCAAAAAAAAAAAAAATCATGAGCCTTGAAGCAACGATAGCCTGCACCCCTGATGGCATTATTAAAGCAACTGAAACAATGCCAGCAACTGCTTACTTGCAGATTTCTGTGAAGACAAAACAACCCTCTTTTTAAATTGCATGTTATTTAAGTTTCCTTTTGATTGCAGTCAAATGCATGTCTGTTAAGTAGCAGAGCAGAGCTAGAATGTTTTCAGAGCTGTCTGATGCCAAAGTCCTTGTGGTTCCACTCTACCATGGTAGCTCCTTGACAGCAGACTTCCAAGCACATTCCCAGATCCAATGGAACTCGGCAAGAAGGTCATGCAACAGGGTCTCACATGCCTCCCAAGGTCTCACTCACTCCGACGTTCTCTGGGCCAGGGCTGAGCCCGCATGTGTATGTGGTTTGAGGTGAGTGGGAAGCCGGTGCATGTAGCTTTAGTTGACAGATGAAGAGCAGATGGGGTGGGGCTGGGACTCCAGCAGGATCGGGTCTGCCCAGTGGCCTGCGTCGTCCCAGAGGAGTGTCCCATGTCTGAGCTCCCTTTGCCCTGCGTGCACCACCCTGCTGTTTGTGCAGCACCTATGACTACTGGGTCCTTTGAACTGACTGGGAAAACACCATTCTTCTGCAGAGAAACACTGTTCCAGTCTCTGTACAACAAATAGCTCCAAAAGTCAGGGGTGTTAAACAGCATCATTTTATTTGGTTCATGACTCTGGGACAAGACGGTGGGAAGCATTTGTCAGGGCAGGTCTCACTCAGAGTCGCCCATGCTACTGCCAGCAGCTGGTGGCTGGTGTTCCGCTGCCTGCAGACAGGGCTGGGTGGGACACCCAGGATGGCCACCCCCAAGCTCGCTCGTGAGGCTGGAGGCCCATGGAGCTGGTGTGGGGCACCTTCAGGTGGCCTGTCCGGTGTGGGGGTCTCAGAGCAATTGTATCTCTAGAGGCCTCCAGAGCAAGTGTCCTAGGAGGAAGGGCCTTTTCTGGACTGACCTTGGAAGTCACACAGTGTCACTTCTGTTTCGTTCTGCTGGTCATAAGCAACTCCCTAAGGTCAGCCTAGTTCTGAATGGAGGGACACAGAATCCTTGAATTCTAAGGAAGTGTTTTAAAGCCACCATAACCACCTGGAAGGAAATTCTGCTGGAGAACCACCCAGAAGGGGAGTGTGCACCCGCCACTGGTGCTGAAAGAAGCGATTAAGGTAAAATTAGGTTACGGGGATGAGCCCTAACCAGGATGACTGGGGTCCTACAAGGAAGGGAGGTCAGGACACAGGCACATAGAGGGGGACCCTGAGAGAACACAGAGCAGATGGCGTCTACCCACCAAGGAGAGAAGCCTTGGAGACCCCAGACCTGTCAACATCTTCATCTTGGACTTTCAGCCTCCAGAATTGGGAGAAAATCAACTTCTGTTGTTTAAGTGGCCTGGTTTGTGGCACTTTGCTATGGTGGCCCCAGCAAACCACTACAGGGACACGATGGAGACGTTTTGATAGGAGAGGCATGAAGAGTTTTAGACTCTAGAATCCATCCTTCCTATTCATGGATTCCATAATTACAAATTCACCAACTCCTCAGAATTTATTTGCAACCCCAAATCCATGCTGGAAGCATTTCATGGCTACTCACGGGAAGGATCTGGGTCGCCCACTGGGGCATGTTCCCAGCTAAGGTGGGACAAGGCCACACTCTGGTGCAGCTCTTGCTGTGAATGACTGTCCTTTGTGTTTTTGTGCATTTGGTCATTTGCTGATTAAAATGGCCCCAAGCTTAGTTCTGGCTAGTGTTCTTAGGAGCAAGAAGGCTGTAATGTGCCACAGAGGAAATACATGTCAGACCAGCGTGGTCCAGGCAGGAGAGAATGTTGTGGGCTGTGAGTTCAGGGTTCATGATCCTACAATATACCGAGATTAAATCAAGTATCTTTAAACAGACACACAAATAAACAAGGTTATATACTGACCTGTTTGCAAAAATGTTGTGACCAGAGGTTCCCCAGGGAACGGTGTGATTTCCCCTGGAAACAGTATTTGTTGATTCAGTGTTTGCGGTGACTCTGGGAAGATGAGAGTCGACTGCTCCTAGGATGGATACATGAGATGCTATAGGGACAAGGGTTTGGGGGTAACTGAGGGGTATTCCTTTTGGGGCTCAAAAGGTGGAGGTGTGATCATAGGGGGATGAAGGGACATAAAGTGGCTGTTTGTGCTGTGAAGATGGGGTCTGTGTTCACATGTGGATTTCATCAACCTTTTTTTCCCTGTTGCCACAGACAATAGAGATGCTACCCATTGTCAGCATTTTGGCTCACCTCATAGCCTTCATTTTATACCAGTGACCGTCAGTAGAGGATATAGTTTGTGTCAGGCCAGAGGCTGGAGTGTCTTCATCTCTGTAAGTCCACGAGGCCACAGCACCACGCAGCCAGTTCATGGAATAGACACCTTGAGCTCCAGTAAGGCCGAGGCTTCACGTTCTCAGCTGTATAACAAGCTCATTTCTACTTGAGAAAAGGAACTTTTTTTTTGAAGTTACTTGTTTGAACTTTGCCTTTAGTGTTGGTCACCTGGAGGCAGAGCTACCTTTGCGAAAGATGAACCATAAGCATTCCCAGAAGACAGAAAAGAGAGACTCAGCAGATTTCTGGGAGCGAGGGCTTTTCTAAAACAAGGGCTTGAGAGTGCATCTCGCTGGAAGAGGAAGGAGAGTGAAGCCCTTCCAGCCTGCATTCCCTCCGGATTTGGAGGTCTGCAGGAGAAAACCCCCCAAGGCCTCCCTATCGCCCCCAGACAAAGGACCCCGGACTGCGTGACTACTGACTACAGACCTTGGCCAGGTGGGGAGGGAGCTGAATGTCAAAATGAAGGACCATCAAAAACGGAGAAATACACGTCCCTTTATTGCAGTATGCTCTGTGTTTTAGGCATTTGGGGATATAGTTAATGCGGGGAGGGAGGACAAGACAAATGCCAGCAAACTGACTCAACAGAAGTGACACGGGAGCTGGCCCTGACTTCGTGGGGAGAGAAAAACTCATCAAGGAGGCTGGGGGCAGCCGGTTAGGTGAGATGCACCCCCGCCCCCACAACGTGCGTCTTACCTGGGATGAACGACTGTTAATCTGTACGCAATAAAATTACAACAGCACATAAACAATACTCAGTGTCTTAAAAAACGAAGCCATTAGTGTAACTGCATATGTGGCTCATCCCTTCCCTCCTGAAATGCATGAAAAATCTCTTCACCAGGGCCAATTAGGAGCTTCTACCACTTGAGCAAGAAGGCCACTTATTATAGATGACAACATAATGCTCAAAAGACGCTTAGAAATAAAACCCAAGCTGTAATCATTTGGCTGAATAAGACTCCTCGGCTCTGGCAGCCTCGTATATTTGCTGAAAATCCTTTCCGTGAAGGTTATGCCTCTGTTCACTACTTACTACTGCGTGTGTGTGGCTGGTGGGGGCGGAGTGGGGGGCAGGATGGGCACCTCCGTCCACAGCACGGTGTGCCAGCATTGTCCTATGTCTACAGTGTCTTTAAATCAACTTAATTTTGTCTCTGAGACCCTGCCTGTGTGGCTGGGGGGAAAACGAGAGGGATTTTTATGACTCTCTCCTGCCCTAGAAATCATGCCTAGGGTTTGGAGTTCCAGGTGGGGGAAGACAGCCAGGAGCTGGCCTGGGTCACAGATGGGTGAGAACTGAGGCTCCCACTGCGGCTCCTACGGCCCTTCAGGTCTGAAGCTCTGCCTGCTGCCTCTGAGGTCCAGCTCTGGGGTCCAAGAATCCTGGAGGACGCTGGCTGTCCAGGCTGAGATCCACACCCCGGGACATCATGCGGCTATTGCCTCTGAGGCCCGGGCACAGCCTGGAGCATTGTTAAAGGTCTGGTACAAGTCCCTGCTGCCGAGGGGAACTGTACCTGTCCCCACCCTGACATCCACCTGGGATTAGGGGCTTTTTCATCCCAGAGAAACCCTCCCTCTGTCTCCATGTTTCCTTCAGAAGCTACTTCTCTCTTCAGACTGCAAATTCTTAATGCACTTAGGCTTTTGAAACTAGACCAAGCGGGGAAAGAAAGTACCTGGCAAATTCTTCCTGCTTCCCTTCGTGCAGCAGTTCTGACACAGATGGCATCTGTGGCAGGGGGGATGTAGTAAGTGCAGGGAGAAAGCAAAGTACTGACTTCAACAATATTCTCTAACGTTTGGCTGGGTCATGGCCTCTGCCCACGTAAATTCGGTCTTCCAATGAAGGGCATCTTCGACCCTTCGAAGATAGGACATCTCTGACGTCTCCTTGTATCTTGCTGTGCCAACTCTTAGAAGAATCGAGAGGGTGTGTCATACGTGTGTGGATAAAGCATCTGACCCAGTGTCTTAGTTCCTGGCTTTGGAGCTGGCAGTGCCACCAACCTCCTGACTGATAATGGAGGTCAGTTTTTAAGATGATCACTGCTGAGATAACCCCTGCAGAACCTCAGCTATAGAAATCAGAAGAATCCTTGAGTATTGAGGCTATGAAATATCTTTAAAAAATGAGAAAGTCCCTAAGAGTCATTTATCCGTTTATGCAACCTGTCAGGGAGCAGCTGGAAATGTCAATGAATCTGAGTAATTCTTTCAAAGCAAAATTAGATAAACCATAAAATTTAGATGATGGTAATGGAGCTGGTCCTTTGTAGGTGAAGATGATGTTGCTAGGAGACAATGGGTTTAATTACCTTTGTAGTAAAAATAATGGATTTGGACTAATCTGTGTTTTTCCTTCAGTTTTGGTTTCCAAAATCCAGTTCAGGTTCCACTTGTGGATAAGGTGGAATAACACTCCAGCCATATTTCCCACTGCATATAATTTTAAACCTGGACAGAATGCATGGAGCAGCTACTAGAGGACTCTGAAAAGAAAGTAGTCGTGAGCAGATAGGGGGAGAAGACCAGAATTTAAGGGACTGCCAAATGGGTGGTGAGTTTGCCATTTGTCCCTCTAGTGTCCCAGCCTGAATTTAATGCATCTGGAATCCAGATGTGAGCCATGGAGAACAGAGGATGCTCAGAGAAAGCTTCTAGTTCTGGTCAAAGACAAACAAGGGGCTCCTAACGGTCGGAGGGAGCACAGAAGAGTCCCGGACTTCCTTCCTTCTCATTTCCTCCATTCTCTCGCATCCCTGCCCTCAGGCTATCCCAGCAATGGGGGCTGCGGGTAAAGGGGGCCAGCAGGAGCCCAAACTCCAAGAGACAGAGGCTTCCTCAGTGTTCAGGGGATCTATGATCCTAAAACAAACAATCCTAAATTAAGGTCAAGAAAGGAATTCTTTGCATCAAAAAGAATAAAGTACTTACAAATAAATTTTATAAAAGAAGGGCAAAGCTCATGCACTTTAAACTATAAAACATTGTTGAAAGACACCTTAAAAGATCTAAATAAATGGAAAGACATCCCATTGGATGGGATTTATGGATTGGAAGATTTATATTATAACAACACTTCCCCAATCAATCTGCAGATTTAATACAATCTCTATCAGAATCCTGGCTACCTTGTTTTGCAGAAATTAACTTACTGATCCTGAAATTCATATGGAAATGCAAGGGACCCAGAATAGCTTAAACACTTTTGAAGAAGCATAAACATGAGTGCTAACACTTTCTCATTCCAAAGCCTGCTACCAAGCTACAGTAATCAAGATAATGTTGTAGTGGCGTGAGGATTGACATGTGGATCAATGGGATAGAATTGAGAGTCCAGAAATAAACCCTTACATTATGGTTAATTGATTTTTGAAAAGGCTGCCAAGACAAGTCAATGGGAAATAATAGTCTTCACTAAATGGTGCCGGGACAACTAAATAGCAGCACGGGAAAGAATGAGGTGGACCCCCTCCTCCCATGAAACACATTCAAACGGATTATAAACCTAAATGTAAGAGTGTAAACTGTAAAACTCTTCGAAGAGAACACAGGAGTAAACATTTACGGCCTTGGATTTGCCAAAGGTTTCTTAGATATGACAGCAAAACCGCAAACTAGATACATTTGAGTTTATGAAAATGAGAAACTTTTGTGCCTTAATGAAAACATCAAGAGAAAGAATCCACAGACTGGGAGAAAATGTTTGCAAATCTGTTTCTGATAAGGAGCTTGTACCTGAATATGTAAAACCTCTTACAACTCAGGAATAATGATTTTTAAAAAATAATCCAATTGAAAAAATGAGCAAGGAATCTGAAAAGGTATTTCTCCAAAGAAGATAAATAAATGGCCAAAAAAGCCCATGAGAAAGATGCCCCCTGCTGTTACCTCCAGGGAAGTGCAAATCAGAACCCCAAGGAGATAGCACCCCCAACCCTCTGACACTGCCCCGCCATAGTCAAGGCGGTCAAGGCAGAACCGACGCTGGCTGGCTTGTGGAGAAATGGGAACTCTCGGGCATTGCTGGCAAGAATGGAAAATGGTTCATGCACTTTGGAAAACACTTTAGTAGTTTCTCAAAATGTTGAACAGAGAGGTTTCATATGGCTCAGAAGTTCTTTTCGGTATATACCCGGTAGAAACAAAACCACAAAAGCTCGTACACCAGCGCAACTGGTAATAGCTAATAAGTGGCAACAACCCAAATGTACACGAACGGATGAAATGTTAAACAACATGTGGTATATTTGTGTAATGGGATATTTTTCAGCAAGAAAGCCGAATGAATTACCCAAACATGCTACAACATGGGCGAACCTTGAAAACATAATATTAAGTGAAAGAAGCCAGTCACAAAATGCCACCTATTGCATGATTCCATTGATATTAAATGCCCAGAACAGGCAAATATGGGGACAGATAGTAGACTGATGTTTGCCTAGGGCAGGGGGTGGGATCGAAATAGGCCGTGACTGCTAATGGGCACAGTTTTTTCAGGGGGGTGAGACTGTTCTAAAATTAGACTTGCTGATGGTTGTAAAACTATGACTTCACTAAAAGCCACTGGATTTTACACTCTAAATGGAAATTGTATGGCATGTAAGTTATATCTCAATACAGTTTTTTTTTAAAAATCAGAACATGATTCTGGCTGATTCATACAATCTCTTTACTGCTGCCACATTTGTCATCAGACTGTGACTGTCTGGGCTGCTGTCTCGTCGTCAGCTCATATTTTGGCACGAGTAATGTTGGCTTTGGCCCAACGTACGCTCATCAGAGCAAGGGCCCTGAGTGCGGCCAGCAGGGCTGTGGTGCCTGGTGCCAAGGCCAGAACAACCCAAACCCTACCCTGGTTGGAGGTGCCACCTGCACAGACGCCCTCTGAAGGGCAGGTCACAGTTTGGGGCTGCCTTGGCTCAGGGCTCCCGGGGCTGTTCTTAGGGTGATGCGCGTGGAGGGCGCCCTCTTGTGTGACCAACTCCCCAGGGCAGTGCAAGGCCACGGGGGCCCAGGGGCTAAAGTGCTCCCGGAACACTGTCCTCGGATTCCCAGGACGAGCGATGGCAACGGGGACCTTTTCCTCCTGATACTCCCGCGGCCATTGCAAACCGAGGAAAGGAGGCAGGGCACCTCCGTAAAGCCCAGGGAACCTCTCCAGATGTGACTCCTGTGGCCTCAGGCTGCCGTCACTCTGCCACGCCTGTGGCCCCTTCGTGACAGAAACCTCATCAACGGTAAGGAAGAAGGGAGAGTGTGAAATGTACTGAGCTCAGTTTCCGCTGCTGGAGCTCCGTCCACCGGGACCTCAGATGCCTCCGGGGCTGCCCGGATCCTGAAACCGCGGGAGGCAGTGGGGCAGCAGGCCGGGCCTGGCGGGGCTGCAGTTAATCGGCTCCCAGGTCCCCCCGCACGCGGGCAGCCAGTTTGCAAAGCCCTGCTTCAGGTGTCACACGGGGCTCCCCCTGGGGGAACACGAGCCAGGTGAAGTGGGACATCCCCACTTCAGCACCAGCATTTGCGTCACGTCTGGTTAAGGTCCTGATCTTAGAGCATGAGCAGACGTGGGGAGCGGGAGGGAGAACACTGCCTCGCAAACGCCTGCGAGCAGGGCCAGGCCCGCCAGGAGCTGCCAGGGGGCGCGTCAGAGGCCCGGAGAGGCTGGCGGCTGCCGGAGTCTATCAGCCATCCCTTTTCAGCCCCACCGCCCAGGGTGGCTCAGGTGACCGTCCTGATCTGCCACCAAATAGGGAGACTGCTATGATTCTACCCTCTTATATTTCCCCAAGAATCTAGACTTTGAAAGCATAGTTTTGAGACCATGAATGTAAATCTGAGTGGAAAAAACACAACCTTCTGCGGGAGGTGTTGGTGGAAACGAGACGGAATGACTCTGGCTCAGTGCAGCTGGTTAGTACGAATCACATTATTTTGTTTGGCTCGAAAGAGATCCCCAATCCTCTTTATTGTCTGTGCCTCAGCTGCTCTCCAGCAGCATTTCGGTTCCTCTCATAATCTGAAGGATTATGAGGCAGCCTGGCTCTCCTGACTAAGAGGGTTTTAGGATTTCAGTGTTACATTTCTGTATCTCCACTCTCCGGAAACCTGGGTCATTTTGTGCAGCATCAGGGACGTTTCACCGTCCGGGTTGGCTTGCCGTGATTACGCTGGGGACCAAGAGGTGAAAAGTAATCCCAGGCCGTGCACAGCCGGATTCAAATGCGGAGGGAGAGAGGTTTCTAAGGAAGGCAGATGGTCTCGGAGGCCCGCCCGGCCCCGGGTTTTACCCAGCTGCACGCCTGCCTCCGAAATGTTCCTGTGATTTTTGACAAAACAGCTACCATTTTGCACGTGTTATGAGTCAATAGTGACAACCTGTTCTGATGAAAGGGGCAGAAAATTACTGACTAGGAATCAAAAGATAAACAAAACCCATTAAGTGCTTTTGTTGTTGGTAACAGTGTTGGTTTTTATTCCATGTAGGGACAAAGGACTGAAAATTAACTCTAAACCCGTTTGTTATAACTCCAGAGGGTATAGATATGTAGAGAGCTTGCTTCCTGGGCCCACACCTACCTGTTCTCTGCTCGGTTTTGGTTTCATTTGGATTTTTATCGTTTGTTTTCACTTACCCGGTAAATACGATGGTTTTCAGTCTTTACATCTCTGCAGCGTTTTACACTTTAATTATGTTATGTTCTGGTCATACGGTTGATTCATGTTGACTGTAGAAAGTTTGGGACGTGTGCAAAATCACGTACCAAACAAGTACTGGCCCGAATCCCACCTCCCGGAAGCCAGCTCCACATCTTGGTGGAGCCGCTGTATCGTTGTTCTCAGACATTCCGTAGGGTTTTCTATATGTCAATGCTGCTCTTTTCAGCATTTCTTTTCTGTGCAAAATGTTTACGTATTTACTTATTTCAGAATTAAGATGTGTTGTGCTCAGAATTCCGTATCTTGCCTTTTTTCACCTGGTGTTTTATTGCTCACATTCTCCCAACGCCATTCAGTAGCTTTTTCACGGGTCCATATACTCCTTATGCCAATGTATGACGGTTCATTTAACTGGTTCCTTATTTTTACATATTTAGGAAGTTTCTCATTTCTGGCTATTATTAGTTAATATCTGCATATAAATCTTTGTGCATTTATTTAATTGCTATTGAGGATAAATTGCTGGCTGAGCTTCCTAGTCACAGGTGGAGTTGTTATGTAAGTCTTGGATGTTTATGTCCCACTGGTGCTCTGGAAGTTCTGTGGGAGTTTTCTCTTCTGTGAGCAGTTGAATGGCAATGTCCATTTCTTAGTACTTGTTTATACTAACATTGCTTATACTAACACTTTTTAGAGGCTAAAAATTTGATTTGAATATTTCATTTTGCATTTGTATTTTTTTTTTGAAGAAAACATGGGAAGATTGATTATTTCTTTGAGATATCTTCTTGTAGTGTAACATAAGCATGTATAGGTTTTAAACTACTAATTAAATTGCGTGCACACATTAACATAATAGGAATACAGCTACATAACCAGAGCAGACCTATAATTACCAGCCATATCCAGTGAAACCAAGAAAACCAGTTAGGCACCCTAGGCATTTGTGAAAAATTATCAATGATATGATGGATATTGTCTAACTGAATTTGAATATTTTGAGAAAAATCAGACAAATTAAAACAACACATTCCTGGGAACTGTTCACATCCCATATGTTCTTTTAACAGTAGATAGTCTATAGTCGCAAGATTTTGGAGCGCTGCAACTTGCACTTCTCCTAATTCTTGGTTGAGTTCTGACAGTATAGATCCAGTCAAATTTGTTGTTTTACTGCATGCACAGGCCAGCTTAGATATCTCCTTCTTCATTCCAATGGCAAGTCCAGGAACTGGGGGGATGAATGCAGCTACAACTGCAACAGCACCAGGATCTTCGTTGAAGTTTTTTGATGATCATCTTCTGGAATGACTCTTCCAGAGAATGTTGATGTTGGAAGTTCTTCTTCATATCGTATCTTAATTCGTTTTCTGGGTAGCCAAATTAGGCTTTGATCCTCTGTATAAACACGAACAAACCCTTTGCCCACACTTTGATATGCCCTTTATACCATTGTGAAGAACTTATTGGAGATCACCACACAGGAACTGCTTTTTTTTTTTTTAAGAAAAAGGAATATTTTCAGAAAAATGTACTTCCATAGCTGATCATCTGATACCCTTTAAATGATCAAAATTAAGGATATTTAAAGCATGCATTAATCAGTGATTTGCAGTTAGTTTTATCCTATCAGGGAGTAATCCCCCTTTTCTTTATTTTTTTTTATCATTAATCTACAATTACATGAAGAACATTATGTTTACTAGGCTCTCTCCTATACCAGGTCCTCCCCACAAACCCCCTTACAGTCACTGTCCATCAGCAGAGCAAAATGTTGTATAATTACTACTTGTCTTCTCTGTGTTGTACAGCCCTCCCCTTTCTCCCACCCCTCCCCTTATGCATGCTAATCATAATACCCCCTTTCTTCTCCCCCGCTTATCCCTCCCTACCCACCCATCCTCCCCAGTCACTTTTGCTTTGGTACCTGTTAGTCCATTCTTGGGTTCTGTGATTCTGCTGCTGTTTTGTTCCTTCAGTTTTTCCTTTGTTCTTATACTCCACAGATGAGTGAAATCATTTGGTATTTCTCTTTCTCCGCTTGGCTTATTTCATTGAGCATAATACCCTCTAGCTCCATCCATGTTGTTGCAAATGGTAGGATCTGTTTTCTTCTTATGGCTGAATAATATTGTGTATATGTACCACATCTTCTTTATCCATTTATCTACTGATGGACATTTAGGTTGCTTCCAATTCTGGGCTATGGTAAATAGTGCTGCGATAAACATAGGGGTGCATCTGTCTTTTTCAAACTTGATTGCTACATTCTTAGGGTAAATTCCTAGGAGTGGAATTCCTGGGTCAAATGGTAAGTCTATTTTGAGCATTTTGAGGAACCTCCATACTGCTTTCCACAATGGTTGAACTAATTTACATTCCCACCAGCGGTGTAGGAGGGTTCCCCTTTCTCCACAACCTCACCAACATTTGTTGTTGTTTGTCTTTTGGATGGTAGCCATCCTTACTGGTGTGAGGTGATACCTCATTTTGGTTTTAATTTGCATTTCTCTGATAATTAGCGATGTGGAGCATCTTTTCATGTGTCTGTTAGCCATCTGTATTTCTTTTTTGGAGAACTGTCTGTTCAGTTCCTCTGCCCATTTTTTAATTGGATTATTTGTTTTTTGTTTGTTGAGGTGGGTGAGATCTTTATATATTTTGGATGTCAAGCCTTTATCGGATGTGTCATTTACAAATATATTCTCCCATACTGTAGGGATCCTTTTTGTTCTATTGATGGTGTCTTTTGCTGTACAGAAGCTTTTCAGCTTAGTATAGTCCCACTTGTTCATTTTTGCTGTTGTTTTCCTTGCCCGGGGAGATATGTTCAAGAAGAGGTCACTCATGTTTATGTCTAAGAGGTTTTTGCCTATGTTTTTTTCTAAGAGTTTTATGGTTTCGTGACTTACATTCAGGTCTTTGATCCATTTTGAATTTACTTTTGTGTATGGGGTTAGACAGTGATCCAGTTTCATTCTCCTACATGTAGCTGTCCAGTTTTGCCAGCACCATCTGTTGAAGAGACTGTCATTTCACCATTGTATGTCCATGGCTCCTTTATCAAATATTAATTGACCATATATGTTTGGGTTAATGTCTGGAGTCTCTAGTCTGTTCCACTGGTCTGTGGCTCTGTTCTTGTGCCAGTACCAAATTGTCTTAATTACTATGGCTTTGTAGTAGAGCTTGAAGTTGGGGAGTGAGATCCCCCCTACTTTATTCTTCTTTCTCAGGATTGCTTTGGCTATTTGGGGTCTTTGGTGTTTCCATATGAATTTTTGAACTGTTTGATCCAGTTCGTTGAAGAATGTTGCTGGTAATTTGATAGGGATTGCATCAAATATGTATATTGCTTTGGGCAGGATGGCCATTTTGATGATATTCTTTCTAGCCACAAGCATGGGATGAGTTTCCATTTGTTAGTGTCCCCTTTAATTTCTCTTAAGAGTGACTTGTAGTTTTCAGGGTATAGGTCTTTCACTTTTTTGGTTAGGTTTATTCCTAGGTATTTTATTCTTTTTGATGCAATTGTGAATGGAGTTGTTTTCCTGATTTCTCTTTCTATTGGTTCATTGTTAGTGTATAGGAAAGCCACAGATTTCTGTGTGTTAATTTTGTATCCTGCAACTTTGCTGTATTCCGATATCAGTTCTAGTAGTTTTGGGTTGGAGTCTTTAGGGTTTTTTATGTACAATATCATGTCATCTGCAAATAGTGAGTTTAACTTCTCCTTTACCAATCTGGATTCCTTGTATTTCTTTGTTTTGTCTGATTGCCATGGCTAGGACCTCCAGTACTATGTTAAATAACAGTGGAGAGAGTGGGCATCCCTGTCTAGTTCCCGATCTCAGAGGAAATGCTTTCAGCTTCTCGCTGTTCAGTATAATATTGGCTGTGGGTTTATGATATATGGCCTTTATTATGTTGAGGTACTTGCCCTCTATACCCATTTTGCTGAGAGTTTTTATCATGAGTGGATGTTGAATTTTGTCAAATGCTTTTTCAGCAATCTAATGAGATGATCATGTGGTTTTTGTCTTTCTTTTTGTTGATGTGGTGGATGATGTTGATGGATATTCGAATGTTGTACCATCCTTGCATCCCTGGGATGAATCCCACTTGGTCATGGTGTATGATCCTCTTGATGTATTTTTGAATTCGGTTTGCTAATATTTTGTTGAGTATTTCTGCATCTACGTTCATCAGGGATATTGGTCTGTAGTTTTCTTTTTTGGTGGGGTCTTTGCCTGGTTTTGGTATTAGGGTGATGTTGGCTTCATAGAATGAGTTTGGGAGTATTCCCTCCTCTTCTATTTTTTGGAAAACTTTAAGGAGAATGGGTATTATGTCTTCTCTGTGTGTCTGACAAAATTCCGAGGTAAATCCGTCCGGCCCAGGGGTTTTGTTCTTGGGTAGTTTTTTGATTACCATTTCAATTTCTTTGCTCGTAATTGGTTTGTTTAACTTTTGTGTTTCTTCCTTGGTCAGTCTTGGAAGGTTGTATTTTTCTAGGAAGTTGTCCATTTCTTCTAGGTTTTCCAGCTTGTTGGCATATAGGTTTTCATAGTAGTCTTTAGTAATTCTTTGTATTTCTGTGGAGTCTGTCGTGATTTTTCTGTCTTATTTGTGATTCTGTTGATTTGTGTTGATTCTCTTTTTCTCTTAATAAGTTTGGCTAGAGGCTTATCTATTTTGTTTATTTTCTTAAAGAACCAGCTCTTGGTTTCATTGATTTTTGCTATTGTTTTATTCTTCTCAATTTTGTTTATTTCTTCTCTGATCTTTATTATGTCCCTCCTTCTGCTGACTTTAGGCCTCATTTGTTCTTCTTTTTCCAGTTTTGATAATTGTGTCTTTAGACTATTCATTTGGGATTGTTTTTCCTTCTTCAAGTGTGCCTGGACCGCTATATACTTTCCTCTTAAGACTGCTTTCGCTGCGTCCCACAGTAGTTGGGGTTTTGTGTTGTTGTTGTCATTTGTTTCCATGTATTCCTTGATCTCTATTTTAATTTGTTCGTTGATCCATTGATTATTTAGGAGCATGTTGTCAAGCCTCCATGTGTTTGTGAGCCTTTTTGTTTTCTTTGTAGAATTTATTTCTAGTTTTATACCTTTGTGTTCTGAAAAGTTGGTTGGTAGAATTTCAATATTTTGGAATTTACTGAGGCTCTTTTTGTGAGCTAGTATGTGGTCTATTCTGGAGAATGTTCCATGTGCACTTGAGAAGAATGTATATCCTGTTGCTTTTGGATGTAGAGTTCTATAGATGTCTATTAGGTCCATCTGTTCTACCATGTTGTTCAGTGCCTCCGTGTCCTTACTTATTTTCTGCCCGGTGGATCTATCCTTTGGGGTGAGTGGTGTGTTTAAGTCTCCTAAAATGAATGCATTGCAGTCTATTTCCCCCTTTAGTTCTGTTAGTATTTGTTTCACATATGCTGGTGCTCCTGTGTTGGGTGCATATATATTTAGAATGGTTATATCCTCTTGTTGGATTGAGCCCTTTATCATTATGTAGTATCCCCCTTTATCTCTTGTTACTTTCTTTGTTTTGAAGTCTATTTTGTCTGATATTAGTACTGCAACTCCTGCTTTCTTCTCTCTGTTGTTTGCCTGAAATATGTTTTTCCATTCCTTGACTTTTAGTCTGTGCATGTCTTTGGGTTTGAGGTGAGTTCCTTGTAAGCAGCATATAGATGGGTCTTGCTTTTTTATCCATTCTATTACTCTGTGTCTTTTGATTGGTACATTCAGTCCATTTACATTTAGGGTGACTATTGAAAGATATGTACTTATTGCCATTGCAGGCTTTAGATTCGTGGTTACCAAAGGTTCAAGGTTAGCCTCTTTAGTATCTTACTGCCTAACTTAGCTCGCTTATTGAGCTGTTATATACACTGTCTGGAGATTCTTTTCTTCTCTCCCTTCTTATTCCTCCTCCTCCATTCTTTATATGTTGGTTGTTTTATTCTGTGCTCTTTCGTGTTTCCTTTAACTGCTTTTAGTGGGTAGTTGATTTTATTTTTTTGCCTTTAGTTAGTATTTGGTTGGTCTGCTTTCTTTGCTGTGATTTTGCATTTGTATTTTTGATTAACAAGTCAAATATGGTATGTGTTTGGTAGCTATTTTTCTAGTCTCAGAATGTGCTTTCAAAGCTATTATTTTTCATATTTTGCAAATATTTCTCCCTACTTTGTCTTCCACTTTTAATTTTGTTCATGAGCTTTCCCCCACCCTAATTCCAGTGTATTAGTATAATGTCATTCATCTCTGTGGCTATTTCCCTCCTGTTTTTATGCCCAGGGAGTCCCTTCTGCCTGGAGAATCCTTCTTACCATTTTTCCTGGTCTTTGGCCTGGTTATCATATTTAAGTCTTTAAACCATCTGCCATTCATTTTGCTGTGTAATGCAGAGAATGAAACTGCCTATTTTTTCCCAGTTTGTTAATTACCTTGCTCTATGTCCTCAGGGGTAGTGGATGGTGTGAAGCGCTGTTGGAGTTATAGAAACAGTGGAACAGAATTTAGAGCAAGGCTGCTGGGCTTCATGTCCCTAAACCTCTGCTGCTGTGGTCTCCTAACCCCGAATATGCAGGGAATGTGAGACTTGTACTAAGAATTAAATCATCTGTTTTAAGATGTAACTCACATACTTACCATTCACTGATGTTAGGTGTACAGTTCAGTGGATCTTTAGCATACTCACATTGTTGTGCATCCATTATCATAATCAATTTTAGAGCAATTTTCTTACCCAGAAAGAACTCCCATGCTGATTTACCACCACCCTCAAGTTCTCGCACCCACCCCAGCCTGAACCAACCGCGAATCCGCTTTCTGTCTGTAGAATTCCTCTCTGGGCATTTCCTGGAGGAAAATATGGAGTGAATCATGCACTCAGTGGTCCTTTGTGTTTTCTTTTGTCTCAGTATGTTTTCAAGGTTCGTGCATGTTTTAGCACATATCAGTACTTCATGCCTTTTGTGCATTAATCCTATTTGATTTCATGGATATACCACTATTTATCTATGGACCTCTTGATGGACATTTGAGCTGTTCCTACTTTGTGGCTGCTATATGCTGCTGTGAACATTCCTGACACATTTTTGTGCAGACACAGATCTCCATTTCTCTTGGGTATATACCTAGGAGTGGAGCTGCAGGGCCATATAGTAATCTATGTTAAATCGTTTGATGAAACTGCCAGTCTGTTTTCCAAACTAGCTGCACCATTTTACAACCCCACCAGCAGTGTACAAGGGTTCCAGTTTCTCTGCTTCCTCGCCAACACTTGTTATTTATCTGACTTTTTGATTATAGCATCATGTGCTCTGGCATCCCACTGGGGCTTTGATTTGCATCCCCCCAAGGCTAAGGATGCCTGCACCTTTTCATGTGCTTATTGGCCATGTGTATATCCCCATTGGAGAAATATAGAGAAGGAAGATATTCATGTCATTTGCTCATCTGTAATTGTATTTTTTAAATTACTGAGTTGTAATAGTTCTTTACATACTTAAGATATGGTCCTCTATCAGATCTAGCTTTATATGTAAGTACAGACTCTGTCTGATACATGATCAGCAAGACTTTTCTCCCATCCTGTGGGTTTTCTCTCCAGTTCTTCATAGTGTTCTTTGAATCACAAACACCCTTAATTCCAGTGACATCACTTTGTCTCTGGGGCTTTGCTGCTCTGCCAGCGTCATAGCCAAGAACCCACTGCCTGGTCCAGAGTCACAGAGATTCACACCTGGTTTTAGGCTAAGAGTCTTATGGTTCTGGGTCTTCCATTCAGATCTTTGACCCACTCTGAGTTCCTGTTTCAGTTGGTGAGAGGCAAGGGTCCAACTCCATGGTTTTGGATATGTCCTGTTGTCCCAGCGCCAGTCTTTTTGTGAAAAGACTTTTTTTTCCCCATTGAATAGTCTTGCCACCCTTGTCAAAAATCAACTGACCTTAGATGTATGTGTTTATTTCTGGATTTTCAATTTTATTCCATTGATCTTTGTGTCTGCCCTATGCCAGTGCCATGCTTTCCTGATTACCACAGCTTTGTAATAAGTTTTGAAATTAGGACAAATAAGTTCTCCAAGACTGTCTTTGCTTTTATGTGTCCCTTGAATTTTTAAGTGAGTTTTAGGATCTGTGGGTCAATTTCTTCAAAGAAGCCAGCTGGGATGTCGATAGGGATTGTGTTGAATCTGTACATCGCTTTGGGGAGCAGGATCTTAAACATACTGAGTCCACTGCTCCATTACTAGGGGATAGCTTTCCATTTATTTATATCTTCAATTTCTTTCAACAATGTTTTGTAGTTCAAAGTGTATAAAGACCACGGGGACTTTGAATCAAATTTGATTAAAAGCAGAGAGAGTGCTTTCTCATCTTTGCAAGCCTCCACAGGGGAAATTCTGCCTGAGCATAACCAGGGATGGCTCCCCAGAGAGGATACAAGCTTCACCCCAGCGTCAAAAGGGGGAACATGTCAGCATCCAGCAACTCTGTTTTCTTTACTGAACCCAGTTCCAGGCAAGGAGATCCTAGAAGATGAGGCAACGGAAGCACCTTTGTTTTTGGACATCACATAGATGCCAGTGACTGAAGGAAGCTATGGGTGCTTCCGTCTCTGCCTCCCCGGGTGCCCGGCCATACCAGTTCCCAGGAAGCTCACACACCACAGTCTGTACTGGGTGCCTGCATTGTGTAAGGGACTAGTTCAGGTGTCATGGGTTGAGTTATATCCCACTTCTCAAAAATTCCTCTGCTGAAGTCTCAACCCCCAGAACCTTAGAACGTGACCTTATGTGGAAATGGGGGTGTTGCAGATGTAATTAATTAAGATGAGGTCACCCTGGAATAGGGTGGGTCCCTAATCCGGTATGACTGATGTCATAAAAAGAATGCATGTGAAGAGACAGACACACACATGGAGGATGGCATGGGAGAACTGGCATCATGGGGCCCCGGCCAAGGAGCCAACAGAATCCGGGGGAGAGGCTGGGACAGGCCTCCCACACCCCCGCCTGGTGCCTGCAGAGGGAGCTCGCCCTGCCCACACCTTGGTCTCGGACTTCAAGTCCCCAGGACAGCAAGGCAACGTTTCTGATGTTTAAGCCACTCAGTGGCGTTTTAGTATGGCAGGCAGAGTCAGCTCCTGCACTGGAGAGCGGAGAGGCCTGACGTGTGGCTGCCGCCCTGGAGACGGGCCTGGTGGGCAGGGCTTGCTGAGCTGGCACAGCGGAGAGCACCAAGGGGAGGGGGTGCTAGGGGCTCCACGTGGGCCTCAGGGGGCGGGGGAGAGCTGGCATCTCAGTCCCGGGGAGGGACAGGCCAGTGGGAGCAAGGAAGCTAAGGTATGAGGTGCAGGCACGTTTGGACAAGGTGGACGTGGCTGGGCTGCAGAGCTGATGGGAGTGGGACAAAGAGCCCAGGAACCAGGCTGGAGGGGTGACAAGCTGGGTCTTGCCATGGCCACCTATTCAACTGTGCAGCCGCTCTAACCAAGGACAGGCCTTGCCACAAAGGCTGGGCCTGGCTGGGCGGTGACATTCTTACTCCAGGAGGATGTAGAATTAATTCCTGCTGGGCCGGCCTATTGAGAACAGCAATTTTGTTAAATAGGTTCCAGGTGATTCTCTTGATTGTGACCATGAGGATTTATGCAACAAAGGACACAGACTTCACATTCTTCTTTGAGGCTACTCTTGCTACTAACCTAGCCCGCATGTGGGGCCACTAAATCTTTCTCGGTTCCTGCTCGCTTGGCTTCGGTGCTGTCCTGCATGCCTGCCTCATTTGTTAGGCTGTTGACCCCACAGTGAAGCTGGAATATGATTTGCTCATAACCACAGCTGGAAAATTAAATTTTATTTTCAACACATCTTTACCCTTCTTGCTGCTGAAATGTCTTGCTCCAAGCCAGTCTCCTGATGGCTTTGGTTTTAATATGTTACCATAAACCCCTGGTGTTACAGCCACTATAAGCCAGTCCTGGTCTCACTTTCCTCAATATAGTTAATTAAATTCTGAGCACAGTGTGCAAATGGAGATTATAAAACTACTTGTCTGGAGAGAGTGGATTGGATGCATCTAGATGGACATTCAGATTATCTTTCTACAGGGGTGTTGACACTGAATGGGTGGAGGCCACCTGGGGTCGGGTGGGAAGTGGCACTTCTCAGGTCCCTTTACACATGTTACGATGCTTTCACCTTTAGATATCTGCCTGAGAGAAATGAAGACGTATGCCCACAGCTCCCGTGCCTGTCACCAGGAGGACACATATGCAAACTGTGGTACATCCATATGACAGGCTGTGGCTCGGTCATGAAAAGGAGTGAACGACCCAGAAAGTTCATCCTGGGTGGTTCCATTCTGTGACGTTCAAGCCAGTGAGACTCATCTATGGTCCCAGGAATTGGAGGGGGTGGAGTGCGGTCTGGCTTGGAGAGAGTGCAAGGGAAGCATGTGGGTGATGAGAACACTCCATACTTTGACCGGTGTGGGGGCGGCACTGGTGTGCATGTTCATCAGAGCATATCCAAATGTGCACCTATGACCCGGGCATTCCACTACATGTAAATTACTTCATAATTAATAGAAGTTGCAACCCTGAGAGTTACCAGAGGTCAGTGTGTCGGCCTGCTTACATTTCGGGACAGATGTCCTCAGGCTCCTGCTGTGCTCGGGATGGGGTGCAGAGCCCAGATGGGAATTGTCACCTGTGTTCCCTTGGGGATGGTCACTGCATCGATCTCTGTGGTTTTCTTACAGACCCAGACATCCCCTCGCGGGCAGAGCCTGAAGGATCCATTTAACACCATGTCCAGGAGCTCCAGCCAGCGGACGACCTCCTGGCGGGTCGGCCCGCTAGACCGAAAGGTGTTTGCTAAGTGGCTCCTGGATGCACCAGCTCAGTCCAGGAAACTGAGTGCAGACGTGACGTGACGTGACGTGACCTGTAGGGAGCTGGTTGGCCTTGCAGACTCCTGGCCCACCTGGGCACTGCTCTGCAGGAGATCCATCTGGTTCTGAACAGAGCTGGAGACAGGAGGACATGGCTCCCCCTGGAAAGGGATCTGCCGCCTCGTTTCCCAGACCTCAGCCTGTGTCGCCTCTGGGACCCTGTTCAGGCAGAAGCAGGAGCTGGCCCCCTCCTGCTCTTGTCTGTGGCCTGTCTGTGGCCCAGCACCCCACCTCCCACTATACTTGTTCATCTTCAGAGCCCACCTTAGGCAAACCTACTAAACTAGGAATTTTGACATATACTTTTATGTACAAAGTATTTTTTTTTTTTTTACTGTTTTATAGTTTTTATTTTATTTTTATTTTTATTTTTTTATTGAAGGGTAGTTGATACAAAGTATTTTTTTTTTGGTTTCAGTATGTTTTTGCAACATTCAAAAATATTATAAAAACTACTCATAAGCCAGTAAATACCTAAAGATACATGTTATTGACTACTGCATTTTTTTGTATTTCTTTCTAGTCTTTTTTTGAGCACTGTTTTTATGGATCAGCCAGCACTCTCGGCGCCGTCTTCGTTTCGGTGTTCTCCACCCAGCACTCTTTGGGCTTTCCCCCGCCATAAAGAACTCAGCGTGCGGTTGTGTGAGAGTCGCCACAAGGATTCCATCGTTGTGTGATTCTTGCTTTCTTTCCAGTTCTTGCAAATAATGCTCTGATAAACAAACTTTCTGGAGAATCTTTTTTTTAAAACACTTTTCTGATTATTATATTGTAATAGATTTCTAGATTTTTTTTTTTGAAGTGAAATCACTAGGTTAAGGATGGGAATCATTTTAAAGCCTTCTCCACATAGTGCCAAATCATTTTGCTCTCTGAATAGGCTAGGTTTCCATATATTTAATTATCACTGTAAAATTTTATGAAAGCATGATTCATTTTCTTGGTAGTAGAAGGTCTCAGAAAATTTCCTTCATTGAATGTGAACTGAACACCTTTTACTTTTTTCAGTATTTATTTTTCATTGTTTTCTAGATAGTTTATATAGTTCCACTGATATTGCCCATTCACATGCATACTTTATATAAAATACATCTAATATAATAATATAAATGTTATTACAATATATAATAATTTTTAAATTCCAATTTTATAGTAAAATATAGTATTAAAAAGTTTTTTTTTCATGACTTGGGTTACTAATGAGCTTGAATGTTGTCCCACATGTTTGAGTTTGTATTTCTTCCTTGACGAGTGTCCTTTGATTGTCCATCTGTGGGGCCTTGGCATTCTTTCTTATTGGCAGTTTGCATAAGCCCTTTATAAAGTCTAGTAATACTTCATTTGTCATATTTCTACAGACGTTTTGCCTGCTTGCTGTTGGGAAGTTTAATCAAGTAGTTTGGTGGTGTTAAGGGTCAAGAGCAGGTATCCCATAAATGAATCTGTGTGGAGGTGGCCCGGGCAGTGGGTGAAACACCATGGAGTTTGGGGCCATTAGGCTTGAATTCAAATGCCTCTCACTGTAGGTTCTGTGACTTACCCGAGCTCCAGAGAACACTGCAGACAAGGCCCAGGTGAAGGATGCATGAGGTAGCCCGTGTGATCACCTGGCACAAAGCCTGGCACTGCAAGGTCAGGGTTACGTCTCCTCTTTTATAATGAGGCACAGATGACTGGAAATGGGTTAATGTATCATTCCCTCAAAGGATGTCTGCATTTTAATGAACGGACACTGTGGTACATTGAACTGTGTCTCCCCAGCAAAATACATGTTGAACACCCACCCTGGGTCCGGGAATGTGACCTTATTTGGAACAGGGTCTTCGTAGATATGGTGTGGTAACAGTGAGATTGAATGGGGTTAGGTGGGTGCTGCCCCAAGGGCGGGTGTCACTGTAAGGCCACGGGAAGGTGGGGACAGAGTCGGCTGGGGCTGCACACGAGCGGTGCTGGGAGAGAGGGGGGGACTGTCGGAGGGAGCGTGGTGCTGCCCACTCCCTGAGTTTGGACTTCAGCCTCCAGAACTGTGGGAGAACGGATTCCTGTGTTCTTGAGCCCGTGGTCTGCAGTGCGTTGTTACAGAGGTCCTCCTGGGGAAACTAAGGCCAATAGCAAACAGCAAGGGGCCTGGCTGCCTGAGTCCCCGGGCCTCAGTCGTGGCGTTTCAGCGAAGTTGGAGGTCTGAGTCTCTGAGCAGCCACAGGCTGCCCTTCCATCTGTCCCGCAGGGGGCTGCTGCACCTGGAGGCTGGGTTAGGACGTCCGTCAGTCTCTGCTCACACCCTCGGCATCCTGCTTACACCCCTGTAGCCTGCCTCCTGGAACCTGGCTGCTCAGGCCACCCCGGCTCGGCCTGGCTCGCTGGCATCTTCCATGGGTGGTGGTGGGAGCCCAGAGCCAGCCCTTCACACAGATTCTCAGAGCACATGGAGTGGGTGGGCACCACCAGGCGTGTGCCTCTGCTGATCTCAGGCAGCACCTGGCCGCTGCCCTGGCACCTGGTGGGGCGGCCACTTGCCTGTGGTTCCTCCTCAAGATCCTGGGGACGTTCGCAAGGGGACAGCCAGCCTCTCACCGGGCAAGTCACCTTCCTTCTGCCCAAGAGTGGTCCTGGCAAAGGAACCCCCTAGGGGGGTTGGGGAGGACACCGTCGGGAGACAGCGTGGAGGGCAGCCCAGAGTGGGTCCCACCCTGAGCCATCCTGGAGGGGAAGGGTGTCAGCTGAGCGCTCCAGAGCTCCCCCGAGATGAGGCAGCATGGGTGACTGGGTGAGTAGGACGGCCTCCTGCGGGCTCTGTGGGACGCATGCACACGCCCTCAACTCCTAGGGCTCTTGGGGGCTTTCCCATTGTTCTGTCCACTTCACAGGTAGGGTGAGAAACCCGCCCAAGGTGACAGGGTATGTGAGGGGCCGGCCCGCCGGGGACCCACTGTGAGTACCGTAGCCTCTGGGTGGTTGCATCTCGGCGACCCTTCCCTCCTGTTGACAGACGGGACTGATGGGGCAGCGGGGCTCAGACGGGGGCCTGGCAAGGCGGGGCTGAGAGCCAGGGTGAGCGCGCCCTGCGGGGAGAGTGAACTGGCCCCAAGGTAAAAGCGGTGTGGGGGAAACACTCTTTCTATGTCCCGAGGATGTCGTCATTCACCAGATAGTCTCTTGAAAGCAGACCGGGCATGCTGCCCTGGGGGTGTGCAGAAGGATCCCTGGCAGCACAGAAATATCTTTAAAACTTCTCTTTGCATTATTTTTATTTTATCCTTTTAAAAATAGCTATTTTGGAGAAAGCTTTATTATGTACATATTTGCACAGTGGTATATGGTATCTTAAATAAATAAATACACACTTACTTGTGATACATGTCCTTCAAATTGTTGCTCGCCTGGGTGTGCAATTGAAAAGCGG
The DNA here is from genome assembly GCF_030020395.1 of Manis pentadactyla. Taxonomy (NCBI): domain Eukaryota; kingdom Metazoa; phylum Chordata; class Mammalia; order Pholidota; family Manidae; genus Manis; species Manis pentadactyla. Next base: position 101,416,400 of record NC_080028.1, read on the forward strand.
GGAGCCCCATAGACCACTGGGCTTGCACATTAGGAGGTTTTTCTATTTTGATCTATTCCTGCAAAACAACATTGCCATATGCAGAGAAATTCTTCTAGGGAGTGGAACATCTTTCTTTCTTTATTTCTAAGCCTAGGGCTTGCAAGTCTCTTTCCCACACGTGATCTTCTTTAATGCTCACAGCAGCCTGGAGGGCAGGTGGTACATTTTACAGTGGTAATTAAATATATGGAAATACATTTACAGTGGAGAGAAGTTCACAGAGGTTATCGATGGAATCTGACCAGGCTGAAGGCAAGGCTGGTGATGACATCCAGACGGCAGGCTCCCAACATCCTGAGCTGGAAGAGAGGACTTAAAATTTGAAGAAATGAAACAGAGGTGGCAAAGGGCTCAAGAGGATCTGGAACCTGTAACCCACCCACCAGCTGACTTTCTGGTCCCTGAGCCCTTGTTCTGGGCCCTGCAGTGTCAGACTCACTGGGCAAATCAAGAAATCAAAGGCCCGACGGCATGAACATTCAGGCCAGTACCACAACCAACATTATGAAATGAACATTGGAGAATCAGAGGAGAGCTAGTTTCTCATCTGCAGGACCTGGCTGTGGGCTTTCCAGCAGAGGGTCGAAGAAGGATGGACTCATGGTTAGCCATTAGAAAGGGCTTCGTGGAAAAGGGGAGATGTGGGTGGGCCTGAAAAGTGGAAGAGAATTTCTACACATGGAAAAGAGTGAGAGGATGGTGAACATCATCACCTATTGGGGAAATGCAAATTAAAACCACGATGAGCACCTCCACACACCCGGCAGAATGGCTAAAAAATAGTAGGTGTTGACAAGGATGAGGAACATCTGGAACACAGACGTCGCTGCTGGGGGAATGGCGCCTGGTCTTCGGATGGCAGTTAGGAAGTTTCTACTAAAGTCAAATACACACTCTTACAGCCACTAATTCCTCTCTCGAGTATATACCCAAGAAAATGCAGTGCTCACATCCACAACAAGGTACGTACGTGGATGTTCATAGTGCTTTTAATTATAAGAGGCCCAAACTAGAATGTTCAAAACATTCATCAACAATAGAACAGGCAAATAAATTCTGGCATATTCATAAAATGAAATACTAATTACAATGGAGATGAATGAGTGACAGCCGCACATGATACAGATGAATCCCACACATGTAATGCAACACTGAGTAAAGGTGACTAGAAGGAAAAACTGCTAGGATATGAGGACATCTGCAGAAAGTTCACCACAGGCGTGACTTCCCATAATGAAGGAGCTGGAGAAGTAGGGACCTGGAGGGGCTCCAGGTGCAAGGGTGGAGAACCAGTGGGAAGAGCTGAGGGAACCTTCTGGAAGCTGGAAATAATCTATATCTTGATATGGTTGATGGCTACAATTCACCCATCTTAAGATTTGTGTGGTTTGTTGTATAGGAGTTATACCTCAATAAAAGTGGTTTTAAAAATAACAAAAAATAACCATCAAACTAAACAAAAAGGCCCATTTGGATAATGAGAAGCATTTGGATAATAATGAAGCACCAGTAATTCATTGGGGAAAACTTCTTCCATCTTTTTGGGGAAACCGAAGTCTGGCCCTCTGATTTATTCTCATTCTGCCTGAGCTTCCTAAAGCAGAAATCCACAGCTTTGCAAAACCTTTGTCCAAGTCGTTGTGCCCTGGCCTCACCCTGTCCTGTATCACCTTGCTAATGGCTGCAACGTGTCACCTGTCCTGGGCTACAGGGGGAATGTGTCCAAAGGCATTGGTTCCAATGAAAAATCATCCTTTCCTTGAAGTTTCATTGAACAAGATGTATTTCAGAGATTTGAAATATGTAGATCTATTTAGTTTCCAAAAACAGCACTCTGTCTTTGAGAGCCGCTGAGCGAGTCTGCCGAGGGGAACGTGTAAAGCTGTTTTTTAACATTGAGAAAACTGTGGACAGCATCGTCTCAGCCCACCGTCGGCTCCTGTGGGGTCACTGGGCAGAGACTGACGGCTCCCCACCACGAGGCCGGGAGGGGCCCGGGCAGGCACCTTTCCAGGTGCGGAGTTCTCACAGGGAAGACGGGACACTGTGGGCTGAGAGGGGCTGAGTCCGTGGCATCAAACTTGAGGCCCATGGGAGGCACTTGGAAAGCACTCAATGTTGAACAAATGGAAGGAGGTTAAGAACATAATTTCCAAAGTCTGTCTCTGTATTTCGCTCTTTTTTCTAAGTAGCATGGAGCCAGCACTGCATAAATGGTCCAACGTGGAGGACTTGCCGCTCCCCTCTGCCTTTTTGGGTCCGTACCTTGGCCTCCTTCCGTGACACCCGTCATGGTGCCCCTGCAGGCACGTCCCTGTTCCTCTGTCTCCTGGCCAAGTCCATGTCTGAGACAAGCACTTGCTGTGTCCCTGCTGGAACCCTGAGATTGGCTGGGCAGGGAGCTGCTGGGCTGTGTGAAGAGACATCTGCATTTTCATAGGGACCAGCAGCCAAGCCGCCACCCTAAACAGACTCCCAGCCCTGAACTCTCAGCTCTGGAGCAGCTACACAGGTGTGCGTTTTGTACAGCTCTGCCTCCACGGTTCACAGCCGGCCTGCAGGTGTGGGCGGTGAGCAGAGGACCGAGGTCTCGGGCCGTAATTTCTAGCTCTAGTAAAATCCCCATATATATTTTTAATACCTGTTCTAAATTCCTTTGGGCTCTGGGCCTTTTAGGCCGTGCTAATACAGTGCAGGGCTGGGTAAAGGCAAGTGGGGCACATCTGGCTTCATACTATCGTCTATAAAAAGGGAAGAAAATTTTGAATGTTGATGCCTGGGCTTCTGGACCAAAATCTTGCCCCAATTCCCAGATGTTGGGCACATGGTCATACTCTTCACTCTACAAACCCATCCCCAGCCACTTTCTTCCCTGTGTTTTGCACTGGAAGGTCTCCATGCCGTTTGCTGAGGGGAAACATCTGGGCACAAGTAGAGCCATGGCACTCTTGGTCCCCAGAGCTCTGCGGGGGGCCTGTGCCGCAAACACGGGCATCCCCCTCTTCCCAGAAGTTTAAGCTAGCCACTTTTTTGAAAGTCCTACATGAATACCTGTTTTCTCTGATCAAAAGAAACCTGGGGGAGTTTTCACACTTTCATGAACTAGCCCCTAATTGAACTAATGCAGGCCTTTTGGAAAAGCAGTGTCATAGCTTGAATGTTTGGAAAGCAGGGGCTGTTCTTTGATTTTTGGCTTCAAGGGAGGTTTCCGAGGAACACTCTGCACTCGGGGGACGGGACACCTGTAGCTAATATAAACCCTTCATTGACCAGAATTGGAGAAGCAAAGGGGGATTCAGGTGAATTAAAAGAGGCATGAGATTTTCTGATTACTTAGATTGAGCAAGATTAAGACCCATTATGATTCTTCAAATGTCTCTCAAGTTTGAATTGATTTTCCTGCATTTGCAAGTCCAGCCTATGAAGAGAAATCTTTCCAAGATTTAAAGATCATCTTAGTTTAAGGAACCACAAAGCAGGAGAGGAAACTGACTCAAATTCTCGATGGAGAGAGAGCATTGGTATGTTGGTAAATGCTTACCAACTGGCTGTCCAAGAGAAAAAGTTCTGCTCTGCGGGGTTTACCAGCTTCTGGGGTGTAAATACCCCTCATGTCTGACTTCAAGCTCCAGCGTCATCTCCCTGAACGTGAAGTGTGGACCAGACATGCTTAACTGGCTCCCATGGGTGGTATAAGCCAGTGGCTGCACCACTCCCCGCAGACCTTTGGAAAAATTTTTTTAAAAACCTCAGTTATGAATTTATTCTGCTATTATCTGTCCCCTTTTGCCTAAAAGGCAAGTGCAGATAAAAACCTGAGGGATGAAAAGTCCCTGGTGGGTTGTCCCACTGCACCCTGCTCTGGCCAGACTGAGGGTTGGAGCTGGTTTCTGGCTGACACAAATCTGCCACAGCACAGTCTGTGCTTTCCTTTAAGCTGTTGTCAATTGAATAGGAAGGAGTCCAGCAAAGCTTGGAGGCTCGTTTGGCCTGGACAGTGTTGCTCCTGCTCACTGTCCTTGAGGAAGGGCTCAGCAGCTCACCAGGCTCAGAAGCGCAGGGTCCCGCGCTTTCCCCACCCCACCCCCGGTGCCCACGGGAGGAGCTGCTCTCGCAGCACCCGGCATGAGGTTCCGTGAGCTCTGACTGAGGAGCCTCCTCCCTGCGGGCAGGTCCAGAGAGCCTCCCAGTGCCTGGCTCCAGCCCAGGGGAAGGGGAAGCCACTGGGTGCCCCCAGGCAGGCTGCTCCTGTGCCTCTGGGATCCACCTGCAGGGGGCCCAAGGCACTGCTTCCCCAGGCCCCCAGGGAGGCATCGTGACAGAAGAAACTCACCACAGGAAGTGTCACCAAACTTACATTTGGAGCCTTGAATCCCGTGTATGTATTTTATGTGCGCTTCTTAAAAAGACTGGTTTAACTGTGGCGGAGCCATTTGGTCCCACACGTTAGTGTATAATGATGCTGTCCACGTTCACCTGTAATCTAAGAATTTCCATCCAGTGGAGAATTTGAAATCAGATACTGAGTTTCTCCAGCTGAGAGGAACCAGAAAGCGGGGAGTGTCCATCCTCAGGAGGCCCTGGGGCGCTGGCCAGGTTGCCTACCCCTGTGGAATAATAAGTTTGTAATGAGTAAATAATAGGTTTACTCTGAGCCGGCGCCTAGTAAAGCTGTCCTGAAAGATGGGCCGGGTGGAGAAGGGAGGAAGGGGGCGGGGAGGGCAGTGGGCGGGGAGAAAGGTTGGGAAGCTGCTGATCCAGGAACACCACTCGGATCCGAGTGGCCTGCACGTAGGGTTATTTTAATTTCAGCAAAAGCATAAACTGAGTTGCTTTGGATGCCACTGTTGGGTGTATGCAGTCATTTCCACATTAACTCCTTTTCTTTTCTAAAAATGGCTGCCAGCTTGCAGGCAACTGCTCCTCATCTTAGATGCCGACATGATTGCAAAGAGCCAAACCACATTTTTCAAAATTCCACCAGAGGATGGAATGAATATGTGAATATGGGAAAGGGCTTCAGGCCTGTTAGCGGATGATTAGTCGCCATCCCGGTGTAGAGGAGGGGAAAGGAAGTTGCCAGGAAAGCCCAAGTCTCTTCTAGTCAAGAGCAGTGGGAGGAACAATCGTGCATTAAACCTACCCTTTGGTTGATAAAAGGGTATAAAACTCCTTTCCCAGAACAGACGTGATGAGGACAGGACCCAGGGTGACCAGCACAGGCTGTCTGTCTTCCCAGACACGGTTACAGACACCCAGACCCCAAACAAACAAAGGTAATGACTATTTAAAAAACATTTCTTGAGCCAAAATGCCCTGGTTAGCAAGCCTGGCATTTTGATTTATTTCCTCTCTGAGAGCGTTATTATGTAAGCCACCCATTCATTTCCCTTTTATAGTATAAAACAATCTGGTTATTTAATCTCAAGAAATTCCTTCACTATCTTGCTTCTAGCTACCTCCCCAGTGCTTTGTCCGGCGTCTTCTGCTCCAGCCCTGTTGAAATTTTTAGTCTTCACTGCACCCAGAATATTCCAGGCCTTTTTTTGTCCATTCTGCTTTGGGACTTGTAACCTTAAGAGTTCAGTTTTAAGAGTTTTGGCAATTGTGACCACCATCACCCAAAATAAGATGTAGACCCGTCTACCACCTAGAAAGTTATGGTCAATTTGCTGCCCAGCTTCCCACCCCCCAAACCACCTTCAGATTCCTACCATGGGTTCATTTTCATCCCGTTCTTGGACTTCCTGTGGATGACATCGTATTACACGCGTTTTCTTTCATATCTGGGCTCCTTTGAACAACACAGTGTTTTTGAGATTCATGTACAGGGGTGTGTATCAAGCGTTTGTTTCTTCTTATTGTTGAGAAGGATTCCAGTTATGGAATTTGCTTATCCATTTTCCAAAACAATCCACAACTGGTTTACTTTGTGTTGATGAACATTTGGATTAGAAATGAGGCTGCTGTGAACATTCTTATACAAGTTGTGGTGTGTTCATGACATATGTTTCATTTCTCTTGAGGGGTACCTAGGTAAAGATTTGCTGGGTTACAGAGAGAATGTGTATTTCACTTTATAAGAAACATTGTCCTTCAAAGTGGTGGAGCAACACTGGAAGACTTCTGGTAGCTCTACATCCCCACCAATATTTGGCAAAGCCAATCTTTTACATTTTTAGCCATTCTAGTGCATAAGAAATAGAAAAATTCTTTTCTATTTGACCAACTCCTCTTTGTCCTTTAAGGCTGCTCAGACACCACCTTTCCTGTGTGGCCTTTGGCTTTGCTCCACGTTCTCTGCAGAACCAGTGTGGCCTTTATGTTGAATTCAAATCACCTCCTTCCTTCACAGCACTGACAGACTCCTGGAGACAGAAGTCATGCTTCATATGATCCTGTCCTCCAGCCCAGAAGTGGGCCTGACCCCCAGCAAAAGCCCTAAATGAATCTGATGAATAAATGAGGAATAGGGATGGAATTTAAAGCTTGTTTTGAAACCTTGGCATTTCTGATTCTCTTAAAATGGAAATTTCTAGAGACACTGAGGTTAAGCTACATAAGAGTCATCAATATGTTGATTGATGGTATCTAAAACCAATCTTTCCTGTCCTCAAATTTCTTATTTTGTTTGAATCCTGAGAAGATAAAGGGAGGATGTAAAACTTGGGCAGCGCCGGCCACAGCAACACTATGCTGCTTCGGGGTGGCTCTCACGTGGAGCCATTTTAAAGATGAAATCAACCCTCCTGCTGACCTTTCTGCCAGGGCCTGGGCATGCACACAGGGGAAGGTCTTCTTGGCGGAGATCTACTGCTACATCAACACTGCTGGGATGTCTGGGGTCCACCTCCATCTCCCAGCCCATTGCTGCCCCAGATGGCCCTCAAGATGATTTGGGTGGTACATGGACAAATATTTGTTAGGTAAAAATGAACTCTTCTAAGGTAAATTAGAAAAACATATGGCTAGTACATGTAGTTGAGAGTTTTTAAGACAGTGTTTCATAAGATAGAGCTACAGTGATTTGAATTAAAAGAAAAAAAAAGGCTGACAAAGAAAATCATGAAGTGAATGATAGTACAGGTAGTATTTGGATATGGGCAAAAATAGTGAGGATGGTACCTAAATGTCAAAAATTTGCCGAACATTGGACTAGCCCAAAGCCCTCATCACGGGCTTAGTTAGAGACAATGCACTGACTTAGATCATCTGCTCTTGGCTGAGTGAGATTCCAACCCAGATGGGAAAGGAAGTGGTCTGCCACACGGAAGTTGTCCAGCCACGTTCAACCTGAAAAGTGAGTGTCGGTTGGCATCTGTATTTGCAAATTAGCTCAGGAAGTGGACCTGAGCTGCAGTGGATGGATTTATCATAGAAACAGGCTGCTGGCTGTGCCTCTGCACCTTTGGTGCTGAGAGAGCTTCGGTGGGTGGAGATGACATGTTGCCTCCCCAGAGCACAGAGGACAGCCATTGCTTCTAGGAAATTAAAAAAGACAAACCCTGGGGTTCCATGGTGAGACTGCATCAGGGCCAGGGGCTTGAAAAGCATCGTATTTCCACCACTAGCCAGTTAAGCCTGCTTTTCCTATGGAGATGGCAATAGCAATGTCTTGGACTCTGCCCTGGGGCTCAGCCATAGCCTTCTTTCCTCCTGGCCTTCCTAACTCCATCTCTTCATTTCAGGGAGGCTCAAGACAGAGGATAAAATAATTAGGATCAGTTGAACAGGCCAAGTTGTCCCAACGGCGGGGTAAAAGCGACTGAGAAACATATTCATATTTTGACATTCCAAAAATGTCTGAATAAATGATAGAGGCCTGGGTTCAGGAATACTTAGTTTCTTAAAAGAAACCTATATGGCCACGTCCCACACCTGTGCTGGAAGGAGGGGCTGTGACTGAAGGTGCCCAGCCCAATGGAACTTTCCACAGTGATGGAAATGTGCCATAGTCTGTGCTGTCCGATATGGCAGCCACTGGTCACACGTGGTGCTGAGCCCTTAGCTTGTGGCTAGTGTGACTGAGGATGCATTTTGAATTTTAACTAATTTAAGTGGACACATGTGAGTAGTGGCTACCGTGCTGGACAGTACAGCTCTAAACCAAATCCATAGGACTAGTTAGTCGAGTGAGCCCAAACACGCCAAGCCCATCTGCCGGGGTCCTTCCGTTGCGGGGGGTGATTGGAGAGGGATTTGGGGACATGGTGGGATTTCCTGTGGGATGCCGAGTGACAGGCAGGGTTTGAACACGGAAAGCCGGCACTGTCCAGGAGACGGGGCGCCGGGAGGTGGCAGAAACCCCAAAGCAGGAAGGGCTATTGCCGGTTGTTGAAACGAATCAGTCCACAACAACGGGGCTATCTCAGTCCTAAATAAAGCCTAAATCTACCTGCTGGAGAAAACCTACACGATCTCATTTTAAAAAGATTCATGTGTAGGTGAGCATCCTGCCCCCAACGGCTTGCTGCTCATGTTTGGAGCACAGCGGGTGGGGCCGTGAGGTGGGGAGGCTTTGGTCCGGTCTGTGTTTGTCTCCTGAGAGGTAGTGGTCTTTTTGCACATCTAAAACCATATTCACATTTTGCCATCTTTTGTATTTCAAGGACAAAATGCACCCCATCTTTCAAATTAAACTGCTTCTCAGATGTCCTTTGAAGAAAGAAGCATCCTGCCTTCGTATGGGTTTTCAGCTCTGTTGGTGAGAAACTAGGAAATGAGGGGCAAATGTTGAAAGAAAACAGCATTCCTCTGGGTCTCCGGGGCTCAGCCTCCCTCATCTTCCTCTGATAGGTAATGATTCCGAGAGAACAATCCCGTCTCCTTCCGCAGAGATGGGCCGGAGACCTCCGGACAACAGGAGTGCATACCTGCGATGGCTCCTCCTGGGCCCGGAGCGCGGGGGCAGGGGCTGGGGGACTTGCAGGGTCTGAACATTGACTTGAAAACATGGTAGGAGGAGAGATGCCCAAATGTGCTAGTTTCATGAGTTTGGTGTAGGACTAGGTAGCAAGATGTATTTCATCAAATTACATAAAAATTGGAAACTGGTATGACAAAAAAAAATCATAAAGATTTAAAGATAATGATAAAGTAACTCAGAAGAAGGCAAGAAAAAGAAAACAGAAACCCCAAAACAGAGAGAACAGAGAACAAAAAAATAAAATGCCAGATTTCAGTCTTGACATACTGGTAATTACATTTAACAAATGATTTAAATACACCATTTAAAGAATGGCAGAGTGGATTACCAAGGAACTCACTTCAATTATAGTGACATGCATAGGGTGAAAGCAAAAATATTAAATTTGAAGTAACTGAAATCATATTCATATGGACTGTGTTCTCTCATCATTATGGAATCAAATTAGAAATCAATAACAGAGATAACATCCTTACAGCACACAGAAACAAAATAATACTTTTAAATAATCCATCAGTTGAATAGGATATCTCAGGGAAATAAAAAATACACTGGACTAAATGGAAATGAAAATACAACATATAAAATTTGTGAGATGAAGCTAACACAGTGTGGAGAGGAAAATTTATAGCATTAAATGCTTGCATTAGAAAAGAGGGGAGCCTCAAATCAGTCATCTGAACTTCCATCTCAAGAAACTAAAAAAAGAATAGCAAAGTAAAACTAAACTAGTGGAAGAGAGAGAAAATGACATTAAGACATACATCAGTGTAAATGAAAATAAACAAATAGTGAAAATTAATGAAACAACAAGCTGGTTCTCTGAAGTGATCAAGAAAATTGAAAACCTCTAGCCAAACTGACAAAGGAACATATAGGGGTGACACAAATTGTTACCATTATGAATAATTAATATTATGACTACTCAGTAGTATGAAGGGAAAAATCATGATAAATCCTGCAGACAGCAAAGGGCTAGAAAGGGAATGCTACCTAAGCTCCACACATAAATTAACAATTTAGGTGAAAATGATGAATTCCTTGAAAAGTCCCAACTGCTACAACCCACTCTATAAGGAAAAGATAATTTGAATAGCCCTATACCTATAAAGGAGACTGAATTCATAATTAAAAATCTCAGAAAATGAAATCGCCACATAGGTACACCAGAGAACTCTACCAAATATTTAAAGAACAGTTAACACTAACTATATAATCTCTTCCAGAAAACAGAAGGGGAGGGAACATTTCCCAACACATTCTACGAAGTCCGTGTTACCCACAACCAAGGACAGAACCAAAGGAAAAAAAAAGAAATCACACCAATGTCCTACATGAAAATGGACACAAAAATTCTGAATGAAGCAATAGCAAATGGAATCCAACAATATAAAAAGAGAATTATGCATCATGACCAAGTAAGGCTCCTTACTGTAAGACTGGCTCCAAATCCGTCTGTGCAACCATCATATTAAACAGGTTATAGAAGAAACATCACATGATCATATCAACTGATGTAGAAAGCACTTGACAAAACTCAACACCCATTCTTATAAAAACTCTCAGAAAACTAGGAATAGAGGGAACTTCTTTGACTCACTAAAGAACATCTACAAAAACCTCACCAGGAACATCACTTTTAATGGTGAAGATCGAGTTTACCCCCCAAGGGCAGGAGTGAAGCAGAGATGTTTGCCCCCTTGACTGCTGCTCAGAACGGCACTGGAAGATCTAACCAGCTCAAAAAGTCAAGAAAAGGAAACAGAAAAGCCTACAGATCAGAAATGAAGATATAGAACTGTCCCTCTAAGCAGACGCCATGATGGTCTACTTAGAAAATCCCAAGGAATTTACAAAAACAACCTTCTAGAACTGATAAGTGGATTCAGGATGTTTATGATGTGTTGAATGATGAAGATGCAGAAATGAATTTTTCTACACCCTACTAATGAACATGTGGAAACTGATATTAAATATACAATACCATTTAGAATTACTTAAAAAAAAAAGAATTAGATGAAAATCTAACAAAATATATATCTGACTTGTGTGCTGAACACTACAAAGTGCTAGCAAAAGAGATCAAAGGTGAGCTTAATAAAAGGACAGAGACTCCATGTTCACGGCATTGCAGGGTCATCATAGAAAAGAGGTTTGTTCTACCCAAGTGACATAGAGGGTTAATGCAACTGCTATCAAAATCCCATCAGGTTTTCTGTTGACAAGATTATTCTAAAATTAATATGGAAAGGCAAAGGCTCTGGAACAGCTAAAGCAAATCTGAAAAGGGATAAAGTGGGAAGAATCACCCCGTCTTATGCCAAGGCTTACTGTATGAAGGCTCATTGCGAGCTATGGGCAGAGGGCTGCAGACACGGCCTACAGGCCCCAGAGAGAGGCCCCCAGACACGCCCGCAGCTAACAGCCAGCCAGTTCTTGACAGAAGTGCCACAGCAATCCAAGGGAGGAAGCTCATCTTTGCAACAAATGGCACTGGAACAACTAAATGTCCATAGGCCAAAAATATAAACTCCACCTACCTTTTATACAGAAACTAAATCCAAATGGATCACAGACTTAAATATTAAGATAGAACTAAAACATGTAGAAGAAACCATAGTGGAAAATCTTCAGGATATGGAGCTTGGTGAAGAGTTCTTAGACATGGTACCAAAATACAAGAGATAAAAGGAAAAAAAATCAATAAATGGGGCTTTATCAAAATTAAAAGTATTTGCTCTGTGAAAGACCCTATGAAGAGGACAAAGCCATAACTTCAGACTGGGAGAAAATATGTGTAAACCCCAGACTTAACAAGGAACTCATATCTAGAGTTATATAAATAACTCTCACTCTGAACAGTTAAAAAAACAATCCAATTAGAAAATGGGCCAAAGACTTGGAGAGCTTATTGCTGAGAAGGACATATGGGTGGGAAATCAGCACATGAGAAGATGGTCAGCATTTATAGCTATTAGAGAAGCGCAAAATAAGCTACAATGAGACATCTCTACATACCTATCAAATTGGCCAAAATAAAAATGAGTGACAGTGGAATATTATTTAGTAATAAAGAAGAAGGAAATCCTGTCATGTGTGGTGTGGATGGACCTGCAGGGCACCGTGCTAAGTGAAATGGGTCAGACAGAGAAAGACAAATACTGCATGATCTCATTTATATGTGGAATCTGAAAAAGCCAAACTCATAGGAAAGAGAGCAGAATGGTGGCTGCAGGGGACTGGGAGCTGGGGGAAGTGGAGAGATGTTGGTCAAAAGGTACAAACTTTCACTTATAAGATGAATAAGTTCTGGGCAATCTACTGTACTGCATGATGACTACAGTTAACCACACTGTACTGTGTACTTGAAAGTTATAAGGTCTTAAGTATTCTTACCACAGACACACAATGATGATTATGCAAGGCAATGGATATCGTAGCTAACTTAATCTTGATGATTTCACAATATCTATGTGTCAGATCATCCCATTGTACACCTTAAACTTATACAATGTTGTATGTCAGTTATGTTGCAAAGCTGGAAAGAATTAGTGACAGTACCAAATGCAGGTGAAGATGTGGGGAAAGGAAGTTCTTATGTGTTGCTGGTGGGAATATAAAATGGGTATAGCTACTCTGGAAAACTGCCTGGTAGTTTCTTAAAAAACGAAACATGTACTTAACTACATAACCCAGCAATCTCATTCCTGGGCTTTTGTCCCAGAGAAATGAAAGCTTATGTCCACTCAAAGTCTATATACAGATGCTCATAGCAGCTTAATTTAGAAAAGCCAGAACCTGGAAACAACCAATGTCCCTCAATAGTTAATTAAATAGTTAACAGTCCCTGAAGAGTTAAACTGTGTTGCCACCACATGGTGGAATATTATGCAGTGATGAAGAGTGACAAACACTTGAGACCTGTTGTGTGGGTGGACCTCAAGGGTATTATGCTGTATGAAAAAAATGCCAGTGTCTAGAAGACCACACCTCCTGGCTGATTCCCCTTCAGCAGCATTCTCCAAATGATAAAGTGATAGAGAAGGGAGACGACTAGTTGTAGGAAAGGCTGGGGGTGGCTGAAGGGGCTGCACAAAGGGCATGTTTGTTGTGATAGCAGTTGTGCGTCGTGACCGCAGTGCTGGTTATACACATCTACATGTGTGATCACATGACATAGAACTACTGTGATATTGTGATTTATAGGAAGAAACATATATTTGGTCCTTGTCCCTGGTCCTGGCACAAGGCTCCTAAAATCCTTGGAATTTCCTGTGATGAGAGTCCAAAAGGTATCTTTCGTTGCTCTAGTGAGGTGACTTTTGTAAAGCATCTGGGATGGGGCTGGTGGCCAAGGGAGCCAACGTGGGGTCAGAGGGCTTGACCTCTGGGGAGGGGAGACAGGCTGGAGGTTCAATCATTGATAGTGAATGATTTAATTAATCATGACTATGTAATGAAGCCTCCATAAAAATCCAGAAGGACAAGGTTCAGAAAGCTTCTGGGGGGATGGTGGGCATGTAGAAATTTGGTAAAGTGGTGCTCTAGCACAGGGCATGGCAGCCCCACACCCCTTCCCCCTTCTGTGCCGCATGCATTCTTACACCTACCTGGCTGTCCCTGAGTTACACCCTTTTCTGATGAACTGGTGATCTGGTAAGTGCAATGTTCCTCTGAGTGCTGTGAGCTACTCTAGCAAACTAACTGAACCGAGGAGGGGGTCATGGGAACCTCCAGTCTTAGGCAGTAGGTCGGAAGCATGGGTGACACCCTGGACTTGTGACTGGCATCTGGAAAGGGGGAGGAGGTACTCTAGTAGGACTGAGCCCCTAACCTGTGGGATCTGACACTATCAACAGGCAGGTAGAGTCAGAATTGAGTTAAATTGTAGGACACCCAGCTTCTGTCAGAAAATTGCTTGGTGTGGGGAAAACCCCACATATAATCCATGGTGTAGAATCATAAACACACACACACACACACACACACACACACACACACACACACACACACACGGTGTTGTCAGTTTCCTGGTTTTGATATTGCACTGTGGTTACATGAAACATGGCTATTGTGAGAAACTGGGTGAAGGGTGCACATATTCTGAGGACAGATCTTAGAGCCTACATAAAAAGAGAAAAGCATGTGCCAGCCCAATAACACATGTATGATATCCTAAAAACCCACTACAGAAAATTGGAAGGAAACACACCAATCAATATTATTGTTAAAATGATTTTATGAGTCCAGACAGCTTCTGGGCTCCTTTGCCAGTGTGTCGGAGAGAAGCCCTTCTGGCCAGTCAGCCAGAGGATACAGGAGCTCTCAGACCAGGGCCCTTCAACGGCTTCTACATGTGGAGGCTGTCTACGGACCAAGCATGGTTGCTGTGGAGCCAAGGGCCTGTTGCTTTAAAGCCCTTCTTCGTGACAATCAAGGCTGCAACTCGTTAAGAAGGGTTCTCCATTTATGAGTGAATCAGCATGCATGGGGTTGTGGGGGGCTTTGGCATGCTAGAGATCAATCTTGATTAGTTGATGTAGGAAGAGAACATGCTAGCCTTGGCCTGAGCCAGCCATCATACACATCTCAGTCAGCTTGCTGGCTCTGGGACCAGAGGGGCCACTTGTAAGCACCTGTGACCCCTTTACTGGGCCCTTCTCTGCATGGTGAGGCCTCATTGTTTGAAAAAACCTTACCTAGTGGTGACTGCTCTGGGACCTTATCTGCCTTCTCCAACCTCCTCCTGGCACAGAAGATGCTCGAAAAATGCATGTGGGGGATGGAGTGAGTTTGATGTCTCCCCTCAGGGATATTTCCTGAAGATCCTCACAGCTTACAGTTCCCATGTTCTGGGGCATTCAGTGGTCCCACATGCAGGCAGTGTTGTAGACAGAGACAGCAATGGAATAGAACTGAGCACCCAATTATAATCCCTCATTGTTTATGGTTGATTAATATTTTTGACAGGGTGGCCAAAAAAATTCCACAAGGTAAAGAATAGTCTTTTCAACAAATGGTGCTGGGATAGCTGGTAATGCACATGCAAAAGAGAAGATTTTGTTCCCTACCTCACACCATATGCAAAAATTCACTCAAAGTGAATCATGGACCTAGATGTCAGAGACAAAACTATAAAACTCTTAGAAGGTTACACAGAAGTAAATCTTTGTGATCTTGGGCTGGACTATAAGTTCTTAAATAAGACACCAGAAGTACAAGTGATAAAGGGAAGACAGGTAAGTTAGGCTTTGTTGAAATTAAAATTTTTTGTGCTTCAAAAGACACCATCAAGAAAGTGAAAGACAACCCCAGACCAGGAGAAAATATTTACAAATCACATATCTGGTAAGTGACTTGTATCCAGAATATATAAAGAACACTTAAAACTCAATGATAAGAAGAAAATAGCTCAATATAAAAATGGGCAAAGGATTCCAATAATAATTTCTCAAAATAAGATATATGGATGGTATTAAGTATATAAAATGATGCTTAACAGCCTTAGTATTTAGAGAAATGCAAATTAAAGACACAAGATACCACTTTATATCCATTAGGAAGGTGAGAAACAAAAAGACACAATTATGAGTGTTGAAAGGCTGTGGAGAAAGTAGAGCCCTCATATTCTGACGATGGAAATGTAAAATGGTGCAGCCACATTGTACAACAATGTTGCAGTTCCTCAAAATGGGAAATGGAGTTACCACATGACCTGGCAATTCCGTTTCTGCGTATAACCTCAAATGAAATGAAAACCTGTGTCTACACCATGTGTATGACGGCCAGCTCAGGCCAAGGCTAGCATCTTCTCTTCCTACATCAAAACTTCTACACAAATGCTCCAAGCAGCATTATTCATAGTGGACAATGGCAGAAGCAATCCAATGTCCATCCATTAATGAACAGATAAAGAAAATGTGGTATATCCATTCAATGGAATATATATTTGGCAAAAAAAAAGAATGAAGTCGGATAACACGGTAGAGCATGGATGAATCTTGAAAACATTATGCTCAGTGAAAGAAGACAGTTACAAAAGGCCATAAATGGTAGGATTTCATTTATAGGAAATGTCCAGAAGAGGCAGGAAACCTGTAGAGTTGGAAAGTAAATTAGTGGTTTCCCAGGCAAGGTGGGGCAGGTGTAGGGGAAACGGTGGGTGACCGTTGGTGAGTACAAGGTTTCCTTCAGGGATGGTGAAAATATTCCAAAGTTTGAATGAGGGAATGGTCGCACCAACAACTCTGTAAGTGTACAATTTAGAACCACTGACTTGTATCCTTTAAGCAGTTGAACAATATGGTATGGCATGTGAATTATTCCTCAAAAATGTTGTTAGAAAAAAACCCCATGGCAGTGGGCTTCATTTGGCCTGTGGCTCTAATTTGCAGACTCCTGACCTGAACCTCCCCCACGAGCTGGCCGCTGCCCAGTCTGGGTCTGCCTTCTCTCTGGAAGACCCGGAAACATCCCTGTGAAGCCTGCAGAGACCTCTGCCATGTGAGAAATTCTCAGGGAGTGTCAGTGGTACAGACTGCACAGCACAATGGACTCCGCTCTGGATTTCCAGATGTTTTCTCTGAAGAGCCACAGCTAAAATTTTCTCTTTCCTTGAACTCCTTGTTTTGGAAGATGTTATTTATTTAGCAAATTTCATTTACTTTCCCTCAGATTACTGTATGGTTAGCTCCTTTGA